>NC_072806.1:41898000-42554000 GCF_028583425.1 Eublepharis macularius
TTCACATTTAACCAAAAACCACATCAACCTTACCAACCATTAGTTGCCTTTCTAGTCTAAGAACCCATTGATCCACTGAAGTTTTCTTCAAGATTAAAACACACACAACAATGGACCCCAAAGAAGGCAAGTGTAAGCAGGAGTACAATGGTGGGAAACTGGCTGGCAAAATGGGGATAGCTGTGGCAGGCCAGCACCCAACCAGCACAGCACAGCTGCTTTGTGATAGTGCCAGCACAGTACTTGCACTTCCTGCTGTTGCCTGTTGCCATTTTTGTGCTTTGTAGTTTTTCCCCCCACAGTGAGAGGCAAATTCTTCCTTTTGACACTCAGGAGAAGCCAGAGTCAATTCTCAGTTCTGATCTTTGGACTCCGGAAATGAAAAGCCAGGAAAGAGCATTGTAGTGCTTCAAATTGAAGAGTGAACTGGTTCCATAAAGCCCTTAATCTCAGCATTAGATTTCTTGTCACAGTAGACAGAGTGGACAGACCTGCTGGAAGTGTGACTGGCTGTCAGTCTATGGAGTTCAAGTTACTTTGATTTCATCTCCCACCCCTTGCAGCAAGAAATCCAAATCTCTTGAGTCAAAGGTTTTTATTGGAAGAGTATATATTCAAGGTACAAGTGTCCATAGATAATCCAAAGGCTATAGAAGCTTCTGGCTGAACAAAAGGCCTTTGTTGAGAATGATGTGTCAGTTACTTGCAGCAGTATATCAAACCCTCCTTTCCACCCCACCCCCCCGTATGCCCAGTTAGTATAGGAGCTGGGGAATGTGAAAGTTATGGCTTTGAGGTTTCTGCGGCGAGCTTCTTCAGATAAGGCTGTCTTGGGAACCACATCTGCCCCTGTGAACCTGCATACAAAACAACACTGGAAAATATAGCATTACAGCAGTGAGAAAGCAATATGGTAGTGCTGTGGGTCAAAGACCTGACATTTCTGCCCCTCCAAAAGCCCCCTTCACCCCCCAGCCCCCACCTTGTCTGGGTATTTTTTGTGAAATTTGGCTATGAGTTTTGGGGCTTGTACGTGAGAGGATTCTACCCACTCTCTAAAGCTTTCGTCAAAATCTCTCCATCTGATAAGATAATAGAGTTTGTTATGTTTTTGTTTGGAGTCCAAAATCTCCTCCATCCACAAGGGTGGGGTGGGGCACCATTTTTTCTGGATGCCATTCATCTGGTGACAGTGCTTTCTTTAGTAGACTGAAGTGAAAGGTAGAGTGCATCTGTCGTAGGTTTTTTGGTAATTCCAACTCTACAGTTACTTCATTAATCACTCTCTTTACAGGGAAAGGACCCAGGTATTTCAGACCTAGTTTTTTGCATGGTTGCTTGCTTCAAAATATTTGGTGGAAACATAGACTTTGTCTCCAGGTTGTAGTTTCCACTGCTCCACACGGTGGTGATCTGCATACTTCTTGTAATCCTCTTTGGCCTTTTTAAAGGTTTCTTGGATGATTTCCCATTGCTCTGTTAGGGAAGACCACCATTCTCCCAAATCTCCTGTTTTTTTGGGTAATCAGAGTGGTCTCAAATGGTATAGCTTTCCCTTCGTAGCCTTGTACTATTTTAAAAGGGGATTCTCCAGTAGAACTGTGAACTGAGTTGTTATACTCGTATTCAGCATAATGAATAAAGTCCACTCAGTTACCTTGTTCGTTCCGACTGCCCGTCGGTTTGCAGATGGTGGACGGAGCTTAAACCTTGTTCAATGCCTGCTACCTGTAGTAGCTCCCACCAGAAATTGGCAATGAACTGCATGCCTCGATCGGATATTACCTTGGAAGGAAAAGAATGAAGTCTGACTATGTGCTTCATGAACAAGCTGGCTAGCTTTTTTGAAGTAGGAATAGTGGTACATGGAATAAAGTGAGCTTGTTTGGAGAATAAATCCACCACTACTAAAATACAAGTGCAGCCCTTTGAGGGTGGTAAATCAGTTATAAAGTCCATTGAGAGCACTGCCCAGGGTCTAGAGGGAGTTTCTAGTGGTTGCAATAGTCCTGGAGGTTTTCCTCACCTGGATTTGGCCATTATACACACAGGACAGGAGGATACGTATTGGGAGATGTCCTGTCTCATAGTTGGCCACCAAAATTGCCTTTGCATTAAGTGGAGGGTTTTGAGGTAGCCAAAATGTCCCGCTAATTTGGCATTGTGGCATTGCTGAAGCACTTCCTTCCTTAGGCTTAAGGGTATACACAGCTTAGAGCCTTTGCGCCATTCGCCCTCCTCCATTTGTTTGAGCTCTGCAGTGGGTGCTTCCTCCCCCTCTTTTTCCACCTCGCTTTTCACTTTCTCCCTCCAGTTACTGGGATCAGGTTTCTTTTTTGTTTGCTCTCTGGATGATTGGCTATGTGTAGTCAGCCCCTCCCAATTGGGTGGGCAAGAAGACAGTGTCAATGATCTCCTCCCTCTTGCTGTCATGTTGGGGCATGTGTGATAGAGCATCCGCTAGGAAGTTAGACTTCCCAGGCAAATAATTCAGGGTGAAGTTGAATTTGGAGAAAAACTCTGCCCACCGCAGCTGTTTAGCATTGAGCCAGCGGGGTGTGTGTAGAGCTTCTAAACTTTTATGATCTGTCCAGACCTCAAATGGATGGCAGGTCCCCTCCAACCACTGTCTCCACATTGTGAGGGCTAATTTAACTGCAAAAGCTTCCTTTTCCCATACACTCCAGTTTTGTTCCACCTCCATGAATTTTTTTGAAAGATAGGCACAGGGGTGTAATTTGTTAGTTTCGTCCTGCTGAAGTAGCACACACACACACACCCATGGCAGTGTCGCTCGCATCTACTTGCACAATGAATTTACGGTTTTCATCCGGATGTTGTAGCACCAGCTTGGAGGTGAATTTGCTTTTTAAACCTTCAAAAGCTTGCTGACATTCTATGGTCCAATTTAATTTAGCCTGTCATTTGTTCGCTTGCAATTCCTTACCCTTTGTTTTCAGTAAGTCAGTTAAGGGTAAAGCAATTTGAGCAAAGTTCTTTATGAATGGTCGGTAGAAATTTGCGAACCCCAGGAATGATTGCAGTTGCCTTCTGGTAATGGGGGCCACCCAACTATTAACTGCTTGGACCTTTGTGGGGTCCATTTTCAGCCCCTGGCCAGATATACAATAGCCCAGATAGTCCAATTCCTCTTTGTGGAATTCACATTTGGATAATTTGACCGGCAACTTGTGTTTAATTAACGCCTTTAGTACTTTGTGGACCAGCTCCACATGGGATGCTTTATCTCGTGTATAAATTAACACATCATCAAGGTACACGACTACTCCTTTGTACAGGTACTCATGCAGTACTTCATTTATGAGCATCATGTACACAGTCAGAGCGCCTTTAAGGCCAAAAGGCATGACTAAATATTCATATTGTCCCAGAGGCGTATTGAAAGAGGTTTTACATTCATCCCCCTCCCTTATTCTCATATGGAAGTAGGCATCTTTCAAATCTAATTTAGAAAAGACTTTACCTTGAGCCACCGTGCTGAGTAAGTCTCGGATCAAGGGAATGAGGTAGACATTGGACATGGAAACTGCATTAATCCTTTGGAAATCTGTGCATAGTCTAAGTCCCCCATCCTTTTTCTTTACAAATAATATGGGAGCTGCGTGGGGGGAGCTGGCCGGATGGATGAATCCTCTTTTGAGATTTTTGTCTATGAATTTCCTCAACTATTGACGTTCCGCCGGGCTCATTGAATATAATTTGCCCTTGGGTAGTTTTTCCCCTGGCACAAGTTCGATAGCGCAATCCGTGGTACGATGTGGAGGAAGTCCATCTGCTTCTTCCTCACTGAACGCTTGCACCAGATCCTTGTACTTGTTAGGGATGCTTGTTAGCTCTTCCTCCGTGAGTAGGGCAACTTCCAAAGTTGAGGGCGCCTTTTCACCCCAGTCTTTATTCCACCAGTGGTGTTGGTAGTGGTCCTGACTGAAAACCACCATTCCCTCTGACCATTTGATGTAGGGGTTGTGGTCCCAAAGCCAGCGACTGCTCAGAATTAAGGGGTATTTCGCCACTTGACTAACAATATAGGGTCGGGTCTCCCAATGCGTTCCCATGACTGTAGGCACAGGTTCTGTTTCAAAAGTTGCAGGACTCATGCTTGAACCATCCATTTGATCAAACACTATGGGATCATCCAGTTCATGCATACTTAAACCCAAACCATTTACTAAAGCTGGTGATATAATGTCCCGAGAGCACCCCGAGTCTATAAGGGCTTGTACCCTTACATGCGTTCCATGCTTAGGATTTACCAGTTCAACAGGCATAAACAGTATGGCCCCCCTTTCTCTCACCTCACCAGGGGTGGTGTTATTTTTGATCTGTCGTTGGGGCCTTTTCACGACAGATCCTCTTTGTTTCCTGACTGTGGGCATTGTGGGCTTTCTTGGCCTTGGTAAGCATTCTCACCAAAGATTTCCTCTGCTTCCAGACCAGAGTCCGATTTTCCCTGCCGAGCTGGGGGTTTGCGCTCTGCCTTGCCCGTACGCAGTGCCGGGATTGGCCTTTGAGGAGGTTGTTCTGCTCTGAGAGGGCATTGGGCTGCAAAATGCCCACTACTTCTGCATTGCAAGCACAATCCTTGTCTTCACCGGTTGTCTCAGGCTCCCTGAGTTAATCCCAGTCCTCCTTGCACTCCTCGGCCTCTCCCAGGGGTAAGGATAGGTCTCCTCGTACCCCCGAGTTGGTGCTGCTTTACTAGGTGGACAACCTGAGTACGATTTTCAACTTCACACACCAATTGAATCCATCCCAGGAGTATGGGTGGGTCGTCTTGCATTAATGCCCTGTCCAGCAACTCTGGGTTCAGTCCATTGTGGAATAATTCAATTTTCACTCCCTCATGGTAGTTGGGGCACTTAGTTGCTAGCTGGTGGAATTTAGCCACATACTCCCTGACTGTTTTGGATTCTTGTCGAATTGCTCTGAGCTCTATACGAGCCCTCTCACTTTCCAGAGGATCTTCATATAGGGCCCGTAAAGCAGCTTTAAAGGCCTGCAAGTCCCATAATTCGGGTGCCCCCATATCGTAGAGAGTCACGTACCATTCCACGGCTGTCCCCTCCAATCGGGAGGCCAAGTGGATGACCCGACTTTGTTCTGTAGGAAATAAGTGTCCCAACTCATTGAAGAATTGTAATGCTTGCACGATAAAAAATCCCAACTTTCTGGGTGTCAGGTTCTGATTGTGTTTAAGCCAAAGAGACTCCATTTTAATATTGTCAGTGTATTAAGTGTTTCTTTTGCAGGTGGCAAGCCTTTTGATGAATGCTTACAGAGAGAAGAGGAATGTTGTGTCTACATATATCTGCCTTTCCGACACCCTTGAGAAACTTTCACTTTCTCACCCTCGGGCCGATTGTTTTGAGAACTGAGGGGGAGGTGAACAAAGACTCAATAGCGACATATTTGGGGAAAATGAAGCTCCCAGTAATTTCGGAAGCTTGGAGAGACAAACTGAATAATGAAGTAACGGAGGAAGAAATAAGAAAGGCAATACAATCAACAAATTTGGGAAAGGCACCAGGACCGGATGGACTTACAGCCAAATTTTACAAGGTAATGGTCAATGAACTGGTGCCATTCCTAAAAGAAGTCATCAATGGTGTCTTGAGGGATCAAAGGATTCCTGACACTTGGAATGAAGCCAATATATCATTGATCCCCAAAGAAGGGCAAGATTTGACCAATGTGAAAAATTACAGACCTATATCATTACTTAATAATGATTACAAAATTTTTGCGAAGATACTGGCGGAAAGAGTGAAGGGATGGCTTTCTGAAGTTATTGAGGAGGAGCAAGCTGGTTTTTTACCAAACAGACAAATCAAAGACAATTTAAGGACAGTTATAAATGCTATTGAATACTATGACAAACGTTGTGACAAGGAGGTTGGTTTCTTCTTTGTGGATGCTGAAAAAGCGTTTGACAATTTGAACTGGGACTTTATGTTTGCCACCATGGAAAAGCTACAAATAGGAGAAAGATTCATAAGAGCAGTAAAGGAAATTTACAGAGACCAGAGTGCAGCAATTGTGGTGAATGATGAGGTAACCAAGAAATTGACTATAGGTAAAGGTACAAGACAAGGTTGCCCGTTGTCTCCATTGTTGTTTATTTTGGTTTTGGAAATACTGATGATACAGATACGAGAAGATAATTCAATCCGTGGAATAAAAATAAAGGACTTTTCCTATAAGGTCAGAGCTTTTGCGGACGATATAATGTTAATTGTGGAAGATCCAATGGAAAATATGCCAAAGGTAATAGAGAAAATAAAGGAATTTGGAGATTTGGCAGGATTTTATGTAAACAAAAAGAAGTCAAAGATACTATGTAAGAACATGACTAAACAAAAACAACAACTATTAACGGAAATAACAGACTGCGAAGTAACAAGCAAGGTGAAATATCTGGGAATTGAATTGACTGCAAAGAATATAGATTTATTTAAAAACAACTATGAGAAATTGTGGACTCAGATAGAGCAAGACTTGATTAAATGGAACAGATTGAACTTGTCATGGTTGGGAAGAATTGCAGTAATTAAGATGAATGTGTTGCCAAGAGTGATGTTTCTGTTACAGACAATACCAATTATCCGAGATTCTAAGCAGTTTGAAAAATGGCAGAGGAAAATATCAGACTTTGTTTGGGCAGGCAAAAAGCCTCGAGTGAAAATGAAAGTGTTACAAGATGCAAAAGAAAGAGGCGGAATGCAACTGCCCAACCTAAGACTTTATTATGATGCAATTTGTTTAGTGTGGTTGAAAGATTGGATGACGTTGAAAAACTGGAAATTACTGGCCTTAGAAGGATATAAAAAAATATTCGGATGGCATGCATACTTATGGTATGAGAAAGTAAAAGCGGACTCTATGTTCTTACATCATTATATTCGGAGAAGCCTATTCACAATTTGGAAGAAGTACAGAAATTACCTACAAGATGGAATCCCCTCATGGGTGGTTCCATATGAAGTGATAGATCCGAGAACTGTCGATAATGAACAACAGTGTTTAACATACAAGGAGATAACCCGAATGGAACTTTCTAAACTTAAAATAAAGACGCAAGATGAGTTATCTCCAAGTTACGATTGGTTTCAGTATAGACAGATCAGAGATCTTTATAACTCGGACTGTGTGAAGGGAGGGATAAGAATGGAGAATTCGGAACTAGAACAGGCACTTTTACAAGAGGACAAAAAGGAAATTTCTAAGGTATATAAAGTGCTGCTCAAATGGTATACTGAAGATGAGACAGTTAAAGTGCAAATGGTGAAGTGGGCTATTAATTTTAACAAAGAAATAACAATGGAGGCATGGGAATACTTGTGGAAAAATACGCTGAAAATTACGACATGTACCAATATTAAAGAGAATGTCCATAAAATGATTTATCGTTGGTACTTGACACCAAAGAAAATTGCGCTAGGGAACTTGAATATGTCTAATAAATACTGGAAATGCAAGAAACATGAAGGATCTTTGTATCACATGTGGTGGACTTGTGAGGTAGCTAGGAAGTACTGGGGGGAAATAATAAAAGAGATAAGTGAGATTTTACAATTTCAAATAAATAAGAACCCAGAACTCCTGCTGCTGAACTTGGGAATGGAGAGCATTCCAGCACAATATAGGACATTGTTATTTTATATGACAGCAGCGGCTAGACTTTTGTATGCGCAAAAATGGAAAGTGCAAGAAGTGCCAACTATTGAGGACTGGATTTACAAATTGCTGTACATGGCGGAAATGGACAAAATGACAAGAAAATTGAGAGACCTTGATCCAGGACAGTTTAACACGGACTGGGAGAAGCTGAAACAATATTTGGTGAAAAAATGGGAGGTGGGAGGAGAACTGTGGCAGTTTGAAAACTACTGAAATGCAATAAAACAAGAGGGGGGTGACTTTACTGGGGAGTGGGGAGTTAAATGAGAATTTCTAGGCAACTATCTTAGTGGATTACTATATTAAGTAGTAATTTCATTTTTGACAGATAATTGTATAACGGAGAAAATATATAATCAAAATAGAACAAATATAAGTATATAGAAGTTAAGTTAAATTGATTAACTTATGCTGAAGGTATATGGGGTTTATAGTCATATTAAGAATTTGGGTTAAACTGATCAATTATTATTGATAGATAGCTATATAATGGAGAAATTACATAAATAATATAGAGTATAAGTTAAATGGATACCAGTAAAGATGATATGCCAGAAATGTAATATTTAGTTGATATAGTGAAGCCTAGAAGAGAGTGAAAGTATATATACAAGGGATAAAATAAGTTAGATATGAGTAGGGGGAAAATGAACAAGGGGTTGGAAAACTGTTGGAAGTCAACAAAAAGGGGGGGGAAGGGAGGGGTTAGAACAAAGATAGGTAAAGGAAATTGATTGTATGAAGTATGAAATATAATGATGTCTAATCCAATAAAAATTCTTTCAAAAAAGAGAACTGAGGGGGAGGATGGGGCCTGCAGGGAACTGCATATTCTGTACCTATTCCTTTGCTTGGCATTTGTAACAATTCTACAGTTCAGCTAAGATCAATGTATCTTAGAATGCGTACTCCATTCGTTGATGATCTTCAGTAAAGCCTTTTGAAATCAATTGACTTTTCTCTTATTGCAAGAGGTGGGCTAAGTTGCAACTTTTGGCAAGCCACAGTCTGACATTTTGTTACGAATCACCTCTGTTCCAATGCCTTGGCCGGAGGAGACGGATACCAAGGCCGAGCCCGACAGGGACCCTTTGTTTGATCCATATGTCTCCAGCACGGAAGGAGTGGAACCTGCTACAACAAGTCAACCCATTCCGGGGGAACGGAGTCTGGTCCTGCTACAGTGTATCCCCTCAAACCTGACCGAGCTGGCACCCAGGACGTCCGGAGGGACTTGGGAGCTCGACCACAGGTGGCGGCGGAACCCCTGATATCTCTGCCTACACCGAGGTAGTGGGGATCCAGGCCTAGATAAACGAGGGAGAGGAGAGCAAGCATGATGTTCTCCAGGTCTCTCATTGACGTGAGACGGATGGTCGGTTCGTCAATGGAGGAAGGACCTAGCATCATTTGGGAGCTACCCAAACAATCCCGAACGCCGATCGAGGCACGGGCTAGCAACCAACCATGGTTTATGTGGAACAAAGAATCCGATCAACTGGAGGAATTGGACCCCAGGGGTACCGAGAATACCTAGGATTGGGAGACCACCCGTCACGATTTAATGAGCTGGGATTATGCCAAAGTGGCTATGTGGACGGGGCAGCACAAATCAACTAATCAAAGTTGGCAGCAACTACAGGGCCGAACTCAAGCTGTTGATGTGGGAATTTCAGCAGTAATGGGACTAGCGAAAGGAATCCTTGCCGGAATATCAGAGGAAGGTGAGACTACCGGGGCCACCGGAATGGGAGAAATTCAACCTTGATCCCGTGCTACCACCTCCTCTGAGGACTATGTGGATACACTACAATTCCCGACTGAAATGCCCCAAGAAATTCCATATGAGGATGTCGATACCTCGGTGCCAATTCACGTACAGAGACTGGAGGATAGAATTGGTACAATGGAGGAGAGCTTGGCCCACGCAGTGCATCTGCTATCGGTGCTAGTCATGGAAGGAAGAGGCGAGGGGCCGCAACAAGGGGCTGGGGAGCGTCCTAGAGCTTCAATGAACCGAGGTGTAGCAGCCCTACAGCAGTTAATGCAGCAACAGTCGGTGTCTGTCCAGAGGGATCCGCCAGTCATAATGCCAGCACAAGGTCAGGTCCCCCCTTTGAACCGGGAACCACCGATAGTACTGGAGGATGATCAACAAAGACCAGTGATGCCGCTGCCTGACACTCCACAAGGACCACCAGATGTATTACCAGATGATCTCCCTCAGGGGCCTCCTCAAGATGATAATCTTTACCCGCCAGGACCCCCGAGAGACGAGAACCAGGAGAGGCCTCAGGAGCAGCCCCCTCTTCAACCACAAGAGCAACCTCTTCAACCATGAGAGCCACCACTTCAACCACAAGAGCAACCTCCAAGACTCCCGCCACCGCGAGGACAACCACCTCGTCATCCTCCTCCAAGAGGTCCAGCACCGCAACCATTTCACCCGCGGTAAGTACCTCAAGGTCCAATACGTCCTCTGCAGCCAAGACCTCAACAACTGCCAGTACAACCCATCCCGCGGCAACAAGACGCACAGCCCAGACCAAGACCAGTGCCTTTACAGTATTACCTGTTATCAGCACCAGCCCCAGTCGCTAGACCTCAGGAGTTACCGATGGGGTGGGTAAAGTTGGAAGCTACATTTGACGGAGATCCTTCAAAACTAGGATTCTTTTTAGTACAAGTGCTTCAGTTTTTCAATCGTTGGGGACACTTGTTCGAAGACGAAGCTAGTCAAATCGAACACCTAGGATCCCGGCTGCAAGGGAAAGAGGCAGAATGGTATGTAACTTTGTATGAATTGGGGCCCCCAGAGTTAGATACCTTGCAAGGCTTGGTAGCGGCTCTCTGAGCACAATATGAGGACCCATTAGAAGAAGATAGAGCCCGAACAGAATTGCAAACCATTAGGCAAGGCAATCTGTTGGCCAGGGACTATGTTACTAAGTTCCGACAGCTAGCAGCCAAATGCCTGAGATGTGAGGAGTCCACAAAAATAATTTTGTTTAAACAAGGCATGAATCCTAAATTGCTGGATCTGGCTCTTATGCAAGACAATCCCCCAACATTATTGGGTTGGATTCAATTGGCATGTGAAGTGTGCAGGAAGTACGGCTTGTAGAACAACAGCAGGCAACGGGGCACCGAACAACTTCGATAATTGTTCGAAGAGGAAGAGGAGCGGGATACTCGACTAGAGGAGCGAGAGAAGCTAGATGGCGACAAGGACTGTGCTTACATTGTGGCCAAAGCGGCCATTACACAGCGCAATGTCCACTCAGGCCTGTGCAACGAGCTCCGCTCCAGCCAGTATGTACAACCTCTACCACCCTTCCCCCACCGTACCGCCCAACGCCTGCTCCCAGAACTGCTAGAGGACGCGGTGCAACCCGCCGAAATCTTCCTGAGAAAGGATTAGAATTGGAAGAGGTCATGGACTTAGATTCAACCGCTTTAATTGGAGAGGAAGGACCCGAGAGCCCGAGTTCGGGAAACGAGATGGATCTGTCGTAAGCGGACCCAAACAGCAGATCAAAACACAGTCCGTTCCCATAGTGGAAAGACCATGAGGGTCCATTCTATTCATGCCAGTTACTTTAGTCAACCCAGAGCAGAAAACTCATATTCGTGTACAAGCACTTATTGATTCCGGATGTTCCAGAGATATTATTGCACCCACCCTGGTCAATGGACTAGCACTTCCAATGAAGGAACTAGAAACACCAGTCATTTTCGAACAAATGGATGGCTCCAACATTAACCCAGTAACCACTAAAACCAAACCTGTGATCATGGGAATGGGACAGCATTGGGAGATGAGGTCATTTGGGATTAGCCCTACTGCCAAATACCCTCTAATCTTAGGTAGCCGATGGTTGTGGGATCATAACCCAGACATTGACTGGCTGGTTGGGAGCATTACATTTTGGCAAGAGGGTTGTAGAAATCACCGATGGAACCAAAATTGGGGTACCAACCCTACCTGGATGGAGGAAGCTCTATTAACCCAGGAAGAAATCAACCAAATACTGAAAGAATACCAAGCCTATCTGCAAGCATTCACTGAAGAAGAAGCAAACGCCTTACCTCCTCATAGGAGGACAGATTGTGCAGTAGAAATCCTCCCAGGAGACACCCTGCCCAAGGGCAGACTATACCCAATGAGTCCTATAGAAAGGGAGGAACTACGCAAATTTATTGATACCAACTTGGAAAGAGGATTTATCCGACCTGCTAATAGTCCTCATGCAGCCCCAGTACTGTTTGTAAAGAAAAAGGATGGGGGGCTAAGACCATGTACTGATTTCAGAGGACTCAATGCTGTCTCCTCCACGAACGTGTATCCAATTCCCCTCATCAGAGATTTGCTCAATGTCGTGGCCCAAGGTAAGATCTTTACAAAATTGGACTTAAAAGATGCTTACTTCCACGTCCGTATAAGAGAGGGGGATGAATGGAAAACCGCACTCAATATGCCCTTAGGGCAGTATGAATATTTGGCCATGCCTTTTGGCCTGTCTGGAGCACCTTCGGTTTTCATGTCCATGATCAATGAAGTTTTACATGAATTCCTATATAAAAGGGTGGTCGTTTATCTAGATGATGTGTTAATTTATTCAGAAACGGAAGAGGAACATGTGAAATTAGTTCAACAAGTATTAACCGCCCACATGCACAACAAACTACCCATCAAATTGTCCAAATGTGAATTTCACAAATCCGAACTCAGTTATTTAGGATACTGCATCTCCAAAGATGGGCTAAAAATGGATCCAGGCAAAATTAAAGCAGTACAAGAATGGCAACCCCCCACTACCCGTACAGAACTGGGGTTTGCCAATTTCTATAGAGAATTTAGCCCAAATAACTCTCCCCCTCACAGAATTACTAAAAACAAAGAACAAAGGGGAGCAAGCCAAGAAACCCACATCCAAATTAATTTGGACTCCAGAATGCCAGTTGGCTTTTAATCTTTTAAAACAGCAATTTATATCAGAACCACTTTTGCAGCACCCCGATGAAAATCACCCATTTATTGTGCAAGTGGATGCCAGCAATACGGCGATAGGGGGAGTCCTCTTACAAAAAGGGGAAGACAATAACCTGAAACCTTGTGCTTATCTCTCACGCAAGTTCTCAGAATCGTAGAGAAATTGGAATGTCTGGGAAAAGGAAGCATTTGCAGTCAAGGCAGCGCTCTCCTCTTGGAGACATTGGTGAGAAGGGGCCCGTCATACTTTTGAAGTGTGGAGAGATCACAAAAATTTAGAAGCATTACGTAGTCCCAGGAGATTGAATGCCAAACAATTAAGGTGCAACAAGAGAACAAGGAGGAACCACTCCCCAGGAGCACAATATTCACTTAAACCTTTTTTTTCTTTTTTTGTATACTAAACCTTATGTATTCATTAAACTCTACAAGGATGTGTTGAACTGCTTATTATTATTCACACATATCACACACAGAGGAGCTAATCACAAAAGTACATTCTTTAAATACAGGACATGTATAGTGACACCTGATCAATATAAAAATTAGTTCCTCAAAAGTACATAAGAACCAGGAAGGATCGAGAGCCAAGGGGGAGCAAAGTTAAATTAATTTGTTCCATCAGAATAACATCTCAGTTCAGTTCTTAAATCTCCCAAAAGGTGGCAGTGTTGGTGTGCCCAAAGTGATGGCGTCGACGAGTTGTTCCGCTCAGCTTTTCGTCCGCGACTTCCTCAGGGGCAGCCACCGTTACTGCAAGAAGACATTTACTAAAAACACCACCAATACAACACTACTTATTCGTTACACTGTAGCACCCTAGAAGCCCCCTTCCCCAGGGGGACAAGTACATACCCTTATTCCACCATCCAGACCTTTTCTCAACCCTCCAGCAAGAGCGACGTCGGCAAGAGCCTGGCGTGGCTGCCAAGCTAATTGCCCAGAATATATACAACTAATGGCCAACAGGTGCAGTGGATGCCGTGGGGGATCAATCCAGGAAAGACTTATAGCTAATCTCATTGTTAAGTCCTGCAGGGGCCATTGTTTTCAGGGAAAAAATCCAAAAGGCTTCCTTGCGGAGCAGTTCATGTTGCAGACTCACTGCCCTACCTGCTTTGTATAGCCCCGCCACCCTCAAATCTGTCGCCTCATGATTATACTCCAAGAAGTGAGGGGTAAGTGGGGCTTCCATGACTTTATTACGAATTCTGGAAACATGTTCCAGTATGCGTACTTTCAAGGGTCTGATCGAATTGCCAATGTAAATTTTATTGCCCGGGCAACAGATCATGTACACAATGCCAGATGTATGGCACGTGATAAAGGACCGCTGTGTAACCGTCCTAGATGTGCCCGGTAGGCAAATCGTCTTGCCCTGCCATATGTATTTACAGGCAGAGCAGCGGCCACACGGAAAAGTGCCCACCGGTAAGGTTTGCTGGTGCTCCAAGATCTGCTCTTGTCTCAATCTCGAATGAACCAAGCTGTCCCTAATATTCCGAGTTCTTCTAAATCCTATCATCGGGTATCTCGCACAGCCTGGAATATCCTGAACCAGCGGCCAGTGCTTCCTTATGATATGCTGAACCCTCAACGCATATGGGGCATAGTCTATAGCCCACCTGATGGCCTCCTGTGGTTTCCATGCCGTTCGTATCATAAGGTCACCCCGGGTTCTATTTGACCCCCATGTGACCACTGCGTGTAACACCTGCGCTGGATATCCCCTGTTCCAAAAAGCAGCCACCATACGTCTCCTTTCACCCTGGTAATCCTCTTCCCTAGAGGAATTGCGTTTCAAGCGGAGGAGCTGACCAAACGGAATATTTTTCCTAAGTTGGGGGGGATGAAAAGAGTGGTATGACAAATATGAGTTGCGGTCTGTTGCCTTATGGAACGGCCTCACCAATAAGGTATCGCCGCTCCTAAAGACAGTGACGTCCAGATAATCTATATAGTCCACCTCCAACCTCCAAGTAAACTTAACATTGGGGTCCCTGGCATTCACCCACGCACAGAATTCTTCCACAGTATCCTTGTTTTCATACAGGAGGAATAAATCATCAATATAGCGGCAATATTTAAGAATATTACCATGGAAGGGATTCCCCTCACCCACTATATGGGCTGCCTCCCATCTAGCCATGAATAGGTTAGCCACACTGGGTGCTGCCGCGCACCCCATGGCTACCCCTTTAATCTGGAGATAGTACTCATCCAGGAACTCAAAATAATTATGCTCCAACATAATTTCTGCCAGTTGGAGTAGGAACTCTGTGGGTGGATAAGACACCTCGCGCTGTCGTAAGGTAAGCTCAATTATCTCTCTTGCCTCCTCTAGAGGGATGGATGTGTAAAGTGATGCCACATCCATGGTTAACATCACTAAATTATCTTGGACCTTTGTGCCCTCAATGAATTTGATAAAGGAGCCGGTGTCACCCATTAAGGCAGGAATTCTCGAGACCGCAGGCTGGAGTATAGAATCTATATAGATGGATAAGGGTTCCAATACCGACCCGCATCCAGATATAATTGGCCGACCCGGGGGGGGGGGAGCTTTTTTATGTATCTTAGGTAAGTGATAAAACACTGGAACCCGAGGGGCTGAAGTTGTCAATGCCCCTTTGAGTTCCTTGGTGATATCACCTATGGCGCTAGCCTCATTTAAGACCGTTTGAATAATATTCTGAATATGCCCCATCGGGTCCCCTTTGAGCTTGCGATAACTGGAACCGTCCCCCAGCTGGCATAATGCTTCATTAATATACACATCCCTATCCATAACCACTACACCTCCCCCCTTGTCCGCCGGTTTTATGATAATAGATGAATCACTGGCCAGTGCTTTTAAAGCTTCTCGTTCCGCCCTACTCAAATTGTTCCAGGGGTGGCAGTTTCTATTTTCCAACTGAGTAATATCCCGAAGGACCATATGTTCAAACATCTCGATTCTATGGTCGAACACCGGAGGGATGAAGGTAGGCTTTTTACGTAACTTATATGGCAGTGAGTCCGCAACCATGAGGGGCTGACTCGGAGCCTCCGAGAAATGCTTCTGCAATTTAATGAGCCGAATCAGTTTAAAGGCGTCCACTCTCATTTGGAAGGCGTTATAGCGGGGGGGGGTAGGGACAAAACCCAAACCCTTATCAAGCACCATCTCCTCCGTCTGTGAGAGGGACCGAGAAGAGATGTTGAAGATTAGGGTCTGATTTTGTGTTTCTGGTAGGGCCGGCGGCGACCCTGACCTAAAAAATCCCGTTGACCCAGGGGAACCATTCTATTCCTTAAAGACCGACCACTGCTCCCCTCGTCTCCAGAGCTATCCAGCCCTGACGGATCCGAGGTCTCAAGGTCTGAGACTGTTTCAAGTGGTCTAGACCATGATACTCTCTTCTTTTTATTGCCCAACAGGGACTGATTCTGGTACCACCATAGATATACCCTACCATTGGTATAATCAATATTGTCCCTCTTGAACGTCTTTATCTTCATCTCCTTAGTTCTTTTCACTTTACACATCCATCCCTCTAGAGGAGGCAAGAGAGAAAAGGTCTGGATGGTGGAATAAGGGTATGTACTTGTCCCCCTGGGGAAGGGGGCTTCTAGGGTGCTACAGTGTAACGAATAAGTAGTGTTGTATTGGTGGTGTTTGTAGTAAATGTCTTCTTGCAGTAACGGTGGCTGCCCCTGAGGAAGTCGCGGATGAAAAGCTGAGCGGAACAACTCGTCGATGCCATCACTTTGGGCACACCAACACTGCCACCTTTTGGGGGATTTAAGAACTGAACTGAAATGTTATTCTGATGGAACAAATGAATTTAACTTTGCTCCCCCTTGGCTCTCGATCCTTCCTGGTTCTTATGTACTTTTGAGGAACTAATTTTTATATTGATCAGGTGTCACTATACATGTCCTGTATTTAAAGAATGTACTTTTGTGATTAGCTCCTCTGTGTGTGATATGTGTGAATAATAATAAGCAGTTCAACACATCCTTGTAGAATTTAATGAATACATAAGGTTTAGTATACAAAAAAAGAAAAAAAAGGTTTAAGTGAATATTGTGTTCCTGGGGAGTGGTTCCTCCTTGTTCTCTTGTTGTGTATTCCAGGGGTTGGCCTTGTTTTGGTAAACAATTAAGGTGGGCTGAATATTTTTCCAAATTCAATTTCACCCTTAAGTTTTTGCCTGGCAAAACTAATTTTTTAGCTGATGCTCTATCACACATGCCCCAACTAAAAAGCAAGCGAGAGGAAACAGTAGACACAGTATTTTCGCCAACGCAACTCGGAGGCGTGGTCACAATGCGCAGTCGCGCAGCACAGCATACTTGAGCAGATCAAGGTTGGAGACAAAAACTGAAAAGCGAAGTAGAGAAGGAGGGGGAGGATGTACCCAAAGACAAACTATCTCAATCTGCACAAGGGGAATGGCTTTGGAACAATCGTTTTTATGTACCAACTAGCTTAAGAAAAGAAGTGTTGCAGTGTTGTCATGATGCCCTGACTGCTGGCCACTATGGGTATTTGAAAACACTTCATTTATTACAAAGACAATTTTGGTGGCCAGGTTTACGCAAAGATGTCTTCCAGTATGTTGCATCCTGCCCGATTTGTCTCAGCGCCAAAACTAGAAAAGGAAAGCCTCCAGGACTGTTACAACCCCTTGAAACCCCAAGCAGACCTTGGGAAATCATTTCTATGGACTTTATCACTGATCTCCCTCCCTCCAAGAACCACACCTGTATACTAGTCGTGGTGGATTTATTCTCAAAACAAGCCCACTTCATTCCTTGTACCACCATACCGTCAGCAAAGAAATTAGCGGACATTTTTATGAAGCATATTGAAAATTACATTCTTTTCCATCAAAGGTGATATCTGACCGCGGTGGACAGTTCGTTGCCAACTTCTGGTGGGAGCTTCTTCAACTTATGGGCGTGGAACAAGGTCTGGGCTCCGCCCACCATCCACAAACCGACGGACAATCGGAAAAAACTAATCAAATATTAGAACAATTCCTCCGCTGTCATATTAATTTTCAACAAGATAACTGGGCTGATCTGTTACCTTTAACAGAATTTTCCTATAACAACAGTGTTCATGCCTCTACAGGGGAAACGCCCTTCAAAGTAGTTTATGGCTATGACTTTAAACCTTTTCCTTTTGAAGCTCGCCCCCCTCCAACAGTGCCCAAAGATGTAGTGGAGTGGTGGGGAGATGCTGCACAGCAATGGACTCTAATTCAAGCAAATCTTGAAAAAGCCAAACAGGATTATAAAAAATACGCCGATCGCCATCATGTGGCTGAATGGGAATTGCACCCAGGAGATCTTGTTTATCCTTCAACAAAGAACTTAAGAGTTGCTCAAACAAGCCGTAAATTGGCTCTCAAATTTTTGGGACCTTTTCCTGTTAGTAAAGTAATCAACAAAGTCACTGTAGCACTTGACTTACCAAAAAATTTGCGTCAAGTCCATCCTACATTCCACATCAGCTTTTTGAAAAAGGTCCCCCCTCCAGATCAATGGCACACCACCACTCCACCAATACCTACTTTGATTGATGACCAGATCCACTATGAAGTGCAAGAAGTTCTGGATTCCAAAATTCGACACAATAAGTTGTTTTACCTTATTAGGTGGAAGGACTTTGACTCTGGACATGATGAGTGGGTGGAATCCATTCATATCCGTGCCCCTAAATTGTTGAAAGCTTTTCATACTCAATATTCTCTTAAACCTGGGGGAGGAGCATTTTAGACGGGGCAGAATGTCAGGTTCTGATTGTGTTTAAGCCAAAGAGACTCCATTTTAATATTGTCAGTGTATTAAGTGTTTCTTTTGCAGGTGGCAAGCCTTTTGATGAATGCTTACAGAGAGAAGAGGAATGTTGTGTCTAGATATATCTGCCTTTCCAACACCCTTGAGAAACTTTCACTTTCTCACCCTCGGGCCGATTGTTTTGAGAACTGAGGGGGAGGATGGGGCCTGCAGGGAACTGCTTATTCTGTACCTCAGCTTTTGCTTGGCATTTGTAACAATTTCCAAGTTCAGCTAAGATCCGTGTATCTTGGAATGTGTACTCTAATGGTTATTTATCTCCAGTAAAGCCTTTTGAAATCAATGGACTTTGGTCTTATTGCAAGAGGTAGGCTGAGTTGCAACTTTTAGCAAGCCACAGTCTGACACTGGGCTCGCCATCAAAACTTGCTTCTAGTTTAATCCAACCCATCGGTACCTCCACCCCCCTCGCTTGGCTGTCTTCTGGTGCTTCTGCAGGAATTGGATCCGGGACAGGTGGAGGGGGGCGCAGTGGTCCTGGCAGAGCCGGTCCGGCAGGTACCTGTCTGGGTGCTAGTGGAATGCATGGGGCTGGTGCCGGCGAGGGTGTGGGCCCCTGGCATGGTAAAGGTTGTGGGCCCGGGGGAGCAACGAGACCCCGTGATTGATCCCTCGGCTGTGCGGGGTAAGGCACGGGGGGAGCGGCCAGTTGTCTAGTTTGCAGAGCAGCCCCTCTTCTCCCCGCAAGAGGCGTGGTGGCCCTGGTGTCTCTCGGGGCCAAAGTGCCTGGCATCACAGCTGGAGGCCCCACAGGCACAAGTGGAGGCAGTGGGGGTAACTTCTGAGGCGGCGCAGGTGGTCCTGCAGGCTGAACCAGTATAAGTTCTATTATTTGGGCTGCCTGGGCTAACTCCCCTCTCATGGCCTCCACTTGGGCCTCCAAGGTGGCATAACAAGCATTATCCACCCTCATCTTCTCCTCTGCTGCAGCCCTCTCCGCAGTTCTGCGTAGGTCTTCCTCCCAAGCTTGCTGCATCTGTTGGGCACATTCCAGTTCCTCAGCTGATAATTCAGGTATTGCCCCTATGTGGTCTGTAATCCTACCTCATGAGGCCCTCCAGCCGGGGAGGCCAACATATCATGGTAAATGGACATCGAGGATGTAGACCCAAGGGACCTTTCCACTCTGTCCTCTCCACCTTGTAAATCCAGCAGTGCCGATTGCCCCATACTTACACTACCCACCGGAGCCTCCTGGCCAAAACCTGCGGCTTCCAAGGGTATTAAGGCGTGATGTTCCCCCGATACACTGTCCACCCAGCCTTTGGTAAGGCCAGTCACCGCTAACATTTCATAGCGCATCACCTGAACTTTCTCCATGAGGACATTCCACCGATCCCCGGGCTGCTCAGGCTCCTTTCCCAGGGTCACAGAATCTGTAGACCCTACATCAATATTATCCCAGCTCTGTAATTCGCAGCGAGGAATTGACCAGACCGGACACACCTCACCCGCACTACCAGCCGTCATTGGCGCCTCCACCAAACACCTCGCTGCCTCATCCCACATGAATTGGGGAATCACGCTAAACCTGGTGGTTTTGGCCGATGCCGTGGATGCTTGGAGAGCCTCCCACACCGGATCCATGCTAGCGCCTGTCCCAGGGGCCTCCGTGATGGGGGAAAGTTGTGGATCCTGGAGGTTTACTCCCAATGGGTGCATGAACATAGCCCCCAAGCGCCTCTCTCTGCCCTCTCTGGGCCTGGGTCCCCACTGTTGTGGTGTAGGTATGGAAGTCCAAGTCATATGGGAGACTCCACTCCACGGTCTGGCTCCCAGCTCAGTCCACAATACATCTCCAGCCAGAGTCGGTTGGAAACTCCCGACATCAGGTGAAAAAGGGGTCTCCCCAGCCACTTGTCCCGGAGCAGGTGGTTCCATCAGTGTATATTCGGTAGCCATCCTTCCAGGGTGTGGGTTTAGGGAGAACAGGATTCTCAACAAAATGTCAGTCTATGAAGTTCAAGTTACTTTGATTTCATCTCCCACCCCTTGCAGCAAGAAATCCAAATCTCTTGAGTCAAAGGTTTTTATTGGAAGAGTATATGTTCAAGGTACAAGTGTCCATAGATAATCCAAAGGCTATAGAAGCTTCTGGCTGAACAAAAGGCCTTTGTTGAGAATGACGTGTTAGTTACTTGCAGCAGTATATCAAACCCTCCTTTCCACCCCCCCCCCCAGATGCCCAGTTAGTATAGGAGCTGGGGAATGTGAAAGTTATGGCTTCAAGGTTTCTGCGGTGAGCCTCTTCAGATAAGGCTGTCTTGGGAACCACATTGCCCCTGTGAACCTGCATACAAAACAACACTGGAAAAATACATTATTACAGCAGTGAGAAAGCAGTATGGCAGTGCTGTGGGTCACAGACCTGACACTGGCACTTAATTCAATGACCTCTGCCTCTGAACCACTGTTGTTCTTCAAAAGGTTCTGTGTTTGGACCAGAGTAGACCATGTGACTGCCTTGACTTGGATTGCCCAGGTATGCCTGATCTCATCAGATCTTAGAAGCTAAGCAGGGTCAGCCTTGGTTAATAATTGGATGGGAGACCTCCAACAGAGACCAGAACTGCACATGCAGGCAATGGCAAACCACCTTTTTTAGTTTCTTGCCATGAAAACCCCACCAGGGGTTGCCATAAGTCAGCTATGACATGAAGGCACTCTCCACTACCACAGACCATGCAACCACCTTACCATGATCCTTTGCATTTGGCCTTCCATCACTTACTAATGAATGACAAGACCATAATGTTGTGTAACGCCATACCCAAAATGCAATTGAACACTGGCAGAGAAATGTTGGAGGTGGGGGGGGCTGCTGTGCCATCACTATGGCAGTCAGTGTTATGTGTTGCTCATAACCCCCTACACCAGTAAATTATTCCTCTCCTTCTTAAAACAGTCCACCACAGTGAGCTTGGGAGCAGGGTGTGTGTGTTTTGGTTCTGTTAATGGGATGTTGAGGGAATGCAGGATGATACTGTGGCAGAGTCAGGAGGATGGGATGCCAGGGGAAGGGGTTGAGATGTGATTCTCCAAGTAAGAGCTCCATCTCTACTTTTTCCACATGACCATGGCTCCCCTCCATCCCCACCTCAAGACTGCTGGATCCCACAGGAATGTGAGAAGGGGTGACAGTGACGAAACCCTCCTCCAGCCCCTTCAGAAGCCTCCATGTTGTGGGGGCTACCACCAGCTTGTCTTCCGTGTCAGCAACAAACATCACAACAGACAACTGCGCCCCCTGGTACTCTCGCTGCTGCTGACTCACAGCAGACACCAGAGGTTCAAGGGCCATGCTCAACTGCACCAGCTGTCTGTGGAATCTGTGCAGGTGGCACAGCATCAGTTGTAGCCTCAGTTGCACCAGGCAATCACAAGGCCATCCTTGGGGATCCTGCTTCTTGGCCACCCACGAAGTTGCCTTTTGGCCACTCTGCTACCAGCCTCTGCACAGATAGGGGGGAATCCCAAGCCCTCCCCCTTCCCTACACCCTTCCTGCCTTAGCACTCCTCAGCAACTGCTGCATACCAGGGGCCCTCTTAAGAGGTCTGTGGCAAATACTCTGTGCTGTAAATATTGCCCCCCTAGTCACAAGAAGTAGACAGATACAAGGCTTGGAACTAAGGGCTGCTTTATTAAATATAACATCAACTATTAACTGTCAACTGTGGCAAAGGCAACTGGTGATACAGGTCAAGCCACTGGGTCAACCCAGGACCTCCGCCTTGACCTGTCTGGGCAATCCCCACTGCCCTGCGTGTGAGCCATTCTTACAATGGCCTCAAAATGGCCAGCCAGGCAAAGGGTTCCCCCTCTAAGCCCCTAAAGCCTCAGCTGTACAGCATGAGGGAAGGACTTGCCCCCGGGGTTCCCTGTAGGCAGTCTAGCCAGGTAGTGGTAGCCATGAAGCATATCATCCACTCCTGTCAGACCCCTTTTCCCCACCTATGGGGAATTACCAAAGGGGTGATCACCGGCCCGCTCTCTGTTCCCTAACTCTCTCCTGCCAATGCAGAGGGCCAAGCCTCTGCTTATGCCCTTGGGCCCCACAGGTGGCCTAGTGCCAAACTGAGCCCTTGCCACAGGTCATCTAAGATGTTGTTGCCAGTTACTGACAGGTGAATTCCATCATCTCTATAGAGGCTGGCAAATTCAGCTCTTATCTTAGGGTACGGGAGGTAAATTCCCAGACCCTGCACTAACTCCCTATTTGCCCTGTGTCCCACCCTCTCCATGCCCCTAGGGTCAAGTGCCTCCCACCAGGAGCATCGTTGACCAGAAAATTTGTACACCTGGCCACCTGGACTTTATCACCCTCAGGTCATCTATCACCTGTAGTGACAATGCCCGGTCCTTCATAAACACCAGATCATTGCTGCCCAGGTGTATAACAACAATATGCGGGAGAGGACCCTTCCTTCCCCCAAACAGTAGTGGCAACAATCCTGGTCACCGAAGGCCACACCAGCCCTGCCACCCAATTATGGCATGTTCACCCAGCCCCAGCTGGGACCCAACCAACGACCTCCTGGCTTGGTGGGCCACTCAGAAAACCATACTGTGTCCACAAATCAGGATCTGTCATCTCCCTTGGTGACCCCCTGCACCTAGGAAAAAAATCAATCAGTGGAACGATTCAAATGAAGGCAGAGGGTGGATACAAGTCCAATAGGTGGCCAATCACCACCTGCCCACTCATTGGATAGCTCTCCTAGTGTACCCCATGGCAGCTGCCATGAAGGCAGCCCATATCCAGAAGGAATGGGTGCCAAATTTGACACCCGATATCCCAAGCTTGCCCAGTGCCCTGTCCATTACTGCCCCGAACTGGTACCATGTGAGAGGAGAATGGTCGCTATGGCAGAAAAGCAAACCCTGGTCATCCCCTCTGACTGCCAGGTAATCACAAAGTGCCCTGACCAGGCACAGCTCTGGTTCCTCACAAGGGCCTAACATAAGAACCATCCCAGCCTGTCTCTAGTCCATCTTGGGTTGTCTGATCTGAATCGTAACCGCTTCACCTACAAACTTAAGGTCCTGAGCCAACAAGGCATGGCCCACAGTCTCTCTCCAGGAGTGGGTCACCAGCTCACTTACCCACAGAGCCCCAAAAAACACCATCAATGCATGGAAGTGCTTGGACTCAAAGCCCGAATTACAAACCTCTAACCAAACCGATCCCAGCCCCGATCCCAGGGGAAATGGACTGCCTTTTTCTGTAGGGACACCAAGTTCTTTGGTCCAGCCCTCAAGCACCTTCCTAACCCTAAAGTTGCCAGTTGCTTCAGGTAATCTACGGACCTTGCTGATGAATACCAAAGCCGCCAGCTGCCCCAATGTGGAGGAATACCTTTGCCTGTTTAGAGGATCCTGTCATTGATGATGCAGTCATGATGAGGCTTGAAAAAGCAATACAAAACGGGCTGTGATAAGGCTGCCGCACCCGTTGCCAACAGCCCGGGAGAGTGTTTTTCAACCTTAGCTCTCCTGGAGCATGTCCTCCCACCTTCAAGTGCCGACGGGAGCATTGTTTTTTCAGTGACAATTTATTGACAGTTACTGGGACATTGGCTGATTGTGAACACTGGTATTAGGCATTGGTTAAAATTTTTGTCAGAGAGCTTAGAAATATTATTTAAGAGCTTTGATATTGATTGGGATTTTCTTGCACTTTGCACTTTCACTGATAAATTAAATTTATACTTCATATACAGTGGTCTCTTAGGACTGTGTCTTTGTACGTGGTCCTCCATGTAAACACCTGGAACATGCCTGGCTTTAAATAGGATGTTTAACTGAAGGCATTTCAGGATTTCTCTGGGTGATTTGGAAATCAGGGAGTTAGTCATCTGGACCACCACCATGTTATCACACCAGAAATGTACAACATGGTTGGGCAATTCCCCACCCTAAATATACACGGCAACCAAGATGGGGAAAAATTCAAGGAAAGTGAGATCCCTCGCTACCGCCAAGGCAATCCAGTCCCTGGGCTACTGTTCAGCACACCAATGGCCCCTGAAGTACACACCAAAACCTATGGAGCTTGAGGCATTAGAAGTTACCTGCAGATTGGCACTGACCATTAAGTCCTCCTGCCAAAAGGTCACCCCATTAAAAGACACTAAGAACTCATACCAAACTTCAATGTCAGCCGACATACCCCCACTTATGCAGAACCTATGATGCAGAGCCCGAAGCAATGCCATAGCATCACACACCCTTTGCAAAAAGGGCCTACCTGGGGCTACAGCTTTGCATGCGAAATTCAAATGCCCCACCAATTGTTGAAGCTCGAGAAGGGATACTTTCTGTTTATCCCTAAAGGAAGCCAACCACACCCTTAGTTCATCAACCTTATCCACCAGGAGGCGCAAGGTCTGTTGAACCATATCCAACTTGATACCCAAGAATGTCAAAACCTGAGTGGGACCCTCAGTTTTCTCATGGGCCAAAGGAACCCCAAGTTCCTCAGCAAGAACCACAAATCCTGCCATCAGTAAAGCACACTGACAAGAGCCCGCCGGGCACACAAACAGGAAATCGTTTAAATAATGCACCGTGTCACAGCATTTAAGCTGCTGGCACACCTCCCACTCTAGAAAGGAACTAAAGTACTCAAACGCCACGCAAGAAATTGAACACCCCATGGGGAGGGCTCTATCTGTATAGTATTTGCCCTCAAAGGCAAATCCTAGAAGTTCAAAGTCCTCCGGGAGCACAGGGAGGAGGCGGAATGCAGACTTAATGTCATATTTCACCATCTCGACCCCCACACCACACCAGCATACCACCTTGACTGCCTGATCAGAAGACGTGTAATGCACCGAGCAGAGATCCTCAGGAATTGCATTATTCACCGAGCCACTTTTGGGGTAAGACAAGTGGTGAATTAGCCAATATTCACCAACTGCCTTCTTGGGCACCACCCCTAGGGGGGACGCCCTTAGGTGAGGAACTGGAGGGGAAGAAAAAGGCCCCAGTACTTGCCCCTCTGCACACTTCATTTTGATTTTTTCCCTCACCACCTCCTCCATGCCCAAAACTGAACGCAAGTTGTCCAACATGAAGGAGGATCTGGGGCCCTGAAATGGAATACGAAAGCCAAACTTGAAACCATTGAACAAAAACAATGCATCCTGCTGGTTGGGGTACCACCTGAGCAAGTACTCAAGCACTCTCAGTCTTACCTGACTGGGCCCCTTTACCAGCAGCCTGCTGGCCACCTCCCCCTCCTGACTTCTTACTGCCTCCTCCTGATTTAGACCTGGGGCAGGTTGCATAGGGGTGGGGACTGGCACAAGAGGGGCACTCATGCTTGTACTTACAGTTCTTTCTATTGCAGGACCCCTTGGATGTAAAGTCCCAACACAGCAGCCGGGGTTGAACCTGCTGCCCTGCAGAAGTGCAGGTTCCTGCCGCTGCCATGGGCTGGTGAATAAGGTAGCCACTGATTCGGTTTCGTTTTCTCAGCCATGCCGGACGCTCCTCTCGGCTGGTCCGGGAGGAAACGACCGGGCACCCTGACCGGGCGGCTGACCCGCAAGGATTAGCCCCCAGGACTCCCAGGGAGGGAGCCAGGGTCCGGGACGCGGCGGGAAGAACTCCCCGAAATCAATGCGGGGGGGGGAATTGCCCGTTTGTCCCTATGGAGGCCGGCAGATGTGCGCGGCGCCTCGAGTGCCGCCGGGCAACGAGAAACGGCAAGTAAAAGAAACAGGCGGAAGCCTGTAAACAAGCGAATCCCTTCTGTTCTACAAGCGTTTGTGAAGGAGAGGTTGATCTGAAGAAGACTCGCTCTTCCCCTTCGTTGAGTTCCAGAATTTTGTTGGCGCCCCCCCCCCCAAAATGGCAGCAAGGAAGCAAAGTCCCGCTCTCGGTAAGTCAATCTCGGCTACCTTGCAGAAGGGGGAGTCGCTCGAAGAGTTGGTACGCAGGGCGGTGGTGGAAGCTATAAAACCCTTTGTTGACAAGCTGAACGAAACTGATCAAAGGGTGGGCTCAATTGAAAGCGAGGTGAAAACCATTAAGGCAGCAGCGGGGGGGGGGCAGAAAAGTCTGCTCTGGAAAGTGCGTCACTTGTGAAGGCTACAAAAAAGGAGCTGAAGTTGGTGGAGAACCAGCTGATCGGGCTACAGGTGGAACGAACGCAGACAATTTTGCGTCTCCAAAACGTGAAAGAGGAGGAAAATGAGGATCTGTGGGATTTGGTCTCGGAACTACTGGCGACACCCGTGAGGACGACTAAAGAAGAGGTCAAAAGCGCCATTTTGGAGGTCCGTCGGGCTTCTTCAAAATATGCAACAAAGCGACAGTTGCCTCGTGAGATCATTATTGACTTTTCATCTAAAAAGATCCGGGACACCATCCTATATAACTCATACAATGCGGATTTGGACTTTATGGGTTTGAAAGTCAAGATTTTGAAGGACGTTCCATTTCTAGTCCGGAAACGGCGTTTTAAATATAAAAAGTTTGCAGCACTTCTGAGGGACCATGGAATAAAGTACAAATGGTTATTCCCGGAAGGAATATGGTTCAGATATAAAGATCAGGCCTATAAGATATTATCAGAAGATCAACTAAAGGATTTTGAGAATAAAAACCCAGAACTCTGCTGCACCAAGAACGAAGAAAAGGAGGAGCCGGAGGGGGGGGGAGGAGGAGAGCATCGCAACAGCAGTTGCACAGAGAGAATTGCGTCCGGGACCTAGAAGGGGGAGGAAAGTTTAATCAGAATTTGAAATGTTTATTCTCTGTATGATTAACCACTCCATCATTATTTTATGGAGCTATTTTTGTATTATGACAGTATGAAGGGAAACATTGAAGTGTAGTGTTTAGTGTTTGTAGTTCATTCCCCCCCTTTTCTTTTTCCACCCACCCCTTTGTCCCTTCCCTCTCCCCTTTCCTTGTGATAGTTTTGTGTAGTGTTTTGTAGCTATGAAAAATAAAAAATTTATTAAAAAAAAAAAAAGAATAAGGTAGCCACTATCTGACCTATCGTCCATGTTAGGCTTTGCAGGGGGCATCACCTGCAGCCAGATCTGCTGGTGAATCTGGTCGCAAGGTATCAGTGGGTTAGGGCTGCACGCATCTTAAATTCTTTGTTGTATTGCAGCCACACTGCACTAACGAAGTCTGTGTAACATCTGTAAATGATGTTGAGATATTGGAAGAGAGAGACAGCCCATAGAGGCTGGGCTCTCCCCAACACTCCTGCATAAATGAGGAAACCTGGAAGCCAATTGACCCAAGTGTGGTCAACACTTCTCAGCCTAATCTTCTCTTTATCCCGTTCATCCAGGTCTTCTTCATCCTTCTTCTCCAGCTCCTGGAAAATAAGGGTAAAGACATCCACGTATTCACCCCTTAGCGTCTTGTCCCTTGGGGCCTGAGTGAGCTGATCCTCAAGGGGTAACACTGTATCCCCACAAGGAAGAGCCCTGGATGGAACCTGGCCATACACTGGCATCCCATAAGGTTGACAGCCCCAAGGGGAAAATGCTCCATAAGGCCATCCAGTGTTATAATGAGCATATGCCTATCACCTCCGCCTCAAGCCGTGGGAGCAGAGGAATTAGCAGTTGATTGAGTGCCCGCCATTCCTGATGACTGTCCAGCCCAGGGAAACTGCCCAGCTGCAGGCCAAGGAGGCATGCCCTATGTATGCTGATGTCATAGGGCTGAGGGACCCAGAGGCAGTGACCTGACCCCAGGGTCCCTACGGCAAGGTGCCCGACTGCTCTCAAATTTCAGGGGAAACTTGGCATGCACACTTTTCTGAAATGTACGATTCCATTCCACCTTCTCACAAGATGTCAGATGATAAGATGGGTTTAAGAATTCTGCCTCAGTCTCTTTACCATCTCCCAAGTGGCCCCCTGTGACAGAAGCTGAGGTAGAATCTTTAGTTTCATCTCTGGCCTCTGGTAAAGCTCCAGGTGAGGATTTGATTCCCATTGATCTAATAAAGAGATTTCCCAGTTGGTGGAATCTGATTTTAGCCAAATTATTCTCTCAAATTAAGAGCTCAGGCAAATTTCCTGTAGGTTGGAAAACCAGCATAGTGATCCCCATCCACAAAAAAGGAAACAAAACCAATCTGCATAATTATTGTCCCATAAGTCTCCTTGATACCACATCAAAACTTTATGGAAGGTATTTGCTTCAAAAATTAGGCTAATTCAATCTTGGGTTGTATCAAAGGGGCCATAGCATTGAAATCGCAGGAGGTCATAGCCCCTCTCTATACTGCCTTGGTCAGGCCACACCTGGAGTATTGTGTGCACTTCTGGAGGTCTCACTTCAAAAAGGATGTGGACAAAATTGAGAGGGTGCAGAGGAGAGCGACGAGGATGATCAGGGGTCTGGAGACTGAGCCCTACGAGGAAAGGCTGAGGGCCTTGGGAATGTTTTGTTTGGAGAAGAGGAGGTTGAGGGGGGACATGATTGCTCTCTTTAAATATTTGAAAGGCTGTCATTTGGAGGAGGGCAGGGAGCTGTTCCAGTTGGCAGCAGAAGGTAGGATCAGAAGCAATGGGCTTAAATTACATGAACAAAGGTACCAGCTGGATATTAGGAAGAACTTTTTCATGGTCAGAGTAGTTCAAAAGTGGAATCAGCTGCCTAGGGAGGTGGTGAGCTCCCCTTCACTGGCAGTTTTCAAGAAGAGTCTGGATGAATACTTGTCAGAGATGCTTTAGGCTGATCCTGCACTGGGCAGGGGGTTGGACTAGATCGTCTGTATGGCCCCTTCCAAATCTATGATTCTATGATTCTAAGTAGAGGGGCTAAAACGCACTCTTGCTTCATTCCCTTGCTGACAGGGATATCCCATATTAGTGAGCCCGAAGTGCCCACTTTGATTTTAGTAAATGTGTCTGTGTATAACTCCTGAATTAAGAACAATAGTCTCTTGTCAGTATTAGTTTTCTCAAGCTTCTCCCATAAACGAGTCCTATCTTTTTTTTTTAAAAAAAAGTTTTTTATTGGATTAGAAATATTTTAATGTCCATTACAATCAATTTCCTTTAAAAAAAAATCCAATTCTGACCCCCTCCCTTTCCCCCCCTTTTGTTGACTTCCAACAGTTTTCCAACCCCTTATCTATTTCCCCCTACTCATTTCAAACTTATTTTACCTATTAATCATATACTTTCACTCTCTTCTAAGCTTACCTATTATATCACAATGCTGTCTCATTTCCCTTTCCATTTAACTTAACAACTAGATAATACATTTCTGGCATATATTCTTCAATAATCATTTTGGTATCCTGTACTCTATCTTACTCATTCTGATCTCCTCTATATTGAACAAACAATTTATTCCTCATTATACATAACTTTAAGTACATTATAAACATTGCATACCTTCAATATAGGTCAATCAATTTAACCCATACTCCATATATTACTCTTTGTTTTATACTTTAAGCATAAGTCAATCAATTTGACCCATATTCTGTATATTACTATATATTTTCCCCTACTTTCTTGTATTCATTCATTTTGATTATACAGTTTCTCCATTATACCATTATCTGCCAGCAATGAGATTAATCAGTTTCTATCCCTAATAGTCAAATAAAATAATTGCTTAGATATTTTTCAACTCTCCCCCCCCCCCCCCGGTATAGTCACTTCTCTCTTCTTTTGTTATATTTCAGTAATTTTCAAACTGCCACAGTTCTCCTATCAATGGAATCAAAGGCCAAAGCTAAATCAACAAAAAACGCATACAAGGCTTTAGTTGGGCCATTCATGTTGGAATGAGCTAACTTGTAAAGTGTTTCACAGTGGTCCACTGTACTTTGGCTTCTTCTAAATCCAGCAGGGTTGGGATATAAAATATGGTTATCATTAACCCAGTCTTCTAATTTTTCTCCAGAGTATTCAGGTCTTGTTGAATTTTAATTCTATCTTCTTGGGTGTTTGCTACTCCTCCCAATTTGGTATTGCCAGCAAATTTAATGAGCAGCCCTTCCACTCCTTCATCCAGATCATTGATAGAAATATTGAAAAGTACCAGGCCCAAAACCGAGCCCTGCGGCACCCCACTGGACACCTCCCTCCAATCTGATGAAATGCCGTTGACCACCACTCTTTGAGTGCGGTCCTCCAACCAGTTCCCTATCCACCGAACTGTCCTATAGTCCAGTCCACAGTCTTCCAGTTTGCCCATCCGAATGTCATGGGGGACCTTATCAAAAGCTTTACTGAAATCCAGATAAATCATGTCAACAGAGTTCCCCCGATCCAGTAAGCTGGTCACTCGATCAAAGAAGGAAACAAGGTTGGTCTGGCAAGATCTGTTAGGGACAAAACCATGCTGACTTCTCTGGATCACTGAGCAGTCCTTCAGATGCTTACAGATTGATTCCTTTAAAATCTGTTCTAATATCTTCCCAGCAACAGAAGTCAGACTGACCGGCCTGTAGTTTCCTGGGTCATCCTTCTTCCCTTTCTTAAAGATTGGGATGACATTTGCTCTTCTCCAATCTTGTGGCACATCCCTAGTTCTCCAGGAGGCCTTGAAGATGATAGACAGGGGTTCTGCAAGTTCTCTAGAAAGTTCTTTCAGCACTCTTGGGTGCACCTCATCCTGCCCAGGGGATTTGTATTCATCCAGTTCAGCCAGATGCCTCTCCACAACCTCTCTGTCAATGTCAATTAGCCACTCAGGTGTCCTGCCGCATTTTCTACTATCTCTAGATATGCCTGAGTTCTTCAGGGAGAAAACAGAGGCAAAAAGTCATTAAGCCTGTCTGCTTTTTCTCTGTCCTGCATCAGAGTTTCTCCATCTACTCCCAACAGCGGTCCAATTGCCTCTTCTACCTTGCGTTTGCTTCTCACATATCTGTAGAAGTTTTTCTTATTGTAGTGAGCCCTCCTGGCCAGACCCAGCTCGTACTGAGCTTTGGCCTCTCTGATGGCTGATCTGCTGTGCCTAGTAACCCTCATATACTCCTCTTTAGAGGTCTGTAGTTCTCTCTTTTTTTATTTTTTTTTTTAGTAAAAAAATTTTTTTTATTGGGTTAGGATCAATTATTTATACATTACAATCAATTCTCCCATTTTCCATTTCTAACCCCCTCCCTTTCCCCCCCTTTTTTGTTGACTTCCAACAGTTTTCCAACCCTTTGTCCCTTTTCCCTTACTCCTTTTAGATTCCTCTATCTAACAAATATATACTCCCATTTATTCTAAGCAATACATTCTTAGCTATATCTTAATACTCTATACCCAAACTATGAGTCATTATTTCCATATTGGATAAACAATTTATCCCATTTTCCATAATTCCGATTTCAAATATTTCTATAAATCATGAACCATGTAAATCATATATTCATTTAAATCAAACAATTTGACTTATGTTCTATATGTTACTCATTCTATCTTCATCTTTCTATTTTAGTTATATTTAATTACTTTAATATTTCTATTTCCCTTCAATAATAATTCTATATAACTATCATCACATAATCAATCAATTTGACTCATATATATCTTCAAATAAACATATTCAGTTTGGTGCATTATACCAGTTACCAAAAAGAAAACATTATTAGTTAATCAATCCTTAGCCCTTATGGTTAATTATTTTCTATCGATATTCTGTTTATTAATCTGTATGTATCCAAATATATGTCAATCTATTAATCTAACTGCCTAGAAATTCATGTTTGTCTCTTCTCCCCCCCGGTAAAGTCACCCCCCTCTGCATTTTATTATACTTCAGTAGTTCTCAAACTGCCACAGTTCTCCTCCCACCTCCCATTTCTTCTCCAAATATTGTTTCAGCTTCTCCCAGTCTGTGTTAAACTGCCCTGAGTCCAGATTTCTCAGTTTTCTTGTCATCTTGTCCATTTCTGCCATGTACAGCAATTTGTAGATCCAATCTTCAATAGTTGGCACTTCTTGTACTTTCCATTTTTGCTCATACAAAAGTCTGGCTGCTGCTGTCATATAAAATATCAACGTCCTATGATGGGCTGGAATTCCCTCCATTCCCAAGTTTAGTAGCAGGAGTTCTGGGTTCTTATTAATTTGAAATTGTAAAATTTCACTCATTTCTCTTATTATTTCCCCCCAGTACTGCCTAGCTACCTCACACGACCACCACATATGATAGAGGGAGCCCTCATGCTTCCTACATTTCCAGCATTTATTAGAAGTGTTCAAATTCCCTAGTGCAATCTTCTTTGGTGTCATGTACCAACGATAGATCATTTTGTAAATGTTCTCTTTAATGCTAGTACATGTCGTTGTCTTCATTGTAGTCTTCCACAAGTATTCCCATGCCTCCATTGTTATTTCTTTATTAAAATTTATAGCCCATTTCACCATTTGTGTTTTTACTATCTCATCCTCAGTATACCATTTCAACAGTACTTGATATACCTTAGATATTCTTTTCTTATCCTCTTTAAAAAGGGTCTGCTCTAGTTCCGAGTTCTCTATTCGTATACCTCCCTTTACAGAGTCCGAATTATATAAGTCTCTGATCTGTCTATACTGGAACCAGTCATAATAAGGTGATAGTTCCTCCTGCGTCTTCATTCTGAGTTTGGATGCTTCAGTTCTAGTTATTTCTTTATAAGTTAAACATTGTTGCTCATTATCGACAGCTCTCGGATCTATCACCTCATATGGAACTACCCACAAAGGAGTTCCTCCTTGTAGATAAATTCTGTACTTCTTCCAGATTGTATATAAACTTCTCCGTATATAATGGTGCAGGAACATCGAGTTCACCTTTACTTTATCATGCCATAGGTATGCATGCCATCCAAATATTTTTTTATATCCCTCTAGGGCTAGTAATTTCTTGTTCTTTAGCGTCATCCACTCTTTCAGCCACACTAGGCAGATTGCGTCGTGGTAAAGTCTCAGGTTGGGCAGTTGCATTCCGCCTCTTTCTTTTGCGTCTTGTAAAACTTTCATTTTCACTCGAGGCTTCTTGCCTGCCCATACAAAATCTGATATTTTCCTCTGCCATTTTTCAAATTGTTTAGAGTCTCTGATGATTGGTATTGTCTGTAGCAAAAACATTACTCTTGGTAACACATTCATCTTAACTGCTGCAATCCTACCCAACCATGACAGATTCAACCTGTTCCATTTAATCAAGTCTCTCTCTATCTGAGTCCATAGTTTCTCATAATTGTTTTTAAACAAATCTATATTCTTTGCAGTCAGTTCAATTCCCAAATATTTCACCTTACTTGTTACGGTCTGTAGTTCTCTCCATTTCCTGAACATTTCCTTTTTCTCTCGTAGCTTATTGTGGAGCTCTCTGTACATCCACACCAGTTTCTTGGAGCCCTTACCATGTGTCCGTCTTGCTGGGATAGTGAGGTCTTGAGCTTGCAAAAACTCGTGTTTGAGAAGGGCCCACCCTTCACTCGCTCCTTTCCCTTCCAGCACACTCTCCCATGGAATGACTCTCATCAAGCCTCTGAGTTCATCGAAGTTGGCCCTACGAAAATCTAACCTACGAGTCTGGCTACAAACTTCCTTGTTTCCCCACAGCAACTGGAATTCAAGGAGGACATGGTCATTTCCCCCTAAGGTCCCCACCACCTTCATCTCATCTACCAATTCTTCCCTGTTGGTTAATATCTTTAAATTTATATATTAATAACATTGTTCAGAGACTGTCTGGCCCTGAATTTATTACTCCCTCATTAGATCAGCAAAAAATATCAATTTTACTATGTGCAGATGATATCGTGTTGATCTTTTTAACCAGAATGGGACTGAAGAGGCTTTTGCACAGTCTAGGTGAATATTGTAAGGAAGAAAAACTTAAAATTAAATACTCAAAATCCAAAGTTATGGTTTTTCAGAAATGGCCAAAAGTGTTTAAATGGAGCATATAAGGTACTCCAATAGAGCAATGTAAATCATACAAATACCTAGGTTTAACTTTTAGCGAAACCCTCAAGTGGGATGTTCATCTAGAATCGGCTAAAGCATTAGCCCTTAAGACAATGGGAGTTGTAATGAGATTTTATTACACCAGGGGAAGTCTCCTCATAGACTCAGCATTGAAACTTTTTGTTCGTAAAATTATCTCCCAATTGCTGTATGGTATTGAGATCTGGGGGTGGAAAGACCAATTACTTCTAAAGTCAGAAAGAATTGAAAACCTCTTTATGAGGCAAATTCTGGCACTCCCTAAAGAGACACCGGCTGCCCATTTACAAGCTGAGTTGGGACTCCCTTCAGTGAGGGCTCAAGCTCACCTGATGATTTTAAAATTTGGAGGGGGGGGGAAACCAGCTAAAAACTCCTGACTCATACAGTAAACTTAGTTTCCATCTACTGAATAACAAAGATAATGCTCGCCTTCAATTTATTAACTACATAATTGCCAGTTATACTATCCCTGATGATTTATTGCAGCCCTCAGGGAATAGCTTTTATCTTCGCAATTGGGTCTTTAGAGAAGATGCCCTAATTGATGCTTCTCTGATTTCTCAATCAAGGTTTGCCCCTTGGTTTAATATGATTAAAAAAGATCATTGTAAGGCCTCCTACTTAACCAACATAACTGCGTATAATCTTAGGAGGACCTTTACTTCATTGCACTTTCAAACAATGCCTGCAGAGATGCTAGTGGGTCGATATAAAAAGATGCCATTTGACCAACGCATCTGTATATGTGGTCATTCAGTGGAGGACCTCCCTCATTATATCCTAGCTTGCCGTCTATATGCAGAACCTAGGAATACATTCCTGGCTAAGATCTTGTTTGCTCTACATCCCCTGTCTGACTCTGATAATATTGTTACGATGCTCTCCGACAAGGATTCTTTTATCTCACTAAGATTGGCGCTTTTTGCTTTAGCTGCTAGGAAGATCAGAGCAAAGGAATCAGTCATTGATTTGCTGTGATTGCTTTTAGAAGGTTTTATTAAAGTTTTTTTAGTAGGACGTTTTATGTGGTTTTGAAGTGTTTGATTACCTGATTATTTTGATAATGTATTACACTGATATTTGAGAGTGTTTTGATATTGTGAAGGCCAATGGCCATATACAATAAAATGAATCCAAATCTGAGGTACCCACCTGCTGTGGCAGGGTTAATTTGCCCTCTGGCACACTGGACTCCACTGCTGCTGCAACTTGCCCACTTTCACCCTGCCCCTCTTGCTCATCATCATTCACAACGTCCTCCATGGTGCTACATCCTGTTTCCTGATTGCCACTGCTGTCTGCCACTGCTGTACCTGCCATGGATATATGTTTCAATATATCAGCCTGAAAGGCAGCCTTTGAGGCCACTCACACTACCGTTGCCCACTTGGTCCCGCTTGCAGATGCTGACCTCATTCCTCTGGCCCTCTCCAATGCCTCCAAGCTCCTAAAAATTTCCTGGCTCCCAGTCATCCTCCTCCTCTGAAGAGAGTGCGGGTGGTGCCCTCCGAGGAGGCTGCTTCTTAGCAGGTTGCTTGCCCTTAGATGGGCCTTTACCTTTCCTGGAGGCAATGCTAATATGCCCTACTAAGCCCAAACCACCCTCAAAGGAACTAGAGAAACCTAAGCAGATATAATAACTTGATCCTTGGTCCACCAAAACGGGGCTGCCTACCCAAAGTGTGCTAGGGTCTCCAAAAATGGCCACATCCCAAAATGGCCACCGCCCACAAAATGGCACCTGCGCTATGCACTGAATCAAATATGCACTAGATGAGCAGCAAAGCCAAGCCGCCCAAGCCCACCATGCTTTCCTTTCCCACAACAGACCTAACCAGGGCAAATGGTAAATAAGGGTGTGCATGCAATCTGAGCCTCTCTGCCTCTTGCAGCCAACCCATGCGGTAAATCCAAAAGGACACCAAACTGACTGTAAATGGGAAAAAGGGGGGCTGCTTTCACATCACCTTGTAAGAAACAGAAAATGGACATTATTGGTTCTGATGCTGCTTTTAAAGCTTTGTGGAAAAACATGACAAGGTTAATGGGTCAGATGAGTCATCTGGCAAGACAAGCTGTGGTGATCATACAGGCTGCAACAGGGTCTCTTCCCTGTTTTTCCGCGGTCTGAGGAGTTTGGGGGTGGGGAGTGTCATACCCCTGTTTGCCAAATTGTATTCACCCAGTTGTAATAAACAGTTACTTGACTTAACCCAAGGTATGTGAGTGGGAGGGGAGCTTTAAGAAAGGAGCCCCTGAACATTTAACTTGCCCTTATTTCCAACTTCTGGGTTACCTTATAGCTTTATTTTTTTCTCATAGTGCAAACAATAGAGTTTTCAAGAAGCCAGAAGAACAACAAAGGCTAGTCAGTCTGACTTCTGTAGCTGGGAAGATATTAGAACAGCTTTTAAAGGGATCAGTCTGTAAGCATCTGAAGGAATCTGGGGATCAGGACCACTCAGGGATCTGGGGAAGTCAGCATGGTTTTGTCCCTAACAGATCTTGCCAGACCAACCTGGTTTCCTTCCTCAATTGAGTGACCAGCTTACTGGATCAGAGAAACTCTGTTGACATGATTTATCTGGATTTCAGTAAAGCTTTTGATAAGGTCCCCCATGACATTCGGATGGGCAAACTGGAAGACTGTGGACTGGACTATAGGACAGTTCGGTGGATAGGGAACTGGTTGGAGGACCGCACTCAAAGAGTGGTGGTCAACGGCATTTCATCAGATTGGAGGGAGGTGTCCAGTGGGGTGCCGCAGGGCTCGGTTTTGGGCCTGGTACTTTTCAATATTTTTATCAATGATCTGGATGAAGGAGTGGAAGGGCTGCTCATTAAATTTGCTGATGATACCAAAATGGGAGGAGTAGCAAACACCCAAGAAGATAGAATTAAAATTCAACAAAACCTGAATACTCTGGAGAAGTGGGCAGCTGTGAATAGGATGCAATTCAACAAAGACAAGTGCATGGTATTACATCTGGGCCACAAAAATGGGAAGCACAAATACTGGATGCGGGATACACTTCTGGGCAATAGTATATGTGAAAGAGATCTGGGGGTAAGAGTGATCTGTAAACTAAATATACGCAGTCAGTGTGATGCGGTGGCAAAAAAGGCTAATTCAATCCTGGGTTGTATCAAAGGGGCCATAGCATTGAAATCGCAGGAGGTCATAGCCCCTCTCTATACTGCCTTGGTCAGGCCACACCTGGAGTATTGTGTGCAGTTCTGGAGGCCTCACTTCAAAAAGGATGTGGACAAAATTGAGAGGGTGCAGAGGAGAGCGACGAGGATGATCAGGGGTCTGGAGACTGAGCCCTACGAGGAAAGGCTGAGGGCCTTGGGAATGTTTAGTTTGGAGAAGAGGTGATAGAGGGGGGACATGATTGCTCTCTTTAAATATTTGAAAGGCTGTCATTTGGAGGAGGGCAGGGAGCTGTTCCAGTTGGCAGCAGAGGGTAGGACCCAAAACAATGGGCTTAAATTACATGCACAAAGGTACCGGCTGGATATTAGGAAGAACTTTTTCATGGTCAGAGTAGTTCAAAAGTGGAATCAGCTGCCTAGGGAGGTGGTGAGTGTCTGGGGTCAGCAGCCCAGCCCCTGGACTTGCTTACAGACAGCGGCAGGGGGCAGCCGGGAGACAACAGTTCAACCGCTCTGACTGGCAAACAGAGCCAGAACCTGCCTACTCCATGGGGAAGGGGCAAAAGACCTAAGCCTCAGAAGGCTGGAGGGAGCAGGGAGAGACCAGCTAGTCCCACTCTCAAGGGGGAAGAGAGGGGGCTAAGCAGGCTAGAGGAAAAGGGCCAAGGCAGGCGGAATAGGGACCCAGCAACAGCCCAAACAGAGTCCTTACCTGCCAAGGAGGAGAAGCAGCCACTACAGCCCAGAGCCACACCCTGGCTAGAGGACAGCAGCCTGGCTCAGGAGTGGCTAGGAGCCAAGCCCCTCCAAGTGGAGCTGCCACAGGCATTCTGGGGGAGGAGTTGGGTAGCCCCGCCCAGCATCAAGGAGCAGGCAGCCCAGAAGCTGGCCAGGGCAGCTCCTCGCGAGCAAGGCCAGGCATGCTCAGCAGCACAGAAGCCGGCTGGGGCAGCTCCTTGTGAGTAAGGCCAAGGAGACCTCAGCTGGGGATGGCTCGCATTCAACCCCACCCGGCAGCAAGGCAAGGAAGCCAGGAAGGGATTAGTGGTAGGAGGGAAACACCTGAGAGAAGGCACAGCTGGGCCAAGTCAGAAGAGGGAACAAACCTAGAAGGAGGGTGGGGCGGGGAAAGGAAACCCTATATAAGGTGGCTAGGAAGAGCTCTGAGGTGGTGGGTGTGAGTAAGGAGTGATGGTGTGGAGTGAGAGTAGAGCAATGCAAGAGTGGAGGCTTGGAGGAGAGTTCTGGAAGGAGGAGATGATGGAGGATGCTGAGAGTAAGCAGGCCAGGTTGAGCAGGCCAGCGAGTGGACTGAGAGGGAGTCTGGGTGATGTATACCACCCCTCCTTCCACAGAGCAGGGTCCTGCAGTATCTCTGGCACCCCTCTGATGTCAGGGCTGGCCCAGCTGGGGCCCTGCCCAGCGGTGGCAGTGACAAGCCCTGACAGTGAGCTCCCCCTCACTGGCAGTTTTCAAGAAGAGGCTGGATGAATATTTGTCAGAGATGCCTTAGGCTGATCCTGCACTGGGCAGGGGGTTGGACTAGATGGTCTGTATGGCCCCTTCCAACCCTCTGATTCTATGATTTATTTGGGGTTTGAATATCTCTCTTTTTGCACTATCAATGGAGTGATGACTTGGAGATGAAGACAGAATTGCTCTGTAAAGTGCCATTTGATTATAAAAACAAAAGATGGCAACGTAGTTCAGGGACTAACAGAACATTGTCATGACTCCTATCCTCAAAAAACAGCAGTTAATGTTGCCAGAAGCAAAATGTGGCAAGACATGAGAGCAGTAAGTGCTACTCCTCGCAATGTGTTGGGAAATGTGTTGTCAGGGTTAAGTAATGATATATTGGCCCATATGCCCAGACAATCATCCCTTGCAAGGAGTCTTCACTATCACAGAACTGCCAGAAATTTACCTAACCCCCAAATCATAAATTTTGACATTCCTGAAAAGTATAGACAACTGATACTTCATGATTCCAGTATGGAAAATCCAGACAAAATTCTGGTTTTATATGACAGAGATCTTAATCTCGAATTAAACAAAGACACCATCTATGGAAATGGTACCTTTGATAAAGTGCCAAATATGTTTTACCAACTGTACACATGGCATGCCAAGGTGGGTAATTCATATCCACCATGTATTTACATTTTACTTCAAAAAAAGAACATGGACAACTATAATAGAAAGTTTGAAGTAATGAAGATATTGATTCCAGATCTGGCACCTCAAATGATTTTGGTCGATTTTGAGAAGGCTTGTATGAATGCAGTGAGGATTACCTTTCCATATGCTGAGATCAAAGGGTGTTGTTTTCACCTGTGTTAGAGTCTCATTAGGAAAATCAACAGTCTTGGCTTGAAGACTGAATATGAAACTAATATAAACATAACACACTGAAATCTATGTATTGTCGAAGGCTTTCACGGCCGGAGAACGATGGTTGTTGGGGGTTTTCCGGGCTGTATTGCCGTGGTCTTGGCATTGTAGTTCCTGACGTTTCGCCAGCAGCTGTGGCTGGCATCTTCAGAGGTGTAGCACCAAAAGACAGAGATCTGTCTTTTGAGAGATCACTGTCTTTTGGTGCTACACCTCTGAAGATGCCAGCCACAGCTGCTGGCGAAACGTCAGGAACTACAATGCCAAGACCACGGCAATACAGCCCGGAAAACCCCCAACAACCAACACTGAAATCTCTTGCTGCATTAGCCTTTGTCCCAATCAGTGATGTGAGAACTGTTTTTGATGAGCCTGCTGCCACATTTCCAGATGAAGACAGCTACAGTGAGGTGCTCACGTACTTCTTTTCGACATATATTGAGGGTGCAGCAGGTAGAGATCCTCAGTTTCCTATAAGAATGTGGAGTGGAATCACTATAATGCAGCCCTGGAACGGATGCCAAAAGCTACAAACTGTTGTGCGGGATTTCACAATGCTCTTAATTCCCTAGTCCACTGCAGTCATCCCAGAGTGTGTTCTCTGTTTGATGGACTGCAGAGGGAACTGGATTGCCATAAAATAACTCTGGCTAATGCACAGGCAGGTCACTTAGAGGTGAAAAAGAGGAAATAGGAGGCATTACACGACATGGTTGCGCCACTTCTGTGCAGCAATATGAGCAGGTGGAAGACAAACTTGATTACTTAAAGAGATTGGCTAATTTGCAATGAAGAATTATATCTGAGTTATTGTTGTTGTTGTTGTTGTTAAATAATTGTTGCTTTTATTATTAGGGTTAGGTAGTCTTTTGTCGTGGTCACTGGGTGTACCACAATGTATTTGTTAAAATACAAGAAAATTGAGCTAGGAAATCGACTTGTTTTAATGTTATCTTATGGTTTTGTTATCTTATGGTTTTAATTTTTCATAACAAAATAAGTAAATAATACTAATTATTTTAAGATTTTAAAGCCATATAGTTCTTTAAAAGCTGTGTATACTAGACCATACATAATTTAATTTAACATCTTTCTGTCTTTACTTTAGAAATTACTTCATATCAACATTAAAAAGGCTGACAAATTGTAAATTAATAAATTTAAAGTATTTATTTTTATTTAAAAATATTTCTATATAGAGTTTAATTTCTGTTAATACTGTTTTTCCTTCTTATTAAAGTTCATCGATAACAAAATGGTCACATATTTTGTTTCATGTGAATGTGACATATTTTAATCCTAAAACAACAATATAAAATATAGGTAATACCTGTTCATTCTCATAAATGAGAATGAATGGTTATCCACAATTATAAATATCTATGGTGCTTTACATGAAAATTACAATTATGTGGGCATTTTTCTGTGTGCAGAAATTACAATATGTGGCCATTTTTCGGTGTGCAAATTAAACAGTTTGTTTCTGCACCCAACAACATATATCCCCAAAGCTCTGCAATTCAATTTAAAAAGGTGTAATTAATTTTAAAAAGTTACTTCTATGTGGGCTTCTTTCCGTCTGGGCTTTTTTCTGTATGGCCCTTTCCCTCTGTGGGCATTTTTCCCTGTGGGCTTTTTTCTTGTGAGCATTTGTGACTGTGGGGTTTTCCTGTGGGCTTTTTTCCAGTTACCCCAAGTAAAAATGTTAACCAAAATGAAGAGCAGCATTGCCTAAGCCATGCCACCATTACCTCCTTACGTGGCATTTGATTTCTCCCACTCCACAGAACATGAGAGGACTGGGAGCAGGACAGACCCTCCCCAGCATTGGTGCACCATGGCCCCATCTGCTCAACCTGTCAAGGGATCCAGCAGAGAATGCAGCAAAGAATGGCTGGCGAGAAGGCCCTCCAGCCTCCTCCCAGTTGTTGTAGTTGTTACCAGGAATAGGGCTCCTTGTGAGTAAGTGGGGGGGAATTAATGGCAAGGAAGAAGGCTATGTGAGAGGGGTAACTGCAGGATAACTCCACCAGTATTTACAGGGTCCTTTCCCCAAGGTAGCAGATGAGACTTGGTGCTTAAATAAAGGAGTGTTTTTATTTAGAGAAGAAAAACCAGCACACACAAAAGGCAAAATAAAAACGATTTGGTACACACACACACACACACACACACAAAGTCCTAAGAAATTAGCCAGAGGTTGGAATAGAGTGAGAGGGGGAATATTACCAATTTCAGAGAATAGAGTAGTCCATGAAGGAAGAGAGAGAACTTCAAACATCCTCTGTTCTCGGCCAGGAGAGAGGCTTAGGGAAATGCCCCCAAGGGAGCAGCGCTTGGATCCAATAACACCTTTAAGACTAATTGAGGCATAAGCTTTCAACAACCACAGTTCTCTTCATCAGATGCATGACGAAGAGAGCTGTGGTTCTCGAAAGCTTATGCTTCAATACATTTGGTTAGTCTTAAAGGTGCAACTGGACTTTTTACTATTTTGCAACTGCAGACTAACATGGCTAACTCCTCGGGATAAGCATGCACAGTTTGAATGGGGCAAGAGCCCTCGTTCTTATAGGGCAAATGGTGTCCTGAGCCTGAAAAGCCCCCTCAGCCATTGGAACAAAGACCCTAAAGGTCAGTTCCCGGGAATTACAAAGGTTTGATTACTTTGATTACTTGCTGTTGGGGTGTGTGAAAGGAAGTGCAAAGCCTCTCCTGCTGCCTCACAAAAGGGCAGTTTGCTAATGAGCTTCCCAGAGTGGAGTTGATTAATTTAAATAGGGATGGCATCTTCCCAGGAACAAATTATAAACTTATCAGTGCTAATTGATTGCTCCTTGATCTTGGGGTGGGGATTTAATTAAAGAAGGAGGGTATCAGAATGTGCTAAGAGGAGTGACTCAGTGAGACCCTATCTTATCACAGTGTATGCCCGCAGCTGGGAAGGCAGTAAAATCAATCACCTTCAGCCCTCAGCATTTGCATGAATATCCCATTCATGCCTTAATCTCCTGGGCGTGACTCAGCATTAATTCAGGGACCTTGTGATTTTATATCACAGGCAGCTATCAAACAGCTATTAAATATGGCAGAGGTTGGGGCTGACTACTTACAGTAGTGGCCAGTCCAGGGGTGGGGGGAGTTGGAGGTGAATTCCTTGCTTTCCTTTCAAGGTTCCCCTAACTTACCAACTCCCCCCATTTTCAGAAAGAAAAAAATAAAAAGGGAAAGGAACCGGTGGCGAATGGACACACCTGAAGGTGAAGGCTCCAATGTGCAGGATTCAGTCTGTCAAACATTGATGCAGAGGCAACAGGAACAAGTCAGGACAATGCTAAGCCAACTATGTCATGTGCCTTTATAGGTTCTTCTTCCTCTCTGTTCCAAAGCTGATAGGCAGGGAGGGGGCTGTGCTCCTAGGACCCGATTGGCAGGAAGGCAATGTTGTTGCTCAGGTACTGACTAAACCCGCCTCGCCCAAGATGCATCTTCCATCCCATGGAGTTAAATTAAAGGAACATTCCTGAAGCTGATTAGCAGGGAGGCAAAGCCATTGCCCAAGTAGCTCTGAGAAAAAAAGATACACTCATGCCTACGCTCCCCCTTCCTGTCAACAAATTGCCTGGGTAGCAATGGAAAAAATGCTCTCATGCATTGTGTACCTTCCCCCTCTTGCCAATGGAGTTAATTAATAACAGAAAGGATTTGTCCCCTTAGGAACCAATTGGTGGTGAACTCTGTTAAGGAAAACAAGATGCTGCTGGCCCTGTATCTGCCTGCTGCTGCTACTGCCACTGTGTGGTCAGAACCAAAACACACGAACTTTTGGGTGAGAGGGTATCATTATAACTTAGTTGTCTAAACTGGCTTCACTGTTTTAGATGCCATTTTAACAAACTGAAACAGCAGTTTTCAGTTGTATTTCTGACTTGTTAGTTTCATTTTGTACACCCCTAGAGGTTAAGGAGCTATATAAATTTGTCCTTTGATAGATTTAAAGTGTAAATGCAATCTGTTTATTTCTGCAGGAGAGCAATATATACAGAGATACCATTAAGTCCCATATTTCAAAAAGCCAATAGCAGCTAAATAAATCTAGCTTATACATTGCTCTCTCATTCCCCACCTTTCCTAACAGACAGCAAAGCCAAGATCATTCTTCCACCCCTCCCTTTTCTGTTCAATAAGGCAAGGAAATATGGAACTCAAGGCTGCCATGGACTAGAAAGTCTTTTGCTGAAGATTTTTACAGGGCTACGAAAGACACAAAATCAATGTTTTCAAAATCATTCACACCTTATAAATCACTTGAAAATGTATAGTGAGAAGCACTGTAAACCATCATTCTCCCCCCTCAGTGCAGGTAAGAGAGAAGAAGCTGCACAAGGCTGTTTAATTATGTAGTCTTGGTTGTCAATGAAAATATGTTCTGCTGATCAGCCTATGATAAACCTGTATCCAGCCCCACATTCTGAAGACTGAAGTGCACAGAAGTTTTCCTAAGGAGAGGTGATTACTGCCAAGTCTCCCACCCACTGCAAAGGTGTTGTAGGATCCACTGACACCCAGGAACAATTGTGTTCAGAATTGGTGGTTGGATGCAAGCCCATACAACAGTCACCTTGTGAATAAGGTTACTGATCTCAAAATAATTCCTAGAGTTCTCCCAGATCTCCAGACAACAGAGAGTTCCCCCTGAGGAAATGACAGCTTTGGTGGGCAAACTCTATGGCATCACAGTCTTCCTTCCACAAACTCTGCCCTCCCAAGACACCACTTCCAAATCTTCAGGAATTTCTCAGGCTGGAGTTAGCAGCCATACATGAGAGCAGAGGTGTAAGAACAGGAGGACTAGCACTGTCCCTAACTCAGTTTTCAGAAGGAGGACAAACCAGTGTTAGAAAGATAGTGCCCTGGCACTATCTTTGATGTGTAAAATACTATTCTCAAAGACTTCCTTTCATGACAGCTCATCTTCCTCTCTTTGTCACACTCACCACCTTTCCTCTCCCTCTTGCACCATAGATGCAGGACCTCCATCCAGCCATTCATTGACACCCTTAGACTAGATAGCTAGATAGGGATCTATCTCTCATCTTTCCTAGCATGTACAGAGTTCACACAATACAGAACTCTGATTTCTTTTCCAAAGCTCAATCAAGGCTCTGAATGGATCTAGTCTACATCCAATTACACAATGATGTGTAATCTTCCAATCTTCCAATTAATTCATAGCGTTCAAGCATACTATGAGTTATTGTGATGAACACAGCAAGATGTTTTATATGAGTCACATGAATGTATGAAACTGCCTGATACTGAGTCAGACCTTTTTTCTATGGTAGCTAAATAAATCTGGCTTATACAGTGCTCTCTCATGCATAGTATGGTCTATTCTCAGTGCCAGTGGTTCTCCAGTGTCTCAGGCTGTATGTCATGTCTGTGCCCCATTCATGCCATTATTTTCATGCTGAATCAGTAATGCTGATCTGAACCAATGTTTCATGCTGTAACTTGATGTCATATTACCAATGCCACACTGTTTTGCATTCACAGGCTTATAGAAGCTACAGGTGTCTTATCTAACGGACTGTAGAAACTCTCAGTACTTCTGACCTTGTACCCCACTCACTCCCATGCACTATTATGTTACAACTTTGATCTCCTGCTTTCTCAGGACTTGTCTAGACTTGATAGTACAAATATGTGAGACATTCTCAGGATGCGTTCACACCAAAAGTATTGTTTGGCTGATGGGAGGGGGAAGGAGTAAATGTGTGAGTTAAGAGGAAGAGTTTTCTCACATGTTGCCATTCCTGTCAAATTGATCCTTACTGCCTAGTAGCTTACCTTGTTTCTGAGTATGTCCCTATGGACATATCTGTGGAAATGATTTAATTTCTGAATAAAACCATTTAACCAAGAGCCTGGATTTTTGCTGCAATGGTACAGGGATCTATCTGCCATAGCCTGACACTGTCTTTTACAACTACTACATGACCCCACATACCCTGGCTTTCTTTCCGCCATTTGCCAAAGGTATACCATCCCTGACGATCTGTTAGGGGTCTTAGCCAACAACTCCCCACTTAGGAAATGGATTTACAAGTCAGATGCAGTGATGGACCGGCTATCAATATTAAAATCCAAGGCAGCTCCTTGGTATAAATTAATTAAATATGATCATTTAAGAGCCACCTACCTAGCCAGCATTTCTCATTATAATCTCAGTGTCTTTCACCGCTCTGCGCTTTCAGATGATGCAATCAGCTCTTTCAGCAGGGCGTTATTCTTGCATCCCTATGGAACACCGCAGCTGCATTTATGGATCATCTACAGTGGAGAACCTTCCTCACTACCTACTTTACTGTCCATTATACAGTGTGCCCAGAGCTAAATTCTTGGCCAGAATCCTACCAGCCACAAACACATATTCTGAAACTACTACATGATACTTTTAGATAGAGATGTCTACGATTGAACCTGACTCCTGTACAAAATAAATACTCAACCTCTGAGCTCTAGCTTCTCCCCATTTAAACTATTGATCCATATAGCTTACTCTAAATAGCAAGTGGTCTCAAGCATCAGACAGACATCAACTGGCGATGCCAGGGATCAAACCTGGCACGCATCTTTGGCATGCAAACCATGCACCTTGGCTTCTCTCCTGAATAATATCATGTTGCAGATGCAAGATGTTGTAAAAGCATAATAATCAGATCAAAAAGCTTTACATTCCCTTTTAGACATCTATAGATATCCTACACCTGCAAGTGATTTTTGTCTCTGAGCTAAACATTTCCCCGAAGCTGTTGTTCCCATGCAATTTCTCTTTGTATTTTCCCAGCACATTTCTCTTCATTATTAATGATTTTCTATGCCACATATCCATTTATTCTTGTGATGTTATTCCATTTACAGGGATATAAGGAACTGCCTTATACTGAGTCAGATCAATGGTCCATCTCACCTAGCTTTATCAACCATGACAGGTTGCAGCCATCCAGAATATTTTGACAATGGTGCTTCCCACTCCTGCTTCCCTGGATCATGTTTTCTCTGTAAATACTGGAGACTGATCCTGAAGTTTTGCATTTCCAAAACACATCACTGAGGTTCTTGACTCGGTGGAATAGAAATTAATCCACTTGCATATATCTGGGTGAAAGATATTTGAACATTCACATTTGAAACAATACATTTGACAGTATAAATTACCAACAGGTTTATTCTTGGCTGGACATGAGTTGCAGGACTTCTGAAATTAACCCTGATTCACACAATATTTTTTCAAGGGCAGGGGAAACAAAGAACTGGGACAGCTGTTTTCACACTTAACCAAAAACCACATCAACCATTAGCCCCCTTTCCCTCATTGATCCACCAAGTTTCCCCCCATGTACACTACATAATTCCCTGGGAGTAAGCACTGTTGAATGACATGGGTGTCAGACTATGGAATCCCAGTTATCTAGAGTTCGTCTCCCCCCTCTGCAAGAAGCACAAGGTTTCTTGGTATCAAAGGTTTATTGGAAGAATATACTCAGGATACAGGTGTCCACAATCCAAGGGCTTGAGGCCCTTGCCTGAATGAAAGCTTTGTTGAGAATGACACATAAAATGAAAGTAACATCACTTCAAACACCCATTTCCAGACTTCCCCCTTAGTCCTGTCTGCGAAGGCATGAGAAGCCGAGGACATCAAGGTCGTTGGCCGGAACGTGCTGATAAGGACTCTTCTCTCTCATGGATATATGCGGCCTGGGCACCACCTGGGCCTAGAGGGAGGAAAGCTAAACAACTACAGATTATAGCAGGTTAAAATGGCGTGACTCTGGCTAGAGCTCTGACAAGAATACTGACACTCTGACAATGGGACTTACATCTGAGTAGACCTGTTTAAGATCATTTCCATAGCCTTTCAGGGCTCTCTCTTTTCCTGAATGATTCAGCCAATCATTCTGCCTGCCTGCTGTTGGATGACGGAGCGCTTGGCAGGGAGAATGCCCCGTTTTGCAGTGGAACTCTGAGCATCAAAAGAATTTGGATTTGCCTTGTATTGTGGGTACAAAGAACAAGGAAACATGAAACTAACAGGCAACAACAGGATTCAAAAGTAGTGTCATTGACACTATAGAAAAAGAAATAAGTGAATAAGAAACAAGATTGTTTTAAATGTTGCTGCACTGCATTTGTTGGAATTCTCTCCTACTTGGGACGCTCATCTCCTACTGGTCCTTTGTTGTGTGTGTGTGTTCTTGTGCTTGAGGAAAAATTCAATGGATCAATGGTTTAGACTAGGAGGGGAACTATTGGTTGATGCTTGTTTAGGTTAAGCATGAAAACAGCTGCCCAGAGATTCATTTCCCCACCATCCCTTGAAAAGAACAGTGTACATTTGCACATGGGCAGCCAATGTGCAAGCAAAGGGCTAAAATTCATGAAAACAAAACACCCCCCCCCCCAATAAGTTCTGAGCCAGCACTGGCTGACCCAGAACAAACTAGTAATTAAATGGAATTATTCCAAAACCCTGCAGGACCAAAATTAAAACAGAAACTTCCTTGGTGCCCCTAATATAATTGCCCCTAACACCCCTAATATAGAGTATGTTACAGTAGTTTAGTCTCCATGTTACTATGTCATAGATCCAAATGACCAGATTAGCCATTGTGTTGCCAAGGGGCAATGTTTCTTTTGGATTTGAAGACCATAAACACATAGGTGTTGAAGGAAACCAGATTTATTAAGTCTATCTATAGCTCAGTTGAGGAAATTACTAATTTCTTTTTAGGCATGTGATGGGTGCCATCAGGGAGAAATTGCATATTAGAAGTGCGGGCCACAGATTCACCTGTGACCTTGGTTGCAGCCGGTGGAGCCAAGAGGGAGGTGCGGCACATAGCAGCTGCCATCATTGGAGCCCAAGGCAACCACATGTTCCACCAATGTGAGGAACCAATAAAGGAGTCTAGCCAGCAAAGGCAGCATCAACTTGCCTCTCTCCTTCTCATCCCAGGGCCAGGGGCAGCCAGAAGGCAACTCCCATGGCTCCCCCTCATTGGGGAGATGGGCTGAGCCTGTGAAGCTGCCCAGAGTGTCTCAGGGGTGTGCTGATGGGTTGGAGGGCAAAGAGTGTTTTTATGTAAAGGGGAAATATACAGATGCAAGAGGTAACTGAAAGGCATTCAAGGTTCCTAGGAAAAGCAGTGATGAAAGTGGAATAGATTTGAGGGATTTTCAGGAAATAATTACCTATCCATGAAGAGGAATAGTCCAAGGGGGAAGAGGGATTCAAATGGTCAGCATTCTCAAACAAGAGAGTCTTTGTGAAGGAGACGCTAAGGGTACAAGTGCTCAGATCGGAAGAGGCGTGCACAATTTGAATGGGGGAAAACCTAAGTTCTTATAGGGCAAATCCAGCCCCAAGGCAGGAAGGTCCTTTGGCAGTTAGGACAAAGACCTTAAAGGTCACCTCCAGGGAATGACAAAGGTTTGTGTACATTTTGATTAGTGCTACTGGTGTGTAGCAAAAAAATTGGGCTGGTCTCTCTTGATGCTTTACAAAGAAATGATTACTAATTAAATGTTCCCTGAGTTTGGTAATGAATTTCAATCTTGATTAGATGTTCTCCAGAGGGAGTTACAAACTTATTTATTTTTTTATGTCATTTATATTCTGCCTTTCTCACTGAGACTCAAGGCGGATTACATGGTGTGAGATTAGTACAGTCAGTGGCAAGGACAAGGGCAGGTATTTCCATACAGTGTCAAGAATATTTCCATAAAGAATGTCATAGGTGTCAGGCTATGAATGACAGGATGTGGTAGACAGATCCCTGGACCATTGCAGCAAGATACACGTTCTTGGTTAAATGGATTTTATTCAGAAATCAGATCAGTTCCAAATATATGTCCATAGAATTATTGAGAAGCAAGGCAGGCATCTAAGCAGCAAGAGTAAAAGTTGATGGGAATGACATCATAGAATCATAGAGTTGGAAGGGGCCATACAGATGATCTAGTCCAACCCCCTGCCCAGTGCAGGATCAGCCGAAAGCATCTCTGACAAGTATTCATCCAGACTCTTCTTGAAAACTGCCAGTGAAGGGGAGCTCACCACTAGGGGTGTGCAGTTCGGGTTTTGGAAACCCGAAAAAAACCCGAATCACCCCGATTTGGGTTGATTCGGGGAAACCCGAATCGATTCGGGTTTTCCGAATCGCCATAACCCGAATTGATTCGGGTTGATTTGGGTTGATTCGGGTTTCTTCCTGGCGCCATTTTGCTAGGCGCTTGCTTTGGCAAGCGTCTAGCTAAAGCCTGCAGGAAGCTTAGCTTCCTGCAGGCTCTTAGAAGGGGGGGGAGGAGTGAGTCACTTACTCCTTCTGTCACCCCCACCCCTCTTGCAAAGGAGGGAAGGGAATCCTTTGCTTTGCCTTGCAAATGCAAGGTGCATTGCTTTGCTAATTGCTAGCATTGCACTTTGCATTTGCAAAGCAATGCCAGAGATTCCCGCCAAAATTATCAGGTAGGGGAGGGGGAGCAGGAGGAGGGTGACTGTTGGAGTGTGGGGGGTAAGGCAAGGAAGGGGGGACTTTAGGAGTCACCAATCCCACTGCTGCATCCTCCTGCCAGCCAATAGATTCAAATCTTCGGCTGAGGCTGCAGCAGGGGAAGGGGATTTAAATTTGGGGCAAGACAGAGTCGTCTGAACAGTTCTATTGCTGCGTGCTGAGAGAGAGGAGAGAGGCTGCGCCTGGAGGACATCTGCCTGGAGGATCAACTGTGCTTGTCTGGACATCCTGAGAGGAGATCTGGTAGGCCTTTATAATTTTTATAATTTTTTGGATGCTGGCTGGGCAATGTGCTGCTGTGGCATGCCTATGCAAAATGATTCTTCAGTTTAGTCTGTCTTGGCATGGCCTGGGGGGACATTTTCAGGTTGGGCAGAAGAGGAGAATGTTTGGCGGGGGGGTTCAGCATTGGTTGCTGTGCTTTCTTTCTTTAATGTTTCCTTTGTTATGCTTGAGTGTGGGGTGGTCTTGATCTACTGTTTCCCAGGCCTAAAAAATGATTGTGCCAGCTCTGGGCCTACACAGGCTAGAAGCTCTGCTGGGTGGCTTTGGTGCCTGTTTGCTTCACAAAACTGGATTGGTGTGTCTTGCTGTGCTGTTTCTGGTCCCCTTCATCCAATTCCAATGCTTCCCACCAGGCTCTCAAACAACTGTGCCAGCCTCTGGCTCACACATAGGTCTGCTGCTCTGGCTTTGGTGCTTTGTGCTGGCTGGCCTGGCTCTCCCAATTATGCTTCACAAACTGGATTGGTGTGTCTTGCTTTGCTGTTTCTGGCCCTCTTCCTCCCATGCTTCCCACCAGGCTCTCAAACAAGTGTGCCAGCTTTGGGCCTACACAGACCAGAAGCCTGCTGCTCTGGCTTTGGTGCTTTGTGCTGGCTGGCCTGGCTCTCCCAATTATGCTTCACAAACTGGATTGGTGTGTCTCGCTTTGCTGTTTCTGGCCCCCTTCCTCCCATGCTTCCTACCAGGCTCTTAAACAAGTGTGCCAGCTTTGGGCCTACACAGGCCAGAAGCCTGCTGCTCTGGCTTTGGTGCCTGTCTGCTGGCTGGCCTGGCACTCACAAGCATGCTTCACAAACTGGATTGGTGTGTCTCGCTTTGCTGTTTCTGGTCCCCTTCATCCAATTCCAATGCTTCCCACCAGGCTCTCAAACAAGTGTGCCAGCCTCTGGCCTACACACAGGCCTGCTGCTCTGGCTTTGGTGCCTGTTTGCTGGCTGGCCTGGCACTCACAAGCATGCTTCACAAACAGGTTGCTGACCGTTTGTGGACCTCTTCTGGATTTTTTTAAAATTTTTATTGGATTAGATTATAATATCATTCAGCACATTCATTACCCCCCTGTAAGTCTATTTCTAACCCCTTCCCTTTCCTCCCCCCCTTTTAGTTGACTTCCAACCGTTTTCCAACCCTTAGTCTATTTTATTACTTAATTACTTAATATCTCATATACCCTGTTAAACACACACTTAATACTCTTTTCTCTAAGCTTATTAAATCTCTACTAAAAATATCTCTATATCTCTATGGTACAAGTTTCCCTTTAAATACCTCAGGTAAACCATATATTCTACCTAAAATAATGCTAGCATAATCATATATATTAGCAATCAAGATATTAAAAATATAACATTACATCCATTTTACTTTCCGATTATCTAAACTCTTTACTTTCCACAATCCTCCTGATTCTAATATTAACTTAAACTCTAATATTCTATTACACACCCATCTTTTACTTTTTCTTGTTCTGAGCTTATTTTAAGTCTATAAGGTAACTGTTATACTCAAATATCTATTATATACTCTTTACTTAAACTATATATTGTACATAATATCTAGCTAGCTTAATCTTATATGTCTTATATATCCATAGTAAAACATCTATTATTTAATACTCTATAATTTTTACTTTTATCATAACCCCAATAGTAGCTTAGATTTCTATAATTATATTCCCCCTTTCCCGGTAAAGTCACTTCTCTCTTCTTCTTCTATTACATTTCAATAATTCTCCAACTGCCACAGTTCCCCTTTCACGTCCCATTTTTGTTCTAGATATTGTTTCAATTTCTCCCAATCTGCATTAAATTGTCCTGGATCAAGACCTTTAAGTTTTCTTGTCATTTTGTCCATCTCAGCCATGTACAGCAATTTATAGATCCAATCTTCTGTAGTTGGTATTTCTTGTACTTTCCATTTCTGCGCATATAAAAGTCTTGCTGCTGTAATCATGTAAAATAACCATGTTCTATACTGCATTGGAACATCTTCCATTCCCAAGTTCAGTAGCAGCAATTTTGGGTTCTTATTTATTTGGGTTTGCAAAACCTCATTAATTACTTCAATTATATCTCCCCAGTATTGCTTCGCTACCTCACAAGTCCACCACATGTGGTATAATGATCCTTCATGTTTTTTACATTTCCAGCATTTATTCGACATATTAATATTTCCTAGCGCAATTTTCTTTGGTGTCAAGTACCAACGATAAATCATTTTGTAGACATTCTCTTTAATACTTGTACATGTTGTAATCTTCAAAGTCGTTTTCCACAGGTATTCCCACACCTCCATTGTTATTTCTCTTTAAAATAAATTTTCCTTCCATCCTTCTTTCTTTTGGGGGAGGTGGGCCATTCTAGGGCTATGCTCCATTTTAGTCTTTAAGCTGTACTCGGTCCCCCTGCATGCAAGGCCAGCATCCTCAGCTGAGGGTTGTGTTCTGTTCTCTTTAATTACCTATTTGGGCAGTGGACTATCCTAGGGCTCTGCTCCATTCCAGTCGCTGAGCTGCACTTGTTCTGTCTGCGTGGAAGTCCAGCATCCTCGGCTGAGGGCTGTGTTCTGTTCTCTTTAATTTCCTTTTGGTGTGGTGGGCCATCCTAGGGCTCTGCCCCATTCCAGTCTCTGAGCTGTGCTCAGTCTCTGTGCGTGCAAAGCCAGCATCCTCGGCTGAGGGCTGTGTTCTGTTCTCTTTAATTTCCTTTTGGTGTGGTGGGCCATCCTAGGGCTCTGCCCCATTCCATTCTCTGAGCTGCGCTCAGTCTCTGTGCGTGCAAAGCCAGCATCCTCGGCTGAGGGCTGTGTTCTGTTCTCTTTAATTTCCTTTTGGTGCGGTGGGCCATCTTAGGGCTGTGCTCAATTCCAGTCTCAGAGCTGCACTCAACCTCTCTGCATTCAAGGCAGGCGTCCTGGGCAGAGTGCTGTGATCCCTTTAAAATAAATTTTCTTTCCATTCTTCTTTCTTTTTGGGGTGGAGGACCATCCTAGGGCTCTGCCCCATTCCAGTTTCTGTGCTGCAATCCATCTCTCTGCATGCAAGGCCAGCATCCTCAGCTTAGGGCTTTTTTCCCTTTAAGGTAAATTTTCTTTCGATCCTTCTTTCCTTGTGGGGCGGTGGGCCATCCTAAGGCTCTGCTCCAGTCCAATCTCTGAGCTACACTCAGTCTCTTGGCGTGCAAGGCCAGCATCCTCAGCTGAGGGCTGTGTTCTGTTCTTTAATTTCCTATTGGGGCAGTGGACCATCGTAGGGCTCTGGCCCATTCCAGTCTCTGAGCAGCACTTGGTCTCTCTGTTTCCAAGGCCAGCATTCTCAGCTAAGAGCTGTGTTCTGTTCTCTTTAATTTCCTTTTGGGGCGGTGTGGGCCATCCTAGGGCTGTGCTCCATATCAGTCTCTGAGCTGCACTCAGCCTCTCTGCGTACAAGGCAGGCGTCCTCAGCTGAGTGCTGTGTTCCCTTTAAAATAAATTTTCTTTCCATCCTTCTTTCCTTTTGGGGCAGTGGGCCATCCTAGGGGTCTGCTCCATTCCAGTCTTTAAGCAGCACTCAGTCTCTCTGGGTGCAAGGCCAGCATCCTTGGATGAGGGCTGTGTTCTGTTCTCTTTAACTTCCTTTAGGGGCAGTGGGCCATCCTAGGGCTCTGCTCCATTCCAGTCTCTGAGCTGCACTTGGTCTCACTGCATGCAAGTCCAGTATCTTCTTCTAAGGGCTTTGTTCTGTTCTCTTTAATTTCCTTTTCCGTGCGGTCGGCCATCCTTGGGCTCTGCTCCATTCCAGTCGCTGAGCTGCACTCTTCGTGCAAGGCCAGCATCCTCAGCTTAGGGCTGTCTTCTGTTCTTTAATTTCCCTTTGGGGTGGTGGGCTATCCTAGGGCTGTACTCCATTCTAGTCTCTGAGCTGCACTTTTTCTGTCTGCGTGGAAGTCCAGCATCCTCGTCTGAGGGCTATGTTCTGTTCGCTTTAATTTCCTTTTGGAACAGTGGGCCATCCTAGGGCTCTGCCCCATTCCAGTCTCTGAGCTGTGCTCAGTCTCTGTGTGTGCAAAGCCAGCATCCTCGGCTGAGGGCTGTCTTCTGTTCTTTAATTTCCTTTTGGGGTGGTGGGCTATCCTAGGGCTGTACTCCATTCCAGTCTCTTAGCTGCACTTGGGCCATTTCCAGATGGCTTACCTGCCTCCGGAACGTCACGCCATCTTGCGGGGAAAACACGAAATATCGCGTTTTCTCACGCAAGTTTTGCACGACGTCACGTGACGTTGCACAAAACTCACACAAGAAAACATGATATTTCGCGTTTTCCCCGCAAGATGGCGCAACGTTCCAGAGGCAGGTAAGCCATCTGGAAACGGCCTTGGTCTCACTGCATTTAAGGCCAGCACCCTCAGTGGAGGACTCTTCTTATAGAACCATGAGGGTTGCAACAATGAGTTTGTGTGGTTGTGGGGGAAAATAGTGCCAGGGTTGTCCTGGCTGCCAATTGCCATTGGTGTCCAGCACCAGCCATATTGTGGGCTGGGAGGTATAAGTGGCAGAGCCTCTTTTTTGGTTCTAGTCTTGGGGCTCGAGGAGGAGACACAGCTGCTCTTAGCATTGTCGGAGGAAGAGTAGCTTGTAAAACTTTTTAAGGAGGAGGCATCTTTTCAGGAGGATGCCTCAGGGTGTCCTGGAACATCCAGCTCCTCCACACCCCAACCTCCTGTGGCTGACCCTGATTGCAGTCCATCCTCCCAGGCCCAGCCTCTTACTTCAGTTGTCATGGCTCCATCCTTCTCCTGACCCAGCAGCTCTTGGTCTTCATTTCAATCCCACACTTTGGCAGCATTTTGGGACCATCTGAAATGACCCCTGTTTGGTGCATTGCAGGGCCTGCAGCATCCTGGTGCATAGGGGCTCAGGCCCTAATCACCTCTCATCCAGTGACCTTCACAGTCATCTGCAAAGGCATCACCCAAGCCTCTTGCCTCAACAAGAACCATCCAGCAGGGGGAACAAGAGTTGCTGAGCAGGGACAAGGGGGAGGGGAACAGGAGTCCATTTGAGGAAGAAGACTCTCACTGAGGGTGCTGCGGATGGTAGTGGAGCTTCTAGGCAGGCTACCCTTCTGGAGGGCTCATGAGGTGGGAGCTTGTGTACTGGCTGAGATGATAGCCCTGGATGGACTACCTTTGTCCATGTTGGAAGGTGTGGGCTTTCACTGGGCGCTGTATCATTTTGCCCCCTGGTTCACAATGCCCTTGGGGCAGACTGTTGGCTAACAAGTCTTGCCTGCCCACTGCAACTGTGTGGCAGAGATGGTCGAGAAACCGCTGGATAGAGTACAAGGGGGGATAATGCACTTTACAGCTGATCTGTGGGGCAGAGAGATCTGCAAGTTTCAGAACAACAGACGTGGCTAAAAGGGAAGAGGGCACAGAATAGGGGTTGTTGCCAGAGGAGGAGGAGGAGGAGGCAGCAGTGGTGAGTGAGACCAGCATCCCAGGCTCTGAGAGCCCACCCAACAAGGACCACCCCCACTACTGGTCCTCAGTGTTGAACTGGGAAGTTGCTGGCACCAGGAGGAAAAGGGTTGCCCTTGCGGAGGACTCGGCAGAAGTAATGGTGCAAGAGTACCTTGTCAAGCCCCCTGAGTCCCCTGACTCTGATCACCTGAAGTATTGGGCACATAAAGCTGCCATCAGGCCTGTTGTATGAAGTCAGCCTGGCCTATGTCATCTTTAATAGCCATTTGACATGGCTACCTGTGATACAAAATCACAAGGCCCCTGAATTTAAAATGACAGTTTGGATTGCAGCCAGGGGAATTCCAGCTAACAGTTTCTGAGTCCTGTCCGGGGGACCCAGGCATGAATGGAATGCCACATATAAATGCGGGGAGACTAGTGGTGATTAGTTTTGCAGTCTCTCCAGCCCCTAAAGTAATCCAGCGCAACAAAGGTCTTGTAGAGTCACTCCATTTGACACATTCCTTTCCTTCCTTCCGTGATGAGATATCCTGTTCATGATTGAGGAGAAAAAAAACTAGCATAAATAAGTATTTATAATTCATTCCTGGGAAGGTACATTCCCCAACTAAATTCATCGACTCAGCTCCAGTGGACTTCATTAACAAACTGTTCCTTTGTGCAGCGACGGAACAAATTTTGCATTCTCTTTCATGCGCCCCAGGAGCTAGCAATCAAGGTAATCAATCTTTTGTTACTCCCAGGAACTGACTGTTGGAGTCTTTGTTCTAACAGCTAGGTGGGCTATCTCACCTCAGGGCATGTTTTACCCTATAAGAGTATTGCCCTGTCCCCATTCAAATCGTGCATGCTTCCAGGACCCCTGCTTCCAGGACGCTGCTCCCTTAGGGTCTCTTCCCTAAGACTCTCTTGGTGCACACTTTTTTTTTAATAAATTTTTTTATTGGATTAGATTATATAATCATAAAATACAAACATTCCCCCTTTATTAATATCTGTTTCTAACCCCCTCCCTTTCCTCCCCCCTTTTATTTGACTTCCAACAGTTTTCCAACCCTTTATCTATCTTATTGCTTACTTACATAATACCTCATGTAATCTATTAAACATACACTTAAACTCTCTTCTAAGCTTGTTATTCTTTTTTTTTTAAAACACAGAACTACCATTAACCCCTCCTTTACTAAATCTTATATTCTAAATAACACATTGCTAGCATATTAATAACCTCTATATTATTAGTATAACATTTTATCCATTTTCTATTCCCTTACTTAATCTCTTTACTCTCCCTCATATAAGTTAATCAATTTAACTTATAGTCTATATATTTCTTTAAACATTTCTTATTCTTATTCTCAATCTATTTTAGTTATATAAAATGCCCGTTATACTAAGAACTTAACTACAATAAAAAATACCTAGCTAGCATGCTCACATATATTCATAATATCTATTCATAATAATACGTCTGCTATTTAATACTGTGTGTAATAAAACAGAATTTTCATCTTAACCCTGATAATAGCTTAGAATTTAATATTTAAATCCCCCTTTCCCGGTAAAGCCACTTCTCTCTTCTTTTATAAAGTCTCAGTAATTTTCAAACTGCCACATTTTCCCTTCCACATCCCATTTTTTCTCCAAATATTGCTTCAGTTTCTCCCAATCCATATTAAACTGTCCTGGATCAAGGTCTCTGAGCTTCCTTGTCATTTTGTCCATCTCAGCCATGTACAGCAGTTTATAAATCCAATCTTCAATAGTTGGTACTTCTTGCAATTTCCATTTCTGCGCATATAAAAGTCTAGCCGCTGTTGTCATGTAAAATAACAATGTTCTATGTTGTGCTGGAATATCTTCCATTCCCAAATTCAGTAGCAGCAATTCTGGGTTTCTATTAACTTGAAATTGTAAAATCTCATTAATCCCTTCTATTATTCCTCCCCAGTATTGCTTAGCTACCTCACAGGTCCACCACATATGATTAGGGATGTGCGTTTCGGCATTCAGAATGCCGAAAGAATGCCGAAACAAAAGTGTTTCGGCTTCTTTCGGGGAATGCCGAAACGTTTCGGGGAATGCCGAAACGTTTCGGGTAGCCGAAAGAAAAAAGCCGAAACGTTTCGGGATTCTTTCGGCTTTCTTTCGGCTTTTCTATGGGAAAATGCCTCCGTCTTCCAGGACGCCTGGAGGAGGCATTTTCCCACCGAATAAGCCCAAAATTGGTGGGGACCTTCCTCTAACCCTTCTCTAACAACCACCCAAGTTTCAGACAGATTGGACTTTGGGGGGCCATGTTATGGCCCCCCAAAGCAGGTCCCCCCATCCTCCCATAAGAAAGCGAAGGAGCAGCATATTGTTAGCATGCTGCTGCTGATCTTTCTTCATTATTTCCTATGGGGAAAAAATGAAGAGGCAGGCTTCCTTTGCCAGGGGTGGCATTTTGCATGCAAAATGCCCCCCAGCCCTCAGGGGCCCTTCTCCCACCCCTCCTCCCACCCCCCACCAAGGCTCAGCCTGCTCCCACTTGGGGGGGCCATTTCATGGCCTCCCCAAGTAGGTGCTCTAATCTCTACCACTGACAGCTGGGGGAGGCTTGTGTTGCCAGGGGTGGCATTTTGCATGCAAAATGCCCCCCAACCCTCTGGGGCCCTTCTCCCACCCCTCCTCCCACCCCCACCAAGGCTCAGCCTGCTCCCACTTGGGGGGGGCATTTCATGGCCTCCCCAAGTAGGTGCTCTGCTCTCATCTCTACCACTGACAGCTGGGGGAGGCTTGTGTTGCCAGGGGTGGCATTTTGCATGCAAAATGCCCCCCAGCCCTCTGGGGCCCTTCTCCCACCCTTCCTCCCACCCCCCACCAAGGCTCAGACTGCTCCCACTTGGGGGGGGCATTTCATGGCCTCCCCAAGTAGGTCCTCTCAGCCCCTAAAGTCCACCCCTTACAGCCCCACACAAACCCAATTCCCCCCCAGCTGCCACACACAGACCCAAATCCCCACATTAGCCCCTCACAGACCCAAATCCACCCCCACCTGCCCCACACCCATAACCCCAGGAACAGGCTGGCAAAGGCCAGCCCTCTCCCTTTGTTCCCTATGCTGGGAACTTCTAAACTCTCTTTCCCTGGGCAATTCTGCACAGCCCAGGGGTGCCACAATGGTGGGCACACTTCTGAGTGCCAGCTGGTCCCTGTGAAAGAGCACCTGAACCACAGACACCCTCCCTCAAATTCCCCCACCACCTACAGAGATGGCTGGCCAGCCAGCCCCATTGTTCCCTATGATGGGAACCAACTGCACAACAAAGAATAAAACAAGAACAACACAAAATAAAGTTTTAAAAAAATTATATTCTCCCTTCCAAAGTACAAGTAGGCAAAGCATTATGACACATTACACCAGCAGTCCCCCACACAGAAAAATTAAAACAAAACTCACTTAACATCAGAGAATCACAAAGCATGATTCCTGTCAAAAACACTTTATTTCTTGAACAGCTTTAGGTTACACAGCAGGGGGGAACACCAAAGGGCATGGCAGCACTATCTTACACAAAAATAACACAACTCACTTCACATTAAAGAATCACCCCAAAAAATTGCTGTCAAAAGCACTTTATTTCTGTAACTGCTTTAGGTTACACAGTAGGAAGGCACCACAGAGCAGGAAAGCAGTGTACTACACAAAAATAACACAACTCACTTCACATCAGAGAATCACACAAACACAATTGCTGTCAAAAACGGTGAAGTGGGTTGTATTATTTTTTGTAGTACATTGCTATCATGCCCTGTTGTGCCCTCCTACTGTGTAACCTAAAGCTGTTCAAGAAATAAAGTGTTTTTGTCAGGAATTGTGTTTTTGTGATTCTCTGATGTGAAGTGAGTTGTGTTATTTTTGTGTAAGATAGTGCTGCCATGCCCTTTGGTGTTCCCCCCTGCTGTGTAACCTAAAGCTGTTCAAGAAATAAAGTGTTTTTGACGGGAATCATGCTTTGTGATTCTCTGATGTTAAGTGAGTTTTGTTTTAATTTTTCTGTGTGGGGGACTGCTGGTGTAATGTGTCATAATGCTTTGCCTACTTGTACTTTGGAAGGAAGAATATAATTTTTTTAAAACTTTATGTTGTGTTGTTCTTGTTTTATTCTTTGTTGTACAGTTGGTTCCCATCATAGGGAACAATGGGGCTGGCTGGCCAGCCATCTCTGTAGGTGGTGGGGGAATTTGAGGGAGGGTGTCTGTGGTTCAGGTGCTCTTTCACAGGGACCAGCTGGCACTCAGAAGTGTGCCCACCATTGTGGCACCCCTGGGCTGTGCAGAATTGCCCAGGGAAAGAGAGTTTAGAAGTTCCCAGCATAGGGAACAAAGGGAGAGGGCTGGCCTTTGCCAGCCTGTTCCTGGGGTTATGGGTGTGGGGCAGGTGGGGGTGGATTTGGGTCTGTGAGGGGCTAATGTGGGGATTTGGGTCTGTGTGTGGCAGCTGGGGGGGAATTGGGTTTGTGTGGGGCTGTAAGGGGTGGACTTTAGGGGCTGAGAGGACCTACTTGGGGAGGCCATGAAATGCCCCCCCAAGTGGGAGCAGTCTGAGCTTTGGTGGGGGGTGGGAGGAAGGGTGGGAGAAGGGCCCCAGAGGGCTGGGGGGCATTTTGCATGCAAAATGCCACCCCTGGCAACACAAGCCTCCCCCAGCTGTCAGTGGTAGAGATGAGAGCAGAGCACCTACTTGGGGAGGCCATGAAATGCCCCCCCCCAAGTGGGAGCAGGCTGAGCCTTGGTGGGGGGTGGGAGGAGGGGTGGGAGAAGGGCCCCAGAGGGTTGGGGGGCATTTTGCATGCAAAATGCCACCCCTGGCAACACAAGCCTCCCCCAGCTGTCAGTGGTAGAGATTAGAGCACCTACTTGGGGAGGCCATGAAATGCCCCCCCCCAAGTGGGATCAGGCTGAGCCTTGGTGGGGGGTGGGAGGAGGGGTGGGAGAAGGGCCCCTGAGGGCTGGGGGGCATTTTGCATGCAAAATGCCACCCCTGGCAAAGGAAGCCTGCCTCTTCATTTTTTCCCCATAGGAAATAATGAAGAAAGATCAGCAGCAGCATGCTAACAATATGCTGCTCCTTCGCTTTCTTATGGGAGGATGGGGGGACCTGCTTTGGGGGGCCATAACATGGCCCCCCAAAGTCCAATCTGTCTGAAACTTGGGTGGTTGTTAGAGAAGGGTTAGAGGAAGGTCCCCACCAATTTTGGGCTTATTCGGTGGGAAAATGCCTCCTCCAGGCGTCCTGGAAGACGGAGGCATTTTCCCATAGAAAAAAGCCGAAAGAATGCTGAAATAATGCCGAAAGAATCCCGAAAGCCGAAAGCCGAAAGAGATTCTTGTTTCGGCTTTCGGCTTTAACGATAGAGAATCTTCTTTCGGCTTTCTACTTTCGGCTATAGCCGAAAATTTTTGGCTTGCACACCCCTACATATGATACAACGATCCTTCATGTTTTTTACATTTCCAGCATTTATTTGACATGTTAGTATTCCCTAACGCAATTTTCTTTGGTGTCAAATACCAGCGATATATCATTTTATAAACATTCTCTTTAATATTTGTGCAAGTCGTTATCTTCAAAGTCGTTTTCCACAGGTATTCCCACGCCTCCATTGTTATCTCTTTATGAAAGTTTATTGCCCACTTCACCATTTGAACTTTAACTGTCTCATCTTCTGTATACCATTTTAAAAGTACTTTGTAGATCCTTGAAATTTCCTTTTTGCCCTCTTGAAGTATCACCTCTTCTAATTCTGAATTCTCCATTCTCAGTCCTCCTTTCACGCAGTCCGAATTATAGAGATCTCTTATCTGTCTATATTGAAATCATCCATAACTTGAGGACAGTTCCTCTTGCGTCTTTATTCTTAATTTAGAGAATTCCAATAATGTTATCTCCTTATATGTTAAACACTGTTGTTCATTTCCAACAGTTCTTGGGTCTATTACTTCGAACGGAACCACCCACAAGGGGATTCCGTCCTTCATATAAGTTTTTGTATTTCTTCCAAACAGCAAAAAGGCTTCTCCGAATATAGTGGTGCAAAAACATAGAGACAGCTTTAACTTTATCATACCACAGGTATGCATGCCATCCGAATGTTTTTTTATATCCCTCCAAAGCCAGTAGCTTGCAGTCCTTCAACATCATCCACTCTTTTATCCAAGACAGGCAAATTGCTTCATGATATAATCTTAAATTGGGCAGCTGCATTCCACCTCTTTCTTTAGCATCCTGTAATACTTTCATTTTCACCCTAGGTTTCTTGCCTGCCCACACAAAGTCCGATAATTTCCTTTGCCATTTTTCAAATTGTTTAGTGTCACAAATGATTGGAATTGTTTGTAGCAGGAACATCACTCTCGGCAATACATTCATCTTTACTGCTGCAATTCTTCCCAACCATGACAAATTCAGCCTATTCCATTTAATCAAATCTTGCTCTATTTGAGTCCACAATTTCTCATAATTATTCTTAAATAGGTCTATATTCTTCGCAGTCAGTTCAACTCCCAAATATTTTACCTTATTCGTTACTTCACAGTCTGTTATCTCCTCTAGTTCCTGCTGTTTCTGTTTAGTCATATTCTTACATAGTATCTTGGACTTCTTTTTGTTTACATAAAATCCAGCCAAATTTCCAAATTCCTTAATTTTCTCCATCACCTTTGGCATATTCTCAATTGGATCATCCACAATTAGCATTATATCGTCCGCAAACGCTCTGACCTTATAGGAATGCTCTCTTATTTTTATTCCTCGGATTGCATCGTCTTCTCGAATTTGAATCATCAATATTTCCAATACTAAGATGAACAACAATGGTGACAACGGGCAACCCTATCTTGTACCTTTACCTATTGTCAATTTCTTAGTTACGTCTTCATTCACCACAATAGCTGCACTCTGGTCTCTGTAGATTTCTTTCACAGCATGAATGAACTTTTCTCCCATTTTCAGCTTCTCCATAGTGGCAAACATGAAGTCCCAGTTCAAATTGTCAAAAGCTTTTTCAGCATCCACAAAGAAAAAAACAACTTCTCTATCACAACGTTTATCATAATATTCAATGGCATTTATAACTGTCCTTAGGTTATCTCTAATCTGTCTGTCTGGCAAAAATCCAGCTTGCTCCTCTGCAATAAATTCAGACATCCATCCTTTTATTCTCTCCGCCAAAATCTTCGCAAAGATTTTATAGTCATTATTCAGCAAGGAAATTGGCCTATAATTTTTTACATTGGTCAAGTCTTGTCCCTCTTTAAGAATCAATGAAATATTGGCTTCACTCCAAGTAACTGGAGTCCTTTGATCTTGCATAACTCCATTGATCACCTCTTTCAGAAAAGGTGCCAGTTCATTTGCCAGTACTTTATAAAATTTAGCTGTAAGTCCATCCAGGCCTGGTGCCTTTCCTAATTTTGTCGACCGTATTGCCTCTTTTATTTCTTCCTCTGTCACTTCTCTATTCAATTTTTCTCTCCATCCCTCAGAGATTGCAGGGAGCCTCATCTTTCCCAGATAATTCGCTATTGAATCTTTATTAACTTCTTTTTTTTGGTACAACTTTGCATAAAATTTATAAAAGGCTCTACTAATGGCTGACTGCTCCAGATAAGTTTTATTCTCCTCACAAATTTTGTTTATGGTTCTTTTCTCCTTTCTTTTCTTCAATTGCCATGCCAAATATTTCCCAGGTTTATTTGCACCCTCAAATGACTTTTGATTCAGTCTCTTAAGATTCCATTCCATTTCTTTATTATTCATTGCCGTCAGCTGTTCTTGAAGGATTTTAATATCCTGATATAGCTTCTTTTTCCCTGGTCTCTTCTTTAATTGACTCTCCTTGGCTTTTATTTTCTCCATAATCTCCAATCTCTTCTCCCCTCTTTTCTTCCTAGCTCTAGCATTTAAGTCTATTAGTATGCCTCTAGTCACCGCCTTATATGTGTCCCATACCTTATTTGTTGATACTTCATTGTTCATATTATGCTGTATAAATAACTTAGTCTCTCTGTGCACACTTATTGAATCCGAAGTGCTGCTCCCTTGAGGTTGCTCCAAGCCTTTTGCTCTCCTGGCCAAGAACGCTGGTGTTTGAAACTACTCTCTTCTCCCACAGACTGGACTACTCTTCAGGATAGGTAAATATACTTTGCCCTCCCTCATTCTATTCCAACTTCTGACTAGCTTCCTAGGACTCTGTAGATCCAGAGGAGTTAGCCATGTTAGTCTGTAGTAGCAAAATAGAAAAGAGTCCAGTAGCACCTTTAAGACTAACCAAATTTACTGTAGCATAAGCTTCCGAGATTCACAGTTCTCTTTGTCAGATGCATGAAGAGAACTGTATCTGAGAATCCCGTCTAGAACACACACCATTTGGTCACTGAAATGGTTTGGCAATATGATGGTCTGGATAATGTTGAGCCTTTGAGAAAGTGGGTATCACAAAACGGGAAAAATAAAATGAGGGAGCCCATTAGGCTCCATCTTGGTAGTTTCTTCCTCAAGACTGTACAAGTAATTCCTCCAGAAGAAGTCAGGCATCACAGCTTTTCCTATATGGATTCATAGAGAAAGAAGAAACAATAACATATTCATGGACTGAGAAAGGTGTTACTTACCTGAAAAAATTGTCTAGCATTTGATTATTCATGTACAAGAACTAGTATTTATTGCATCAAGCTGTTTAGATTTATAATACTATGTATGGTGTGTTTATTGGAAATTGGTGTTCAATGTTAAGATGCTTTTGTATTTTTCCTTGAAATCCTACTGTTATATATTGTATTCATAAAACTATATTTATTATATTCATTGTTTACAAAATAGAGCACTTCTAGCACTTTTTAAACAAGTGGATTGATAATTCTGAATTGTATTATAATTGGTTGTTGTGGATTTTCCCGGCTGTATAGCTGTGGTCTTTGCATTGTAGTTCCTGACGTTTCACCAGTAGCTGTGACTGACATCTTCAGAGGTGTAGCACCAAAAGACAGAGATCTGTCAGTGTCACAGTGTGGAAAAGATGTTGGCAGGTCATTTATATCTACTCAGGAAGGTGGGGTTGGGCTGAGTCATCCTGTAAGAGTTTCCCAGGTTGTGGAATGGAGGGAGGCTTCACTGTATCCTGAGGAGGTTCTTTTGCATATGGATTGGTGCTTGATATGCTAATCTTCTCTGCAGGGCTATGGTCGGGTATAGAGTATTTCATTAGCCTGGTGTTCTTCAGGACTGGAAACCATGTTCTATTCATTCTTAAAGTCTCTTCTTTCCTGTTGAAATTGTGCTTATGCTTATGAATTTCAATGGCTTCCCTGTGCAGTCTGACAAAGTAGTTGGAAGTGTTGTCCAGTATTTTAGTGTCCTGGAATAGGATACTGTGTCCTGTTTGAGTTAGGCTATGTTCAGCCACTGCTGATTTTTCCGGATGGCCAAGTCTGCAGTATCTTTCCTGTTCTTTTATTCTTGTCTGGATGCTATGCTGTGTGGTCCTGATGTAAGCTTGTCCACAGCTGCAGGGTATGCGGTATACTCTATAACCTACAATAGCCCTGCAGAGAAGATTAGCACATCAAGCACCAATCCATATGCAAAAGAACCTCCTCAGGATATAGTGAAGCCTCCCTCCATTCCACACCCTGGGAAACTCTTACAGGATGACTCAACCCAACCCCACCTTCCTGAGTCTTTTCCACACTGTGACAGTGAGAGATCTCTGTCTTTTGGTGCTACACCTCTGAAGATGCCAGTCACAGCTACTGGCGAAACGTCAGGAACTACAATGCTATACAGCCCAGAAAATCCACAACAACCATCGTTCTCCGGCCGTGAAAGCCTTTGACAACACATGTATTATAATTGTTCATAGTTGTTACCCTCTGGTGGGCAGGTGCCTTCCTTCATTTGCAGCTCTCTCTGCCAATGCCAGACAGAGGCGACAACCATCTTGGGGTTTTCAGTCAATTTGGGAGGTTAAGACCCCTTGGAGCCCATGCCCTCTGGAGGAGTCACCTTACCCCAAGGTGGGAAATTGGGCCATTGCAGTCTGTTGCAGGCAACTGTTGTGGAGATGGGTTCCAGTGGTCTGCTGCAGTGGTAGTTGGACAGCCAGAGCAATTTCTGCACTGCCCTTGGGTCCACTGGGGGAAGACTTCTAGGTTGCCCAACTTGTTGTTGTGGTTGGTTCTGGGGACCCAACAGGTACATCTCTGAAAGTGCAACAGCAGGCACACATATTATTCTACTTCCCCAGGGGTGGGAAATGATCCCCTTGTGTCCACTCCGTGGTCCGGTGGTGCGACATTTTGGGGACAACTTTCTCTGTGGTTTCTGTTCCTTCTGCCCCTCCCCTGGGGAGAGGGAGATGCCCCCTCCAAGTGAGACTCACAGTGGCTTTCCCCCAAATGTGGGAAGGCACCTATCTGTCTGTTCCTTTCCACTGTGTCAAACAGGTGGAATCTTTGAACTGCTGAATCAAACTAAGGCCAGGTTTGGCCTTCCATCACCGAGGTGGTTTCAGACGAGCTTGTTCAAACATTGATGGTTGTTGTGGATTTTCCGGGCTGTATAGCCGTGGTCTTGGCATTGTAGTTCCTGACATTTCGCCAGCAGCTGTGGCTGGCATCTTCAGAGGTATAGCACCAAAAGACAGAGATCTGTCAGTGTCACAGTGTGGAAAAGATGTTGGCAGGTCATTTATATCTACTCAGGAGGGGTGGGGTTGGGCTGAGTCATCCTGTAAGAGTTTCCCAGGGTGTGGAATGCTAATGGAGGGAGGCTTCACTGTATCCTGAAGAGGTTCTTTTGCATATGGATTGGTGCTTGATATGCTAATCTTCTCTGCAGGGCTATTGTTGGGTATAGAGTGTTTTGTTAGCCTGGTGTTTTTCAGGACTGGAAACCATGCTCTATTCATTCTTAAAGTCTCTTCTTTCCTGTTGAAATTGTGCTTATGCTTATGAATTTCAATGGCTTCCCTGTGCAATCTGAAAAAGTAGTTGGAAGTGTTGTCCAGTATTTTAGTGTCCTGTGTCCTGTTTGAGTTAGGCTATGTTCAGCCACTGCTGGTTTTTCCGTATGGCCAAGTCTGCAGTGTCTTTCATGTTCTTTTATTCTTGTCTGGATGCTACGCTTTGTGGTCCTGATGTAAACTTGTCCACAGCTGCAGGGTATATGGTATACGGACCACGGCTATACAGCCCGGAAAATCCACAACAACCATCGCTCTCCAGCTGTGAAAGCCTTCAACGATATATTGTTCAAACATTGCTTTCACATGAGCACGGGCATCCATTTGTTCCTTTCCCCTTCCCCTGTAATGGGGGTCTTTCTGAATTGGGGGCCCAAGCTTCCTTCTTGGGAGGAGCCCTTGGAGCTTGCAGGGCCTTCGAGGATGGGGTTGCCAGCAACAAAGGACACCTCACTAATGTGTGGCAGGCCCCCAGTCAAAAAGGGGGTGTTGGGTGTCAGGTCTGATATTAGTTCCTTGTGTGTTCTAACCAGAGAGACTCCATTTTAATCCTGTCAGTGTTTTAAGCTCTTCTTTTGCAGGTGACAAGCAGTCCAGCAACAGTTATCTCAAAGAAGAGGAATGTTTTGTCTTTCCAGCCCTGGGAAAGTCTCACTCTCTCAGCTTCAAGCCGTTTGTTTTGAGAACTGTGGGGGAGAGGATGGGACTTATTGGGCTTTGCTATTCTGTACCTTAACCTTTACCTCCATTCGTAACAATACCCGTGTAGCAGCCAAGATATTGCATCTTGGCCAGTGGACTATAATGGTTGTTTATATTCAGTAAAATCTTTTGAAACCAATGGACTCATGTCTAATTGCAAGAGATAGTCTGGATTGCAACTTTTAATAAGCCACAGTCTGACATTGGGAGGGTCCCTGGAGCCTGTTGCACCTTTGAGGAGGGGCAGTCACAGATGAAAGCCACCTTAGCAACTTGGTGGGGCTGCCCCCATCACAAGGGGGCCCCACCCCATTCCCCTTTCTCCAGGAGCCTGTCGCCTTCAGTGGAGGGAAGGGTGATGGGCCCCTGGAGCCTGCCAGACCTGTGAGGAGGGGGCAGTTGCAGACAAAACCCATCTCTGCTACCTATCAACCCCACCACCTCATCACAAGGGGCCCCCACCTCCCTGCTCCTAACCCTAACCCATCACTAAGGGGGCCCTACCCCACTTGCCCCACTCCAGGCGCCCATTGCCCCTGGGGAGGGAATGACAACAGGCTCCTGGAGCCTGTCAGGCCTTTGAGGAGGGGACAGCCACAGACAAAACCCACCACAACAACTGGGTGAGCCCCCTGTCACAAGCAAGGGGCCCACCCCACTCCCCCTGGCTCCAGGAGCCTGTTGCCCCAGGGCAAGGAAGGGCGATGGGCCCCTGCAGCCTGCTGGGTCCACGAGGAGGGGGTGGCCACAGATGAAACCCACCTCAGTGACTTTGTGTGGCTGCCCCCATCACAAAAGGGGTGTTGGCGGCCACCCCACCCCACCTCCGCTCCAGGAGCCCAAGTGCTAGGGTGACTGAACTGCTCTGGTGGTTACCTGGTTGTAATGCACAGGTTGCTCCCTCTCTCAAAAGTCTTCTAGGGGCCTCTTGCTCCTAGAGGCAGCTGCCACCTCCCCCACCATTGCCACCTTCATTCCTCCGCGGAGGTCCGGCTTGCTCCATTGATGGAGGTCCTTATTAGGGAATGCAATCCCGTCTTGCAATGGAGACCTGCCAAAGCCTGGATGTCCATATCTGTCTCCTGCCAATTTTGATCTGTCCCCCACCAAATCCTCACTTTCATCCTCCTTTCCTCGTGTCCCCTCAAGATGTCTCCCACCCCCAAGAGTTCTCCTGTCTTTTAGTCTCCCTGTTCCCAGGTCTGCCTCCTTGTGATGATTGTTCTCCCTCCCAGAGTTGACGCTTCCAGCTTCCCCTTGGGTAGCCCGATGGGGAGATTTCTATTCCCTCAGGAGATTCTCCCCCCCCCCCCAGGATTGCCTTTGTCCTATCCTGTCCTGTCTTATCCAGGGATATTCCTGTCTGTCCAAAGAAATTCACTCCCTCTCCCCAAATTTAACCTACTCTCCCAAATTTTCTCTATCCTCATGTCCTTTCAAAGAGTCTTCCTCCTGCTGTCTCCCCCAAAACATCTTCTTGACTGTCCCCTCAAAGAGTACTTTTCTCCCTCCTCATTCTGGCCCCAGAGCAGGTTTTCTGCTCCCAGGAAGTGTCATTACACTGTGGGGCCTGACCTTCGATTCTCAGAGGAAGATTCTCCCACTCCATCTCATGTTTTCATTACAACTGTGAGCCAATGCAAGTCAATTGGCATTTGTGACTCCTAGCATGTACTGGATGTTTACTGGAGGTGGCCTTTTTCAGGGGCCTGTAACTTGGACGTCCAAAATGCAATTGTGACAAAATTTGGAGGGTGGCTAGAGGAGAGGCTTCTGAAGATTCTCTGTGAGTTTGGGCTCTCTGGGTGCAAAGGAGGTAGAGCCAGGGCTGGTGGGAGTGATGGACCATGGACCAACAAACCAGTTCATGAACCGGGCTGGTCCATGAAAAGTATGTGGACTGTGGTCCATGAAAATCAATGGACCATGGACCAACGATCCATGCCATTTTCCCGGTCCATGCCCATCTCTACTACGGACTGATGGACTCACATTCTAGCTGTATCTGAAGAAGTGAGCTATGGCTCACAAAATCTCATACCCTACCACAAATTTTATTAGTCTTATAGGTGCTACTGGACTCTTGCTCTTTTCTACAATAACAGCAATGATAACCATGTGCTTATATACTGCTGTTCTGGACAGTTCTACTAGAACTTTTTAGTTGCTTACCTTACTCCTAAATAGACCTTTGGATCTGAGTAGAACTACTCAGATCTACTAGAATTGCTTAGTTGCTTACCTTACTCCTAAGTAGATCTTTGGATCTGAGTATGGAAAGAACTGATTTCTGAATAAAAGTCATTTAACCAAGAACCCGTCTTTCTACAATGAACCAGGGATCTGTCTGCTGTATTCTATCATCCAGAGTCTGACATTTGTATACGGGGGACTTTTCAAACCACGGGAATTTGTATATGTATCCGTCACAAACATACGAGGAGAACAACCCAGTAGAAAGCTTGGGTGGAAAATACTTGGGTCCTTTTCCTGTAAAAAAGGTGGTAAATCACATGACTGTAGAACTTGAACTCCCAAACAGCTAAGAAAAAGCTCCCCTCAGGGATCAATGGCACCCAGAAAAGGGACCACCTCACCTCATGTTAATAGATGGATATGTGCACTATGAGTCTGACATTAGATTAGTGCCACACTCAGAGCAGTGAACAAAGTCAGAGTTATTATTATCCCCACAATACAGCTGGAGCAAAGAGCTGAGAGGAGGGGCTGACTCAAGGCCATCTGTAGAGCTCATGGCTGGAGTGGGAGTCGAACCAGCAGAATGCTGGCTTGGAGCCCAGCCACTTAGGCACTTAACCACAATGCTACAGCTCATCCAGCTTGAGAAAGAGCAAGTTCAAAAAAGAGAAAAGGAACTTTTGTTTCATGCAGTGCACAGCTAATTTATAAAATTCACTGCCTCTGGATGTGAAGACTACAAATGTAGATTTTAAAAATGACGCATTCACGGAGGTGTGAGGGTTTCAGAGGCTTGACAGTGCTTTCCTTTGTCAGGTAGTGTTGCCAAATCTGGGGTAGAAAATTTCTGGAGATTTGGGGGTGGTGCCTGTGGAGGGGGAGTTTGGGGAGGGATTTCACCTAGAATCTATGATGTAACATAGATTCCACCCCCCAAAGCAGCCATTTTTTCCCCTTGAGAACTATCTGTTATCTGGAGATCAATTATAATTTTGGGAGAAATCCAGGTGCCACATGGAGGTTGGTAACCCTACTGTCAGGCCTTCTGCTGGTATCAGAGTACACCGAGGGAGGAAGGCATTGAGTATGCACCTGCTTAGGAGAGCTTCCCATCCTCTCACTGGAAGAAAAGAGCCCTGCAAGAGTCTCTGAGGTGGGGCAACTTCCGTAACCTGTCTCCATCCCTTGCCTGGAATAGATGAAGGCACCCATCAGCTGGTGGCAATGCTGGCCACGTCTTCCTAAAATGTCACCCTTCCATTCTGCTGTGGGCCACACTTGCAACTCATTGTACTCATTTTTCTGTCCCACCAAGGGGCTGTGCTGGTTCACTTATGAGGTGCAGAGACCTTGTCTCTCCCGAAGCAGGAGCATGCCCCAAGAGAAGAGGGCAAACCTATTAGTGGCTATTCTTCATGTACACCAAGTGGAGTGATGGAGAAAATCTTGCCAGATGTACAACAACTCTTGTGTGTTTCTTTCCACTTTGCAGGTCATTCAGTGCCAAAGGCATGAGCTCTTGTCCTTCAGCTTTTAGCTTGTGACCACTGAATAAGCTGGCCACTGGATTCAGAACTGCCCAGGAGGTAGTTTTGTGGGGGAAAGTGATAAATAAATCACTATGTAGAACCCAGAAACCTAATTAAAGGATTACATGTTTGGGCCGTTAGCAGAGTCTATCGTGTAGCTTAGGAAGCATGATTATAAGTGGCTGTGAGCTCATTCTGATGGCTGGTATGTGTGCAGGAGTGCAAATAACAAAAGCATACACTTGGTTTATATTTAGAAATGAAATAAAAGTTATTTATTGCAGGAACTCTATACTCTGATAGGAAAGGAGGAGAGATAGATCCTAAGCAGAAGCATCTGGGTGGAGGCAAGAGCACATGGTGGAGAGTTGCTGCTAGAAGGTAAGGGGTTGTTGTCTTTCTGCCTTTTGCCCTTTGCCTTTCCTAGCTACTGTGTGAGAAGCTGAGGGTGAGTGGGTTCTGTGTAGCTTGCTAGACAGTGGTTCTGGTTAAGTTCTCTGTGGGGCAGTTGGGGGCTGTGTGAATTGCTGTTGTTTGCTGCTGGATGCTGTTGCTCTTGCTTACAAGCCCCGCCCCCTAGTGTCCTGGGGCCCTGCTGGGCTAGGCAGGAGGTGACCTTTTGAAACAAAAGGCTCCTCCTCAACAGAAGCAGAGCAGAAGCCCTGGGTGGAGGCAAAAGCACATGGCGGAGAGTTGCTGCTAGAAGGTAAGGGGTTGTTGTCTTTCTGCCTTTTGCTCTGCTCTTGGCCTGTGGCTCTTAGCCTGGGGATCTGCCTGGGGGACCCAAATTTCTGCTGGTATACTGGTACTCTAGGTATATATTTGGAAGGCAATCATGTCTACTGAAGCCCCCTTCACAGTCACCTGCATGGAGTGTGCCATGTTTGTTTTCCTCCCAGAAGAGAAGACAGAGTTCACTTGCCAGAAGTGTAAGCTGGTCAGAGTTTTGGAAGAAAAGGTTCAGAGCCTGGAGGAGAGGATCACCACCCTTCAGGAGATCAAGGAGGGAGAGGATTTTATTGACAACAGCCTGGGGGCTCTGCACAGCCAAAAAGAGGAAAGTCAAGGAGGAGAAGAAAGAGTCGATCTCCCTTCTGAGCCTCCTCTCAGATCTACAGTACAAACCCTCTCTATACTGCCTTGGTCAGGCCACACCTGGAGTATTGTGTGCAGTTCTGGAAGCCTCATTTCAAAAAGGATGTGGCCAAAATCGAGAGGGTGCGGAGGAGAGCGACAAGAATGATCAGGGTTCTGGAGACTGAGCCCTATGAGGAAAGGCTGAGGGCCTTGGGAATGTTTAGTTTGGAGAAGAGGAAGTTGAGGGGGGACATGATTGCTCTCTTTAAATATTTGAAGGCTGTCATTTGGAGGAGGGCAAAGAGCTGTTCCAGTTGGCAGCAGAGGGTAGGACCCGAAGCAATGGGCTTAAATTAAATGCACAAAGGTACCGACTGGATATTAGGAAAAACTTTTTCACGGTCAGAGTAGTTCAAAAGTGGAATCAGCTGCCTAGGGAGGTGGTGAGCTCCCCTTCACTGGCAGTTTTCAAGAAGACGCTGGATGAATATTTGTCAGAGATGTTTTCAGCTGATCCTGCACTGGGCAGGGGGTTGGACTAGATGGTCTGTATGGCCCCTTCCAACTCTATGATTCTATGATTCTATGAAAGCTGGGTAGTCGGTAGCCAACCATCCTACCACTCTGCTTGGCTTGTCTCGGTGTCATGATGTCGGTATCAGCTCAGCTCTGCTGCCTGGCTCGGCCTAGCATCAACCAAGAGGAAAGTCCAGGAGGAGAAGAAAGAGTCAATCTCCCTTCTGAGCCTACTCTCAGATCTACGGTACAAACCCGAAGACGCCAACGAAGAAGATGCTCTGGTCCACTTGAGCTCAAGAATCGTTTTGAAGTGCTAGAGATGGTAATAGAGATGAGAGTGAAAGGAGAACTGCAAAGATCTGGAAGAGGGTGTGCGGAGAACCGCAAAGATCTGAAAGGAGAACTGCAAAGATCTGGAAGAGGGTGTGCAGAGGACAGAGGGCCACACGGAAGTGGAAAAAAATGGAAGGTGGTAGTCGTTGGGGACTCTTTGCTCAGGGGCATGAAACGCCATGTCTCTAGGCCAGATACCCTATTCTGAGAGATGTGTTGCTTGCCGGGGGCCAGAATTCAGGATATTACCGACCAGCTGCCGAAACTCATCAAGCCCGCTGATAAGTACTCGTTTGTGCTGATTCATGTAGGAAGTCATAGGAAGAGGAACATGCAGGGAGCAGACCATACTTGAAGTGAATCGTTGGCTGAGATGGTGGTGCCAGCAGGAACACTTTGGGTTCTGGGACCATGGGATAGGTTTTCTTAGAGAAGGCCTTCTAGCACATGATGGGCTTCACCTCTCAAGGGCAGGGAACAAAACATTTGGAACAAACCTGGAGAACTTCATCAGGAAAGCTTTAAACTGATGCCGCAAGGGGAAGGGGACTATCAACACGGTGATTTCAATGACAAAGTGAAAACAGTGGGGACCCACCTGGGTAGGACAGGTCAAACAAAGGTACAAGGCTACAAGTGTCTATATACCAATGCCCAAAGTATGAGTAATAAGATAGAAGAGCTTGAGCTTCTATTGCAAACAGAGGGCTATGATATAGTAGGAATTACTGAGACTTGGTGGGATGATTCTCATGACTGGAATGGGCTAGTGGATGGGTATGAGTTGTTCAAGAAAAACTGGAAGGGTAGAAGAGGAGGTGGAGTGGCGTTATATGTGAGGAGAGGGCTTGATTGTCAAGAAGTTACGGGGAATGGGGTGGACAGCCCAGTGGAAAGCATATGGGTAGAAATAAAGGGAGGAAGGACAAAAGGTATTATTGTTGGAGTCTGCTACAGACCACCTGACCAGCGAGAAGAAATGGATGCTGCCCTCTTTGAACATATTGGTAGAGTATCCAGACATCAGAACCTCGTAATTATGGATGACTTCAACTTCCCCGATGTGTGCTGGGAGACAGGCTCAGCAAAGCATCATGAATCATGCAATTTCCTGACCTGCCTGGCCAATAACTTCCTTTTTCAAAAGGTGGAGGAAGAGACAAGTGGCTCGTCCATACTAGACTTGACATTAACCAACAGGGAAGAATTGGTAGATGAGATGAAGGTGGTGGGGACCTTAGGGGGAAGTGATGATGTCCTCCTTGAATTCCAGTTGCTGTGGGGAGCCAAGGAAGTTCATAGCCAGACTCGTAGGTTAGATTTTTGTAGGGCCAACTTCGATGAACTTAGAGGCTTGATGAGAATCATTCTGTGGGGGAGTGTGCTGGAAGGGAAAGGAGCGAGTGAAGGGTGGGCCTTTCTCAAACACGAGCTTTTGCAAGCTGAAGCCCTCACTATCCCAGCAAGATGGAAACATGGTAAGGGCTCCAAGAAACCGATGTGGATGTATAGAGAGCTCCACAATAAGCTAAGGGAGAAAAAGGAAATGTTCAGGAAATGGAGAGAAGGACAGACCTCTAAAGAGGAGTATATGAGGGTTACTAGGTACTGCAGATCAGCCATCAGAGAGGCCAAAGCTCAGTACGAGCTGGATCTGGCCAGGAGGGCTCGCTACAATAAGAAAAACTTCTACAGATATGTGAGAAGCAAACGCAAGGTAAAAGAGGCAATTGGACCGCTGTTGGGAGTAGATGGAGAAACTCTGATGCAGGACTGAGAAAAAGCAGACATGCTTAATGACTTTTTTGCCTCTGTTTTCTCCCTGAAGAACTCAGGCACATCTAGAGAGAGTAGAAAATGTGGCAGGACACCTGAGTGGCTAATTGACATTGAGAGAGAGGTAGTGGAGAGGCATCTGGCTGCACTGGATGAATACAAATCCCCTGGGCCGGATGGGGTGCACCCAAGAGTGCTGAAAGAACTTTTTAGAGAACTTGCAGAACCCCTGTCTATCATCTTCAAGGCCTCCTGGAGGACTGGGGATGTGCCACAAGATTGGAGAAGAGCAAATGTTATCCCAATCTTTAAGAAAGGGAAGAAGGATGACCCGGGAAACTACAGGCCGGTCAGTCTGACTTCTGTTGCTGGGAAGATATTAAAGGGATGAGTCTGTAAGCATCTGAAGGACCACGCAGTGATCTGGGGAAGTCAGCATGGTTTTGTTCCTAACAGATCTTGCCAGACCAACCTGGTTTCCTTCTTTGATGGAGTGACCAGCTTACTGGATCAGGGGAACTCTGTTGACGTGATTTATCTGGATTTCAGTAAAGCTTTTGATAAGGTCCCCCATAACATTCTGATGGGCAAACTGGAAGACTGTGGAGTAGACTATAGGACAGTTTGGTGGATAGGGAACTGGCTAGAGGACCGCACTCAAAGAGTGGTGGTCAACAGCGTTTCATCAGATTGGAGGGAGGTGTCCAGTGGGGTGCCGCAGGGCTCGGTTTTGGGCCCGGTACTTTTCAATATTTTTATCAATGATCTGGATGAAGGAGTGGAAGGGCTGCTCATTAAATTTGCTGATGATACCAAATTAGGAGGAGTAGCAAACACCCAAGAAGATAGAATTAAAATTCAACAAGACCTGAATACACTGGAGAAGTGGGCAGCTGTGAATAGGATGCAATTCAACAAAGTATTACATCTGGGCCACAAGAATGGGAAGCACAAATACTGGATGGGGCATACACTTCTGGGCAGTAGTATATGTGAAAGGGATCTTGGGGCAAGAGTGGACTGTAAACTAAATATGAGCAGTCAGTGTGATGTGGTGGTAAAAAAGGCTAATTCAATCTTGGGTTGTATCAAAGAGGCCATAGCATTGAAATTGCAGGAGGTCATAGCCCCTCTCTATACTGCCTTGTTCAGACCACACCTGGAGTATTGTGTGCAGTTCTGGTGGCCTCACTTCAAAAAGTATGTTGACAAAATCAAGAGGGTGCAGAGGAGAGCGACAAGGATGATCAGGGGTCTGGAGACTGAGCCCTACAAGGAAAGGCTGAGGGCCTTGGGAATGTTTAGTTTGGAGAAGAAGAGGTTGAGGGGGGACATGATTGCTCTCTTTAAGTATTTGAAAGGCTGTCATTTGGAGAAGGGCAAAGAGCTGTTCCAGTTGGCAGCAGAGGGTAGGACCCAAAGCAATGGGCTTAAATTACATGCACAAAGGTACCGACTGGATATTAGGAAAAACTTTTTCACGGTCAGAGTAGTTCAAAAGTGGAATCAGCTGCCTAGGGAGGTGGCAAGCTCCCCCTCACTGACAGTTTTCAAGAAGAGTCTGGATGAATACTTGTCAGTGATGCTTTAGGCTGATCCTGTACTGAGCAGGGGGTTGGACTAGATGGTCTGTATGGCCCCTTCCAATTCTATGATTCTAACTACCTATCTAGTCTAAGGATGGGCATGGATGGCAGGGCAAGGCCTGCATTCATGCTGCCAAGATGGAGGGAGGAGAAAGAGAAAGGTGTTGCCTGGAACAAAGCCTGGAAGAGAAGGAGTGAGAGGGAGGAAGTCAGGAGAAGGAAATCCTGAGAATAGCAATCTGCATATTAAAGAACACCCAGAGCAGTAAACAGAATGCCCTGACCTGTCTATCATTCTAACTCTTTGGTTTGTCCCCCTCTGAAATCGTAAAAGTGGGACAGCACTGAATCCTCCTCTTCCAACAGAAGGGCATTTGTCTTTTTCTCAATTGCTTATTTAAATCAAAATCAAAAAGAGTCCAGTAGCACCTTTAAGACTAACCAATTTTATTGTAGCATAAGCTTTCGAGAATCACAGTTCTCTTCGTCAGAACCAATAAAATTGGTCAGAACCAATTGGTCAGAACCAATAAAATTGGTTAGTCTTAAAGGTGCTACTGGACTCTTTTTGATTTTGCTACTACAGACTAACATGGCTAACTCCTCTGGATCTTATTTAAATCAGGTAATAGGGGTGTGCAAGGAAAAAACTTTCGGCTTTCTTGTTTCGGGATTACCCGAAACAAGATTCTCTACCGTCATTAGCCGAAAGCCGAAACAAGAATCTCTTTCGGGATTCGGGATTCGGCATTATTTCGGCATTCTTTCGGGTTTTTTTGCTGGGAAAATGCCTCCGTCTTTCAGGACGCCTGGAGGAGGCATTTTCCCACCAAATAAGCCCAAAATTGGTGGGGACCTTCCTCTAACCCTTCTCTAACAACTACCCAAGTTTCAGACAGATTGGACTTTGGGGGGCCATGTTATGGCCCCCCAAAGCAGGTCCCCCCATCCTCCCCATAAGAAAGCAAAGGAGCAGCATATTGTTAGCATGCTGCTGCTGATCTCTCTTCATTTTTTCCTATGGGGAAAAAATGAAGAGGCAGGCTTCCTTTGCCAGGGGTGGCATTTTGCATGCAAAATGCCCCCCAGCCCTCAGGGGCCCTTCTCCCACCCCTCCTCCCACCCCCCACCAAGGCTCAGCCTGCTCCCACTTGGGGGGGCCATTTCATGGCCTCCCCAAGTAGGTGCTCTAATCTCTACCACTGACAGCTGGGGGAGGCTTGTGTTGCCAGGGGTGGCATTTTGCATGCAAAATGCCCCCCAACCCTCTGGGGCCCTTCTCCCACCCCTCCTCCCACCCCCCACCAAGGCTCAGCCTGCTCCCACTTGGGGGGGCCATTTCATGGCCTCCCCAAGTAGGTGCTCTCAGCCCCTAAAGTCCACCCCTCACAGCCCCACACAAACCCAGTTCCCCCACCCCAGCTGCCACACACAGACCCAAATCCCCCCAGTAGCCCCTCACAGACCCAAATCCACCCCCACCTGCCCCACACCCACCATAACCCCAGGAACAGGCTGGCCTGCCCTCCCCTTTTGGGAACCCCTAAACTCTCTTTCCCAGGGCAGTTCTGCACAGACAAGGGGTGCCACAATGGTGGCAGTGCCAAATCGTCCCTGGGAAAGAGCACCTGCCCTGGCACACAGACAACCACCCCCCTGACCCCCCCACCACCCGCAGAGAAGGCTGGCCAGCCTGCCCCATTGTTCCCTATGCTGGGAACCAACCTCCCATCAAAGAAGGGAACACAGACACACAATCATTAAGTTTAAAAAACCTTTATTTTCTCATTTTCAAATTACAAGTGGTCAACAAATCACAACATATTACACTTATTGTCCCTCATAGCACAACACAACACAATTAACTACACATCAGAGAATCTTAAACACAATTTTTTTTTTGAAATGGACAAACAGTAAAGTTTTGAACATTACAACAGGTCACATAGTGAGCGGGCACAACAGGGCATGGAAACAGAAGATGATCATAATAACTACCAGCCTAATACAACTCTCCCTCCATAACATGACTTAATGGGGGGGAACCACAGCAACAAAATCCCCCCCCCAACCCTCTGGGGCCCTTCTCCCACCCTTCCTCCCATCCCCCCACCAAGGCTCAGCCTGCTCCCACTTGGGGGGGCCATTTCATGGCCTCCCCAAGTGGGTGCTCTGCTCTCATCTCTACCACCGACAGCTGGGAGAGGCTTGTCTTGCCAGGGGTGGCATTTTGCATGCCAAATGCCACCCTCACCCTCAGGTGCCCTTCTCCCACCCTTCCCCCCTACCCCCCACCACATGCATTCCTTGACAATCAAGAAATCTGGAGTTAAATATAATGTGCATGTAAGTCCCTCAAAGACAGAAGCAATATGGAGGTAATGACCCATTTGATTTCCACAACCTCAGACACAATTAGGGATCCGTTTCCCCTTGGTGGGGGATCCCCCACTCTCACCTATCACCCCGAAGGGGGAAAGTCAGTGAATGAGCCTTCAAGGTACGCTCCAGGGGCTGCTGCCGTGATGTCACTGATGTCATCTGGCTGCCCTGAGAGTATGCCTGTGCTTTGCAGTGGGCTGATTTGGGCCCTACAGGCCAAAGCAGGATCCCTTGTGGCCCAAATCTGCCTGCTGTGAATTGTGCGTGCTCCCCAGCCTTGTGTGATGATCACATCACCTCCTAGAACAAACATCATCATGCCAGAGCATTGCCATTAAATGATCATGCGTGTGTGAACAGACCCTAAGTATCCTGTAGGCTTCAGTGATGGTATAGTAATGTTTTCACTCACATTATAGAGAGAGAGAGAGACAGAGAAGGGGGGGAGGCACTGAAGCTAGATTATTTCTTCTATTTTACTGTCCCCTTCCAAAGCCAGGGTGGCATTGGCACAATGCCCCCCTCCCCCCGGCCAGAGCCTTAGTACCAGTATGCATTGACAGGCCCATGCATCATAGTCCTTTTTGAGACCCAGCCAAGTTGTGCCTTTTGGAGAAAAATGTTCAAGTTGCTGGTGGGGGTATGAACAGTTTTTAGATATCCACTGTAGTGCAATGGCTAGAGAGTTGGTCTAGAATCTGGCAGACTCTGATTCTGTGCCTTGTAGGCTTGATGGATGTTCTTGGCTCAGCCTAAGTAAACAATTGTGTTGTGTTTTCCAGAGGCAGTCTACGTGATTTTGGGGCCCTGGACAAATGTTCTGGACGGGGCCCCAGAACCAGTGCCGCCCCACCACTGGCTCCTTGCCAAGGCCAAGCAATTTGGTCACCTAGGCCCCAGATAGAGTGGGCAGGAGTGCGTTGTTTCCTTCCTCCCCCCCCTCCACCCCCTCCAACAACTAAGAAGGCCATCGGTGGAGTCACTCCAATGTGAGGCATGGAGCAGCTGTCTATTGTTAGCCTGGTTGTGATGAGGGTGAAACAAATCAAGGGAGAACAGCAATGTGTAAACCACTCTAGGTTCCCATGGGGGAGAAAACCGGGGCATAAGATAAACCTTTAATTTGGTGGGGAGGGGGTATATACATTTTATGTGTATGTGTCTGTATGTTTTATGCATTCAAATCACTTGTGGTGTACTTTAGAATTATATTGAGCTCCACAGTATCCCAAAAACCTTGTCCATGTATTGCAAACCGAAGTCAATCTACCACATCTAGGGTATTCTTCTTTTCCCTACTGCCTTCAATTTTTCTTAGCATTATTGTCTTTTCTAGTGAACCTTGTCTTCTCATGATGTGACATAAGCACTATCATCAATTGATATCTTCAAGGGAGAAAGCAGGCCTGATTTGGTCTGGATCCCACTTACATGTCTTTTTCGGAGTCCATGGTACATGTAAATTGAAACTTTCTTCCCACTTCACAGTGTGAATGCTTTTTCCTCCTATGAGCTTAGTCTAAATTTTACTGTACTGATACTGCTCATTTGGCCAAAAGGCCTGCCCTTGATCAATGCCACATTAAATACTTCATAATAAAAAAATGTTTTTAGAACCATTTAAAAGTGTCCTTAAGTGCCATACGCTGATTTAAAAAAACATAAGCTAAATGTTTGGGAACACAACCAGATATGTGAATGACTGAAATGCAGCCCAATCCCACTGCTACTTAAAATCCATTTTTGATGGAGGTCTGGATTGTCTTACATTGGTGTCATTGGGCTTGGAATCAGGAACCTGGAAGCGTTCCATGGGGGCTACAACTTTCATGCCAAGGCTAAGAGGGTGGGAACGGGATCTCTCTGGGGTGGCAAACTCTGGCCTTGGAAGTTACTGGCAATTTGGGGGTGGGACTTGTGGAAAGGAAAATCTGAGTAGGGATCTCCCCCAGAATCCATGGTCCGCATTTGCCCTCTAAAGAGATTGCCCTTGGAAGCAGCCAGTTTCTCTGTAGGGAACTACTCTCTCTAACCTGAACTCAAGCCCAACCAGGAGTTTGGCAGCCCTAGGAAAATTTCAGAAAAAGATGGCAAAGGAGGGCCAGCAACTGATGGAGGCATGGAAGCCCACACCAGGACAGTAGCAGGGGCCTACTTGGGCACAAGGGACAACCAGTGCTCTCATCCCCCATAGTCCACTCCTTACAGCCCCACACAAACCCAGTTCCCCCACCCCAGCTGCCACACACAGACCCAAATCCTCCACTCAGCCCGTCTCAGAACCAAAACCACCCTCAGCTGCCCCACACCCAGTACCCCAGGAACAGGCTGGCCAGCCTGCCCCATTGTTCCCTATGCTGGGAACCAACCTCCCATCAAAGAAGGGAACACAGACACACAATCATTAAGTTTAAAAAACCTTTATTTTCTCATTTTCAAATTACAAGTGGTCAACAAATCACAACATATTACACTTATTGTCCCTCATAGCACAACACAACACAATTAACTACACATCAGAGAATCTTAAACACAATTTTTCTTTTGAAATGGACAAACAGTAAAGTTTTGAACATTACAGCAGGTTACATAGTGAGCGGGCACAACAGGGCATGGAAACAGAAGATGATCATAACTACCAGCCTAATACAACTCTCCCTCCATAACATGACTAAATGGGGGGGGAACCACTGCAACAGGGTCCAGCAGAACCTATGTCATTTCCTGTGGCTTGCTTTCAGTTCAGACACACAAAGCTGAACTGGGCACTTCCAAGGCACTGGACAATGGTATTTCTGGAGCAGTTCTGCAGAGGTCTCCCCCCACCCCCACACCAGCCTCAGAATTTACCTGGGAACATCTGTGAGAGATCATCATTGGCCGGTGCCCATCCACCACTCTACCCGCATCCCCCAACCATGCAAACCCAACATTAACATCAAATTTTTTTTTTTTAAACATGAACATTCAATCAACTTTTAAAAAACATAATCACAACATTTTTTTTTGGTTTTTTTTCCTTTTTTTTACATGAACGGAACATCAACTTTTAAAAAACATAATCACAACATTTTTTGGGGTTTTTTTTTTAATGAACATTCAATCAACTTTTAAAAAACATAATCACAACATTTTTTTTTGGTTTTTTTTCCTTTTTTTTACATGAACGGAACATCAACTTTTAAAAAACATAATCACAACATTTTTTTGGGTTTTTTTTTTTTTATGAACATTCAATCAACTTTTAAAAAACATAATCACAACATTTTTTTTTGGTTTTTTTTCCTTTTTTTTACATGAACGGAACATCAACTTGCAAAAAACAGTACAACAATTCTTCTACAATTTTTTTTTACAAGGAGTTCATCTGATAAAAACACCTAAGCAATCCCTATCTAACCTGTTTCTCCCTCCAGTAGCAATCCATGTTTCTGGGGCATTATTTCTCATAATAAATTTGGTCCCACAGGGTATGTCTCAGTGATGGGAGATGTTTTGAATACCCTGGGGGGGGGGCTTTCAAATTGCTGGGTGTTTTCCCTTTGCCACTGGTTCCTAACCACCCTCCCTCTACTGGCCGGTTTTAACTGTATATACAGGGTTTTATACAGGGGAGAGCGCGATTCCAAAGGATTGGACTCATAGAGGATGCAGGCCACAAGTTGGGCTCACCTCAGTCACTCTGGAAGTCCAGTCCTGAGAAATCGAAGAGGCGAGAGTTGACCTTCAGGAAGGTCAACTGCTCGACTCTCCATGGGAGAAGGCGAGTGCGATGTGGGCCGACAATGTCGCCCGCATGTGAAAAGACGCGCTCGCTCTCCACGCTCGTCGGAGGGCATGAGAGCAGCCGCTGCGCCTCGAGGGAGAGGTCCGGCCAGACCGACTCCTTCCTGGCCCAGTAGCTGAGCGGATCGGTGGAGAGCGACTCGCAGGGCTCCGCGAGGTAGTCCCTGACCATCGCCTCCGCCGGATCCTCTCTCACGGTCCTCACGACCCCAGAGGGGACGAGGGCCCACCGGAGCATCTCCATCTCCATCGGCACTCCGGTGGTGGCCTCGGGGGGGGCCTGCGCAGAGGGGGCGTCAGAGGGACCCGCACGGCAGGGCCCCTCTTGCGTCCCCCCTGTCGACAGGCGTCCCCTCTTGGCCTGCCTGCGCCTCACCCAAGAGCAGAGCCCGTCTCTGGCTTGGGTGAGGTTCCCGTCCCGCTCGGCGAAAGTGCCCTTTATGCGCGGGTCACACATGGTCGCCAACATGTATGACTCTTCCTTAGTGAGAGGAGTTAGCCTGGCAGCTATGCCCTGCTGCAGCCTTCTCACTAATGCGCGCACCGCTGGAACAAGGTCAGCACGGGGCGCGACCCGGTCTGCAAGGGTGGCCAGATTCCTCTGGAGCGTGTGCACCAGGGGAATGACCAGACCGAGGGTCGCCGTGTCTGACGAGACCGCCACAGTGAAGTCCTTGAAGGGCTTCAGGACCTCCACTGTCTGGGTGATGGTGAGCCAATCCTCCCGGTTGAACTCACCCACCTGACTCGCACCGCGGTGCTCGGAGAGCCACGCGTGGAGTGCGGCCTGCTGCTCCACCAAGCGCTCAAGCATGGCGCAGGTGGAGTTCCAGCGAGTGCTGACGTCAGTGATCAGAGCGTGCTCTGGCACACCTGTCCTGACCTGTGTCTGGCGCAGTTCGTGCGTGGCCTTCACGCTGCGCGAGAAGTGACCCGTGAGCCTCCGACATTTCTGGACAAGTAACTGGAGTTCACGGGTCCGGGTATCCACGGGTTCCTTCGAGGAGCCCAACCCCAGCGCATCTCTCACCACTAGGTGAAGCTTGTGAGCGGCACAGTAGACGCTCTCTCGGCTCACTAGATGCGCCGCTGCCCTCATGTTCTTGCCACCGTCCGTCACCATGCATCCCACGGTGGCGGGTCCCTGGCCTATCCACTCGTCCAACTGTCTCCTTAAGGTGGCAGCGATGTTCTCCGCCGTGTGGGACACGTCGAGCACCTCGGCGTGAAGCAAGGCCTTGCAGTAGCCGGCCTGGCGGTCTCGCATCCTTCCCTGTCTAGCTGTGCTAGGCACCTCCCCCCGGCCCCCCACCCAGAACCGACTCGGGTTCCCACCAGTGAGCAGTAAGCGAGAGGTACGCTTGCTGCACACTTGGGCAGGTCCAGATGTCCGATGTGAAGTGCACAGTTCTCCCGGCAACCCGGGACAGCTGTGCCTTCACATGATCCCTGGCAGCCCTGTAAAACGAGGGCACCACCGATCTGCTCAACGACGTGCGAGCAGGGACGGCGTACCAGGGAAAGCAATCTTGGAGCAGCCCTGAGAAGCCGAAGTCTTCAACTACGGAATACGGTTGCCCATCCACTGCTATCATGTTGACGATGTGGCGCGTAATGCGCCTGCTCGCCCTCCGGATCCCCTCTCTGGGCACACTAGCGCCCTGCATACCAAGCATCTCCGGGAGAGAGGCTTGGCGTCCCTTTCCTGCAGGTACCCTTGGGGGGAGAGCACCAGAGGAGCCTGCCTCCTTCTGGCTAGCTGGCGGCCGTGCGGCGCCACTCGAACCCTCCTCCCGAAGAAGCACCGCCTGGTGGTGCCTCTTCATATGGTACCTCATCCCAGACGTGGAGAGATGCCACACATCTTTGCCACGGCTGACGCGCTGCCTACAATGCAGGCACAGGGCTGCTCGGGGATCCTCCGTTGTCTGGAAGTGCTTCCAGATTTCGGAGGAAAAGGGCATCCCACGCTTCCCAGGAGAAGCGCGTTCGGGACCACCCTGCGGCACCTCCTGTGAGGTGCTCTGGCCGGACACACCGTGTCCCACTCTCGGCCGGGCAGGTGGGGATGGACGAGGCTGAAGGGGCAGAGATGTGGGCTCTTCCACCACAGTCTCTGCCTCTTCCTCCCGCGTCCTCTCCTCCTGCACAGCCGCGAGAGGCCTGCTGCTGGCCTCAGAGGAAACTGGGGTGGACCGCCCCAGGGGGGGTCTCACGGGCAGTTCCTCCAACATCCTCCGGGTTCCTGGGGTGAGCGGGAGCGCAGGGAAAGTCATGTGCTCCGCGCCCATCCCAGGAGACACCACATGCTGCCCCTCCTCCAGCAGCTGGCTCGCAACCACTGGAGGAGGAGGAGCCTCAGCAGCAGGCCCCTGCCCAGTGCCAGCCCCTGCCTCACGCACCTGGGTTGGGGGTGGCCCTCCAGCAGCTGCCTCAGGAAAGAGAGTCTTGCGAACCCTCTTCCTGTCACCAGAAGCCAGGCTGGTGAACGGCAGCAGCGCAGGGGAGGGCCTCCTCCGCTCAGATGGAGGGGCTGCCGCAGCAGTCCCCCTCCCCCTCCCCTCCTCCCCTCTAGATTTCTCCCTAGCCTTTCCCCCGGGTCCCCTCTCTGCTTTCCTCTCTGACATACTTTCCCCTCCCAAATTCAACCCTAACTAATCAGAAAAGATTTAGAAAACAAAGGTCAACTTTGTTTTCAAGACCTAACTAACCTGCTATAAATCTGTGTTTCTAGTGGCTCTGTGACTTGGAGATGAACAATCAAGTGCCTTTTTAAGCAACCCTATTTATGTCAGGGAACCTGAGCCTGCCAATCAGCTGAATTCCTCTGGAATTGAGCTGGCCCTAAACCCCAATAACAGGTGACAAAGCCTTAAACACTCACACACTAGTATGCCCGGGCCGGCCTGGCACCACCACGGGTGCCAGAGATGGGCAGTGGAACCCTAGTTATGGGGGCACTAATGGGAAGCCTATTGACAGCTATTACAAATTTTTATATATATATATATATATATATATAGAATTCAAACCTAACACTCACTCACTAATGCTTTCCCTGCTGAGTCCCTATTTAGTTTTTTAAAAAAAACTAGGCTCGGTTTCCCTAATAATTATGTTGAGGGCAATTATCCACTGATCACCTACCAACTGGCCTACCTACCTAAGAGACACTATTTAGCGGGACCGATGTTTCTGTGGTATGTCGGTGTGGGGTGTGGATGTGGTGTTTTGAAGATGAGCCTCCCCCCTCCCAAGCTAGCAAGAACCCACCCCCAAGGCCACCCAAATGTGAACCCGGACTCGCTCACAGTAACACCAGTCCTGCAGTCCAGCGATGTTCAGGCGGTCTTGCAGCTGGTCCTCCTCTCCTCCACGATGCTGTCAAGAAAATTGGAAATGTTAGCAGAGTCAACACCACACGCCGCACACGCAACCCCAAAATTCAAGGCCCCGTTGCACAAGCCAAGTCAGCCCCCCCCCCTTAAAGGCTAGGGCCAACCAGCAGCAAAACAAAACACATCCACCCAGCAGAGCTTCTGGCCTGTGCAGGCCAGAAGCTGGCACACTCATTTTTTAGTCCTGTGAAACAGCAGTTCATGCCCACCCCACACTCAAACTTGAAAAATGAAACATGAAAGAAAGCAGGCACTGCGATCAATGCTGGCCCCCCTAACCCCCAAACAATATCCTCTTGCCCAACCAGAAAATGCCCCCCCCCCCGGCCCAAGCCATAAAGACAGAGCCAAAGCATATGCTTGCAGGTAGGCACAGCAGCAGACATAAGCTCAAAAACCAAATTTAACAACAACCCTACCAGTCCACCAGTGCAGATGTCCAGCAATGTTGATCCTCCACGCAGAGATCTGCAGGCCGATGTCAACCAAGTGCAGTCCAGTCCAGAAGAGGTCCACCAACGATAAACAACCTGAATGTGAAGCAAAACAGTGAGTGCCAGGCCAGCAAACGGGAAGGGTTACCAAAGCCGGAGCAGCAGGCCTGTGTGTGGGCCGAAGGCTGGCACAGTTGATCAGGACGGAGCCTGTTGGGAATCCTTGCAAGCAGGGGACCAGACACAGAAACGCAAGCCACACCATTCCAGATTGTGGAGCACAAATGTGAGTGCCAGGCCAGCAACCAAAAAGGGTTACCTTGGCCAAAGCAGCATACCTGTGTGTGGCCCACAGGCTGGCACAGTTGATCAGGACGGAGCCTGTTGGGAATCCTTGCAAGCAGGGGACCAGACACAGAAACGCAAGCCACACCATTCCAGATTGTGGAGCACAACTGTGAGTGCCAGGCCAGCAACCAAAAAGGGTTACCTTGGCCAAAGCAGCATACCTGTGTGTGGCCCACAGGCTGGCACAGTTGATCAGGACGGAGCCTGTTGGGAATCCTTGCTAGCAGGGGACCAGACACAGAAAAGCAAACCACACCATTCCAGATTGTGAAGCACAACTGTGAGAGCCAGCCAGAAGAAAGGCTTCTGGCCTGTGTAGGCCCGAAGCTGGCACACTCTGGTTTTAATCTTAAAACAGTGGATCAAGCTTAAAGAAGGCAAGCACAACAACCAATGCTGAACCCCCCCCCCCACCATCAAAGATTGTCTGCCCAACCTGTCCCCCAGGCCATACCTGTGTGTGGCCCACAGGCTTGCACAGTTGATCAGGACGGAGCCTGTTGGGAATCCTTGCAAGCAGGGGACCAGACACAGAAAAGCAAGCCACACCATTCCAGATTGTGAAGCACAACTGTGAGAGCCAGCCAGAAGAAAGGCTTCTGGCCTGTGTAGGCCCGAAGCTGGCACACTCTGGTTTTAATCTTAAAACAGTGGATCAAGCTTAAAGAAGGCAAGCACAACAACCAATGCTGAACCCCCCCCCCCCACCATCAAACATTGTCTGCCCAACCTGTCCCCCAGGCCATACCTGTGTGTGGCCCACAGGCTGGCACAGTTGATCAGGACGGAGCCTGTTGGGAATCCTTGCAAGCAGGGGACCAGACACAGAAAGGCAAGCCACACCATTCCAGATTGTGAAGCACAACTGTGAGAGCCAGCCAGAAGAAAGGCTTCTGGCCTGTGTAGGCCCAAAGCTGGCACACTCTTGTTTTAATCTTAAAACAGTGGATCAAGCTTAAAGAAGGCAAGCACAACAACCAATGCTGAAACCCCCCCCCCACCATCAAACATTGTCTGCCCAACCTGTCCCCCAGGCCATACCTGTGTGTGGCCCACAGGCTGGCACAGTTGATCAGGACGGAGCCTGTTGGGAATCCTTGCAAGCAGGGGACCAGACACAGAAAGGCAAGCCACACCATTCCAGATTGTGAAGCACAACTGTGAGAGCCAGCCAGAAGAAAGGCTTCTGGCCTGTGTAGGCCCAAAGCTGGCACACTCTGGTTTTAATCTTAAAACAGTGGATCAAGCTTAAAGAAGGCAAGCACAACAACCAATGCTGAAACCCCCCCCCCCCCACCATCAAACATTGTCTGCCCAACCTGTCCCCCAGGCCATACCTGTGTGTGGCCCACAGGCTGGCACAGTTGATCAGGACGGAGCCTGTTGGGAATCCTTGCAAGCAGGGGACCAGACACAGAAAAGCAAGCCACACCATTCCAGATTGTGGAGCACAACTGTGAGAGCCAGCCAGAAGAAAGGCTTCTGGCCTGTGTAGGCCCAAAGCTGGCACACTCTTGTTTTAATCTTAAAACAGTGGATCAAGCTTTAAGAAGGCAAGCACAACAACCAATGCTGAACCCCCCCCCCCCACCATCAAAGATTGTCTGCCCAACCTGTCCCCCAGGCCATACCTGTGTGTGGCCCACAGGCTTGCACAGTTGATCAGGACGGAGCCTGTTGGGAATCCTTTCAAGCAGGGGACCAGACACAGAAAAGCAAGCCACACCATTCCAGATTGTGAAGCACAACTGTGAGAGCCAGCCAGAAGAAAGGCTTCTGGCCTGTGTAGGCCCGAAGCTGGCACACTCTGGTTTTAATCTTAAAACAGTGGATCAAGCTTAAAGAAGGCAAGCACAACAACCAATGCTGAACCCCCCCCCCCACCATCAAACATTGTCTGCCCAACCTGTCCCCCAGGCCATACCTGTGTGTGGCCCACAGGCTGGCACAGTTGATCAGGACGGAGCCTGTTGGGAATCCTTGCAAGCAGGGGACCAGACACAGAAAAGCAAGCCACACCATTCCAGATTGTGAAGCACAACTGTGAGAGCCAGCCAGAAGAAAGGCTTCTGGCCTGTGTAGGCCCGAAGCTGGCACACTCTTGTTTTAATCTTAAAACAGTGGATCAAGCTTAAAGAAGGCAAGCACAACAACCAATGCTGAACCCCCCCCCCCCACCATCAAACATTGTCTGCCCAACCTGTCCCCCAGGCCATACCTGTGTGTGGCCCACAGGCTGGCACAGTTGATCAGGACGGAGCCTGTTGGGAATCCTTGCAAGCAGGGGACCAGACACAGAAAGGCAAGCCACACCATTCCAGATTGTGAAGCACAACTGTGAGAGCCAGCCAGAAGAAAGGCTTCTGGCCTGTGTAGGCCCAAAGCTGGCACACTCTTGTTTTAATCTTAAAACAGTGGATCAAGCTTAAAGAAGGCAAGCACAACAACCAATGCTGAAACCCCCCCCCCCCCCCACCATCAAACATTGTCTGCCCAACCTGTCCCCCAGGCCATACCTGTGTGTGGCCCACAGGCTGGCACAGTTGATCAGGACGGAGCCTGTTGGGAATCCTTGCAAGCAGGGGACCAGACACAGAAAGGCAAGCCACACCATTCCAGATTGTGAAGCACAACTGTGAGAGCCAGCCAGAAGAAAGGCTTCTGGCCTGTGTAGGCCCAAAGCTGGCACACTCTTGTTTTAATCTTAAAACAGTGGATCAAGCTTAAAGAAGGCAAGCACAACAACCAATGCTGAAACCCCCCCCCCCACCATCAAACATTGTCTGCCCAACCTGTCCCCCAGGCCATACCTGTCTGTGGCCCACAGGCTGGCACAGTTGATCAGGACGGAGCCTGTTGGGCATCCTTGCAAGCAGGGGACCAGACACAGAAAAGCAAGCCACACCATTCCAGATTGTGAAGCACAACTGTGAGAGCCAGCCAGAAGAAAGGCTTCTGGCCTGTGTAGGCCCGAAGCTGGCACACTCTTGTTTTAATCTTAAAACAGTGGATCAAGCTTAAAGAAGGCAAGCACAACAACCAATGCTGAACCCCCCCCCCCCACCATCAAACATTGTCTGCCCAACCTGTCCCCCAGGCCATACCTGTGTGTGGCCCACAGGCTGGCACAGTTGATCAGGACGGAGCCTGTTGGGAATCCTTGCAAGCAGGGGACCAGACACAGAAAGGCAAGCCACACCATTCCAGATTGTGAAGCACAACTGTGAGAGCCAGCCAGAAGAAAGGCTTCTGGCCTGTGTAGGCCCAAAGCTGGCACACTCTTGTTTTAATCTTAAAACAGTGGATCAAGCTTAAAGAAGGCAAGCACAACAACCAATGCTGAAACCCCCCCCCCCCCACCATCAAACATTGTCTGCCCAACCTGTCCCCCAGGCCATACCTGTGTGTGGCCCACAGGCTGGCACAGTTGATCAGGACGGAGCCTGTTGGGAATCCTTGCAAGCAGGGGACCAGGCACAGAAAGGCAAGCCACACCATTCCAGATTGTGAAGCACAACTGTGAGAGCCAGCCAGAAGAAAGGCTTCTGGCCTGTGTAGGCCCAAAGCTGGCACACTCTTGTTTTAATCTTAAAACAGTGGATCAAGCTTAAAGAAGGCAAGCACAACAACCAATGCTGAAACCCCCCCCCCCCACCATCAAACATTGTCTGCCCAACCTGTCCCCCAGGCCATACCTGTGTGTGGCCCACAGGCTGGCACAGTTGATCAGGACGGAGCCTGTTGGGAATCCTTGCAAGCAGGGGACCAGACACAGAAAAGCAAGCCACACCATTCCAGATTGTGGAGCACAACTGTGAGAGCCAGCCAGAAGAAAGGCTTCTGGCCTGTGTAGGCCCAAAGCTGGCACACTCTTGTTTTAATCTTAAAACAGTGGATCAAGCTTTAAGAAGGCAAGCACAACAACCAATGCTGAAACCCCCACCCCACCATCAAACATTGTCTGCCCAACCTGTCCCCCAGGCCATGCCAAGAATAAACTGCAACACCTTTTTGCAGAGGCAGGCCACAGCAGCACATTGCCCAGCATCAAAAAAATTTACAAAAATTTTAAAAAGGCCTACCAGGTGTCCTCTCAGGATGTCCAGCACAGTTGATCCTCCAGGCAGATGTCCTCCAGGCTCCAGGTGCAGTCTCTCTTCTTCTCCTCTCTCGGTCACAGCTCAGCAGCAGCAGCAACAGAAGTGTTCCAGACAGTCTTGCTCCAAATTTAAATCCCCTGCTGCAGCCTCAGCCAAAGATTTAAATCTATTGGCTGGCATGAGAATGCAGCAGTGGGATTGGTGACTCCTAAAGTCCCCAGTCCCCTGCCTTTCCCCACCCACACTCCAAGAGCCACCCTCCTCCTGCTCCCCCTCCCCTACCTGTTAGTTTTGGCGGGAATCTCTGCTGCTTTGCAAATGCAAAGTGCAATGCAATGCTTGCACCTTGCATTTGCAAGGCAAAGCAGGATTCCCTATCCTCCTTTGCAAGAGGGGTGGGGGGTGACAGAAGGAGTGAGTGATTCACTCCTCCCCCCCTCCCCTCTTCTAAGAGCCTGCAGGAAGCCTTTGCTTCCAGCAGGATTTTGCTAGCCGCTTGCTAAGGCAAACGGCTAGCAAAATCAAAATGGCGATTCTCGAATGCCGAAAGAATGCCGAAAGAATCCCGAAACGTTTCGGGTTTTTCTTTCGGCAATCCCGAAACGTTTCGGCATTCCCCGAAACGTTTCGGGATTCTTGAAGAATGCCGAAACACTTTTGTTTCGGCATTCTTTCGGCATTCAGAATGCCGAAACGCACATCCCTATCAGGTAAGTTTGCAAGCTACTGGGGATGCCAATCAGGGAGAAAAGTGGGGCAATATGTTACTGTCAGGGAGTTGCCCCTTTGTCTCTCTCATCCTGAGTCACCCTGAGTCAGCAACTGGCTGCTCAGGCTTCTAGGAAGTTCTGGAGATGCAGGGGGGCTCCACTTACCAAGGCTTTTCAGCCTGAGAGTAGATGTGGGTTCGCCCAGGTGACACATTAAATAGTCCTAGAAACAGTGAACCAAGACAAGAAAAGTAAGAGATGTTTATTCTAGGAAATTTAAAAGAGTTAACACAAAAAGCGGGTGTTATCTAGTCAAGCTTTGCAAGCATATACATAAAATAACAAATCCTCACTAAGACTGAATAGGGCTAACTTAACTGAAACACTTGAACTGGCTGACTAATGATCCCACAGCCAGGTATCACCAATAGAGTCCATAGCAGGGTAAGCTGGTCTTGCAGAACTGGAAGAAGGAAACTAATGCAGTTGATGGAACCTTCCCGGTAACAGCATTCAAATCAAAGTGATGGTCCAGCAGCAGCAGTGAGAGAAAGAGCCACCCCGATAGCTGTCCTCCATCTTTATTGTGGGGATACGCCACTTAACAATTACTACCCTGAGAAACTTGTGAGAGGATGTAAGGCATGCCAACACACAAACTCTGCCAAAATCACACAGGTGCAGGCAATTTGCCTGCTGAAACCCTTCTTAAGCATGTAAAGATGACTTTACTCATAAGACAGCTCTTAAAGCTAACTCATGACAATATACTTTCTCAGGCTTAAGTTCCTTTCCTGACAGTTACATCCATCCAGCCATATTCAGAGGTAATATACTGCCGAATAAATGGGAAAGGATGTTAAAGAAGCATCTAAACCTAGTATGTCTGCAAACCAGATAGATTTGACCTGGCTGAATCAGATGGATTCTTGGTATGGTTCAACAAGGTTATTTTATATTCTACTGAGATGTGAGTGCAACTGGATGCTCTAGATTGTTTGCTTTGAGGAATTGATTTTCAATTTGTCTTCTTTGCTGACCTGAAAATATCCACCTCAGTTCTCCTCATGGGTGTAGGATGACTGTTTAAATTGGAATATCAGATAGTTTTCTGCTGAACTCTGACTCAAAACTGACCCTTCCAAAAATTTTATATGTAGTTCCTTAGGAGGAGGCGCCAGTAGCCATGACTACTAAATGAGAGAAGAGCTTCAGAGTAGGGTTTGGATGTGCAGAATGGGAAAGAGCAAAGAGACCTGTATTTAGCTTGAGGGCTGTTTTTGCTAATGGTTTTTATGCTGCATTGTTCTTATACTTGAGTTGGGGTAGGGCTCATTTGGAGGCAGAACATGCCGGAATGGCGTTCCGGTAGATCTGAAAAGATGTCACGTGGATTTTGGCCCTGCCCACATGATTCTTTTTCCTTGTCTTTAGCAGCAGGCAGCAGAGTGAGTGCAAGCCAAGTGGGGCTTGGCTCCAAAGGAACGTAAACAGTTTGAATTCATTCTGCTCTGCTGCTTTATTTTCATTTGTGACTCTTGAGTGAGTGCATGAGTGAGTGTGTGTGTAAGCTGGGTGGGGCTGGACTCCAAAGGAGGGTAAGCTGCTTTGAATTCATTCTGCTGCTTTATTTTCATTTGTGACTTGTGAGTAAGAGCGAGAGAGAGAGAGAGAAAATGAGTGAGTGAGTGCAAGATGGGTGGGGCTGGACTCCAAAGGAGGGTAAGCTGCTTTGAATTCATTCTGCTGCTTTATTTTCATTTGTGACTTCTGAGAAAGAGTGAGTGTGTGTGTGCGTGCGTGCAAGCAGGGCTGGCTCTCCAGAGGAGGGTAAGCTGCTTTGAGTTCATTCTGCTTTAAGGAAATAGCTGGAGATTTTGGGGGGAAGGGGCCTGAGGGGTGGATGTTGCCTTCTGACATGCTTCCGGTCAGGGGCTGTGGCATATGCTAATTAGATATGCTAATGAGATATGCTAATGAGTTCCTGCAGTTCTTTTTCTAGGAAATTACCCCTGGGGTCATGACAAAGGAAATGAAGGCCTCCCCCCTTCCCAGGTTATTTTGCTTAATCTATTTTAAGAAAAATATCCTAGTGCAGGGGCCTTCACTTCATTTGTCGCACTGGGAATTCTCAGTGCAACAAGGAAGGCTCTGGAGCATGTGGGAGAGTGCTCCGGAGCTCCTGGACTCACTCCCTGTGTCTTTCCCCCTCTCTGGCCAGGTGAGTGGGGGTGGGAGTGGAGGCTGGGAGTGGGGGATCCCCCGCCCCCACTTGGGGGGACTTGCAGCCCTAGCTGAAGTAGGCCCCAAGGCCCACAGTTCAGTGGTAGTGCATCGAATTAGACTTCAGAAAGCCTCAAGTTCAACCCCCAAGTTCAGTCGCAGACATCTCTAGTAAAACTGATCAGGGAGCAAGGAATGTGAAAGACCCTCACCTGAGATCTTGGATTGCCACAGCTAATCAGAGTAAACAATGCTGACCTTCATGGACTAAGCAGGTATCTGGAGACACATTTAAAAATCCAAATAAATTAAATTTCATGTTGAGCACATTCATTTTCCAAGCAAGGTAATTAGGAATTTTAGCAACATTTCTATATCTCTTATAGGGGTGTGCATCTAGAAAAATTGTTTGATATTTTCAAATCTTTTGCTGTTGAGTGAAATGTTTTTTTCATGACTGGGTAGTTTTCTTGTGGGACATTGCTAGACCGAACTTGAAATTAGTTAATTTTCTTTTGTTCTCATGGTTTTTGTATTCTTTTTAATGGGGCAATAGTAGGGGGAGCAATTGCAGGCTCTGGGCAGCTTTTTTACACTCAACAGCCCCAAAATCGCACAAAACACAGCCCTCCCTCTATTCTACAGAACCCCTAAGCTTCAAACAGATTGAACAAAGTGGGAGAGTAGGGACTATCTGATTGAACAGTTAGATCAGTGCAGCATAAAAACCATTAGCAAAACCAGCCCTCAGGTAGAGACAGGCCACCAAGAATCAACTAAAACACCAACAAAAGATATAAGATAACAATATGCAAGTAATGCTAGAAATGCTGATCCTGCTCTAAACTGAACTGCAGGTATGAATGCTCCTGCCAAATACTTCAACAACTTTCCTAGACACAGAAAACTATCTTGCGGCAAGGCAACCATCCCATGTGAGAGTATGCCGCTGTCGTGAGTCAGCCTTACCCTGACATGCATTAGCCTTGCTCTGCTGCCCTGCCACTCACCCCAGACTCCTCCTCAGAGGTAGGGGTGTGCGCTTTGGGTATCTGATTTGGGTTAAAAACCTGAATCAGGCCCGATTTGGAAATATTCAGTATTTCCAAATTGGGGCCAGCATGATGGCCCCGATTCAGAAATACTGAAGCGGGTATTTCTGAAGTGATTCGGATTGCTTCAGAAATATTTGGAAATGCAAGAATCGCCCATTTGCCAGTTCTTGGAAGAGGGGAGGGGGGGAGAAGGAGTAAGTGACTCACTACCTCCTCCTCACCCCTCCCATCTAGCAATAAAAGTCAGAAATCTTTGCTTTGCTAGCTGTTGCATTGCCAGCAATGCAATGCAAAGCAAGCAGCCAGAAATTCCCATCTAAATTTCAGGTTGGGAAGGGTGAGTAGGGGTGAGTGCTAGAGTAGGAGTACAAGGGGGAGGAGGGAGGGGATCAGGAAAGGGAGGGGTGAGTTAGGAGTGTCCAATCCCACTGCTGCATACTCCTTCCAACCAATGGATTTTCTGGAAGGAGATGCAGCAGGGGATTTAAATTAGAGGCTGGACTTCTGTTGCTGGAGAGAGACTGTGAGAGAGAGACACGCTGTTTTTTTTTTTTTTTTGACTGTCACTGCATTGGCCTGACCTGCCTGGAGACAAGTGGACTTCTGCCGTGGATCAACTGACTCAGTGCTGGACATCAGGGTAGGAGAGATTTTCTATTTAGGGGTGAGTTGGGGAGGAAGGGAAGGGAATGTGTTTAGTTTGAGGCTGGGCCACTGCTTGTGCTTGACTATGTTTAAACTGTTTAGCTATGAATTCCCTTTCACAGTGGGCCCTGGCATTCAGGCCTCACCGGGTCACACCAATGCTAAGGCCTGTATTTTTTTTACAATTTTGGGGCCAGGATAGTTTTCGGATTACTATGCTAACCTGCTTCCATTCTGTTCCTGGCCTAGAGAGACTAGAGAGACTCCCGTTGCCACTGCGGCCGGGTAGAGCCTCTCATCTCCAGTTTTCCTGTGGCCTGCCACTGAGGAGGGGAGGACTTCGCCTGGTTAATTTATGCCTGCCTGCCTGACCATTGCTAGACAACAGGACTGGTGAGCAAGTCTGTGACTCGCTGGGTTTTCTATTTGGATGGGGAAAGGGGTGGGTTTTTGCTTTTCTGGGTGGGGGGGAGTTACAGTTTCCACACACCACACACCACACTCACATCAGAATAGTTTTTCTTTTAAATAGTGTCTTTAGAAGGTAGGCCAGTTGTAGGCTTTCAGTGGCTATTTGCCCTCTACTTAATTGATAGGGAACCAAGGGTAGTTTGTTTTCCCTGGTAAATAGGATTCAGTAGGAAAAGCATTAATTAGAGTTAGGTTATCTTCTAATTATATATATAGGAGGAATTCAGCTGTTTGGTAGGTTTAGGTGCCCAAAAATAAAGTTGTTTAAAAAGAAATTTGACTGACCATCTCCAGTAGTAATAGAGCCACAAGAAGCATTGATTTAGAAATAGGTAGATAGTTCCTGAAAACAAATCCTAAGGTTTTCTTTAAAAAAACCCAGTAGTAGTCAGCGTAAGATCAAGTAGAGGAAATAATGGCTGATAGGAGAGCTGAGAGGGGCCCTGGGGGAAAGGCCAGAGATAAGTCTAGAGGGGTGGAGGGGGACTGCTGTGGCTGTCCCCCCATCTGAGTGGAGGAGGACCTCCCCTGCACTGCTGCCATTACCAGCCTGGCTTCTGGTGACAGGAAGAGGGTTCTCAAGGCCCTCTTTCCTGAGGCAGCTGCTTGAGGGCCACCCCCAACCCAGGTGTCTGAGGCAGGGGCTGGCACTGGGCAGGGGCCTGCTGCTGAGGCTCTTCCTCCTCCAGCAGTTGAGACCCAGCTGCTGGAGGAGGGGCAGCATGTGGTGTCTCCTGGGATGGAGACACCACATGACTTTCCCCACACACCTGCTCACCCCAAGAACCCGTAGGATGTTGGAGGAACTGCAGGAGGAACCCCCTGCTGGGCAGTCCTCTCCTGTTTTCTCTGAGGCCAGCAGCAGGCCTCTTGCAGCTGTGCAGGAGGAGAGGGTGCTGGAAGAAGAGGAAGAGACCATGGTGGAAAAGCCCACATCTCAGCCCCTTCAGCATCATCCATCCCCAACTGCCCAGCCGAGAGTAGGACATGGTGTGTCTGGCATGTGCACCTCACAGGAGGTGTCCGGTGAGGGGCCCATGAGCACCTCCCCTGGGAGGCATGGGGCCCCCATCACTTCTGAAATCTGGAATCACTTCCAGAGAACGGAAGACCCCCGATTTGCCCAATGCCAGCATTGTAGGCAGTGCACCAGCCATGGCAGAGATGTGAATCATCTCTCCACGTCTGGAATGAGGAAACACCTGAAGAGGCAACACCAGGTGGTGCTTCTTCGGGGAGAGAGTTCAAGTGGCAGGCTCCTCTGGTGCTGTACCCCCACAGGTTCCTGTAGAGCAGGGACACCAAGCCTCTCTGACAGAAATGCTTGGTAGGCAGGGCCCTAGTTTGCCCAGAGAGGGGATCCAGAAGGTGAGCCTGCACTTCACACGCCACATCGTCAATATGGTTGCTGTAGACAGTAGACCATTCGCCATAGTGGATGACTTCAACTTCGCAGGGTTGCTCCAAGGTGTAGGCCGGAGTAGGCATGCCACACAGCCTCCATTAATTGCTCTTTACATTTCTAAATTCCTGATCTCCTGGTCAGTTGGCATGCCACACGGGAAAACTCAGGTCGTAGTTTAAATATGTAACAATAAGTCTCTCATCATTCTCAGACCACAATATTCCCATACACTCTAAGTAATATTCTTACATGTCTTAAGGTCCACTGTGTTCCTTTTGCTATGCTTCATAGATAAGACAAAGGCTGATCACAGCATACTTGCCTATCTGCCTGTGACTGGTTTAGAATGTGTAACTGTTGCTATAGACATATATGGGCATTGCTCTTTTCCGGGTTCCTGAAAGCTTTCTCAATAAAATGCTCGCCTCCATGTTGGAGGGAGAGACTTTGCATCCAGATCCTGTCTTGTGTCGTTACTACATCTGGCGCTCGAGCAGCCAGGGACCCTCCCCCATCTACCAGCGCCTGGAACAGGCCCCTCATCGAGTGCACTCCGTCGTTTCTGCGACCCTTTATCAACTGGTGAGTATGGGAAGTTTGTTAATGCTGCCTCAGCAAAGGCATGCGAGCGAATTATGTTTTTTAGTCAAAAAGTCTGGAGGCTCTAGCACATTTGCAGAGATTGCATGTCTCTTGCGCCACCTAGCCATTCATTGTCCGGCTTATCCGGAGGCTGGATCTTTGAAGCTCAAAAATTGAAAAAAGGTGGGCAAATTTTTATATACAGAACCTAGGGCACCTGTTCAATTGCTGCACACTTGGCACCAATGTCACCATGCAGTGGAGCGCTTTGGTCTGCTTTCATCTAAGCCTCCGAGATCTCTTCTTACTTTTCCTCCTCAATATCCTCCTTGCCATATCCTGCCTCCTTTGGCATCTGCTCTTTCAGCACCTGCTGCCGAGGTTCCTAAACCTGAAACGCCAAGCAGGGAATCCCCGGAGAAACCACCTCAGATTCAGCCAACAAACACCCTGTTAAATTCCTCTTCTCCAAAGACTTCGGAATGTAAGCTAGTCCCTCCTTCAGCTCAGCTATCTAAGGAATGTCCACCAAAGTATGCTGAGGTGCAGTTGCTTCCTCCAGCACCGCTCAGCTGTTCCTCCCCTCCACAACCTTCTGCACCCCCCAGTCAAGATTTTAATCCTTCACCTTCTGCTGGAAAAATCTCAGCAGGTCTTGTGAGGGAGGTACTGGAACGAGATCGCCTCCAGGCTGCTCTAGCCGAGGCTCCCATTGTAAGCATTCCAGAATTGATGGAAATGCTGTCAGTGAGCTCAGTGCATTTCACAGGGAATGTGGATGCTGCAGAATTAACTGAAATAGCTAAATCTGAGGATGTGGCAGAATTAACTGAGATGCTTGCTATCTGCCCAGTTCATTTAACATATCAAGCTGATGATCAAAGCCATCAGACTGTGGAATATAAGCCTCTCTCTTGTACTGTTCTTACTGAGTTGAGAAAAACCACAGAGCCCTATCCAGATTTTATCAAGCTTCAAGTTAATAACACTGGCTCTCAAGAAAAGTTGCTCCTTAACTTGGCTGAAGAGAATGCTACTTCTGAGTACCAAAGGGTTATTGCGGGTCTGGGAAAAAACCCAGAGTTGGCAGACATGGTTGGAGCTTGCCAAGAGATAGGAAATTCCTCTCATCAAGACTTTTTGCTTGCTGCTGCTCTCCCTCAGGGAGGATGCCAGGATCCTGGGGGAGGAGGTGTAAAGCCAAAACCTACCAGCCCAACTGGAAATGGAAAAAAACCCACACTTGTAGCTTTACAACGGCTTCTGGGTACTCTAAATTGGGTCAATCCCTCTTTTGCTCTTCCTACCAGTCTCCTAAGCCTCCTGTTCTCTTCACTGACCACTGCAAAAAACATCCAAGTGATGTTATTCAAGTCTTACAATCAGTTAATAGCATTCTGGCTCAGCAGTGTGTCGATCAGATTCCTTCCATGAATTCAGGATTTTCCTTGTGCATTTTTCCTACCACTCAGACTCCTACAGGAGTTTTAGCAATTTCTCAAGAGTCTCACCCTTTTCTGGTTAAGAGAGAGGATATCCTGGTGGCTGCACCCCAGATTGCCACCAGGGTCTCTCCAATGCCACCAGAGTCTCTCCAATCTATTGTAGCTCCTGAAACGGTGCAAATTGTGGAGACTTATACCTCTCTGATAGTTCCTTGTTCAAAGTTCCTGTCTCCGCTCACCCTCGTTGCTTTGCAGCAGCTCCTAGACAACCTCAATTGGGTGCAACCTTATTTTTCTTTATCTACCAGTCTGTTAAGTCCAGTGTTTTCCTTGCTTCCTACCACGAAACATCCCAGCAATCTTATCACTGCTCCCCTGCCAACCCAAGCAGCTTTACAACAAGTAAACAAGATTTTAGCTCAGCAGTGTGCTAACAGAATCCCTGTGGGGCTTGATAGCCTTCGTCTTTTCATCCTCCCCACACTCCCACTGGAGTTCTGGGAATACTATGGGAATGTCTTTCTTGTAAAAATGATTGTATCTCTCTCTCATGGCTCACAAAAATGTTCATGCCACGGCTGATCTCTGTGCTATGGCACGAGAGCGTGCTATTGAGCACACTGGTTATGTTTTGCTGTTCATAAATCTGCTTTTTCCTAAAAATGATTTCAATCACCTCCTGTGTAATTCTGTGCAGTTCCAGGCTGCTCTTGCAAACTTTGTGGAATCTCCTCAGCCGCTGCACGCTGCAGCTACAGTTTTTCCTAATAGTAGCTGCTCCAGAGGAGTTATGTTTTCACAGCGAAGGTCGCTGAATTACTAAATATTCTCTTCAAGCTCATCTCTAACTCACACTATGTTTATAAACTAATCAGCTGTCTTCCTGGCGCTTATTTAGCACCCCCTATCAATTCTAAATCGTATAGCTCTGTTTCTACACTCCTTCTTTCACTGTTATAAGTGACATTCTATCTTAAAAATCTTCTGCCTTGTAGGATCAACAGAAATCCTGGTATCAAAGTACACAAAGCCTAAAAATTTTCTGAAAGCTCTCTGTCATCTGCCTCAAAAAACTTCTTTAATTTAATTGGTTGTCTGTTTCTTACTTATTCACATTATTTCTAGTCTGTCTTTCTCACTGAAACTTCAAGTGAATTACAGCATGGGTCTGTAAGTTCTCCTTAAAATCTTAAATCCCTAAAGTAGCTCTTTAGCAAGTGTCTACTTTCAGTCAAAAGAAATAAAAGTTCAACTGTTTGTGTTACTTAAGTTTTCTAGTGACGATTCCCTCCATGGAACGGGGAGTCTCTATTCTTCATAAAGTAGACATAGAATTCTATATTAGACCACTCCTCAGAGGGGTAAAACTGCTTCTCATGTTCTTTCCCATCTGGGATGTAACACTGACAGCTACTCTAGAATATAACAAAACAAAATTAAATGTTTATTTTTCAAAAAGCATAAAAGTAGTTCTTAGTTCTTAAAGTTACTTCATCCAAACTCATTCACACAGATCTCTTGTAAGGCTTTACACACAGCTATCCTTTCTGACTCTTATTCACAGATAATATTTCTCTCATCACCACTTCAACATATTCAGGCAGTGCACAGCTAGCCTGCTTTCTTCTCACCCCCCCCCCTCTCCCCCACACTTCCACAAACAAAGCTAAGTTAGTAGACATTCCTGAGGTGGGAGATGCTTGACTCTCAGCTTGCCAGCCACTGTTTCCAAGCGGCTTAGACATTGTTCTTACTCAAAAAATCCCTTACAATTCTACAGGTCAGGCGATTGTAAAACATGCCAATCGCTCTATTAAAACCCTCCTCTCTAAACAAATAAAACAAGGGGGGAGGAGGGTCCCAACTCCCAACGCTGGGAATGACCATGCAGCAAATTCATAAATGTTTGTTCACGTATAATCAGCTTAATTTTTCGCAGCCACAAGCTGCTGCCTCCCCAAATACCTCTGTCTTTAATAGACATTTCTGGCAGAAACCACAGTTACCTACTCCGCAGGTGTACTATCGGAGCCTGCCAGATAAGACCTGGCAGGGGCCGGTCCCCCTTTTACCGTGGGGGAAAGGGTATGTTTCTGTTTTGTCATCCACAGGTCCTTTGTGGGTCCCTACCAGGTGTATCCAGCCAGTTCATGGCATCCAAGTGGCAACAAACCTGAGATGGAAAAAGTCCGCCAATTCACTTCAGACTGCCAATTCACTTCTCATTCCTTGTGTGCTGTCCTCGCAACTTAATGTATCACCTTTTGCCTTGAGGAGTCTACTGATTAATTGCTTCTCTGTTGAAAAGTGCTATGCTAGATTCCAGCTGTGAATCTACATTGAATCTCCTAAGTGATGAGAGGCCTTGGCCCTTGCAGCCTATATTGGTCTTCCAGTGCTCACCATTGTGAACCATCGAACTCTTAGCAAAAATAGCTTGTAGCCTGACTAAGACAATGAATGCAACTTCTATTGTAATTGCTGCCCTGAATGCTGAGCTCATAGAGCTCAGACGTGCTGCTTTGGATAATCATGCTGCCATCTTTGCGGTTATTACTGCCAATTCTACACTCATTCTGTGTGTGTTTGTTTGTTTTCTACCAATGACTGTACACACTGAAGCCCAGCCTCTACAGGACCGTCTCCAGTACAACTTGTGGGAATGGCTGGCTGCACAAATGAACAGTTCCAACCTTTTGCCTGCAGCAAACAAATGACATGAACTTATTGCTAGCTTCTTATTCCTGTGTGTACCCCTCTTGCCTTACTTTTGAATGACACATCTTTAAGCATGATTCTGCAATGTAGTAACATGAAATATACTCAAATGTATGATTGGGGTCCAACTGTGCCCCAACTTCCATTGTTTGCAATGTCTCTTTACACTCCTTATGTAGCTTCTAATTCATCAGGAAATCAAACTGTCTGTGCTCAAATAGTGAACTGCACCAAGCACAAATCCAAACCTCACTGTCTTTCTGTAGGACCAAATGTTATTAATTGTTCAAAAACAGAAAATTTTTCTTTTGCCTTTGCATATACTCAGTTACCCCAAGGTTGGTTCTTTACCTGTGGCTCAAGAACTTTTAATTACATACCTGCTAATTTGTCTGACTCTCTCTGCTGTTTAAGTCGTTTAGCTGTCGCTTTACCTTCTAAAGCCATGCTTACTGCTTCTTGTGAATATCACTCAGTTACTCTTGATGCTACCTTTCTCATTAATAAAGCTAAAGCTGTTGATGTATTGTCGAAGGCTTTCACGGCCAGAGAACGATGGTTGTTGTGGGTTTTTCGGGCTGTAATGCCGTGGTCTTGGCATTGTAGTTCCTGACGTTTCACCAGCAGCTGTGGCTGGCCTCTTCAGAGGTGTAGCACCAAAAGACAGAGAACTCTCAGTGACATCTTCAGAGGTGTAGCACCAAAAGACAGAGATCTCTCAGTGACACTGAGAGATCTGTCTTTTGGTGCTACACCTCTGAAGATGCCAGCCACAGCTGCTGGCAAAACGTCAGGAACTTCAATGCCAAGACCACGGCAATACAGCCCGGTGTCAGGTTCTGACTATGTTTTATGTATCTTCAAACCAAAGAGACTCCATTTTAATCTTGTCAGTATTGTAAGTGCTTCTGTTGCAGGTGGCAAGCAGTTCACTGGAACTTCACAGAGAGAAGAAGAATGTTATGTCTACAACTTTCCCAGCCTTGGGAAGCTTTCACTTTCTCACCCTCGGGCCGTTTGTTTTGAGAACTGTGGGGGAGGATGGGGCCTTCAGGGGACTGCTATTCTGTACCTTTGCTTTTGCCTGTCATTCGTAACAATACTTCTGTATCAGCCAAGATCCTAGCATCTTGGATTGTGGACTATAATGGTTGTTTATATTCAGTAAATCTTTTGAAACCAATGGACTCATGTCTCATTGCAAGAGGTAGTCAGGATTACAACTTTCAGCAAGCCACAGTCTGATATTTTGTTATGAATCACACCTGTTCCAATGCCTAGGCCAGAGGAGATGGATACCAAGGCTGCGTCCAACAGGGACTCTTTGTTTGATCCTTATGTCTCCAACACGGAAGGACTGGAACCCGCTAATCAACCCGTTTGAGGGGGGAACGGAGTCAAGCCATGCAACATTGTATACCCTTGCACCTGACAGAGTGCATACCCAGGATGTCCAGAGGGACTGGGGAGCTCGACCAAGGGCGATGGCGGATGGGGCAGTGGGAGTCGAGCGATCACAGTTGGGAACAGTTACAGAGCCGAACTTTAATGGTGGATGCTGGAATCTTGGCAATAACAAGGCTAGTGAAAGGAATCCTGGGCGGCATATTGGAGGAAGGAGAAAGTACCGGGGCCACCGGAATGGGAGGGATTTGACCTTGGCCCCGAGCAGCTGCCTCCTCTGCAGAATATATGGATACTACACAATTTCCAACTGAAGTGCCCCAGGAATTACCAGAGGAGGATGTCGATACCTCGGCCTCAAGACATGTACAAAGATTGGAAGACAGAATCAGCAGCATGGAGGAGAGTTTAGCACATGCAGTACACTTGCTGTCGGTGTTGGTTGTAGGAGGCCCAGGAGAGGAGCCCCTGTGAGAAGTTGGGGAACGCCCTACAGTTTTGATCGGTCGAGGGGTAGCAGCCCTTCAGAGGGTTCTACCTGGATTACATCCAGCACCAGGTCAGGTTCCCCCTCAGGAGGGGCAACTGCCACTCTTGCCACTGAATGATCAGCAAGAACCAGTGCCACCACCTGACCAACCTCAAGACGAGGTGCTGGAGGGGCCCCCGGGAGACGACAGACAAGGTGCCCCACCAGGGCCCCCGGGAGATGATGGAGGGGAAGGACCGCTGGAACAACCTCCTCTCCAGCCGCAGGAGCCACCAATCCTCCCAGAAGAACAACCTGTACAGCCACAAGAGCTTCCTCCAGGACGCCCACCGCCGCAAGAGCAGCTGCCTCTTCAACCTCTCCCACAGGGTCCAGCACCACAAGGTCCTCCACCTCTAAGACCGCAGGGCCCCCCTCTACTTCCACAGGGTCCTCCGGCTCCAAGACAGCAAGGCCCGCCACCGAGGCCACAGGGTCTTCCTCTCCCGAGACCACGGGCCCCCCTGCAACCTAGACCCCAACAACCCCCAATGCAACCCATTCTGCCACGACCCGATGTATGGCCGGAACAGAGACCAGCGCCTTTACAGTACTATCTGCTACCATCACCGGTTGCCAGACCTCAAGAGCTACTGATGGGATGGGTGAAGCTGGAAGCTATGTTCGATGGGGATCCCGCGAAATTGGGATTTTTTTAGTACAAGCGCTTCAATTTTTTAATCGTTGGGGAAATTTGTTCGAAGACGAGGCCAGTCAAATCGAAAACCTGGGATCTCGGTTGCAAGGAAAAGCGGCAGAATGGTATGTAACGTTATATGAATTGGGGGCCCCAGAATTAGATTCCCTACAAGGATTGGTAGCAGCCCTCTGAGCTCAATATGAAGATCCATTGGAAGAGGGTAGAGCCCGAACAGAATTACAAACCATTAGGCAAGGAAATATGTCGGCCAGAGACTGTTACTAAATTCCGACAGCTGGCCGCAAAATGCCCAAGGTGTGAGGAATCTACAAAAATAATTTTGTTTAAACAAGGCATGAATCCCAAACTGCTGGATCAGGCCCTTATGCAGGATAATCCCCCCGCACTCTTGGGTTGGATTCAATTAGCATGTGAAGTGGAAAACCGAATGCAGGAAGTACGGCTTTTGGAGCAACAGCAAGCAACAGGGCATCGACGGACTTCAATAATTGTGAGAGGAGGAAGGGGAGCAGCATACGCAGCCAGGGGAGCGAGAGAAGCTAGATGGCAACAAGGACTGTGCCTACATTGTGGCCAAAGCGGTCACTATGCAGCAGAATGTCCACTGAGGCCTGTGCAACAAACTCCATTCCAACCACGGCGTCCAGCCTCTACCACCCTTCCCTCACCATACTGCCCAACGCCAGCTCCACAAACTGTGAGAGGGCAAGGTTCTTCCCAAAGGAACCCTCCCGAGAAAGGATTAGAGCTTGAAGAAATCATGGAACTTGATTCAACTGCTCTAATCGGAGAAGAGGGACCAGAGAGCCCCAGTTCGGGAAACGAAATGGATCTGTCGTAAACAGACCTAAACGGCAGATCAAAAAGCAGTCCGTTCCCATAGTGGAAAGACCTCGAGGGTCCATAATATTCATGCCTGTCACATTAATCAATCCTGAAAGAAAGACTCATATTCGTGTGCAAGCTCTCATTGATTCTGGATGCTCCAGAGACATTATTGCACCCGCTCTAGTAAATGGACTAGTACTCCCAATGAAAGAACTAGAGACTCCGGTTATTATTGAACAAATGGATGGTACTAACATGAACCCAGTTACCACTGAAATAATACCTGTGATCACTGGAATGGGACAACATTGGGAGATGAGATCATCTGTGATTAGCTCTACAGCTAAATACCCCTTGATTTTGAGGAGCAGGTGGTTGTGGGACCACAACCCAGACATCGATTGGCCAGCTGGAAGCATTATTTTTAAACACGATAGCTGCAAAAATCATCGTTGTAACCAAAATTGGGGTAACAATCCTACCCTCATGGAACAAGCACTTCTAACCCATGAAGAAATCAATCAAATACCTAAAGAATATCAAGCTTATCTGCAAGCCTTCACTGAAGAAGAGGCTAACACTTTACCTCCCCATCGGAGGACAGATTGTGCAGTTGAAATCATCCCCGGAGCCACCTTGCCCAAAGGCAGGTTATATCCAATGAGCCCTATAGAAAGAGAGGAGCTCCGCAAATTTATTGACACTAATCTAGAAAGAGGATTTATCCGGCCAGCAAATAGTCCTCATGCCGCTCCAGTGCTGTTTGTTAAAAAAAAAGGATGGAGGATTAAGACTATGCACTGACTTCAGAGGACTTAATGCAGTCTCCTCCACAAATGCCTATCCCATACCTCTCATCAGAGATCTACTCAACATCGTGGCACAAGGTAAGATCTTTACGAAATTGGACTTAAAAGATGCTTACTTCCACGTTCGTATAAGAGAGGGGGATGAATGGAAAACCGCGTTCAATACGCCCTTGGGACAGTATGAATATTTAGTCATGCCTTTTGGCCTGGCTGGGGCACCTTCGGTTTTCATGTCCATGATCAATGAAGTATTGCATGAATTTTTATATAAAGGAGTAGTCGTTTACTTGGATGATGTATTAATTTATTCGGAAACAGAGGAAGAACATGTACATTTAGTTCAACAAGTATTAACTACTCTAAATGTGCAACAAGTTGCCCATCAAATTGTCTAAATGTGAATTTCACAAAACTGAACTCAGTTATTTAGGCTAGTGCATTTCAAAAGATGGGCTAAAAATGGACCCAGGCAAAGTTAAAGCAGTTCAAGAATGGCAAACCCCCACAAATCGTAAAGAACTACAATCCTTTCTGGGGTTTGCAAATTTTTACAGAGAATTTATACAAAACTTTGCCCAAATATCTCTTCCCCTTACAGAACTACTAAAAAAAACAACAACAAAGGGGAACAAGCCAAAAAGCCAACCGCTAAATTAATATGGACACCACAACGCCAATTAGCTTTTGATCTCTTAAAGCAGCAATTCATATCTGAACCAGTGCTGCAACACCCTGATGAAAATCGCCCATTCATAGTACAGGTAGACGCCAGCGATGCAGCGATTGGGGGCGTTCTTCTCCAACGGGGAGAGGATAATAGTCTTAAACCTGGTGCTTATCTATCTCGAAAATTTTCTGAATCAGAAAGAAATTGGAATGTCTGGGGAAAGGAAGCTTTTGCAGTTAAAGCAGCTGTCTCCTCTTGGAGGCATTGGCTAGAAGGAGCCCGCCATCCTTTCGAAGTTTGGACAGATCACAAAAACTTAGAAGCTTTGTGTAGCCCCTGGAGGCTAAATGCCAAACAGTTATGATGGGTGGAATACTTTTCAAAATTCAATTTCACCCTCAAATTCTTGCCCGGTAAGACGAATTTCCTCGCAGATGCACTATCACGCATGCCCCAACTCAGAAGCCGGAGGGAGGAGACAGTGGACACTGTATTTTCGCCTACGCAACTAGGAGGTGTGGTTACAATGCACAGTCGTGCAACACAACCTCCTCAGTCAGATCAGGGGTGGAGACAAAAACTGAAAAGCGAAGTGGAAAAGGAGGGGGAAAATGTACCCAAAGAGAAACTAAATCAATCTGTACAAGGGGAGTGGCTTTGGGGTGATCGATTCTACGTACCAGCTAGTTTAAGAAAAGAAGTATTACAATGATGTCATGATGCCCCAACTGCAGGCCATTACGGATATTTAAAAACTCTCCATTTAGTACAAAGACAATTTTGGTGGCCGGGCTTGCGCAAAGATGTCTCCCAATATGTGGCCTCCTGCCCTATTTGCCTCAGTGCCAAGACATGGAAGGGCAAGCCCCCCCGACTTTTACAACCCCTCGAAACCCCACGCAGTCCGTGGGAAATCATTTCTATGGACTTCATCACAGATCTGCCCCCCTCCAGAAACCACACCTGTATATTGGTCATAGTGGATTTATTTTCAAAGCAAGCTCACTTCATTCTGTTTACCACTATACCATCAGCAAAAAGATTAGCAGACATTTTTCTGAAACATATTGTAAAACTACATTCTTTTCCATCGAAGGTGATATCCGACCGCGGCGGACAGTTTGTTGCCAACTTCTGGCAGGAGCTTCTCCAACTTATGGGCGTTGAACAAGGCTTAAGCTCCGCTCATCATCCGCAAACCGACGGACAATTGGAAAAAACTAATCAACTATTAGAACAATTCCTCCGATGCTACATCAATTTTGACAAGATAATTGGATCGATTTGTTGCCCTTAGAAGAATTTTCCTACAACAACAGTGTGCATGTTTCTACTGGAGAAACACCCTTCAAAGTAGTTTATGGCTATGATTTTAAACCCTTTCCTTTTGAAGCTCTTCCCCATCCAACAGCTCCCAAAGATGTCTCAGAATGGTGGGGGGAAGCAGCGCAACAATGGACTCTTATTCAAAAACATCTTGACAAAGCCAAGCAGGATTATAAAAGTATGCTGATCGCCATCGTGTGGCTGAATGGGAATTGCATCCAGGAGATCTTGTATATTTGTCCACCAAGAATTTAAGAGTAGCACAAACAAGCTGTAAATTAGCATTAAAATTTCTGGGACCTTTCCCCGCTCGTAAAGTAATCAACAAAGTTACTGTAGCCCTCGATTTGCCAAAGAATTTATGCCACGTACATCCCATCTTCCACATCAGTCTGCTGAAAAAGGTCCCTCCAGCAAATCAATGGCACACCCGTGCACCTCCCATACCTACCTTGATTGATGATCAAATCCATTATGAAGTACAAGAAATTTTGGACTCTAAAGTCAAACATAATAAGCTGTTTTACCTCATCAGGTGGAAGGACTTTGACTCTGGGCATGATGAGTGGGTGGAGTCTGTTCATGTTCATGCTCCTAGATTGTTAAAAGCATTTCATACTTTGTACCCTCTCAAACCTGGGGGAGGAACGTTTTAGAGGGGGCAGAATGTCAGGTTCTGACTATGTTTTATGTATCTTCAAACCAAAGAGACTCCATTTTAATCTTGTCAGTATTGTAAGTGCTTCTGTTGCAGGTGGCAAGCAGTTCACTGGAACTTCACAGAGAGAAGAAGAATGTTATGTCTACAACTTTCCCAGCCTTGGGAAGCTTTCACTTTCTCACCCTTGGGCCGTTTGTTTTGAGAACTGTGGGGGAGTTCTCAAAACAGGGGACTGCTATTCTGTACCTTTGCTTTTGCCTGTCATTCGTAACAATACTTCTGTATCAGCCAAGATCCTAGCATCTTGGATTGTGGACTATAATGGTTGTTTATATTAAGTAAATCTTTTGAAACCAATAGACTCATGTCTCATTGTAAGAGGTAGTCTGGATTACAACTTTTAGCAAGCCACAGTCTGACACCCGGAAAACCCACAACAACCATCTAAAGCTGTTGCTTTAGGAGCCTCTCTTATAGGGGTTCCAGCTCTTGCTATACTTAATGCTAACAATTTAAGGCATTTGGCTTGCAACTTAGCTAAAACTATTAATGCCACCTCTGTAGTTTTAGCAGCACTAAATTCTGAGCAACAAGAACTTCGCAATGCTCTTTTAGACAATAGAGCTGCTATTAACTGTGAATCTGTAAAAAATGTGTGTTGTTTTAATTTCCTTTCAGGTCCCACTGGCTTGCACTGCCCAGGCAAGTAGTGGCCTGTTGCTTTGAGGGGAGGTGAAGACCTCTGCCTCAAACTCCAGCCATTCACCAGAAAGGTGATGACCTTGGCTCACAGGGCATGGCCCTTTCTTTACAGGCTCACACAGGCCATATTCTTGAGCAGGTTACTCATTATCGTTATCTTGGAATGATTATCCAAGCTTCAGGATCCAAGGTCGCGCATAGTCATGCATCAGCATGTGTGGGAGATAGATCTGCTCAAAGTATACTGAAGTTCTTCTGCACTTCAGGGGGATATTTTGTGCCAGCAGCCTTAAAATTGTTTAGGGCCAAATCACTAACTCAGATGTTATACGGGTCACTTCTTGGACCACCAACTTCTTGTTTTGCACCTTTAGAGTTAGTTCAATCGAAATTTTTGAGAGTGGTCCTTCAAGTTCCAAAGTGTGTTTCTAATGCAATGGTTCGCCTTGAGACTGGCATGCAGAAAGTTGAAGCAAAGATCACCCTGCATTCCATTTTCCTATGGATAAGGATAAATTTAAATCCTTGTGGTTTATTACCCCTAATCTTAACTGATGATTTTCAGTCCAAGTGGATGATTGCCACTAGACAGAAAATTAGGGCAATAGGATTTTCCCCTCAAGTGCTTCTCATGATGGGAAGCGATCACGCAAGGCAAATGGTTAGGCAAAGGATTGATGATATTGAATGACAATCTGACTTACAAGGCACTCCTGCTTTTATAGCTCCTCCTAGTAACAGATATATTTATGCACCTGCTTCTTATTTATCCATTCTGGAGGTAAATAATCTCAGGAGAGCGCTTACTTTGGCCAGATGTTCTGCCTTACCCTCTGCTGTTCTGGATGGCAGATTCAACAAGATTCCTTGGAATGAGAGGCTATGTCCTTGCATACTTGGGGAGGTTGAAACCCAGGAACATGTTTTCCTGAGATGCCCTTTCTATAAGGAAGCACGTATGAGATTTATTATTCCCTTTCTGGATGGTATCTCAGAACATTCGGATAAGAAAAAATTAGAGAAACTGCTGTCAAACTCAGATTTTACTGCATTACACCAGATAGCAAAAATAAGTGCTGTAATAATAATAATAAAGTAAAGGCTCACACAGGCTTGCACTGCCCAGCCAAGTAGTGGCCTGATTTTCTGAGGGGTGGTGCGGACATCTGCCTCACATCCTGGTCATTCAACATGGGGGTGATGACCTTGGCTCACAGGGCATGACCCTTTCCTTACAGGCTCACACAGGCTTGCACTGCCCAGGCAAGTAGTGGCCTGATGATTTGAGGGGAGGTGCGGTCCTCCGCCTCCTGTTTTGGTCATTCACCTGGATGGTAATGGCTTTTGGGGAGGCCTGGGGCATTATTGGTTGCCCCCCCCCAACTTACTGAATTCGCCAACCTCTAGAGAGGTGATAAGGTCTACCTATTTTTTGCTGGCTGTGACATAATCCTGGATGATTTACGGCAAGGGCTCAGGTTGGCCATAAGCCACCTGTGGGGTGCAAGGACCTAAGCAAAGGCTTGGCCTTAGCGGTGGCAGGTTAGGATCGGAAAATGAGTGGGCTGGTGACCCCTTTGGCACATCCCCATTGGTGGGGAATTGGGGTCTGTCAGGAGCGACTGGTGGGCTCCACGGCAGCCACTTGCGAAGGCAGACTGCCACGTGGCTCCCCTGTACAAGTAAGGTCCTTCTGCTGTACGGCGAGGTGCTGCAGGCTTGCGGGGGGAACCATTTGCCTGGCCAGCTGGGTACTAGCCATGCATTGTATGGCTCACCCCCATGGCAGTGGGGGCTCACCCAGACAGGTCAAGGTCATGGGTCATGGTTGACCCCAGGGCTTGACCTGTACCGCTAGTTAGTTAGATCCCTTGCCGTGTTGAAAAGTTTATGTTGAATTTAATAAAGTGGCCCAATTTTATACCCAAGCTTTGTGTCTGCCTTTTATTTTGACTGAGGGGGGCAATTTGGCCCACCTGGACAGCAGCACTGCAGCTTGGACAGGGGCCGCGTTTGCAGCCCCTGAAGAAGGAAAGGCAGTTGGGCATTTCCTAGGCTTCCAAGGGGCTTGCTGGATGGGCAGAGCTAAAGATATATTTGCCTGCTCAGCCCATTCCCACCACACAGTTGTCTTTGTTGCTCAGCCTACCCACCCTCCCTATAGCAGTGCAGGATTAGTCAGTTGCTGTTTATCAGGGCCAGGTAGGAATTTTTTCTCCTCTTCCAATTGGCACAAGGAGGGGTGTTTTTTGCCTGTCTTGTACTGCAGAATGGAGTTCTAGTAATTGGTATGGTGGATCTGTAAATAGATTGACCACTGGCAGGTTAGGATGTGGAAATGAGCAGGACAGTGACTAGATATGGGCACGAACCACATTACAAACTTCAAAAACCCACGAACCCCAGTTTGTGATTGTCCACAGCAAAAAAACCAGCATTCAGAAGAAGCCTGGTTCGGTGCATTTGGCCACAGTTAGGGAAGCCAGACAGTCAGGCGCCATCAATCAATTCCCCTGGAAATGGAGCCAGGGGAATGTCTGAACTCTGCCTGCGCTCCTTCTGTCACCCTGGGAGTGGTGGGCTAGGGCTCTAGTCTCTCCCTCCCTCTGGTGCCAGGGCTGCTGCAAGGCCCTGGGGCCAAGCTCAGTGGGCACCTCGACTGAAGGCTCACAGTATTATTACCAGTGCCTGATCTGGTGGGCAGGCATTTTGGTGTGCTGGACTACAGCTCTAGCATCAGCCTCTGGTTCCAGGGCTGCTGCCAGGACCTGGGGCCAAGCTCAGTGGGCACCGTGGCGGAGGGCACACAGAGTCATCTCCTTTCCTGTTCTCCTTAATTCTAGTTTGTTGGCACAATGAGTCTTCCTGATGTGTTGGCCACCAAGGGTGGTTGTGGCGTGAAGTGCAATGGCAGTCCTCCTGGTTTACTTGTGGAAAGCAGTATTGGGTGTGGCTCGGGGGCAGCAGAGAGTCATCCTGCTCCCCCCAATTCACTTGTGGGGGCTGTGGAGGAGGCCAAAGAGGTCTTTCTGCAGGGTGGAGAGAATCTCAACATTTTGAGGAGGGGGGTGAGCAATGGATCCCTGGAGGATTGGTTTCTGTGTTACGAAATATCCCTCCCATCCCCATCCCAAACTAGAGATGGGCACAATCTGCATTACGATCGGAAAAAACCCCATGATAATGGTGATCGCGTGATTGGGACCCAGCGGATCGTGCTCGGCCACGGCCAACGATGCAGAGATTGGGGGTGGGGGGCTGGATCGGGGCTGGATCAGGGCGATCGTCCTCGGATCGGGAAGCCAGACACTCAGGTGCCAAAACAAGCAAAAAAAATGGCTGTTCCTGCAAATACTCAGCAAAAAAATAGGGCAACCCCGCAGGAAACACAAACAGTACGTGTTCACTTCCCCAATTTATCAATTAAAGTGCAAATGCTAATTAATTTATCAGTGCATGAAATATCAATAATATAACAATCATTTCATATCAATATTACAAAATATTTCCTATACAGTAATAGCAGCAGTAAAGTATAAGGAGCTGAATACAATTCATATACATCCTATACATATCCGGGCATAACAAAAAGTCCTTTCTTATCCAATCTTTGTAGTCATAGTTCCTTTCCTTTAAGTCGGACTTCCTCGATCCCCTTGAAGTGTGGATGAGTCGTAGAGGTGAGGCTGATGGCAAAACCTCCTCCCGCTCAATCTGGGGCCGGCTATAGTCCACAGATTTCGTTGTTCCTTCTTCAGGAGTGAGCTCTCTAACGTAAACATACACTCACTAGCTCTTCCAGTCTCGAGAATTACTCCCCAAATTGCTAATATTTGAAATGTACTTACATATCACACACGAGGAAAAATCACAAAATGAACATCCCGGAGCAGGTGGCAGTGTTTTCTAACACGCGCCCCATACTCAATAACACGTTCTTCAAATATCCAACCTCATTACTGGGTGACCCGTCTCTTAAAGGAGACATCCCCACACTCCTCCAATCCATTTCGGGAGAAGATAGCCCTTTACTTTCGCTTTATAGATGACCTTTATTTTGTCTATAGAGATATTGATAATGTGGAGAACTTTTGCTGCTGGTTAAACAGCAGGGATCCGAATGTATGATATACTTGGAAATACAGTAGTAATGAGATCAATTACTTGGACGTTATATCTTACAGAAGTGGAGATAATAAGATCATGGTTAAAACTTACCATAAAGAAACAGATAAAAACTCATACTTGGAATTTGGTTCTTTTCATCCGAGGCATCTTCGGGAGAATATCCCTTTTAGCCAACTCCTGAGAATTAAGCGAAACTCTTCAGCTAGCGTAGATTTTGAAAGGGATGGTCGCGAGTTATGTAGGAGTTTTGCAAGGAGAAACTACCCAGAGGGTGTGTTACAATCGGCTTGGGAGCGTGCTAGCTCTAGAAATAGGGAATCCCTTTTTGGCTGCAAGAGTAAGGAACGTTCCAATAGAATTGTATGGGCTCTGGATTACACCCCGCTGGCCAACGGTATTAAAAAGATTGTCTCTAGACACTGGAGTTTAGTTTCAGACATAAAGGGGTGTGAGCATCAACCGATGTTTGGGTTCCGTAGGACAAGGAATTTAAAAGACAAGTTGGTACGTGCTGATATCCGGGTTAGAGAGAGTCACCAACAGTTGCCGAATGGCAATTATAAATGTGGTCACTGTCAGATCTGTAGAAATTTATGGGAAGGCAAGGAAGTTGTTCTCAAGGATATGAAATACACCTTTGGGCACTTTGCCAACTGCCAGACCAGGGGCGTTATCTATGGCTTGGAATGTCCATGCAAATTGTTGTATGTTGGTTGCACTTCGAGACTGGTTAAGGTCAGGGTCCTCGAACATATTTCAAGGACCCGAAATAACATTCAGGAAGCACCCCTTACATTGCATTATAAGGAAAAAGGACATCCAGATAACGCTCTTAGAGTAATCATTTTGGAGGTAGTAAAAAACAGCAGTGAATTGTCACAAATGCATCTCCTTCGCCGGGAGGCATTTTGGATTTTCAGATTGGACACAGTGAAACCAAAAGCTTTAAATAGTGAATTGTCTTTGGGTTGCTATTTATGAGAGGGATTACATTTGTGGGGATGTCTCCTTTAAGAGACGGATCACCCAGTAATGAGGTTGGATATTTGAAGAACGTGTTATTGAGTATGGGGCGCGTGTTAGAAAACACTGCCGCCTGCTCCGGGATGTTCATTTTGTGATTTTTCCTTGTGTGTGATATGTAAGTACATTTCAAATATTAGCAATTTTGGGAGTAATTCTCGAGACTGGAAGAGCTAATGAGTGTATGTTTATGTTAGAGAGCTCGCTCCTGAAGAAGGAACAACGAAATCTGTGGACTATAGCCGGCCCCAGATTGAGCGGGAGGAGGTTTTGCCATCAGCCTCACCTCTACGACTCATCCACACTTCAAGGGGATCGAGGAAGTCCGACTTAAAGGAAAGGAACTATTACTACAAAGATTGGATAAGAAAGGACTTTTTGTTATGCCCAGATATGTATAGGATGAATATGAATTGTATTCTGCTCCTTATACTTTACTGCTGCTATTACTGTATAGGAAATATTTTGTAATGTTGATATGAAATGATTGTTATATTATTGATATTTCATGCACTGATAAATTAATTAGTATTTGCACTTTAATTGATAAATTGGGGAAGTGAACACGTACTGTTTGTGTTTCCTGCGGGGTTGCCCTATTTTTTTGCTGAGACACTCAGGTGCCAGCATTCTATTCCCCTGGCAACGGAGCCAGGGGAATGCCTGAGGTATGTTTGCCCTCCTTCTGTCGCCCTGGAAACCCGAATGGAAGCCCAGCTTTGCTTGATCAGCAGGGCTTCCTTCCAACCACGGAGCAGCAAAGCAGTCACCAGTTGGGAGAAGACAGCCACGGGAGGGAGGGGGAAGGGGGTGTTCTGTAGCCATGGGCACTCCAATGTCATCCCTGCAAACCCTGATAAGCAGCTCTGATGGCCAAACACAGGCCAGATCCCCCGCCCCCTGAGGGGAGGTGGCTTCTCGCTGTCTCCCCATGCTCGCCGAGCCCGGCGGCCGCTGCCAACACCCGCCTTCCCACATAGCTGGGAAAAGCAGCACGCCCTACTTTGGCCTCCATGATACATGATCCACGATCCATGGATCGGGAACGGGAGATGATCGGTGCGGATCGTTTATTGGGTATCGTCGCCAGCACCAATCCATGATCCGCTGGATCGTTAATTTATTTTGGATCGTGCCCATCTCTGTCCCAAACTCTCGGTGGTGTCCCCGCCTGCAGTCCACCCCTCACCCCATCGTCCGTGGCCAGTTCCGCAGTGCAGCCTGTAACTGTTCATCCTTCTTCCCCTGGGATAGTTAGCGGTCCATGTTTCAATGCCTCCGTATGGAGGCACTTTTGGGCCCTTCCTAATGACTCCCGTGTGGTGCGGTGCCATGCCTGTGATAGCCTGGCACGCAGGGGCAAAAACCCGAAGCACCTGTCTTCGATGGCCCTGACTCAGCACCTGAAGAAGCACCACCCAAGCATGTCTCCCTCCTCACCCAGTGAAATATCCATTGGGTGGAGAAAGGGGGTGAGCAGCTCTTCTGAGTGGGGGTCAGTGGGATGATCACTTTGCCCTGAGGGTGATGCTGGTGGGAGCAGAGCACTCCGGCAGGCCAAGCTCGTGGAGGTTGTCCCCTCGGCGTTTAGGACAGCGCCACTTAGAACCTCGAGGCTGATGGCTCAGGAGGTGGGCCTTCACGTCTTGGACAAGATGATTGCCCTACATGGCTTGCCTCTATCCAGCATGGAGTGCGTGGGTTTCCGCAGGCTACTAAAACATATCACCCCTTGGCTCTCCGTGCCATCGCCATGCACCCTTGCCCATCGAGTCCTGTGCATATCTCGAATGAGGGCTGGCACATTTGGGTCAGGTTTAGCCAGGTCCAGTCCCACTGCTAACAGGCTTCTGAGACCTTGATAGGCCTTTCTGGTACAGCCAGATCATCATGACACCTCCTTCCTGCGAAGGCAGGAAAGTGGGTGATGCTGGAGGCAGCATCCTTTGGGCACTTGTGCAACAACTCAGGAACTGTTGCACATATAGTTGAGCCGCACGGTGCCCCTATCCATCACAAACGCTGAGCCCTCTAAGCAGGGGGGAATGGGTCCCTCGACTCATGTCCTTCCCACAAAGGCAGAAAGGTGGCCAATGTTAGCTGCTGCTGCTGCTGCTGCTGTCACATTTCTGTCTCCCCCTCTCAGGAACCACTCTGACCCCTCCAAGCAATGTCTCCTGTCCTGCCCATCCCCTACTTTTTGCAAAGGCACGTTACCAGAACTGCTCTATTTTAATGGGGAAATTAGCTAGCAGTCTGGAACTAAATTTAGTGCGGATCTTAACCAATTGTATACCGGGGTCCCTCTCCAGACGCTCATGCAATAAAGAGGCAGACTAAATAACAACAAAACGTGTTTTACTAAATAATGTGGCGTATTCCTGGACGAGCCCACGCATACAAGGTTACACACAAGAGCTAGGAAACACAGAGTAGGAAAATAGAGACGGTTGCATTAGCGGGGTAGCCCACTTGAAATCAATGAGGTTGGGTATACTCACAATCCAGATGTGGAGCGAAGACGTAGCAGCAAGGTGGGGTGGTCTAATGCCAGCACTAGATCCACAGGTAGAGTGACAGCAAGGAGTCTGGATAGGAATGGCATGCACACCATGTGGCCTGGGAGGCCAGCTTAAATACCCCAAAATGTACCTTGGGGCTGGTGCGGTTCCCAGTGGTTCTCATGGGTGAAACAAAGGTACTAATGGCTTTACAACTACCCTAGATGGGCCATCTTAGAATCTGATTGTGTTATTGTGACACTTTGGGAAGAGGGGACAAAGGAGGGAGGGGGAGATCCGGGAGTGCTGAATGTTCCAGCGAACAGGGCTTGTCCTGTCATCATCATCTCTGGAATGCGGAGGCTGCTTTGAGATGCATTCCCTAAGTGTTTGGGATGGTTGGAACTTTGCTCCTGCTCCAGGGCAGCTATTAAGATATGCAGAGCAAGGCGAGGTTCACCTCTGCGAACGTGGTCTGCTCGCTTCTCCGAAATGGCTTCTCTCAGCGGGCTGCTCAGGCTGGTCTTCAGGCTGCCTGGGAACATGGCTGCTGGCTAGGCATGGCTGGGGCTTGCTAGCAGGCTGCCCAGTAGCGAGGGCAAGCTAGGTGACCGGTCCATGGGAGGCTCCAGGCAGGGACTGGCCAGGGAGTGCCTGGTCAGGCTTGCTGGAGGTTTCCCTGGCTGGCACCTGGCTGCTAACAGCGTGGCTCGGGCCCAGGTGAGGCAGGCTTCCATGGAGGCAGGAAACAGCACGTACAACACAGTCCATAGCAGTGGTAGGAGACAGGCACAGTCCGTGGTAGATAATAAACAGGCAGGAAACAGACACGTGTATTAAAACGCACACGTGCAAGGCAGTCTCAGGTGTAGCAGTAAATCAGCAATGCAGGAAACCCAAACACAGTTCATGTCAGGCCTTGGAGCAGGAGAGGGGGGGCTACTTGGCAACAGGCAGGACGGCAGGTCATGTCAGCCCCTGCTTCACAAGGGACTATCCTGCTGCTGCTCCCTTCTTGGTCACAAGGGATAGCTCGGATGCGATCACACAGCTGATTGTATCATATACAGATACAGTTGGTTGCACAGCGTGGCATCTCCCCTTTCAATGGGACTGACAGGACCCCTTTCAGCTGGGTGGGAATGTGTCCCGCAACCCCTGTCCTTTCTGTCAAGGCAGGAAGGTGGTTGGTGCTGGCTGCTGCAAGAGAAATACTCAGGGGGACCTTCGGGTGAAGCCTTGTGGTTTCTGGGGGATCTTGCCACTTCCCCTCCAAATGAAATGCGAACACGACCCATCCATGGATAAAAGGATTGAAAATCAAAAACAGAGAAAGATGCAAATGTTACAGAATGTATAAGTAGAATGAACAATACCCTCGAATGTGTGTTCACACCTTAGAGAAGGTCTGTTAACAGTGAGAGAATGGTATATATTGGAAGAATTGTATGTAGAAAATGATAGGAATAGAAATAGAAAGAGCGGGGACATCACCCGCCCTCTGCCTCTCGCTGGGAATAAACGCACGCTCCTGTGAGGCTAGGCGGTTGCAGGGGGATCTTCCCACTTACCTCCCACATGACATGTTCTCTCCCTCCCATCCTTTCTGGCAAGGCAGGAAGGTGGGTGGGTGGGCAGGAAGGTGGATGCTGTTGGCTGCTGCTGCACTGTTCCTCAATGGGACCCTCGGGTGAGGACCTGCAGTTGCTGGGGGATCTTCCCCCTCCCCCTCCTCATGATGACAGATCCTCTCCCTCTCATCCTTTCCAGCAAGGTAGGAAGGTGGGTACTGTTGGCTGCTGCCAGACTGTTCCTCAGTGGGACCTTTAGGTGAGGACCCGCGGTTGCTGGGGGATCAGGCCCCCGTCTGAATGACATGTCCTCTCCCTCCCATGCTGGGAATACCAGCGCGCCCCTCTTTGGCCTGGCGGGTGGGCACATGGGGTGTGCTGCCAGCAAGTGGCCAGACCCCCCACCCCCTAAAGGTGAGGTGGCTCATCACCACCTCCCCATGCTTGCCAGGCCCAGCAGCTGCCATCATCACTAGGGATGTGCGTTTCGGCATTCAGAATGCCGAAAGAATGCCGAAACAAAAGTGTTTCGGCTTCTTTCGGGGAATGCCGAAAAATTTCGGGGAATGCCGAAACGTTTCGGGTAGCTGAAAGAAAAAAGCCGAAACGTTTCGGGATTCTTTCGGCTTTCGGCTTTTCAATGGGAAAATGCCTCCGTCTTCCTGGACGTCTGGGGGAGGCATTTTCCCACCGAATAAGCCCAAAATTGGTGGGGACCTTCCTCTAACCCTTCTCTAATAACCACCCAAGTTTCAGACAGATTGGACTTTGGGGGGCCATGTTATGGCCCCCCAAAGCAGGTCCCCCATCCTCCCATAAGAAAGCCAAGGAGCAGCATATTGTTAGCATGCTGCTACTCATCTTCTTCATTATTTCCTAAGGGGAAAAAATGAAGAAGCAGGCTTCCTTTGCCAGGGGTGGCATTTTGCATGCAAAATGCCCCCAAGCCCTCAGGGGCCCTTCTCCCACCCCTCCTCCCACCCCCCACCAAGGCTCAGCCTGCTCCCACTTGGGGGGGGGCATTTCATGGCCTCCCCAAGTAGGTGCTCTAATCTCTACCACTGACAGCTGGGGGAGGCTTGTGTTGCCAGGGGTGGCATTTTGCATGCAAAATGCCCCCCAGCCCTCAGGGGCCCTTCTCCCACCCTTCCCCCCACCCCCCACCCAGGCTCAGACTGCTCCCACTTGGGGGGGCCATTTCATGGCCTCCCCAAGTAGGTGCTCTTTTCTCTACCACTGACAGCTGGGGAAGGCTTGTCTTGCCAGGGGTGGCATTTTGCATGCAAAATGCCCCCCAGCCCTCTGGGGCCCTTCTCCCACCCTTCCTCCCACCCCCCACCAAGGCTCAGACTGCTCCCACTTGGGGGGGGGCATTTCATGGCCTCCCCAAGTAGGTCCTCTCAGCCCCTAAAGTCCACCCCTTACAGCCCCACACAAACCCAATTCCCCCCCAGCTGCCACACACAGACCCAAATCCCCACATTAGCCCCTCACAGACCCAAATCCACCCCCACCTGCCCCACACCCATAACCCCAGGAACAGGCTGGCAAAGGCCAGCCCTCTCCCTTTGTTCCCTATGCTGGGAACGTCTAAACTCTCTTTCCCTGGGCAATTCTGCACAGCCCAGGGGTGCCACAATGGTGGGCACACTTCTGAGTGCCAGCTGGTCCCTGTGAAAGAGCACCTGAACCACAGACACCCTCCCTCAAATTCCCCCACCACCTACAGAGATGGCTGGCCAGCCAGCCCCATTGTTCCCTATGATGGGAACCAACTGCACAACAAAGAATAAAACAAGAACAACACAAAATAAAGTTTAAAAAAAATTATTTTCTCCCTTCCAAAGTACAAGTAGGCAAAGCATTATGACACATTACATTACACCAGCAGTCCCCCACACAGAAAAATAACACAACTCACTTAACATCAGAGAATCACAAAGCTGTTTAGGTTACACAGCAGGGAGGAACACCAAAGGGCATGGCAGCACTATCTTACACAAAAATAACACAACTCACTTAACATCAGAGAATCACAAAGCACAATTCCTGTCAAAAACACTTTATTTCTTGAACAGCTTTAGGTTACACAGCAGGGGGGAACACCAAAGGGCATGGCAGCAGTATCTTACACAAAAATAACACAACTCACTTAACATCAGAGAATCACAAAAACACAATACCTGGCAAAAACACTTTATTTCTTGAACAGCTTTAGGTTACACAGTAGGAGGGCACAACAGGGCATGATAGCAATGTACTACAAAAAATAATACAACCCACTTCACCGTTTTTGACAGCAATTGTGTTTGTGTGATTCTCTGATGTGAAGTGAGTTGTGTTATTTTTGTGTAGTACACTGCTTTCCTGCTCTGTGGTGCCTTCCTACTGTGTAACCTAAAGCAGTTACAGAAATAAAGTGCTTTTGACAGCAATTTTTTGGGGTGATTCTTTAATGTGAAGTGAGTTGTGTTATTTTTGTGTAAGATACTGCTTCCATGCCCTTTGGTGTCCCCCCCCTGCTGTGTAGCCTAAAGCTGTTCAAGAAATAAAGTGTTTTTGACAGGAATTGTGCTTTTGTGATTCTCTGATGTTAAGTGAGTTGTGTTATTTTTGTGTAAGATAGTGCTGCCATGCCCTTTGGTGTTCCCCCCTGCTGTGTAACCTAAAGCTGTTCAAGAAATAAAGTGTTTTTGACAGGAATCGTGTTTTGTGATTCTCTGATGTTAAGTGAGTTTTGTTTTAATTTTTCTGTGTGTGGGACTGCTGGTGTAATGTGTCATAATGCTTTGCCTACTTGTACTTTGGAAGGGAGAAAATAATTTTTTTTAAACTTTATTTTGTGTTGTTCTTGTTTTATTCTTTGTTGTGCAGTTGGTTCCCATCATAGGGAACAATGGGGCTGGCCGGCCAGCCATCTCTGTAGGTGGTGGGGGAATTTGAGGGAGGGTGTCTGTGGTTCAGGTGCTCTTTCACAGGGACCAGCTGGCACTCAGAAGTGTGCCCACCATTGTGGCACCCCTGGGCTGTGCAGAATTGCCCAGGGAAAGAGAGTTTAGAAGTTCCCAGCATAGGGAACAAAGGGAGAGGGCTGGCCTTTGCCAGCCTGTTCCTGGGGTTATGGGTGTGGGGCAGGTGGGGGTGGATTTGGGTCTGTGAGGGGCTAATGTGGGGATTTGGGTCTGTGTGTGGCAGCTGGGGGGGAATTGGGTTTGTGTGGGGCTGTAAGGGGTGGACTTTAGGGGCTGAGAGGACCTACTTGGGGAGGCCATGAAATGCCCCCCCCAAGTGGGAGCAGTCTGAGCCTTGGTGGGGGGTGGGAGGAGGGGTGGGAGAAGGGCCCCAGAGGGCTGGGGGGCATTTTGCATGCAAAATGCCACCCCTGGCAACACAAGCCTCCCCCAGCTGTCAGTGGTAGAGATTAGAGCACCTACTTGGGGAGGCCATGAAATGGCCCCCCCAAGTGGGAGCAGGCTGAGCCTTGGTGGGGGGTGGGAGGAGGGGTGGGAGAAGGGCCCCTGAGGGCTGGGGGGCATTTTGCATGCAAAATGCCACCCCTGGCAAAGGAAGCCTGCCTCTTCATTTTTTCCCCATAGGAAATAATGAAGAAAGATGAGCAGCAGCATGCTAACAATATGCTGCTCCTTGGCTTTCTTATGGGAGGATGGGGGGACCTGCTTTGGGGGGCCATAACATGGCCCCCCAAAGTCCAATCTGTCTGAAACTTGGGTGGTTGTTAGAGAAGGGTTAGAGGAAGGTCCCCACCAATTTTGGGCTTATTCGGTGGGAAAATGCCTCCTCCAGGCGTCCTGGAAGACGGAGGCATTTTCCCATAGAAAAAAGCCGAAAGAATGCCAAAATAATGCCGAAAGAATCCCGAAAGCCGAAAGCCGAAAGAGATTCTTGTTTCGGCTTTCGGCTTTAACGATAGAGAATCTTCTTTCGGCTTTCTACTTTTGGCTATAGCCGAAAATTTTTGGCTTGCACACCCCTAGTCATCACCCACCTTCTGGCCTGCGCTGGGAATACCAGCACGCTCCTCTTTGGCCTGGCAGGTGGGCACATGGGGGTGCCACCGGTGAGTGGCCAGACCGCCCGCCCCCTAAAGGGGAGGTAGCTCATCACCGCCTCCCCATGTCCACCAGGCCTGGCGGTTGCTAGTAGTACCCACCTTCCAGCCTGCACTGGGAGTACTAGTGCGCTCCTCTTTGGCCTGGTGGGCGGGCTTACACTAAGGATTTTTCCATGTGTATCACACCCTTTGTAGTTTATGCCATCATGTGTGCATGTGGTTTATTGTATATTGGGAGTACAGTCCGACCGGTGAAGCTTTGCATCCAGGAACATCTATCGAAGATTAGAAACAAGGTATCGGAAGCACCATTAACACAGCACTTTATTGAATTCCATCAGAATGAACGTGAAATGAAATTTACCATTCTTCGAGTGTTAGATAATAAAAGGATTGCAAGTGCTCGTAAGATACTTTTACAATTAGAAACAGAATGGATATTTAGGCTAAATAGTTTAGCCCCTAATGGTTTGAACCGAGAAATGGATTTCACACCATTTCTGTAAATAGTGTGTGTCCCTTTAAATCTCTGGTTACTGTGAAATTAACAACGTGGCATTTTACATTTAAGCAATCAGTAAGGAGGCTGGGGGTAAAACATGAGAAAAAAGCTCTGTGAAATGAAACCCAGTTCTGAATATTGAGGATTTCTTTTGTAAGTAGTTTTATGGTTGGTAACTGTTCAACGGAATAAAATGACATGTTTATATATATGAAATAGATTTAAGGTCATATTTGACATTGTGAGTAACTCTATATATTGTGATGGACGTTTGTAAATATCTTTATTAAGTACAGTTGTTGTTACCATGTTTGTAAATGAAATTTGTGTTGTATGTACACTTTCCAGGCACATTGTAAAGGCTTGGGAAGAAGCGAGGTGCAGTGAAACGGGGGTACCAATGAAGCCGGCAAACCCGTTGCCATTCTCCTGCCAGAAGCCTTCCTCCGGTTGCGGGGGCTCCTTTGGCCTTAAATATTCTTTACCACATATATTATTGTAGTGTCGAATATCCTGTGCCTGTAAATGAGAGAGTAACATGTATAACTTAATAACTTAATTATAAATATTGCATGATTTGTCTTACATTGTATTTTTGGATTGTCCTTCTTGGTTTGGTTGGTTATTGGAGACCGTTCCCCCTTTGGTTAGAGTTGGTGTTTTGGTTATGACTTCCTGGCAGGCCTGGGAATGCAGCCTTGAAGTTACAGCAGAGACTGCACCAAACTTCTAAGAGACTGAGTAGAGCTCATCCCTTCCCTCCTCCCCTCTTCCCAGGCTCTGCGTGCCAAAATCCTAAAGGACATTCTTTCCCACGGGGGGGGGGGGAGACAGGGACTGTGACCTAGAATTAACCTTGCTTTTCTACCTTTTGCCATTCCAGCCAATACTCTTGTCCTAGCATCTTGATACTGTTATTTTTCTTCAATAAAAACAACTTTAACTCATACACCTGAGTGATGCAGTGAAGTGTTGGGGGAAATACCTGGCAAGACCTGACAATCTGGAATTAGAGGGATTCTTGTTCTAATGCAGTGGGGTTCTTCTTACAGGCTCTTCTGGGAGACTGAGGTTAAATTCCTCGCTCTGCCATGGAAGCCCATCAGCCTAACTAACCATCAGCCTAACCTACCTCACAGGGTTATTGTTATGAGATTAAAATGGAGACAAGGAGAACAATTTTATAAGCTACTTTGAGTCTGCACTGGGGAGAAAAGCAGGACATAAGTAAATGCAAATATTTCAAACCTTATAAAAGACACAGGTCTGCTGCCCCCCAAACCTTACAGAACAGTCAACCTGCCCACACCCATCAGAGAAGGTAACCGTTGGTATCAAATTTGCAACCTGGGCAGGAAGGAGCTCTTAAAATAGAAGTAATAAATAGAAATGTAAATAATAATAATAATTAAACTCTTTATATTTGGAGCTGTCAAAAGAGAGCTCTGAGGGTTCTTTTCAAAAAAGTCTGTGGTTTGACACATCTTAAAGATCATCAGCACCACAGTTTTCAATGCTTTCCCCCATGGTTCATAATGAGAAGAGACAATCCTGAAGGCCTGACAGTAATAAGCCTATTGTGAAAAGGTCACCTTCCTCTAACAATGCATTATTATCAGTGGAATAGAGTTGGGCTGCATAAGTAATGGGGTTTATCTGATGATGGCTCTATAGTCTATTTTGTGAGATAAACGCTTCCAATGATAATCATTTATCCTAGGAAAGGAAAGGAAACCAATTCAGGGAAATTAATTTCAAAAGTAACTCCAGGGATGGACTACTTGAGTGAACTCTTAGTAGCAAGTATTAAAAATGGTAGTATGGGGTGGATCCACCCCAAAAAATCCAATGATGGAAAAAATCTGCATTCATAGTGTCATGACTGTAACCCTACATTCATTCCATTGTTCTGTATGTTGAAGCACTGCTAATACTGTGCCTTGATTTCATTGTGCAAATGCTCTAACCATCTAACCATCATTTTTGTTTCTCCCTCTAGCGGCCTGAGAACACAGCTGTGTTATCTCTTTCTTTGAAGCTCACTGAAGTGACCTTGCGCTGTCTGAAATGTTGCTGTTTCTTTTATGCCTCTTTGTCCTGTCTAGCTTGATGTATAAACTCCAGCAGAAGTTCTCAGACTTTTCCCCGTGCAAACCTGTGGTTTGGGAGGGGGGAAATGTTTAAGTATTTAGAGCTGTACTTTTCTCAGGTTTCTATTCCTATCAAGGAAGTGTGTACTGCTTGGATGCTTTCTTGCCTCTGAGTAATTTTATGGACACATATATGGAAATATTGGATTTCTGAATAAAAACCATTTAACCAAGAGCTGGACTTCTTGTTGCAATGGTACAGAGACCTGTTTACCATATCCTGTCATCCATAGCCTGACACATAGATTCTTTTCCAATGTAGATGTCTGAGTCCCCTCATGCTGTTCCAGGGGTCCTCTGTCACCCCAGAGTTTGGGTGGTATAGTGTAGTGGTTAGAGTGTCAGACTAGGATATGGGACAATACCCATTCTTCTATAGAGACTTGTTGGGAAAAATCACAAACAACATAAATTACTTCACAGGGTTGAAGTAAGTTTGAGGAACAAAGGGAGGAGAATGTTGTAAGCTACTTAGGGTCCCCATTGGAAAGAGAAATGTGAGATAAATTAAATAAATAAATAACAATTGGTTTGCTTTGGGAGGGTGAGGAGATCATGCTCCTCTGACGGAAATTAATTCTCTCAGTGGATATTTTCCAATGGACCGAACCCTATGGATTTACTTACTAACTTTTTTTTATCCCTGCAAAGATCTCAGAGTGATATACCACAGTTCTCCTGTCCTCCATTTATCCTCACAACAACCTTGTAAGATAGGTTGAGGGAATGACTGCTGGTCTATGTTCATCCAATGAGTTTCATAATATGTAAGTATTTGGTCCTAGTCCAGCATGCTAATCACTATACCACACTATCTCTCAACTGCTTTTGCTGGGTTGTCATCTACTCACAGATGTGCTTCTTTAACAACTTGGGTTTTTGTTGTATTATTTGTAAGCACAGCTAGTGATTAAAATCAGGTTTAGGATAATCTAAACTGCTGATTTATTCCACCCCTTGAAGGGGCAGCATAAACCCCTTAACATAAACATACATACATAAATTTGACACACACACCCTCCTGTCACCAGTGTGAGCACATCTTTGTTTTCTGACCACTCTCCTGTTTATTGACTTCCAAAGAAATTCCTCTCTAGATTTTGGAGTTCTAAATTATCTGGTCATTTGGTATTTTAGTTTTTCATCTCACCTTTCAATTTCAAAAAAAGTTCAAGGCAATTAATTTTCTTTCCTCCTAAAGGCTGATCTACATATGCCATCACCCAACTCTAAAGAGTAATGGTAGCAAATAAGTTGATGTGGGATGGGGGTTGGAGCAGGCATCTGATTATGCTCTCAGCAAGTTGTCAGAAGAGCATTCTGAGCCCACCAAAATTGAGCTCTGGTTACTCCATGCAAAGTCAGCTATAGTCGTGTTGGAGGGAGCTAACAAGGTACAGAGTTTCTTCCACAGCTTTCGTATTTCCTGAAAGAAAGAAAGAAAGAAAGAAAGAAAGAAAGAAAGAAAGAAAGAAAGAAAGAAAGAAAGAAAGAAAGAAAGAGAAAGTGCTACAGGCAGGGCTCATTTGGAGCCGGAATGCACAGGAACGGTGTTCTGGTAGGTCTAAAAAGAGGTCACGTGGGTTTTGGCCCTGCCCACGTGATTTTCTCCGAGTGCAGACTGAATGGTGCTGGGCTCCAAAGGAACAGTAAGCTGCTTGGATTCCTTCTGCTCTTTTACTTTCATTTGTGGGGGGACAGAGAGAAAATGAGTGAATGCCGAGTGGTGCTGGGCTCCAAAGGAATGCAAGCTGCTTGGATTCATTCTGCCCTGCTCTTTTACTTTCATTTGTGACTGGGGGGGGGGGGAGAGAATGCTGAGTGGTGCTGGGCTCCAAAGGAACGCAAGCTGCTTGGATTCATTCTGCCCTGCTCTTTTACTTTCATTTGTGACTGGGGGGGGAGAGAGAATGCCGAGTGGTGCTGGGCTCCAAAGGAACGCAAGCTGCTTGGATTCATTCTGCCTTGCTCTTTTACTTTCATTTGTGACTGGGGGGGAGAGAGAATGCCGAGTGGTGCTGGGCTCCAAAGGAAGGCAAGCTGCTTGGATTCATTCTGCTCTGCTCTTTTACTTTCATTTGTGACTGGGAGGGGAGAGAGAGAGAGAAAAAATGAGTGCAAGCCGAGTGGTGCTGGGTTCCAAAGGAAGGCAAGCTGCTTGGATTCATTCTGCTCTGCTCCTTTACTTTCATTTGTGACTGGAGAGGGGGGGAGAGAAAATGAGTGAGTGAGTGCAAGCCAAGTGGTGCTGAGCTCAAAAGGAACACCAGCTGCTTGGAATTCATGCTGCTTTATTTTCATTTGTGACTTGAAAAAGTGAGTGAGTGGGTGCAAGCAGGGCTGGCTCTCCAGAGGAGGGTAAGCTGCGTTGAGTTCATTCTGCTTTAAGGAAATACCTGGAGACTTTCGCAGAAAGGGGCCTGCGGGGTGGATGTTGCCTTCTGACACACTTCCGGTGATGTCAGGGGGTGTGGCATATGCTAATGAGTTATGCTAATGAGTTATGCTAATGAGTTCCTGTAGTTCTTTTTATAGGAAATGACCCCTGTCTACAGGCAATCTTCTTGGCCAGCTTTTAAGTTCACAGAATTGTGTTATTCATCATAGAGTTCTACAGCTGTTAATCACTCCCAGGGTAACCCATCAACAGTTTCTCAGTTAATTTTACATCTATTAAGATATCATTTGTTTTAAACCAGGAATGATGCAGCCTTTTTACTTTCCTCCCCACCTGTTAATTTAGCTACAGACCATTTAAAATGCAGTAGAAATAATATAAGCTGAGCCCGAACTACAGTCTAGAAATTGATTTGGGACATATATGTTTTTTTCCCCTTTAGTCATTTCACAGAGAAAAGTAAACAAAAAAACCCCTAGGTAATGCCCACATCTCTGTATCCTCTGAAGCAAATCCAGGCAGTCACTATATGTCCTACTGGGTGTGTACTGATGGACTATGTGTAAGTTTTCCCAGTGGGGCTGAAGCACTCCCACATACACAACCTGATGATTTTGTAACATATAGCTAGACCCAATAATATTCAGGTGCCAAGAATTTTGCTTTTCTTCTTCCTGATAATGCTTTCAGAATTTGATGGTTCATTTGTAAGCACTTTTTGCTGCACATAGTGCTCCTTGATGGGATAATAAAATGCACACACTCCTTCCCTTTCTCCTTCTGTATATATTGGTTAAACAGAACCTTCTAAGAGTCTCTCTACACGAGACTTCTGAGATGTGAAGAACACATGTCGGGAGATGCAATGTTAGCTAGGAAGGGTAGTTTTAAAAGACAGAACTAGCAGCAGGGCAAAGGCTATACACTGGAACTGTGTGAAGGGGCTGTGAAATGCCAAAAGGGAAATTTCAGCCCATTATAACTTCTCCAGGTCCAAGTCAGCACAGGAAGGCAGCTCCAGCCCATTTCCATTCCTTGCTGCCCTCTGGATGTGATCCCACACAGTTTTAGACTGGAGAAGTGAAATTGACAGAGCCTTCCAGGAGACGATGATGAAATTAACAAACCCTTTGAGGAGTGATCTCCACCGGCTCATTCATTTTAAACTATGCATCCCAGCTAATATTGCATCTCTGTACATTTGATGAACATGTGCCAAGGTGTCTTGTGTAGAGCGACTCTAAGAAACTATCTCCCTTTCCACATTTGACATATGTGTAGCTGTCAGATAAGCCCCAGCATATCTGTCATGTGTAGCTGTCAGATAAGCCCCTGTCATATCTGTCATATCTGTCATAACCCCCCCTCTTGGGGGGGGTTTATGACTCTAATTAATGAGGTTGTACACAAGCACTTGTACAAGGGGGTGGTGGTTTATCTTCATGACGTTTTAATTTATTCAAAAGACTATGAATCACATGTGATATTAGTATGGGAGGTACTAAAAATTCTGCGGGACCACCACCTGCCAGTAAAACTATATATGAGTTTCACAAAGAGGAGTTGAACTTTCTGGGGTATTGCCTATCAGGGCAGGGCTTGCAGATGGACCCTGCCAAAGTACAGGCAGCAGTGGGGTGGGAACCCCCCAAGACCAGGAGACAGTTACAATCCTTTTTGGGTTTCGCTAATTTCTACTGCCACTTTATTAAGAACTTTGCTCAGATCGCCCTGCCCCTGATTGATTTGTTAAAGAACAAAGGGAAGGGTCTCCAAGGGCTCAAACCCAGTGCGAAACTGGATTGGACTGTAGAGTGCCAGGAAGCTTTCCACCAGCTGAAACAATTGTTTACATCTGAACCTGTACTTAGGCACCCTGATGAGAATCGCAAGTTTATAGTCCAGGTGGGCACTAGTGACGTTGCGATGGGGGGAGTGATTTTACAGGAGGGGAGCAATGGAAAGTTGCATCCCTGTGCCTATATCTCTAAAAAAAATTCTGATGCTGAACAGCACTGGGCCATGTGGGATAAAGAGGCTGCAGCAGTCAAACTGGCCTTGAGTACCTGGAGACACTGGCTAGAAGGTGCCAAGCAGCCGTTTGAGGTGTGGACTGATCATAAGAATATGGAAGCGTCAAAGGCCCCCTGTAAATTGGGTGCCAAACAGCTCTGTTGGACTGAGTTTTTCTCAATTTTGTACTTAAGCACCTCCCCAGTAGATCTAACTGTCATGGCCCAGTCTGAGAGTGAGGTCTCCTCAGGAGAAGAGGAGCCCTGTGTAGCCAGCCCTAGCCCTGATTCAGCAGAAGCCAGCAATCAGGAGCAACAGCTGCTGGCTGATCAAAGCTTGCAGCCAGCAGCTGAGACACCAGCACCCTCTAGCTCCAACACCACAGGGGAAGCTCAGCCAGGGACTTATACAGGTGCAGTGCAGCCAAGAGCCTCCACACACACACACCCAGGTTCACCCACGCCCAAGGAACGCCTCAGGCAGCGCCAGAGACTGGAACTGCAGGAGAGACGGCGCAGTGCTCGCCTCTTGAGCCAACACCAGCTGCTGGAGAGTGACGATGAGTAGCATCAGGAAGGAGCCCCAGCAGCTGGCTGAAAACCACGCCTGGCTATAAGAGCCAGTCTGGAGGAACTGCCGGGTGTGGAAGCAACATGTCTACTGCCTGCAACCACTGTGTTCCGTGGACCTTGCCCGTGCCTGCTTTTGGACCTGACGCTATCGGTGACTGACCTTGGACTGTGTCTGACCTCGCTCTTGGACTCTGGACTCACTCCTGGCTTTATCTCGTGCTCTGACCACTGGTTTGACCTGGCTTTAGCTCTTGGAACTCCCCTCAGACTCTGGCATTAAGGTTTGGACTTGAACCACCCTGCTTGGGCTGGCCTGGCCCAGCCCATGACAGATTGCTTCCACCCCACTTCCCGGCATGGATGCAGCGATGCCCACCCCAGGAAGCCTGGCAATGCTGCAGGACCAGGTGCTGCAATTAACCCAAGCACTGGTGACTTTGCAGCAGCAGATTGCTACTCTTCTTGTTGCCCCTGCTGCACCTCTGCCTGCAAAATGCCCAGTGAAGCCTCGTGACAGTTTTCAGGGCAATGTGGAAGAATTCCCAGCATTTCTTGCCCAGTGCCAGCTATACATTGAGCTCTGGGCCAGAGACTTCCCCACGGATAAAATCAAAGTTTCCTTCATCCTCAGCCTGTTAAAGGGGCAGGCAGCAAGATGGGCCACACCCTTGTTACTGGCCAAATCCCCTCTGCTGGGGAACTTTCCAAACTTCGTGGCTCACATTACCGCTGCCTTTGCAAACCCTCTGAAAGCCATCAAAGCAAACCAGAAAATCCGCGCCCTCACCCAGGGGAACAGGACTGTGGCTCAATATACCACAGAATTCCAGCTACTGGCTCAAGACCTGGAGTGGAATGAGGCAGCCCTAGTGGACCAGTAGTTCAATAGTTGAAGCCATTGATGGGTGCCCGCTGTGCTCTGTCCCAGTGGTCAAAGAGACCCAGCCACTCGTGCTACGAATCCAGCAGCATCAGGAGAAGCTCTGCTTTGATGTTGCGAGTACACCTCGGTTCCCCCTCATCTTGGGACTTTCCTGGCTCAGCCTCCATGACCCCGTCGTCAGGTGGGCCCAACTGGACCTCCAATTTCGGGATCCATGTCCGCACCTGACCCAGCCTATGGTGCTGGCCACTGTCATAGCTGCACCAACCTCTTCCACTCTCCCCAAACTGTATATGGACTTCCAGGATGTGTTTGAGGAAAAGGGAGCGGACCAACTTCCCCCCCACCAGCCATATGACTGTGCCATTGACCTGCTTCCAGGCCAAAATCCTGCAGCGGGGGTTCATCTGCCCGTCCACCTTGCCCACCTCTGCTCCCGTATTATTCATCAAAAAGAAAAGTGGGGAACTCCGGTTATGCAACGATTACCGGGCCCTGAATAAAATCACTGTCCGAGACAGGTACCCACTTTCCCTGATCGCTGACCTACTAGAGCAATTGAGGGGAGCCCAGATCTATACCAAACTTGATCTTCATGGGGCATATAACCTGGTGCGCATCCGGAAAAGAGATGAGTGGAAAACAGCTTTCAGTACTCAATATGGACAGTATGAGTACCTTGTGATTCCGTTTGGGCTGACCAATGCACCAGATGTGTTCCAGAGGTTCATGAACGACATCTTTCACGACCTCCTGGATCAATTTGTCATCATTTATTTGGATGACATCTTGATTTATTCCCGGGATCCCGCAGACCACCCACAGCATGTACAAACAATGCTCCAGCGACTACGGCAACCTCCGGGCGCTGGAATTCCTTGGCCATGTAATCTCACCCCGAGGGATTCAGATGGACCCCAGGAAGGTTGAGGGTGTACAGACTTGGCAAGCCCCCCGTTCCCGAAAGGATGTGCAGTGTTTTCTGGGCTTCGCCAATTATTATCGCCAGTTTATCACAGGCTTTGCCGAGACCACTGTACCACTGAAACAGCTACTGCGGCCCAGGGTGCCATTCCAATGGACTCCTGGAGCAGATCAAGCATTGAAAGCCCTGAAGGCTACTTCACTGCTGGACCAGTCTTGCGACACCCAGACCCCCAGCTGCCATTCACTGTGGAGGCGGACGCTTCTAGCACCACGATTGGGGCCATACTTTCCCAGCGAGAGACATCCTCAAGCCCTCTGCGACCCTGCACCTATTACTCCTGCCAGCTCACCCCAACAGAGAAAAACTACACCATCTAGGAGTGGGAATTACTCGCCATCAAGGCGGCCCTTGAGGTTTGGCAGCACCACCTCGAGGGGGCTCAACACCCGGTCCAGGTACTCACTGTCCACTGAAATCTGGAACACCTCCAGACAGCTCGTCGCCTGAACCAGAGACAGATCCAGTGGTCCTTATTCTTTTCCCGGTTCAACTTTAAAATCACCTATGTGCCCAGCTCCCAGAATAAACGAGCCAATGCCCTCTCGAGAAAGCTAGAGTATGCTTCACCGGCTGGAGAGGAATGTCCCCTGACCACCATATTACCCCCAGAAACTCTTGCAGCCATCCAAACTACCCCGGGACTCTCCGCCAGAATTCGCGTGCAACAATTGCAGGACTCATTTGCCCAGAAGCAGCTCCAGGACCTCCACACATCCTCACACCCAAATGCAGCCAGACTTGGGGAAGAACATGGCATGCTCACCCACCGGGGCCAGGTTTATATTCCCTCAGGCCCGTTGCGCACTGAGGTACTACAACTGGCACACGATGCCAGGCCTGCTGAACATTTTGGCCATCACAAAACCACCCACCTACTGACCTGGGAGGTTTGGTGGCTCCAGGTTCAATCTGACATGGCCCGGTATGTGAGCACCTGTGATACCTGCAGACGGGCCAAGGACCACCCTGAGAAACCCTCCGGACTCTTATTACCCCTGCCTACACCCCCGGGGCCCTGGAAGTTTATCTCCATGGATTTTATCACTGACCTGCCCTGCTCCAAAGGTCACACGTGTATCCTGGTGGTGGTGGACCTGTTCACTAAGATGGCTCATTTTGTTCCCTGTCCTGGACTTCCCACAGCCCCGGCTACCGCACAGCTCTACTTACAACACATCTTCAGGCTGCATGGGATACCAGACCATCTGATCACAGACCGGGGAGTCCAATTCACCTCCCAGTTCTAGCACACCCTGCATACCCTCCTCGGCACCCAGATCCACTTGTCCTCTGCACACCACCCCCAATCCGATGGGCAAACCGAACGCACTAATGCAACCCTGGAACAGTACCTGAGATGCTATATGAACTATCAGCAAGATAACTGGGTGGCCCTACTCCCCCTGGCCGAATTCGCCTACAACAATGCAGTGCACACGTCCACCCAACAAACACCCTTCATGGCAAACTATGGATATCACCCTCGGTTCTTCCCCAGCACTACCTCCTCCACTGGTGTTCCTGCTGCCGATGACTACCTCCAAGAACTCCAGTCTCTACACCAACTCTTGAATGAGCAGTTGCAACAGGCCAAAGAGGCATACAAGAAGGCTGCAGACCGGAAATGCCAACCTGGTAAACCCTTGAAGGTGGGAGATCAGGTCTGGCTCTCAACCCGCCACATACGAACCCAGAGACCATCCCGAAAACTGGATACCCAATTTATTGGCCCGTTCACCATCACGGACCAGGTCAACCCTGTGGCTTTTCAACTGCACTTGCCTCCTACACTCCCGATCCACCCGGTCTTCCATCGATCTCTCCTCATTCCCACCTCATCCCTGGACCCACAGAGACCCAAGCCGCTTCCTCCCCCGCCAGTGCTTGTTGATGGGCAAGAAGAATTTGAAGTCGCCCGGGTCCTGGACTCCTGCCGACACCAGGGACGGCTGCAATATCTGATCGACTGGAAGGGTTATGGCCCAGAAAACCGATCCTGGGAGCCTGCCAGTAACCTCCAACCTCCATGGACATCATCCGCCAGTTCCACAGGGCCTGCCCCCAGAAACCCGGTCCGTGGAATGGAGGGGGGCCTGAGGGGGGATGGTGTCATGGCCCAGTCTGAGAGTGAGGTCTCCTCTGGAGGAGAGGAGCCTCGTGTAGCCAGCCAGGACTCCTCAGGAGAAGAGGAGCCCTGAGTAGCCAGCCCTAGCTTTGATTCAGCAGAAGCCAGCAATCAGGAGCAACAGCTGCTGGCTGATCAGAGCTTGCAGCCAGCAGCTGAGACACCAGCACCCTCTAGCTCCAACACCACAGGGGAAGCTCAGCCAGGGACTTATACAGGTGCAGCACAGCCAAGAGCCTCCACACACACACACCCAGGTTCACCCACGCCCAAGGAATGCCGCAGGCAGCGCCAGAGACTGGAACTGCAGGTGAGACGGCACAGTGCTCGCCTCTTGAACCAACGCCAGCTGCTGGAGAGTGACGATGAGTAGCATCAGGATGGAGCCCCAGCAGCTGGCTGAAAACCACGCCTGGCTATAAGAGCCAGTCTGGAGGAACTGCCGGGAATGGAAGCAACGTGTCTACTGCCTGCAACCACTCCATGTTCCGTAGACCTTGCCCGTGCCTGCTTTTGGACCTGACGCTATCGGTGACTGACCTTGGACTGTGTCTGACCTCGCTCTTGGACTCTGGACTCACTCCTGGCTTTATCTCGTGCTCTGACCACCGGTTTGACCTGGCTTTAGCTCTTGGAACTCCCCTCAGACTCTGGCATTAAGGTTTGGACTTGAACCACCCTGCTTGGGCTGGCCTGGCCCAGCCCATGACAGATTGCTTCCACCCCACTTCCCGGCATGGACACAGCGATGCCCACCCCGGGAAGCCTGGCAATGCTGCAGGACCAGGTGCTGCAATTAACCCAAGCACTGGTGACTTTGCAGCAGCAGATTGCTACTCTTCTTGTTGCCCCTGCTGCACCTCTGCCTGCAAAATGCCCAGTGAAGCCTCGTGACAGTTTTCAGGGCAATGTGGAAGAATTCCCAGCATTTCTTGCCCAGTGCCAGCTATACATTGAGCTCTGGGCCAGAGACTTCCCCACGGATAAAATCAAAGTTTCCTTCATCCTCAGCCTGTTAAAGGGGCAGGCAGCAAGATGGGCCACACCCTTGTTACTGGCCAAATCCCCTCTGCTGGGGGACTTTCCAAACTTCGTGGCTCACATTACCGCTGCCTTTGCAAACCCTCTGAAAGCCATCAAAGCAAACCAGAAAATCCGCGCCCTCACCCAGGGGAACGGGACTGTGGCTCAATATACCACAGAATTCCAGCTACTGGCTCAAGACCTGGAGTGGAACGAGGCAGCCCTAGTGGACCAGTACCTGGAAGGGCTGTCTGATGAAGTTCTTGATGAAGTGGCCCGATCGGAATGGCTGATGGAACTGCAGGCGCTCATTCTCCTATGCCTACGAATCGAGGGGCGACTGGAGAGCAGGAAAACAGCCCGTGCATTGAGCCATCGACCTCCACCCAGAGCCTCACCTGAAGACAGGGATCAGCTTGCGCAGTTAGGTGGGCCTCGTACCCACTTGCCTCCAGAGGAAAAGGAGCGATGCCAAGCCTACCACCTCTGTTGGTACTGCGGTGAGGCGGGCCACTATGCCGACAGCTGCCCTGCAAAGAAGAAAATCTCAGCTACAGGGCGGGAGCAGCCTCCTGTAAAACAACTGGTTGGGGTGGCCAATGCCTCCGACGACCATCCTGAACCTTTCCTGGTGCCAGTGAAGCTTTGCTTACCTGACGACCGGTGGCTGTTTGTGTATGCCATGATAGATTCGGGAGCCTCCCGCTGTTTCATGGATGCTCACTTCGCAGCCCAGCACAAAATTCCTTTTCGGTCCAAGGAGGCACCCACCATAGTTGAAGCCATTGATGGGTGCCCGCTGTGCTCTGGCCCAGTGGTCAAAGAGACCCAGCCACTTGTGCTACGAATCCAGCAGCATCAGGAGAAGCTCTGCTTTGATGTTGCGAGTACACCTCGGTTCCCCCTCATCTTGGGACTTTCCTGGCTCAGCCTCCACAACCCCATCGTCAGGTGGGCCCAACTGGACCTCCAATTTCGGGACCCATGTCCGCACCTGACCCAGCCTACGGTCCTGGCCACTGTCACAGCTGCACCAACCTCTTCCACTATCCCCAAACTGGTGGTGGAATTCCTTGGCCATGTAATCTCACCCCGAGGGATTCAGATGGACCCCAGGAAGGTTGAGGCCGTACAGACTTGGCAAGCCCCTCGTTCCCGAAAGGATGTGCAGCGTTTTCTGGGCTTCGCCAATTATGACACTAACTTTCTGACAGATGCTCTTTTGCATCTCCCCCAACATGACAGTCAATGGGAGGAAGTGATAAACACAAGTGTGTCTGATGGAGAAGAAGGGGGGGACCACCAGGACTGTTGCGACCATTGGAAACCCCACCCAGACCCTGGGCTACGGTGTCTATGGATTTTATCACAGATATACCCCCCTCTAAAGGGAAAACTGTAATTCTAGTGGTTGTTGATTTATTTTCCAAGCAAGCCCACTTTATCTCATGTGCCAAGTTACCTTCGGCTAAGAAACTAATTTCATTGTTCATGCAACATGTGGTCCGTCGGCACTCTTCCCCTAATAAGGTGATTTCAGACCACGGAACACAATTTGTGGCCAAATTTTGGAAAGAATTACTGCGCGTGGCAGGAATGGAACAAGGATTAAGTTCCGCATATCACCCTGAGACAGACGGCAAACTGAAAGAACTAATCAAGTGTTAGAGCAATTCCTTCAGTGTTACATCAATCATCAACAGGATGATTGGGCTGATTTCCTGGTTTGTGCTGAATATTGTTACAATAACAGCATCCTCAGCTCTACCGGGGCATCTCCTTTCAAAATTGCCCAAGGATTTGAAGGAAAGCCCATGCCTATGGTGAATTCCCCTGAGGAGTGTCAAGAAGGGAATTTGAAAGACTGGTGGTCTAAGCTGACAACCCAATGGAAATTGATAGAGAAAACCTTAGAAAAAGCTAAGAAGGACTGTAAGAAATATGCAGATTGAAAATGCTCTGCCCCCTGGAGTGTGGAAGTGGGCGGTCTCCACAAAAACCCTTAGGGGGGAGCAACCGAGTAAAAAGCTGGGATGGAAATTTTTAGGACCTTTTGAAGTTATCCGAGTGATCAATGATGTCACTGTTGAGCTGAAATTGCCAAAGAATTTGAAACATATTCACCCTGTGTTCCATTTTAGCCTGTTGAAGAAAGCTCCACAGCCAGATGAGTGGCATCTAGATACTAAACCTCCACCACCTCTCATGGTGAATGGACAACCTCACTATGAGATCAAGAACATTTTGGACTCTAAATGGAAATGGGATGTTCTGTACTATTTGGTTCAATGGGTTCACTTTAATACTTGTTATAATGGGTGAGTTAAGATGTCTGATGTAAATGCCCCCAAATTGGTTGAACAATTTCACAAGAACTTCCCTAACAAACCAAGGGAGAAGTAAAGGCTTGGGGGGGGCAGAATGTCAGATAAACCCCAGCATATCTCTCGTGGTGTTTTATTCATGCTGCAGTTATGTTCTGTTTTTATTGCCGGTGTTCTGAGTTCTCTGAGAATATGCAAAGGTACCCTGAGCAGGGAGAGAACGCTTGCTTGCTTATCTTGCAGATGTTTTAGTAATAGTCACTGGCTGGCTTGGGAGAGTGACCTTGGAGTCTAGCAGAGACTGCCTCAACTGTCTGAAAGACCTAAAGACTGTGGAATGTTTATGTTTCTCTTCCTGTGTTCTCACACTTTGCATGCTGAAACTCTAACAGACTTTCCTACACTATTGGGGGGGGGGGGTTGAACTACAATTCCCTTAGCTTTAGTTACTAGCCTCATTCCAGCCAATAACTTTGTACAGCTATTTTGATAATGGTATACTCACCAATAAAGTAACTTTAACTTATACACAAGGTAATAGTCACTGGCTGGCTTGGGAGAGTGACCTTGGAGTCTAGCAGAAACTGCCTCAACTGTCTGAAAGACCTAAAGACTGTGGAATGTTTATGTTTCTCTTCCTGTGTTCTCACACTTTGCATGCTGAAACTCTAACAGACTTTCCTACAGTATTGGGGGGGGGGGTGAACTACAATTCCCTTAGCTTTAGTTACTAGCCTCATTCCAGCCAATAACTTTGTACAGCTATTTTGATAATGGTATACTCACCAATAAAGTAACTTTAATTTATACACAATGAGTGTTGCAGTGAAGTGCCTGGGTATACCTTGCAAGACTTCACAGTAGCAGGCAGAATGAGTGCTTCCACCTGTTCTGCATGCAGTATGCTCTAAAGGATGGAATGGCTGTTTTTGCATCTGCATAGTAAATATTTGGGATGGTGTCCCATTTTTTTAAAAAGTGTAATTCTAATCATTTATTGGCACATGACAAGGTCATTCTACCATTCTGCTCATTACAGTTTGAACAATCACTTCAGCTGGGAGTAAGGTTGCTTAGAAGCATAGGTGTAAACTACGGGGGGGGGGCTGAGGGGCTCGAGCCTCCCCAGATTTGGCCGGGGGGCTGAGCCCCCCTGGGCAGCCAGTGAACTATATGGGGGCTAAGGGGCTCAAGCCCCCTCAGATCTCACATGAGGCTCTCAGTTACAATAGCCGATGAAGCACAGGCTTGTCCCCCACTTCCTGTTATATCATATCATTTCTATGATTCTTTGGGGCTTTGTTCCTGTTTTTTGCTTGTATGTATTAGTGTGTTTATTAAGAAATTATAATTTTTAAAAGGTATTGCAGTTTGTATAAACAATTTACAAATAAAAGTTGCAGAAGAATTAAGAGACTTTGATAGAAGATATTTGATTTTGAAAATCAGGCTTCTGGAAGGCAAGATTTGCGCACAAGCAACAATATATGCACCAAATAATGCAAGAGAAATTTTTTTAATGAAAATGTTTTCCAATCCATTTTCAATTTTCAAGAAGATAATGATCTTCAGAGACATGAATGGGGTAATGGATCTAAGAAAAAGGTAGGAGAAAAAAGAAAGAAAGAAAGAAAGAAAGAAAGAAAGAAAGAAAGAAAGAAAGAAAGAAAGAAAGAAAGAAAGAAAGAAAGAAAGAAAGAAAGAAAGAAAGAAAGAAGGCAAACTCCCCCAAAATGTGCTCTCTGTCCTCCTATCAAGAAACTATTTTTGAAGTAATATCTTAAATAGTAATATCTTAAATAGTGGGTTAAATGTCTAAAAGTACATTAAAATAGTAATATCTTAAATAGTGGGTTAAATGTCTAAAAGATTTTTGATCCTACAAAGGGAACACAAAGCTTACAAACTATCAGCCAAGCTTGTGTCTCTTTTACATTGTGGGCGACTGAAGCGGTTTACACAAATAAAAGAAAGGACCAGAGAGTGTGAGAGATTTTTACAGCCATAAATCCAGAGAGCATTTACCTCAGAAGTCTCTCCCCTCTCTTCACTTCCCCCCATCTTCTCCAAAATGTGTTTAATTATACGGAAATGTTTCAATTGGAAGATGCGTGTAGGATTAAAAATCTGAATATTGGAGACTATACTTACTTTTCTGACAGACACCAAACACATTCAATGATTGATGTGTGCTGGATATAAAAAACAGGAGTTATTTATATTGTTTGTTATATTATGTTTACTCTTTTTGACATAATTATAATTGTGCGATTGTTTTTATTTTCTTTTTTCTGTTCTGCTTATATTTATAAAAATAAATTTTATATAAAAAAGAATTTAGACACTGCCTTAAAATACCGATGACTATGACACACACTAATTAGCTTAGTCCTTAACCCTGGCTGGCTTCACACATTTTCAATGTAGCAACAGTCAGATTGCAAGGCCTCTGTTGGATATAAGTGCAATATAAGTGCTTGGCTACAATTTACATTTGGGGAATGTTAGAAGATTCCACTTCTAATGCTGTCCCATTCCTCAGGTTTCAGAGGGGGAGAAACCAGAGAGTTAGAAAGATAGACAGGTCAGAGCGTCTGTTTACTGTTTATTCCTTTACTGCCCTTTGATGTGTAGATTACTCCTCAGGAGGACTTCCTCCTCAGAACAGATCTGTAGGTAGGAAGCTATCTTTTCACTTTTCTATCAAAGTATGGAATTTCTATAATAAAGAACTCCGACTTCTTTTTTAAAACTATTTTTTTTCTAAAACTGCTTCCCTTTTAAAACTTACACACTCACACCAGCCAGCATGCTCCAGCCACTCATCATCACGTTTTCTCTGCAGTCAATACTACTCTGTTAAGGACCAGTTTCTATTCCTTTTAACAGGGAAAAAAGTGAGTATCTATTTTACTTTCCAGTAATGTTATCATTACATTGTGTTTTGGAAATGGAACACTGGGAAAGGGTAGGCCTTATGTTTCCTTGTTGAAATAGCTTTGTTTGTGGCTTTTTTTTGCTGAGTGTGGGAGAACAGTTAGTTTTTTTCATGGTAATTATGGGGGGGCTGTTTCAGCCACTCCTAAGCTCCTCTTTCAATTTCCTTTCCATGTTTAAATGGAGAGGGGGTATCTATTGCAGAAAAGGACAATTCCTAAAAATGAGTGCTGTCTCTCTGAAGCAATGAGAAGCCCTATCTGCATGAACAAGATTGGAAGGGCAGGGGGTGCAGATCAGAGGCCTTTTAAAAATTTCCTTTTGCCCTGTGTCCAGGCTGTGATTTTGTTCATAATGTGTTCTGAATGTCTTTTAAGGTGGAGTTTAAGCAGTGTGCTCAGAAAGCAAGGTATATAAAATCCTAGGTAGTATAATTGCGAGTTTTCTTTGGGGGTCATGATGACTAGCACTGTTCTGAATTGCCTCAGAATGTGCTTGTACTCACTTATAGGATATGAGTTTGAAGTGAGAAGATGGAAGTTTGCTACTACTTTGCACTCTGTACACTGCTCAGAAATTGAGTGCACGGCAACTGTTTTGTATTCTGTCCTGGTTCAGACTTCAACCATGCATTTACCAGATGAAGGCATCTGTAACGCCATAAATGAGTAAATTTCAGTACTAAGTCACCCTTATGAATAAGGTGGAATCAAGACTCCTGTAAATTAACGTCCAGGAAAACTTAAAAAGTGTTCCCTTACAGGCTTTTCTGTGTTGCCTTTCTTAGTGTCCAATTTGTGACCATTAGTTTGTCCTATACACATGGTATGTATAATTATAGATCTTAAAGTGACTATCCTAAAAGTGAATTTCAGAAACAGGATACAGCAAGAGATTGCGGAGACAGCACTATAACCACTGGCCAACTCCCACATTTTCCTAGGTTTGGCCCAGCTCAGGGGCATTGTTAGGGGGGGTCCCCATAGGTGCCTGGTTCCCCCTAAATTTGTGGAGAGCCCCTCCCTAAATCTCCCATGGCCCCACCTCCATACATGATGGCAATGGAAGCCCCTCCCTGTGATGTCATTGGCTCTTCCCTGTGATGTCACTGGCATAGCAATGCCTCTGGCCCAGCCCCAGCCCCACCCCAGGAAATTAGAAAGTCTACTTCCCTGCTTAGAAGAAGCTTCAGACTTTGCAGACCAGTGAAGTAGGATACAAACCACTCCCAGAAAAGACAGATTGCCTGTTTTACTTGGTCAAAAAAGAATGTTTCCCTTTATTTTATTTATTTATTTATGTCATCTATAGTCCACCTTTCTCACTGAGACTCACAGTGGATTAAACACTATGAGATTAGTACAATCAGTAACAAGTATATTTCAATACAGTATCAAGGACATTTCCATAAACAATGCCATAGGGTAAATAGATACAAGTTTAAAATACATAGTACTAGCAAGAATCCAATACAGAGTAGAAAAAATACTGAAGCAGAACATAATAAATTCTAGGACTAACATTAGACAACATGGAGCACTGGTGGTACATAGGAGTACATATTTAAAGCATCAGATAATATGTAAGGCAATATAGTGATGAAATCTATGGTCCCTAACTCATTAGCAAAGCATCTGAGACCCCATCCCTACAATACAGCCATTTGAGTAAAAAGCCTTTTTGAATATTTCGGTGTTGCATCATTTATGAAAAGCCAGGAGAGTGGGGGCTCTTCTGACTTCCTCAGGCAGGTCATTCCACTGGATAGGGGCCACCACAGAGAAAGCCCGTGTACAGGCTGCTGCTGACTTCACCCGTGTGCAGCCTGGCACCTGCAGGAGACCCTGTTCAGATGAGTGAAGCTGCCGTGGAGAAACATAGAGAGGGAGGCAGTCCCATAGGTATGCTGGACCAAAGCCATGAACTTTGTATGTAATAACTAATACCTTGAACTAAACATGGTAACTGATGGGTAGCCAATGGAACGACTGTAGGATGGGAGTGATGTTAATGCTCCTGCTCACTCCTGATAGCAGTTGAGCTGCACCATTTTGTATTAATTAGAGCCACCTAGTTAACTTAAATGAGAGACCTATGTATAGAGCATTAAAATAGTCACGCCTTGATGTTTCCATAGCATGGATCCAAGTGGCCAGGTCAGTCATGTCAAGATAAGAAGCCATCTTCCCAGCTAGAGTGAGGTTGTAGGAAGCATTTTTTGCTGCTGCATTAACAATAGCTGTGCAAACATTCATGCAGTTGCTATCTCAATAGTCTTGCAATGGGATTTTTTGCATTCTTACTGAGAAGTAAGAACCATTCTGAACAATGTAAGTATGCTCTTGTGTACTCACTAACTTGGGAGTCAATTCCACTGAACCCTGTGAAACTTATTTACTTATTTATTTACTGTGGAACTTACTTCAGAGTATACATACATATTGCTACTCCAAAGTCTCCTCATGGTTTAATAGAAGTAATTGACTCAAACGAGGCAAGTTTGCAGCAACTTTCAGTTTCTTCAGCCTGTTTGCCTCTTCCCCCACATGACCTATCTATATTGTAAGATTTTGTAGCTTTTTATCAGTTGTGATGCATATTCAACCAGATACTTTTTTATGGAGTGTTTTACTGTTGCAGAGATGTGCTGCACATACTGGTAAAACACCCCAGAAAAAAGAATTTTGATATGACCATATAATATTGAAATTGCTTTTTTGCAGTGTCTCTGTACACATGTACTTTGCTTGTGAAAGGACAAAGAGACACAAATGAAGTGAAGGAACTGAGAGGTAACAGCAAACTGTGTGTATGCAGTGTTCCATACTGATCCCTAAGTTCCACTTTGGAAACATGACCACGTTATTTCCCAAATTAGTGGAGTGATTTGGAGGAGGAGAATTTGGAAGCATCCCTAGTGATTGTCTTGTTAATTTCCCACTTTCTTATCAGGGGTGGGTCTGCCATATTCACTAGTGGCACATGGAATTGTAGTGGGGCAAAATATAACCAAAAGGACTACTATGCTATCATAAACATTACTGAGAAGGAAATTGGATGAGACTGGAATGATTGCTACTTGTTGAAGCCCTACAACTTACATCAGAGGAGCTGACTTTCAAACTATTTATTTCTATGGGCAATCTATTCAATTTGATGCATCTAGGTTGATTTCAGTAAATGTGAGGGGTTTTAATCAGATTTGTACATATCAGTAGCAAAGGCCAAAGACTTTGCAAAAGTGTGAGCTGTTAATGATAACATGGAAACTGTAGCTGAGCTCATTATCAGAAGTGTAATCGGCAAGTCTCTGTCAGACCAATTAAGGCAGGTTCCATTTCTGTCTTATATTAACGATCCACAAGATGGAGAGGGAGAGAAGGAGTCAGAAAGCAGTAATACTGGCCAATTTGCTCTCTAAAGCTTTACACGGCATAAAAAGTAAACAGAGTACATTTGATCTAACAATTCTTTGTTGCTTAAAAAAAAAATCAAATGTGCCAAAATGTTACTTCATATGAAATGCCCTATGGAGTTAATGCTTTATTCATGCACTAGCAACAGAGTCCTTTGTGTGAAAAAATACGATGGGCTCTAGAAAACTGATTAGGCGGGCCCACGCTGAGGGGCCTTGGAATGGCCACACTGTTGCACTGGGCCTCCCTGCCTCCTGTGCCAGGCCTCTGAAGGGCCGCAGAGGTGGTGGGGAGGCCCAGGGCAGCAGTGGGGCCCTTCCAAAGCCCCACAATGGGGGTCCACCAAATCAGTTTTCTAGACCCCATTGCATTTTCCCACACAACAGGCTCTGTTGCTAGTCCTAAGTATGAGTCTTTAGAAAGTGAGTCCCTCTGTACTGGTGTAGTCCCCCAGGGCCTAGGAGCCAGAGTGCAGAGGCTAGTCACAACCAGGAAGGAAGGAGTAAACAGAGTCCAGTCCAAGAGTCAGAGTTCCAGAGAAGCCAAGAGTCAGGTCCAGTACAAGGGTCAGAGTTCCAGAGTTTGGGCAACAGCAAGGACAGTGGAGCAGCTTCACTGAGTACAGGACAAGGCTGTCTTTTACGACACCAGCTGCATTCCAGGGGATGTATCAAGCATGTTTTAGGAATGCATGCTTTTGACAGCCTATGTAGCCTGTGCCTCCATTTGATCCAAGAATCAGTGGACGGTGGATAAATATGAATAAATATGCACAGGTTACCTGGATAGCCCCCCCCCATCTTTAAAGGTTCGGAATCAATTCTTCCTCCTCCTCCAGGTCCAACAAAAAGGAGAGTGCATGCGGGGCTCTCTTTCCGTTGCATAATCTAACCAACCTCTTTGGAATCGGTGTGGAATGGCTGGTGGTTCTTAACAGCTGATCATAAAATATTGATTGCCTCGAAATTTTTGGTGGGGGTGGGGGAGGGTGGCATTTGAATCAGGGAGAATGGGGGGGCGAGGGGGAGTGTGGTTTGTTGCATCTGGAAGGCAACAGTGATCGTTGGGGCCATTTAGTTTTCCCTGGATATCCGACCCAGAGTCCCCTCCTTTGATTTTCAACTTCTAGCCTTTGCTTCAATTGCTCTGAATCATGCCAGCTTTTCAAGGCAGTCCAGCCATGTCTTTCAGGGAGGGCTGACCAGTCCTTCCCCTTGGGAAGCAAGCCAGTCTTTTATTCAGGGGGTTTAATTCCGAGCAAGTAGGATTGGGCTGCATCAGCTCCTGACTTTTGGTGAGAGGAAGGGAGAGGAAGAACCAACTGATCTTCAGCCCTTCTAGGCTTTGCCTAATTGGGGGCTTTTTAATTTCGAGAAAGGGGAGAGAAGAGGCAGGTTGTAAAATGCTTCCCTCCTATGTCCAACCTAGAGACCCTTTTTGGATTTCAGCTGGGAGTTACTCTAGAGTAAGGTAGTCTGGCAGATCGTGGACTCAAAAACCACCCTTTCCCAATGACGTCCTGGCATTCTCTGAAACTTTCAGAGCAATCGAAGCAAAGGAAATCTCCAAACCCCACCAGGAGGTTGGCATCCTTAGGTCTGATCCAACATGGCCACTTTTACTGTGTAGCATAATGGTATCAAATTTTGTTAGTATGCTTGGGAAATGATGACTGCAGTTCTGTCCCCAGTGGGGAGAATCTGTCAGAAATGTCAGTGTATTTTCAAATCCAAACAATGTGTTCCTAATGTTCAGAATCAATAACACCTATAGTTAAAGCTATTCCTTTAACCAGGAAAGTACAAAAAATTAATTAAATTGGTCTTATATGTTAAAAAAAATTTCCTTAATATTTTTCCTTAAAATTGTTATAAAATATAAATAGAAAAAATAGAAATAAAAATTGTTATAAAATAGCTATCACAGCAGTACCCTGAGAGTGAGGTATGAGTTCTACACTAATATCATTGACCCACATAGCTTTCAAAAGTTTCCAAACTTGCCTGAGGCAGTACCCTAGCAGGCCAGGTCAACTGGCCATTAGGGTGGTAACTCAGTTTTAAATTTAAAGCATAAATTAAAACTTTTAAACTATGACTTAAAAGCAAAAAAAACCCTTTAAAACGAAGGTTTAAAACTAAACTAAGCTTTAAAACTAAGTATTTAAATAAATAAGTAGAAGGAAATATTAAACTCTTAATTTAGGGAGGAATACAAAGAAAAGTATCTCTCATACAAAACAGCGTAACACTGCCCCGGCCCCGCACACCCAGGCTTGTCGCGAGTTCTCGCAAAAGACCTCAGTTTTGCGTCAGCGTCAGCCCTGCTCAAGTCCACTCTAAGGAAGAATTTAGGGAGCCAAAACAGCAAATGCCAATAACCAACTCCTTTCCCAACAATGTGACCACCAGCCAGCAGAGTCTGGCAAAGGCAATAAAACCAAAACTAAAAATAAGATAAAATTCTCTGAACAAGAGACGACGGTAGCTATGTAACTATATAGTGACTTTGAAATAATAAAACCACAAAACAGAGACAGGAAAACCAAGCACAGATTAAGGAAGAAGGAAGCAAAGAGAAAAAACAAAACACAAATGTTTAAGAGCCTCTAAAAGTTAAAATTAGTAGCCTCCAGGCAGAGCACAGAGTATAAGCGTCCCATGCTGTCAAACCAGAAACCAGAAGTCTCACTGTTATGTATTGAGCTAGCTTCGAGGAGAACTAGGCTCCTAAGGTAACCAATCCTATCAGGAATTGGGATGTCAGCAACCAATCGTTATTCATTGGACAGGAGCCAATTGCAATCAAGTAAACAGGATGTCTTTTGTTGTGTGCATGCAAATGAAGGATCCTAAAGCCCATGTTCTTATTGGGTTGTTATGGATATGGGGTGGAGTTGGGAGTGTATATATTGTGGCCCTTTCGGGGCCAGTTGTTCTTCTCTTGTACAATAAACTATACTATGAGCTGAAGTCACTGCCTGGCTGAATCACTTGCGGGGCCTACCCCAGTATTTAATACTCACCCACTTAAAGCTAAGATGAGCAATGAGTTAGCAACAAGCTCCTTTCAGGTCACACTCATTTAGCCTCCCTTTTTGTAAGTGCTTTGTACAAAACAGCAACAAAAAAACCCTAACAACATTTGCAAAAGGCTGCACTACAATTATCCATTGGATCCAGGAGCCCAGAGAGTCACAGCATTTTTCTTGTTTCCCCAAGGAAGATATGAAGATAGAAGGGGGATTTTGCTGCTGCTTCTGTTGCCTGACCATCAGGAAGAGAATAGCTTAGGCAAACAAAATCCATATTCATATAGAATAAGCTAGACCTCCAGAAGCCAGCAAGGTGTTGAAATGGTAGACCGAGTGGAGACATGAAGCAGTTATGCCATTCATGACAAATCTATTTTGTAGGAGGATGGGTTAACCTCTCTGGTTGGACAATGCCATTGGAACTGATTCTCTTGTTACCTCTCTTGCCTTCCATTGCCTGAGAATAATATCAGGCAATGAGGTGACAGAAAAACTGTCACACAGGAAGGCTTCTGCCCTCCCCCAAAAGTTAGAAATAATTGTATTAAAATTCAAAACATTTGTTATATTTTCAAACAGGATATGGTTTGGGGTGAATCATTCTGACAGTACATCTGTGAGGCTCAGCTGCCTCCATCGCCTCTCCCATGCCATCAGTCATCATAGTTGCCTTCCCATTGCAGGCCTGCCAGTGATGTCCCAAGCCTCAGAAAGAGAGCAGGGCAGGGTATACTGTCACCTGAGCTGCCCTCCTCTCTTCGATAGACTTTGGCCCCAGGCCCCCTTGACAGCTGCTATCCTCTCTTCCCACCTTGCAGATTGCCCTAGGCAGCCACATTTGGCTGGGGGCCCACCCCAACTCCAGCTGGGGATTGTTAGGAATGGTCCTCAGCCTCTGGTGACTCCGTTGTCCTGGCTGCTGGCTCATTCCACCTGAGTGCTGGGCCTGCCAATTCCTGGAGGCATCCCAGAGACTCCTCTAAGGCTGGCCTTGGCACCAGACAACATCCATACTCAGGGGTATGTCATTCAGATTTGAGATTTAGGGGGGAAACCAAATTTTTGCCAATCCAGCTAAATCTGGCATTCCCAAATCAAATCAGAGAATCCAAGATCCAATCCAGGAACCTGGATACAGACCCCAGGATAAATCTGAGTGAATCCAGGAAAACCTAGGCTTTAGCTTCTGGCTGGCTCCTTCCTGGGCTTCTCCCACTTTTTTTGCAAAGAGGGAAGGGGGAGGAGGGAGGCAGAGTGAGGCAGAGAGGGGAAGTGAGCAGCCCTCCATGCAGGAGTTCTCCTTGTCTGCCTGGCTTCTGCGAGTGACACTGGTTCAGTTGGGCTAAGTTGCAAGCGTGTCCTTGCTTCATTTTGGTTTTGACATGATTCTCTGGTTTGATGTTGGACCCCTTTATTTGTTTTGGTTCTGGGGGAATTCCACTCATTCCCTTGCTTCTGTTTGGTTCTGTTGGGCTTCCTCTTGCCTTTGGGAGTGCGCCTTTGGCCACTAGCAGCCTTGCCCCCATGTGATTCTGCCTGAGATCCTGCTTGGGAATGTTTCCTCCACAGGAAATAATGGAGGGCTGGGGGCACCTTCTTCATGGGCCCATAGAATTGGACCCCAGAATCCAAACTTCCTGAATTTTTTTTTTTGTGGGGCGGTCTTTAGAAGACAGTCAGGAGTCAGTTCCATGAAAATTTGATGGAGTTTGATTGGAAAATGACCCCCAGTGACCAGATAGCCTCCAGATAATTTTCCCCATAGAGAATAATGGCCAAATCTTTCCTGGATTTCAGGAATCTCAGATTTTTAAAATTTCATTTATTTATTTATTTATTTTATGTCATTTATAGTCCACCTTTCTCACTGAGACTCACGGTGGATTACACACTATGAGATTAGTATAATCAGTAACAAGTAAATTTCAATACAGTATCAAGGAAATTTCCATAAACAATGCCATAGGATAAATAGATACAGGTTTAAAAGACACAGTATTGGCAAGAATCCAATACAGAGTAGAAAAAATACTGAAGCAGAACATAATAAATTCTAGGACTAACATTAGACAACATGGAGCACTGGTGGTATATAGGAGTACATATTTAAAGCATCAGATAATATGTAAGGCAATATAGTGATGAAGTCTATGGTCCCTAACTCATTAGCAAAGCCCATGTACGGGCTGCTGCTGACTTCACCCGTATGCAGCCTGGCACCTGCAGGAGACCCTGTTCAGATGAGTGAAGCTGCCGTGGAGGAACATAGGGAGGGAGGCGGTCCTGTAGGTATGCCGGACCAAAGCCATGAAGAACTTTGTATGTAATAACTAATACCTTGAACTGAGCATGGTAACTGATGGGTAGCCAATGGAGTGACTGTAGGATGGGGGTGATGTTCATGTTTCTGCTCGCTCCTGATAACAGTTGAGCTGCAGCATTTTGCACTAACTGGAGCCTCCTAGTTCACTTAGATGGGTGACCTATGTATAGAGCATTACAATAGTCAGGCCTTGATGTTACCATAGCATAGATCCAAGTGGCCAGGTCAGTCATGTCAAGATAAGAAGCCATCTTCCCGGCTAGAGTAAGGTTGTAGGAAGCATTTTTTGCTGCTGCCTTAACTTGTTTTTCTAGTAATAACGCTGGATCCAGTATAACCCCTAGGCTCTTAATCGTGTCTGAAAGGGACAGATGAACTCCATTGAAAGTGGGGAGTACAATGTCCTTCAAGATCTCTGCCTTCCCAACAAGCATCACTTCAGCTCCCTGAAGTCTGGATTTCCTGGGTGGTGGTGGTGGTGTACACCCCTATCTATAAATACATGGCAAAAGAGAAATGTGTGCATTTTTTTCTGTTGCAGGGAGAGTTTGGATCTCCTTCACATCTTTCTTCTTAAAGGACACATATACCAGCCTCAGGTTCCAGAGTGGATTCGCTCTGCCTCTTCATTTCTTCAAGGTTGGATTGACAAAGAGTCTGACCAGCATAAGGCAGGATCATACATAACAAGCCATGGAAGGCAGTTTCAGAACAGCTGTATGTATAAAACCAGGAACTCTGCCAATAATAGCTACCTGTTCTAGGGCTAATATCACGGTGAATGCTCACCCAGCCAGCCCTAGAGCACAAGAAGATGAAATATATATGGACACATTTCAGTTTATATATTCTAGCAGGTTTTCAGAGAATCGTTAGAATAATCTCTTTCCTATTACGCGCTGCAGTCTGCTCTGCTCGAACTAACCACTCTTGAAAAGCTAGTCAGACTTCATAGTAGCAGGTTGCATGAAATGGAAAACAGAATTGGCTCCAGCCTTATTTACATTCCTCTTACCTGGGACCAGTTTTACAAAGCACATTGTATTTCATTTTCATTTGATTTCTGAGCTTGTGTTTATTTCTCCCCATCCCCATTAAGTATCTTTTAAATGCATTTAAGAAAATATTAAAGTGTGCTTGGATTTATGGGTCAAAGATCACAAATCAGCAGGTAAACACCACAGGGTCTGTAGCACCCAGGCTAATTGCTTCTACATTGTACAAGTTATAGAATCAGAGACATTTGTGAATTATTTACTTTGCTTCATATAGCCATGCATTTACAAAAACAAACACACACAATTTATTGTAGACCTATTTGTAACAGAATCTCAACAGAACGAGCCCAAACTTAACCAGAGTCCTTCTAAAGCTCAAAAGGAAGCAAAGTTCTTATTAGCAGGACCTTTGGTGAGCTGTCAACTCTGGCGTCCTGTCAGGCTATGGATGACAAACTATGGTAGACAGACCCCTGTACCCTCACGGCAAGAAATCCATGATCTTGGTTGAAAGGCTTTATTCGGGAATCACATCAAATCCACAGATATGTCCATAGGACTGCTCAGAAGAAAATCTAGCAAACAAGCAAATCGGCAAGAATACTTGAAACATGTGAAAATCATTCTATTATAGAGCACAATTACACCTCCCACCCTCCCAACCGTAAACATAACTTTTGGTGCGAGACTGTCCTGGGAACTCCTTGCATGTTTTACATATCAAGTCTAGACACTAGGAAAATACAAGATTAAAGCTGAAACACAGTAAGTCATGAGAATGAACAGTTACAAAGTCAGAAGCCCTGGGAGCTTCAAAGGAATGAGATAAGGCACATACAGCTTCATTAGGCCTGTGAAAGAAAAGCAGTTCTGGCATTGGCAATGTGACATCAAGGTACAACATTAACAATGGTTCATAATGACAGCTTAGCTGGGAATAATGGCATGAATGGGGTACAGACATGACATTTCTGCCTCCCCAAAGATGGCCCCTCACTTCAAGGGCCAGGTTTGTCAGGACAGTGTTTGTGAAATTCTGATATAAGTCTACGAGCATTCACATGAGATTTTTCTGCCCTATAAGATTCATCAAAGTCTTTCCATCTTACTAAATAGAAAATCTTATTGTGCTTTATTTTAGAGTCCAAGATTTCTTCTACTTCATAATGAATTTGTCCATCTACTAGCATTGGATGTGGGGGGGCCCTTTTCTGGATGCCACTGGTCAGGTGGGGGAGCCTTTTTCAAAACGCTGAAGTGAAATATTGGGTGGATATGTCTTAATTTTTTTTAATAATAGATTTTTATTAGTTTTTTTAAAAAGAAGAAAGCTTTTTAGTATCAGGTTCGTGTACAAGATAGTCATTATACATCAAAATTTCAAAAAATTTACAATACAAACATCAATCCACAGAAAAAGAAACTGAGTAATTGGCCACCCCCTCCCCCCCATTTATACAATACACAGTCCATTTAGATCTCTCCAAGCACCTTTTAAATTCCTTGCTCTTTTACCCAACTACTCAATTCCTTTTCTCATTTCTTACAATTCTTTATATTCTAAGTGAGCATCTTCTTAAGGCCCACTTCAATCCTTTAATTCTTAAGCCCAGGGTACTAAGTGTCAGACTGTGGCTTGCCAAAAGTTGCAACTTAGCCCACCTCTTGCTATAAGACAAAAGTCCATTGATTTCAAAAGGCTTTACTGAAGATTGTCAACAATTGGAGTACACATTCCAAGATACATTGATCTTAGCTGAACTGTAGAATTGTTATGAATGCCAAGCAAAGGAATAGGTACAGAGTATGCAGTTTCCCTCAGGCCCCATCCTCCCCCTTAGTTGTCAAAACAAATGGCCGGAGGGTGAGAAAAGGAAAGTTTCTCAAGGGCGGCAGGAAGGCAAAGGTATGGAGATAATAACAGTCTCTGTCCCTCTGCCAGGCTCCCAGCAGCGGTCTTCCCACCTGCAAGAAGCACACTTGACACACTGACAAAGTTAAAATGGAGTCTCTTTGGCTTAAACACAATCAGAACCTGACATTCTGCCCCGTCTAAGATGCCCCTCCCCCAGGTTTATGAGGATATTGAGTGTGGAAAGCTTTCAGTAATCTGGGGGCACGAATATGGATGGCTTCCACCCATCCATTATGGCCAGGTTCAAAGTCCTTCCATCTGATAAGATAGTACAACTTATTGTGCCTGATTTTGGAATCTAGAATTTCTTCCACTTCATAATGTATTTGGTCATCAATCAGGGTAGGAATAGGTGGAGTAGATGAATGCCATTGATTAGGAGGGGGAGCTCTTTTTAGTAAGCTGACATGGAATGTTGGATGGACATGACGCAGGTTCTTTGGCAAATTAAGTTCTACAGTCACTTTATTAATCACTTTACGAACAGGAAAAGGTCCCACAAATTTCAGGGCCAATTTACGACTGGTTTGATCGATCCTCAAATTCTTGGTGGAAAGATATAGCAGATCTCCCGGGTGTAATTCCCATTTGGCCACACGATGGCGATCTGCATATTTTTTATAGTCCCATTTAGCTTTATCCAGATTTGACTGAATTAAAGTCCATTGCCTTTCGGCATCCCCCCACCAATCTTCTACTTCTTTGGACATTGTTTGAGTGGGTGGAGCGTCAAACGGGAACGGTTTAGAGTCATATCCATATATTACTTTGAAGGGCGTTTCTCCAGTGGATCCGTGTACATTGTTATTGTAGGAAAATTCTGCTAGGTGTAATAGGTCGACCCAGTTATCTTGTTGGAAATTAATGTAGCAACGTAGGAACTCTTCTAATATTTGATTAGTTTTTTCCGATTGTCTGTCAGATTGTGGATGATGGGCGGAGCTAATACCCTGTTCCATGCCCAGTAGTTGCAGAAGCTCCCGCCAGAAGTTGGCCACGAATTGCCTGCCGCGATCAGAAATCACCTTCAACAGAAATTTTACAATACGTTTCATGAAAATGTCCGCAAGTTTTCTTGCCGAAGGCACTGTGATGCAAGGGATGAAATGAGCGTGTTTAGAAAATAAATCCACCACTACTAGTATGCAAGTATGGCCTTTGGAGGGAGGAAGGTCTGTAATAAAGTCCATTGAAATAACTTCCCAAAGTCTGTTTGGGGTTTCAAGAGGCTGTAGTAGTCCTAGAGGCTTCGCTTTTCTAGTTTTGGCACATATACAAATTGGACAGGAAGCCACATATTGTGAAATGTCTTTCCTCAGGCCTGGCCACCAAAACTGTCTTTGTATTAAATGAAGTGTCTTTAAGTAACCATAGTGGCCAGCAGTCGGAGCGTCATGACAACCTTGTAGCACTTCTTTTCTCATGCTAGCCAGGACATAAAAGCGATCATTTCACAGCCATTCCCCCTGCTTGGATTGAGACAGTTTTTCTTTGGGTACATCCTCCCCCTCCTTCTCCGCCTCGCTTTTCAGTCTTTGCCTCCACCCCTTTTCTTCCTGATTACGCTGTGCTGTATGGCTACGCGTCGTGACCACGCCCCCTAGTTGTGTTGGCGAAAATACTGTGTCTATGGTTTCCTCCCGCTTGCTTTTTAGTTGGGTTAGGGTTTCCAAGTTGGTGTCAATAAATTTGTGTAGTTCTTCTCTCTCTAAGGGACTCATTGGATATAATCTCCCCTTGGGTAATGTGGCTCCCGGAAGGATTTCTACTGCACAGTCCGTCCTCCTATGGGGAGGTAGGGCGTTTGCCTCTTCTTCTGTGAAGGCTTGCAAAAATGCCCAATATTCCTTTGGTATTTGGTTGATTTCTTCCTTGGATAACAGGGCTTCCTCCATCTGAGGAGGGCTTTTGCCCCAATTTTGGTTCCATCGGTGATTTCTGCAGCCTTTCTGTCGAGATGTGATGCTCCCAACTGCCCAGTCGATATCCGGGTTGTGGTCCCACAGCCACTGACTGCCCAGGATTAAGGGGTATTTGGCGGTGGGGCTAATTACAAACGATCTCAGTTCCAATGTTGCCCTAATCCAGTGATTACGGGCTCAGTTTCAGTGGTTACTGGATTCATGTTAGAGCCATCAATTTGTTCAAAAATGACTGGTATTTCTAGGTCTCTTACTCGGAGCGCCAGTCGATTAACTAGAGCGGGTGCAATGATATCTCTGGAGCATCCAGAATCAATGAGCGCCTGTACTCGAATATGTGTTTTTCTGTCCGAATTCACTAGTGTGACAGGCATGAATAATATGGACCCTCTTACTCTTTCCACCATCGGGATGGAAGGTTTTTTGATCTGCCGTTTGGGTCCTTTTACGACAGATCCATCTCGTTTCCCGAATTTGGGCTGGCTGGACCTTCTTCCCCTGTTAGGGCTGGCGCGTCTAAGTCCATGACTTCTAACTCCAACCCTTTTCCCAGGGGATTTCTACGTGCTGCGCCTCGCCCTCTAGAAGTTCTGGGAGCAGGTGTTGGGCGGTATGGCGGGGGAAGGGCGGCAGAGGCTGTTCACGCTGGCGGGAGCAGAGCTGGTTGAACCCGCTTGTATGGGCATTGCACTGCGTAATGGCCACTTTGACCACAATGCAGGCACAATCCTTGTCGCCGTCTATTTTCTCTCGCTCCTCTGGTTGCAGATCCTACACCTCTTCCCCCTCGAACAATAACTGGTGTTCTTCGGTGCCCAGTTGCCTGTTGTTGCTCTACGAGACGCACTTCCTGTATACAGTTCTCCACCTCACAGGCCAATTGTATCCAACCCAATAAGGTCGGGGGATTATCTTGCATGAGTGCTCAATCCAGCAATTTAGGATTCATGTCTTGTTTAAACAGAATTATTTTGGTTGACTCTTCACATCTGGGGCATTTAGCTGCCAATTGCCGGAATTTGGTAACATAGTCTCTGGCAGACATGTTGCCTTGCCTTATGGTTTGCAATTCCGTACAGGCTCTATCTTCTTCTAATGGGTCTTTGTACTGTGCTCTGAGAGCTGCCACCAAGCCTTGCAAGGTGTCTAATTCTGGGGGCCCCAGCTCATTTAAGTTATGTACCATTCCGCTGCTTTTCCTTCCAATCTGGATCCCAGATGTTCGATTTGACTCGCTTCGTCCTCAAACAAATGTCCCCAATGATTAAAAAATTGCAGAGCTTGTACTAAAAAGAATCCTAGCTTAGCAGGATCTCCGTCAAACGTAGCCTCCAACTTCACCCACCCCATCGGTAATTCTGGTTGTCGAGCGACTGGGGTTGGAGCTGGTAAAGGTAAATACTGCAAGGGTACTTGCCTCAGTCTTGGCTGTGGATCTGGGCGCCTTGGTATAGGTTGTGCAGGTGGTACTTGCTGGGGCCTTGGCTGGGGAGGGCATAGCGGGACTGGAGGTACTTGATAGGGCCAGAATGGCTGCAGCGCCAGGCCCCTTGGTAGGGGATGGCGAGGCAGTTGCTCCTGTGGCGGCGGAAGCCTCGGGGGTTGTTCTTGCAGTTGAGGTTGCAAGGGAGGCAGCTGCTCTCATGGTTGAAGTAACAGTCAAGGCAGTTCCGGAGGCCTCTCCTGGCCCAGCACCCCTCTTCCCTCAGGGGGTCCCGCTGGTTGACAAGTGAGGAGGTGGAGGAGATCCTTGTGGGAGGTTATCTGGCTGAACATCTGGCGGGCCTTGCGGGGGATCGGGCGGCGGCATCACTGGCCTTTGCCGGTCATCCTCTGGTGCTATCGGAAGCTCTACAAGTCAAGGAGGGACTTGGCCCTGAGCTGGCGTCAAGACGGGGGAGCCCCTCTGAACAGGCGCCGTTCGTTGTTGCACTAACTGCTGTAGGGCTGCCACCCCATGACTCACGGTAGATCCAGGATGTTCACCATCGGGTTGCGACAGTCCTTCGTCCCTACTTTCCATGACTAACACCGACAACAGATGAACTGCATGGGCCAGACTTTCCTCCATTGTTCCGATTCTATCCTCAAGTTTCTGGACGTGAGCTGGCACTGATGTATCGATGTCCTCATACGGTAACTCTTGGGGCAGTTCGCCCAGAAATTGTACTGTATCCACATATTCCTTGGAGGAGGTGGTGGCTCGGGACCAGGGCCGAATTATGCCCATTCCTGCAGCTCCTGCCGCTTCCTCTTCCTCCGATATTCCAGCAAGGGTTCCTTTAGTTAGGCCCATCACCGCTGAAATTCCCGCATCTACAGCTTGGGTTCGACTCTGTAGTTGCTGCCAACTCTGGTCAGTTGACCCTTGCTGTCCCACCTGTAGGACATTCCACATAGTCACTTCGGTATAGTCCCATTAAATCATGCCGAGTGGTCTCCCAATCCTGGGTGTTGTCGGCGCCTCTGGGGTCCCACTCCTCCAGTTGGTCGGATGCTTTGTTCCACACAAACCATGGCTGATTGCTGGCCCGCGCCTCGATTGGCGTTCTGGACTGTTTGGGCAATTCCCAAATGATGCTAGGTCCTTCCTCCATTGACGAACTGACTGTCTGTCTCATGTCAATGAGCGACCGGGAGAACATTGTACTCACTCTCCTCTCCCTCGTTTCCCTAGGTCTGGAGCCCCACTGCCTCGGCGTAGGCAGGGATATCAGGGGTTCCGCCGTCGCCCGTGGTCGAGCTCCCAACTCCCTCTGGACATCATGGGTGCCAGCTCACATGGCTACGAGGGGATACACTGTAGCAGGACCAGACTCCATTCCCCCCGGAACGGGTTGACTTGTTGTAACAGTTTCCTTGCCTCCTGGGCTGGAGACATATGGATCAAACAAAGGGTCCCTGTCAGGCACGGCCTTGGTATCCGTCTCCTCCAGCCAAGGCATTGGAACAGAGGTGATTCGTAACAAAATGTCAGACTGTGGCTTGCCAAAAGTTGCAACTTAGCCCACCTCTTGCAATAAGAGAAAAGTCCATTGATTTCAAAAGGCTTTACTGAAGATCATCAACGAATGGAGTACGCATTCTAAGATACATTGATCTTAGCTGAACTGTAGAATTGTTACAAATGCCAAGCAAAGGAATAGGTACAGAGTATGCAGTTTCCCTCAGGCCCCATCCTCCCCCTTAGTTGTCAAAACAAACAGCCGGAGGGTGAGAAAAGGAAAGTTTCTCAAGGGCGGCAGGAAGGCGAAGGTATGCAGATGATAACAGTCTCTGTCCCTCTGCCAGGCTCCCAGCAGCGGTCTTTCCACCTGTAAGAAGCACACTTGACACACTGACAAAGTTAAAATGGAGTCTCTTTGGCTTAAACACAATCAGAACCTGACACTAAGCTCATAGCCAGTCCGGAGACAGAGCTATGAAAAACAAACAGCCACATCTTTATATTCTATTATTTGTACCATTATTTGTTTATATCATTGATGAAATAATTTCTTAAAGGAGAAGAATATACAAAAAGATTTTTGTAACAGCCTACCCTCCGTCTTTCATACATCAAAACCCAAGCCATCTGAGGTTTTGTACTTGTATTTTCAATACAAAAGGCAAAAGAAAGTGTATAGGTAGACTTAGCTTAACCAATAGTTTAAGTTTTGAAATTTAACAAATTTACCAAGTTCCCTCTACCTCCCTGGTGTTTCCCCTATTAGTTCTAGAAGATATCTTGTCTCAACATCTTTCTTATACTTGTATTTAAAGGAAAGAAATCCAAAGAAGAAGACAAAGGGTAAGAAGGAAAATAGAAGACTACAAAAGACCCATTTGCCACACTCCCTCTAGTCCAGTGATTAAACATAAACAAATCAAAAAGAGTCCAGTAGCATAAACGATATCCAGTAGCATAAACGATAAACAATAAATGAGTCCAGTAAACATAAACGATATCTAATGTGTTAGAAAAGCATAGAGGATTGTACTAGGTCTATATTAAACTGCATAAAACAGAAGGAGGCATATTAAGCCTAGTTTCTTTCCAGATTCTCTAAGTTTTATATTAAAGCAATTTAGATAGCATTTTGAACATGGACATATATATAAATCACAATATATCCCATATACCATACTTATTTGTGAAAGTCCCTAACAACCCTATTTACCCACCCTTTTAATCTCACTTCAGTTTAAAGCTCTATGCCATATAAACAGGAAAAAAGAGAGAGGGGCAGCGATGGGGCACCTCCTCAAGGTGGCAGCGATGTTCTCCGCCGTGTGGGACACGTCGAACACCTCGGCGTGAAGCAAGGCCTTGCAGTAGCCGGCCCGGCGGTCTCCCATCCTTCCCTGGCTAGCTGTGGTAGGCACCTCCCCCCGGCCCCCACCCACAACCGCCTCAGGTTACCACCAGTGAGCAGTAAGCGAGAGGTACGCTTGCTGCACACTTGGGCAGGTCCAGATGTCGGATGTGAAGTGCACAGTTCTCCCGGCAACCCGGGACAGCTGTGCCTTCACATGGTCCCTGGCAGCCCTGTAAAACGAGGGCACCATCGATCTGCTCAATGTCGTGTGAGCAGGGATGGCGTACCAGGAAAAGAAATCGTGGAGCAGCCCTGAGAAGCCGAAGTCTTCTACTATGGAAAACAGTCTCCCATACACCGCTACCAAGTTGATGATGTGGCGCGTGAGGTGCTGGCTCGGCCTCCGGATCCCCTCTCTGGGCACACTAGGACCCTGCGTACCAAGCATCTCCGGGAGAGAAGCTTGGCGTCCCTTCCCTGCAGGAACCCTTGGGGGGAGAGCACCAGAGGAGCCTGCCTCCTTCTGGCTAGCTGGCGGCCGTGCGGCGCCACTTGAACTCACCTCCTGAAGAAGCACCACCTGGTGGTGCCTCTTCATGTGGTTCCTCATCCCAGACATGGTGAGATGCACAGCATCTCTGCCACGGCTGACATGCTGCCTACAATGCAGGCACTGGGCTGCTCGGGGATCCTCTGTTGTCTGGAAGTGCTTCCAGATTTCGGAGTAACAGGCCGGCCCATGCTTCCCAGGAGAAGCGCTTTCGGGCCCACCCTGAGGCACCTCCTGTGAGGTGCTCTGGCCGGACACACCGTGTCCCACTCTCGGCTGGGCAGTTGGGGATGGACAAGGCTGAAGGGGCAGAGATGTGGGCTCTTCCACCACAGTCTCTGCCTCTTCCTCCTGCATCCTCTCCTCCTGCACAGCCGCGAGAGGCCTGCTGCTGGCCTCAGAGGAAACTGGGGTGGACTGCCCCAGGGGGGGTCTCACGGGCAGTTCCTCCAACATCCTCTGGGTTCCTGGGGTGATCATGAGGGATGGAAAAGTCACATGCCCCACGTCCATCCCAGGAGACACCACATGCTGCCCCTCCTCCAGCAGCTGGGTCTCAACCACTGGAGGAGGAGGAGCCTCAGCAGTAGGCCCCTGCCCAGTGCCAGCCCCTGCCTCACGCACCTGGGTTGGGGGTGGCCCTCCAGCAGCTGCCTCAGGAAAGAGAGCCTTGCGAACCCTCTTCCTGTCACCAGAGCCAGGCTGGTGAACGGCAGCAGTGCAGGGGAGGGCCTCCTCCGCTCAGATGGGGGGGCTGCCGCAGCAGTCCCCCTCTACCTCCCCTCCTCCCATCTAGATTTCTCCCTAGCCTTTCCCCCGGGGCCCCTCCCTGCTTTCCTCTCTGACATACTTTCCCCTCCCGAAATCTACACTAACTGATCAGAAAACCTTGGGAAAACAAAGGTCAACTTTGTTTTCGAGACCTAAGTTACCTGCTCTAAATCTGTGCTTCTAGTGGCTCTGTGACTTGGAGATGAACAATCAAGTGCCTTTTTAAGCGACCCTATTTATGTCGGGGAACCTGAGCCTGCCAAACAGCTGAATTCCTCCGGAATTGAGCTGGCCCTAAACCCCCGTAGGTGACAGACATCCTTAGACACTCACACACTAGTATGCCCAGGCCGGCCTGGCACCACCACGGGTGCCAGAGATGGGCAGTGGAACCCTAGTTAAGGGGGCACTAATGGGAAGCCTATTGACAGCTATTCCAAATGTGTATATATATATAGAATTCAAACCTAACTCTCACTCACTAATGCTTTTCCTGCTGAGTCCCTATTTATTTTTTTTAAAAAACTACGCTTGGTTTCCCTATCAATTATGTTGAGGGCAATTAGCTACTTAACAACTGGCCTACCAACCTAAGACAGTATTTAGCGGGAACAATGTTTCTGTGGTGTGTCGGTGTGGGGTGTGGATGTGGTGGTCTGAAAATGTGTCTCCCCCCACCCAAGCTAGCAAGAACACACCCCTAAGCCCACCCAAATGTAAACCCAGACTCACTCACCAGTCCTGCAGTCCAGCGATGTTCAGGCGGTCGTGCAGCTGGTCCTCCTCTCCTCCGCTATGCTGTCAAGAAAGGTGGAATCATGTTAACAGAGTCAATAACATGCTGAACACACACACAACCCCCAAAAGTCAAGGCCCTGATCTGCTTTGGGCCTAGGCAGTCCAGAAGCCATTGTGAGGAAGTGGTGCCATAGTTAAAAGTCAGGTCATGTAGGACCTCCCCCCCCCCAGAAAGGCTAGGGCCAACCAGTGGTAAAACACAACACATCCACCCTGCAGAGCAGGCCTGTGTGTAGGCCTGAATATGGCACACTCATTTTTTGGTGGAAACAGTAGATCAAGCCCACCCCCACACTCAAGCATAACAAAGGAAATATTAAAGAAAGCAAGCACAACAATCAATATTGACCCCCCCAACCCCCAAACAATGTCCTCTTGCCCAACTAGCAAATGTACCTCCTAGCCCAAGCCATAAAGACCAAACTAAAGCATATGCTGGCAGATTGCCACAGCAGTAGCAATAAATTCAAAAAACAAATTTAAAAAAAACCCTACCAGTCTTCCTCTCCAGATGTCCAGCAGCAAAGTTGATCCTCCACACACGCAGAGGTCTCCAAGCCGATGTCCTCCAAGTGCAGTGCAGTCGAATCCAGAAGAGGTCGACTTCCGGTTTGGGGATCCATGAAGGTCTAACGCAGCTCTAAGAGCTGAGCTGTCCAGGCTGCTGTTTTGGAGGCTAGAGGGGCGAGGATTTGCCCGTAGCCAACTGTTCTCAGGCGGAGAACAGGCGTAGAACGCTCAAGAACCTGAGGGCGCGTTGATCTTGGGCGAGGGGGGGTCCTGCGCAACGGACTCTCTCCCGTCCCTTGAGGTCCCACCCGAAGAAAGGTTTTGCCAAGATCTCTACAGCAGTTTTGGAGCCAATTTGGTTGGCATAAGACCTGCATGCCCAAGCTTCATACAGGGACAAGGGGACTTGAAGTGAATTGAATACAGAAACAGTGATTACAACCCGTGAAAACGACTAAGAAGGTAAAGATTACTATCTCTTGAAACGGGACAGATTGCTTTAAGAAATAAAGTACTAAAGGAAATTTAAAAACTGCCACAGATTTATTACAATGAGGGGAAGTTCCGGCAAGAAATTTTTTTTAAAAAGGAATATGTATAACGGAGTTAGTAGAGAAAGCTGATTATTGTTTACATACCTGCGGAGAGTAAGAGATAGTGGATTGTGGGAAAGTCTCAACATCGCGAGAACTGCTGTGTGTGGCAGAGGAACAGGAAATACGTCAGAACGATAGAGAAGCTGGAGAGAAGCGGCCTTTTCTATGTGACAGGAAGTAGAAGATCGCCATTTTGAAGAAGGGAAAGGTCGTGGCTTCAGCGGAAGAGGAAGTAGGCCATCTTGGATTAGAAGTATAGTTGAAATAACTATGTTTGCCACTATGGAGAAGCTGCAAATGGGAGAAAAGTTCATACGAGCAGTGAAAGAAATTTATAGGGACCAGAGTGCAGCAATTGTGGTGAATGATGATGTGACTAAAAAATTAACAATAGGTAAAGGTACAAGACAGGGTTGCCCTTTGTCACCATTGTTGTTTATTTTGGTTTTGGAAATATCGATGATTCAGATACAGGAAGATGATGCAATCCGAGGAATAAAAATAAAAGAGTTTTCCTACAAGGTCAGAGCATTTGTGGATGATATAATGTTAATTGTGGATGACCCAATTGAGAACATGCCAAAGGTAATGGAGAAAATAAAGGAATTTGGAGATTTGGCAGGATTTTATGTAAATAAAAGGAAGTCAAAGATACTATGTAAGAATATGACTAAACAGAAACAACAAGAACTAATGGAAATAACGGACTGTGAAGTAACAAATAAGGTGAAATATCTTGGTATTGAACTAACTGCGAAAAACATAGACTTATTTAAGAATAACTATGAGAAATTGTGGATACAAATAGAGCAAGACTTGATAAAATGGAATAAGTTGAATTTGTCATGGTTGGGAAGAATTGCAGCAGTAAAGATGAATGTATTGCCAAGAGTGATGTTCTTGTTACAAACAATTCCAATTATCCGAGACTCCAAACAATTTGAAAAATGGCAAAGGAAAATATCAGACTTTGTGTGGGCAGGCAAGAAACCTCGTGTGAAAATGAAAGTATTGCAGGACGCTAAAGAGAGAGGTGGAATGCAGCTGCCCAATCTAAGACTATATCACGAAGCAGTATGTTTGGCATGGATAAAAGAATGGATGACTTTGAAAAACCGCAAGTTATTGGCTTTGGAGGGATACAAATAAACATTTGGATGGCATGCATATTTGTGGTACGATAAAGTAAAAGCAGACTCTATGTTCATACACCACTATATCCGGAGAAGCCTCTTCACAATTTGGAAGAAGTATAAAAATTACCTACAAGATGGAATTCCTTCTTGGGTGGTTCCGTATGAAGTAATAGATCCGAGAGCTGTTGATAATGAGCAGCAATGTTTAACCTACAAGGAGATAACTCGAGTAGAATTTTCAAAATTGAGAATAAAAACAGAAGAAGAGCTGTCTCCATGTTATGGATGGTTTCAATATAGACAGATCAGAGATCTTTACAATTCCAACTGTTTGAAAGGAGGAATAAGAATGGAGAATTCAGAATTAGAAGATGTAATTTTTCAAGAAGGTAAAAAGGAAATTTCAAGGATTTATAAAGTACTTTTAAAATGATTTACAGAGGATGAGACAGTAAAAGTCCAGATGGTGAAGTGGGCTATAAATTTTCACAAAGAACACAGTCCTCTGCCAAGGACGCAGGCCTTGCACCCAGAGAGACTAAATCCAGTTCATATACTGGAATCGGGCAGAGCCCTAGGATGGCCAACCGCCCCAAAAGAAAAGAAGAAAGGAAAGGAAATTTACTTTAAGGAGAACATAGCCCTCATTTGAGGACGCTGGCCATGCACCTGGAGAGACTGAGTGCAGCTCAGAGACTGGAACGGGGCAGAGCCCTAGGATGGCTGACCACCCCAAAAGGAAATTAAAGAGAACAGAACACAGCCCTCAGGTGAGGATGCTGGCCTTGCACCCAGAGAGACTAAGTGCAGCTCAGACTGGAATGGGGCAGAGCCCTTGGGTGGACCTCTGCCCCACAGGGAAAGAAGGATGGAAAGAAAATTTATTTTAAAGGGAACACAGCCCTCAGCCGAGGTTGCTGGCCTGGCACGCAGAGAGATTGAATAGGCCCCTCCTCTGAGGATGCTTTGCACGCAAAGAGACTGAGGGGCAAGCTACACATGACGAATGACACTTGAACGGCAAGTGGATTGAGTGGAGGGCAAGTGAACAGGGAGAAATACACTTGCTGTTCAAGTGTCATTTGTCATGTGTAGCTTGGCCCTGAGTGGTAGTCTGGCTTCCTTACAACCAAATACCCACTTTTTAATTGTTTGGTCCCACATAATTAATTGCTTCCTAGATATCTTTTCCAGGAGTACCTGAAATAAATATATATTATAAACATTTTAACTGCCTTTATCTTCCCCAATATACTTAAATGTTTTTTCTCCCATTGTTTTAATCTTTTCACTATTTTTTCCATGTTAATTTGAAATTTACCCCTACCATATATTTAATATTTTTTGTAATTATCACTCCCAAATATTTCAACCTTTTTGCTCCTAATTTAATACCTGTTAATTTACCTGTTTCCTTTTGTTCCTTTTGTTTGATCTTACTAAGCATTAATTCAGACTTTTTAATATTTACTCCTAATCCTGAGTATAATTTAAAGTCTTCTAAAATTATCATAAACTCTCTCAATGCTTCCAAAGGGTTTTCTAATACTACTAGTACATCATCAGCAAATAAATTTAGTTTAATTTCTTCCTTTCCTACTTTATAGCCTCTAATTCTAGCATTCTTCCTAATTCTATCTGCCAAAGGCTCCATAACTAATACAAACTGGATTGGAGATAGTGGGCATCCCTGTTTTACTCCTCTTTGAATTAATATTTCCCTGGTATGTCCATCGTTAATTTTAATCAGGGCTTTCCCTTCTTTATAAATTTTTTAATGCAATCATAAAAGGTCCTTCAAACCCGAATTTGTTTAATAGATGAAAAGATATCCATGGTTTAATTAACTGAATGCCTTATAAACATCTAATTTCAGTAGGGCAATCTTGCTCTTATTATTTGCATGGTATAAGGCGTTGATCACATTTCTTATGGGGTGTCCAATATATCTTCCTTTTACAAATCCATATTGGTCCTCTCACACTAATCTCGGTATTTTTCCAATCTATTAGCTAATACCTTTGCAAAAATTTTATAATCTTGGTTTATAAAGCTTATAGGTTTATAAGAGGCCAGATCCACCAGGTCCCTTTGTTGTTTCAGAATTGTCATAATTTCAATATTTCTCCAAGAGTCAGGGGCTTTCCCACCCTTTAAAATTTTGTTAAATAATCTCTGCAACTCCAGGGCTTTTATATTACCCACCATTTTATAAAATTCTCATCTAAATCTGTCTAAGCCAGGTGATTTCCCATTTCTTAGGTTTTTAATAACGTTCCTAATTTCTTGTTGTGTAATATCCTGATTTAGTACTGTCATATCCTCTTCCTTGATTTTGTTGTCTATCTCCTCCTTAAATTGATTGCTTTCCTCAACTTTAAATAACTTGTGGTAAAATTTTGCAAACATTTCTCTTATATGGTTGTCTTTGAATATCCTATTTCCCCTTGCATCTTTCATAAATCCTATCCTTTTCTTTTCTTTTCTTTTCTTTTCTTTTCTTTTTTCTTTTCTTTTCTTTTCTTTTCTTTTCTTTTCTTTTCTTTTCTTTTCTTTTCTTTTCTTTTCTTTTCTTTTCTTTTCTTTTCTTTTCTTTTCTTTTCTTTTCTTTTCTTTTCTTTTCTTCAAATAATTAGCCATTCTCTTCATGGTGTTTATATTAATGCTTTGGTACTCGTTTTTCAGTGCAATCCTAAGGGGTGGGGGTGGGGAAAGTGAATAGGAACCGAACTAATGCTTGCGATGGCAGAACTGGCTCCTACATGGGCATAAATGGCCTTCCATTGGTGGCTTCACAAAGCGCACCACCGCTGCTGGGCCACCACTGCCGTGAGTGAGAGGCAGCCGGGCGAAGGCGAAGAAGTGGCGTAGGGCCCTGCGTTGGCACAGGAGGGGGCGGGGCAGAGGACGGGGCCAGAGTTTGTTCACTCCCTAAGCCCTTCCAGAAGCGGGAACGCCCACAGCAGCGCAAAACAGCTACGGCGAAAACTCGGCCCCTTCCCCGAGCACCGAGCCCTGCCCCCATGGCCCGAAGGAGCATAGGATGGGAACTATTATGGGGGCCAATCTGCGTGCACTCCTGGCATGGATGAGCACTCCTCCCCACACCCAATCACCTGCAGATGCACCCTATAAAACATCCAGCCAGCGCTACCCGCGCTCTCAGGTAAGTGAGCACATGGCTGAAAGCTCTGCCCGTTTGCTGTGTGCCATGGGCACTTTGAACATGAGGCGGGAGAGAGGGTGCCCACGGTGGCAGGCACTGGGTGCACTTTGGGGACTTTGCAGGAAAAGTGGGAGAACTTTGCACTCCCGCAAGGGAAGAAGGGCAAAGTCCAGAATGTCTGGCTAACTAACAACAGCCACTCATGTTTCCTTGCAGGTTATTTGACTCTGAAGTTCCAGCTCAGTAAGGAGCGAGGAAGCACTCACAGATAAGAAGGAGATGGGGTGATGGCTAACCCGTCTTGCTGATTAGTGCTAACTGCCCCATCACCTGAACCCACCTGACCACTAGCCTCTTCAGGTGAGGCTTGACAGGGGAGGGGGCAATGGCAGCAGCCCCTGCCTGCTCCAGAGGCAGTTGCCTAGAAAACTACTCTTGACCAGGTGTTTGTAACTACCTACTCGTTTCCTCCCTTAAAAGTAAAAGCACCCCAAGGCAGAGTGCATCCTTGCCAGACGGTCTTGCATCAGCTGGTCACTGCCGCTGCTGCTCTCTACTATGTGCATCTCCCCAGATGTTGGAGTGTGGGCTTTGCCTCAGCCATGGACCAAGGCAAAGCCCACATGTGTGTCTTTCCTGAGCATGTCTCCTTCTCCCCCCCAATCCTCTCCGAGTGACATTTGGATCCAGCCCAGGAAGCAATATCTCACAGCAGTCTGCATCTCAGCCTCGCCCCTGGGAGCGAGAAGGAGGGTTGCACAAAATGCCTTGGCTCCCTTTCCAGCCTAGAAACAATGGCACTTTTTCCAGTTTAATAAAATGAGTTGAAAAACAACAAACGTCTGTGTTTGCATGCCTGACTGACATTGCCAGTAGACCCTCCCTCAACACCCTGTCACACATTTCCACTCACACATCCCCACAAATGTATCAAGGAGACCCCATTCAGCCTCCCTTCCCCCTCCCTCCCCCTGATGTAACGTCAGGCAGAGGGGTGGGAATTGAACTGTGGCCCATGAATGTCTGCGGGGAGGGGGGAGGCACTGAGGACTTTCATTCTCTGATAGGCTGAGCCACTGGCATCTGATAAGCCAGGTAGAGAGTTGCTTCAGGTGGAAAGCCGCTGCCCAGGGGTGGGAGATGGGAGGGAATTGGGTCCGCTCTCGTGAACCACGGCCCCATCAGCGATAAACTGCGAGTGGTGGTAGCCGGTTGCCACATCCCAGGCAGGAGGTCCTGCGAGCTTGGGAAGGGGTGCTCCCTTTGCAGCTGAAGCTGCAGAGATACAGCCCCATGAATCAGTTTCCCCCATGGTGGGCCTGACCCCCAGATGCCTGGGGCCACCCCATTGGTCATCCCCACAACCATCACCCCGTGGAGCCCTGCCTAGCATCCACACCTGCGGGGCACCAGCCAGGCATCCAGATTAACAAGGCATGGTCATTGGGAGGGGCAGGGTGTGTGCCAGGCTGTGAGTGGCCCTCCCCTTGCCAGTGCTGCCTACTGCAATCATCATCTTGGTCCACTCGCGTTACCCAGCTGGAGTGTGGGAGCCATTCCTAGGCCGCCAGCTCCACCATGCCCATGGGGGAGGCCATAGGCCCCACCCACAGGGGCAGTGAAGGACTGCCCTGATTGCCCCAAGTGCCTGGAACCTGGGCACGTGAGACCCCCCAGTGTGCAGCCTCCATGCTCCCCCCTCACCCAGGGCAGATGGCCCAGGTGGCCGCCCTTGGCTGTGAGATGGCCCCCCTTTGCTGGCGAGTATTGTGATCACCCCAGTTCAGGGGAGTGTGCCAGGTGGAGCGGGTGTCTAAAGCCAGCCTAGGAGATATGCCAAGATGACCCTTGCCCATTCCATGCACAGCCTCCACATCCTGCACCCACCCCATCTTGCAAGGGACACACTGATATTGCCGAATCGGGCATGTGCCCTTGATGCCAGGCCATGGACGGCAGGATATGGCAGACAGATCTCTGGATCATCACAGCAAGACATGGGTCCTTGGTTAAATGACTTCCATTCTGAAGTCTGAACTGTACCATATGCACAGGTCCATAGAGTTGCCTAGAAGCAAGGATGCATCTGAGCAGTACAACTTCCTCAGAAGGGATAAGGGTCCGGGGGAAGTACAGACCTGAACCCTCAACCACTCCCCTCCCTTCCAACCCACAGGTCTGAGCTGGAATGGGTCTGGGAAACCCATCCATGGTTTATACATTAGCCAAACAGGAGATAGGGAGCTGTTACATTTCATACGCTACAAGGTCATGTCAGCAAGCTGTGTTGTTCAGTGAGCCTCAAAGAAACAGATTGCCCACAGCTGTCCCAGCTGCATGGAGGGTGACAGCTGGCGGGAACAGTGGGTGGTGAGGCTTGGGGCCCAGCTAATTGCCAAGGTGGTTGGAAATGACCTCCTGGCAGATGAGGGCGAGATGGTCATGCGGCCAGTGTACCTGGAGGAGCTCTTCCCGGACCGTGCGGAGGAGGCCCGCCTCATGTGAGCGAGGATAGACGAGGCACTGCATGAGGCAGAGCACAACCTCCTGGAAGAGGAGGTGGCAGCAGGCCCTGAGCACTGTAAGTCAGGGACCTCCCAGGGGGTGTTTCTCCTGCTGCTGCAGATGGCAGACCGCAAGGCCTCGGATGCGCCCCGGCTGCTCCCATCAAGGCGCAGCCCGCGGCACCCACCAGGCCGGCACTAACGGGCATGCTCCCTTCCTCCTCCACAGGGACCATTGATGAAAGATGGATGGCTGCCATGGACCGGGTGCACGGGGCGTACCTGCAAGCCTGGGCATGTGAGTCTCGCCAACGAGGTGGCCTGTGGCCGTGACAGGATGCTTTGAGCACACAGGAGCCCTAACGGCACCATCCCTCATGTCTTAACCCCACAGTGGTGCCTGCCCAGAGCCCCTTGCCAGATGAAGAGGAACTGGGGAGGGGCTTCACCGCCTTGTCTCCACCCTGCCACCCACCACTCATTGAGGGCCCAGAGGGTGACCTGGTGGAGGGGACCAGCAGGAAGTGGCCAAGGCTGGACCCTGTCTCTGTGGAGGCTGATGTAGCTGCTGGGACACCATCCCTGGAGCAGGCGTCTGGCACCCCAGTTGGACTCTTGTCCCCTGACTGGGACTTTGTGGTGGAGGCACTTGCCTCCTTCTGCCCCAACGCGCCACCTAGCCCTCCCCCTCCCACCTGTTGATTTGTTGAGTTCGAGTTGGTTAGTTGCTATTGTTGGGTTGCCTGTTGCGGTCTTTGTTCTGTAATAAAATCCGTTTTGTTAACAGTGCGAACGGTGCGGCCTGTCACCAGGGGGCAGTGGCAGATGCCCGGGGTGGCGTATCCATGCCCTCTACATGCAGGGGTCGAGGGTGCCGGTGCATGGAGGGGTGTTCCAGTCACCCCAGGATGCTGTGGGGGTGTGAAAGGCAGGTGTCTGGTGATGTGGGCCCCTGCCCACCCAAGCATGGCCCTCAGTGTGCGGCATTCCACAAGTGCTCCTTTACCATTTCTCGCAAAGCTTGGTGATGCTCCTGGTGCTCGTCGGGAGTGTCAGGGGAGAGATGACCAGCGGGTGCCAGCCAGGGGTCCTCAGCTGGGCCCTCTGTGGCTGGCAGGAGAGCTGCTGCCGCACGGCGATATTGTGCACAATGACACAGGTGGCCACGAGCTTGGCAACAGTGAACAGCTGCATGGCCAGGCGGCTCCCCCGTGTGATGGAGGCATCTGAAGCACATCTTCAGCTGGCCGAAAGTGCACTTGATCACCATCCTCATGCGCTGGTGGGCTTGGTTGTAGTTTGCTCGGTCTGGGGGCTCATCCGCCGGGTATGGCGTCAGGAGATGGGGCATCAATGGATAGCCGCGGTCACCTGCAAAGGGTGGCAGCATTAGGGTCTCCCTGGCAGTCCCTGTCCCCTAAGTTTCCCCCTCCAACTCCTGACCTAGGAGCCATCCTCTCCCATCAGGCCATGATGACAGGAGCCTGTTAAGTCCAGAGGTGGTGAAGATCTGTGCATCATGAACGCTTCCCGGGAACACGGCCACAAGGTCTGTGAAGATCCCCTGGTGGACACATGCCGCCTGGACATTGATACTGTAGAACTGGTGCTGGTTCCTGTAGATCTGTGGTTCCTGTCTTGGCACGCAGATGGCCACCTCGATGCAGTCGACTGCGTCAATCACATTGGGGAAGCCTGCAAAGGAGGAGAAGACTGCCCGGATGGGCGCCAACTCTGCCTCCGAGGTTGGAAAGTGGACATGCTTTTGGATCCGACCAGCTATGGTGTCCAGGAAGGCATGCAGCCAGAGGCTGGCGGATGACTGGGAGACCTCCAAGGCCTCAGCCATCACTCCCTGGAAGGAGCTGGTAGCCTGGTATCAGAGGGAAAGCAGGACTCTCTGGAGGACAGGGATGCCCCCAGAAGCGGCAGCTTGCCCCTGCAGGACGGGCGCAAGCTCCTCACACAGAGCCTGGATGGCAGCCCTGTTCAGGCGAAAGCGGTCCAGGCATGCCATGTCATCCAGAAGCAGAGATGGGACCCTGGCATGGAACCGGTGACAAAACCTGAGCCAGTGGCACCTGAGGGCCGCTCGGGCATACAAGGCTGGCAGGAGGTGGGTGACCCGGATGGCTGGGAGGTGCAGTGGCAATAACGGGCACCAGGCGGGGATGACCGGAGTTCTGCCAGAAAGAAGTGCGAGTTTAGCGATGGCATTGTCTAGTTGTGCCTCCCCCACCTGTGAACCGCAGGCCTACCGGTCCCAGCAGCGTGAGGTGGATGGTGACCAGGTGCAGGTTCCCTGCCTGCTGCATGGCCTGGCCCAGCCACCCTTCCCCATCCTGGACCCCCAGCGCCCTCCTCCATCTTGCTACGGGAGTGGGTTGGCACGTGACCAGGCGACTGATTCCCACAACTTATCTCAGGGACCAGACATTCCAGAGGGCACTGCCCCCATTTCTGCTGAGAGCACTAGTGGTGGCGGGAGCCAGCTCCAGGCGAACTGGACGGAGGCTGAGAAGCTGTTGCTGTTCAGATTTGTGGTGGACAATGTGGAGGTTGCCCTGAGCACAAACAGGGATGCCTCGTCCCGGTCTAGGCGATGATTAATCTGACAGATGGCAGCCAACAGAGTCTTGGCCATGGGCAACGCACCCTACTTCGCTCACTCGGTAATGAAATGCTGGAATGATTCTTTTGATCCTGCGTGCAAACAGGTGTGCCTCCTCATGTCTCAGGGGGTTCCTTACGAGTCAGCCCTCAATGAGGGGCTCCCTGGCCCAGAGGTGGTCATACGAGCAGTCATTCTGGAGGGAGTGGTGGGCGGCCTGGGCATCGAGTTCCTGCCCCGTTAGTATGCACAGGTTCAGGGGGGCAAGGGGGAAGGGGCTGCTTGGAGCGCAGCACATGTATGACAGGGCCTCTTCCGTGGGCAGGCACGGCCCCTGAGGGTCCGCACCCAAGCGATGCGGAGGTGGAGCCGGCAGGGTCTGCTCCCCTCCTGGTGGATAGTGGGTCCCAGCATCAGAACGCCCTCCCCCTTACGCAGCGAGACCCTGATGTCAGCGACGAGGAGCCTCAACCAGGCCCTTCGGGGCCCCCGGATCCAGAGCCTGGTATGTGCCTGCAACTGTGGCTGGAAGGGGTGGGGGCATCCATGGCCATGGGCCTTGGCCTCAGATGGAAGGACCCTCTTAGCACCAGCCAGCCTTGGGATGGTGGACTGCACCTGCAGATGGGGTAGGTGCGCCTGGCCTGGCTCGATGACTTGCGGTGGCCCATGTTTGACCGCTGCTCATCCATCACCGAGCCCTATTCCCACCCACATCTCTCTCTGGCAGGGTCATAGAATCATAGAATCATAGAATCATAGAGTTGGAAGGGGCCATACAGACCATCTAGTCCAACCCCCTGCCCAGTGCAGGCTCAGCCTAAAGCATCTCTGACAAGTATTCATCCAGCCTCTTCTTGAAAACTGCCAGTGAAGGGGAGCTCACCACCTCCCTAGGCAGCTGATTCCACTTTTGAACTACTCTGACTGTGAAAAAGTTCTTCCTAATATCCAGCCGGTACCTTTGTGCATGTAATTTAAGCGCATTGTTTCAGGTCCTACCCTCTGCTGCCAACTGGAACAGCGCCCTGCCCTCCTCCAAATTACAGCCTTTCAAATATTTAAAGAGAACAATCATGTCCCCCCTCAATCTCTTCTCCAAACTAAACATTCCCAAGGCCCTCAGCCTTTCCTCGTAGGGCTCAGTCTCCAGCGATCCATGCACCTGGAGACCATCAGTCTTCAGGGTCCATGCGCCTGGAGATTGGTGGGGATGTGATCGCCCAGCTGCGTGAGCTAACACCCTCCAGGAGGACCTCCGTGGCCGGAGCGGCTCTCCTGCAGTCGCTGGGCTTCCCTGTGTCGGTGGAGACTGAGGGCGACCCAGGGACACCATTGGTTCAGGACACCTCGTCAATGGAGGTTCTTGAGGAGCCATCTCAAGCCTAAATGCTCCCCCTCCCACTCCCCTGCCCCCGTGTGCAGCGGGCCCTGTGCGGGAAAGACCGGCCTCTGCCTCCAAGGACAAGGGGCCCATGGAGGGGGTCCTTCCAGGTGCTAGAGCTCAAGGCCCCGCCCTGCCCAGTAACTTCCCCCAACCCTGGTGGCAATGTGGACAGCGATCGAGAGGGAGTGCCTAGAGGTGCACGGCACATGGGAGGAGGCGAACAACTGTGGTCGGGAGTTCACGGCTGTGATGTTGGAGCTGGGAGAGGGGGTCCACGCCTCTCAAACCCATGATGAGGCCGTGCTCGAATGGATCATCGCCGTCCTTGACCCACCAGCCCTGCCAGCCCCACCTGCCCCAGAGGAGCCCCTCCCTCGGGGCCATCCCCCTGCAAGGGCCCAGGCCCGGGGATGCCTGAGGGGGTCAGGACACTGGGCACACAGGTGAGCCCCGCCGCCACCAGACAGGGGCCAGCTAATTTGTCGTCATGGCACTGTTGAAGAATTTCTTTGCATTGACTGGGTGGAACATACAGTTTGTTGTCTTTGTACCACTCACCCGCTTCGGTCTGTGTGAGCTCGTTGCAAGGCACTCCTTTGCCTTCCTTTTGCACTTCCTCTTTCACCCGCCTTCTCCAGTCAGAGAGATCAAGTTTCTTATTGAGTTGGTGTTTCACCATTTGGCTACGGGTTGTCACTGCCCTTCCCAGTAGGGTTGCTGAAAACACTGTGTCAATAATTTCTTCCCTCTGGCTGTCATGTTGGGGCATTCGTGACAGGGCATCTGCTAGGAAGTTGGCTCACCCTGGTAGGTAATTGAGTGTGAAATTAAACTTGAAGAAGAATTCAGCCCAGTGAAGTTGTTTAGCATTCAGCTTTCTGGGTGTGCGGAGAGCCTCTAAATTTTTATGATCAGTCCAGACTTCGAATGGGCTTCTAGCCCCCTCCAGCCACTGACTCCATGTAGTAAGAGCAAGTTTAACAGCAAATGCTTCCTTTTCCCACACACTCCAGTTGCATTCTGCATCAATAAATTTCTTGGATAGATAGCCACAGGGGCGGAGTTTGCCTTTTGCATCAGGTTGTAGCAACACACACATCCCTGCTGCCGTGTCGCTGGAGTCGACTTGCACAATGAACTTGTGGTTTTCGTCTGGGTGCTGCAGCACGGGCTCTGAGACGAATTTTAATTTCAGCGATTCAAACGCTTGCTGACACTCTGGGGCCCACTGTAATTTGGCTTGGGTTTTTTCTCTTGTCCCCCCTTTCCCTTGGTTTTCAATAAGTCCGTCAAAGGCAGAGCTATTTGGGTGAAGTTTTCTATAAACGGTCTATAGAAATTGGCAAATCCCAGGAAAGATTGCAATTGCCTTCTCGTTTGGGGTGCTTCCCACCCCTCCAGTGCCTGTATCTTAGCTGGGTCCATTTTTAGTCCTTGACTAGATATACAGTAGCCCAGGTAATCCAACTCCTCCTTGTGAAATTCACACTTGGACAGTTTGACAGGCAACTTATGCTTGATTAGGGTGCTTAGCACTTTCTGGACCAGTTCAACATGTGATTCATTACCCGCTGTATAGACAGACACGTCATCAAGGTAAACAACCACCCCATTGTACAGGTATTCATGGAGCACTTCTTGAATAAGAGTCATGTATACAGCTGGAGCTCCTTTAAGCCCAAACAGCATGACTAGGTATTCAAATTGTCCTAAGGGTATGTTAAAGGTGGTTTTCCATTCACCCCCCTCCCATATTCTAACGCGGAAGTATGCATCTTTTAAATCCAGTTTCTAGAAGACTTCGCCTTGAGCTACTACGCTGAGCAGATCTCAAATCAAAGGGAAGGGGTAGGCATTTGACATGGAAACCGCATTGATGCCTCTAAAATCTGTGCATAGTCTCAACCCCCTATCCTTCTTTTTGACGAACAAAACTGGGGTGGCATATGGGGAGCTGGCTGGCCGGATAAACCCCCTCTCCAAATTTTTGTCTATGAACTTCCATAGCTCCTGGCATTCCACTGGGCTCATGGCGTACAGTTTGCCCTTGGGTAACTTCTCCCCAGGAATCAGTTCAATGGCTCAGTCAGTGTTGTGGTGGGGGGGAAGCTCATCCACCTCCTTTTCGCTGAACGCTAGGCGGAGATCCCTGTACTCCCGGGGGATGGTTTTTTCCTCCTCCTTGGCTAGTAAGGTGACATTCAGGGGGGAGGGAGGTGTCCTGCCCCACTCCCTCATCCACGCATGCACACTGCACTGACTTCCTTTGAATATGATAGCCCCCTCCAACCATTTGATGTAGGGGTCATGGTCTCCTAGCCAGCAGCTACCCAGGATCAGAGGGTATTTAGCTGCATTGCTGACTACATAGGGATGGGCCTCCCAGTGCTTACCCATTCCCATGGGCACAGGTTTGGTTTCAAAGGGGGCCGGACTCATGCTGGAGGGGCTTTCAGGGGACATTGAGCTGCAAAATGTCCAATATTTCCACACTGGAGACATAAGCCCTGCCTCCACCAAGTGTCCAACTGTTCTCTGCCTGTCCCCGGTCCTCCTGGGGTGGGCCAGCCACAGGTAGGTAGGTTGGCTCATCTTGTCCCCAAGAGCTGGTGTTGTTTTACCAGGTGGACTACCTGGGTATGGTTTTTGACCTCTGCAGCCGTCTTGCCGAAAAGTAACGCTCCCAGCGGGCCAATTAATGTCCGGGTTGTGATCCCACAACCACCTGCTACCCAAAATCAACGGGTATTTGGCTGTAGAGCTAATAACAAAGGATATCATCTCCCAATGCTGTCCCATTCCTGTGATCACCGGTATGGTTTCAGTGGTGACTGGGTTCATATTGGAGCCGTCCATTTGTTCAAAAATAACTGGAGTTTCCAGTTCCTTCATTAGGAGGACTAATCCATTAACTAGAGCCGGTGCAATAATATCTCGGGAGCATCCAGAATCGATGAGAGCTTGAACACGGATGTGAGTCTTTCTTTCAGGATTAACTAGTGTAACAGGCATGAATAATATGGACCCTCGTGGTCTTTCGACTATGGGAACGGACCGTTTGGTGATCTGCTGTTTGGGTCCTATTACGACAGATCCATCTCGTTTCCCGAACTTGGGCTCTCGGGTCCTTCTTCACCAATTAGAGCGGTGGAATCAAATTCCATAACTTCCTCCAGCTCTAATCTCTTTTCTGGAGGGTTTCTCCGGGTGGCTCCGCGCCCTCTAGTAGTCTGAGGGGCTGGCGTTGGGCGGTACGGCAGGGGAAGGGTGGTCGAGGTTGGACATGCTGGCTGGAACGGAGCTCATTGCACAGGCCTGAGTGGACATTGTGCTGCATAATGACCGCTTTGGCCACAATGTAAGCATAGTCCTTGACGCCATCTAGCTTCTCGCACTCCTTTAGCCGCGTATCTGGCTCCTCTTCCCCCTCTGACAATTATTGAAGTTCTTCTATGTCCTGTTGCTTGTTGTTGCTCTACGAGCCGTACCTCCTGCAACCGGTTTTCTACTTCACACGCCAATTGGATCCAACCCAGTAGTGTTGGGGGGTTGTCTTGCATAAGAGCCCAATCCAATAATCTAGGATTCATGCCTTGTTTGAACAAAATTATTTTTGTAGACTCCTCACATCTCGGGCATTTGGCGGCTAGCTGTCGGAATTTAGTTACATAGTCCCTGGCCGACAGATTGCCTTGCCTAATGATTTGTAATTCCGTTCAGGCTCTATCTTCTTCTAACAGGTCTTCGTATTGGGCATGGAGAGCTGCTACCAAGCCTTGTCTAGCTCCGGGCCCCCCAATTCATATAAAGTTACATACCATTCTGCTGCTTTCCCTTGCAATCGGGATCCTAGATGTTCGATTTGACTGGCTTTGTCTTCGAACAAATGTCCCCAACGATTGAAAAACTGAAGCGCTTGCACTAGGAAAAACCCGAGCTTCACGGGATCTCTGCTGAATGTGGCTTCCAGTTTCACCCATCCCATCAGTAATTCTTGGGGTCTAGCAACTGGAGATGGCAACGGGTAGTATTGTATAGGTGCTGGCCTCTGCCTAGGCCTTGCATCTGGAGGTCGCAGACCCTGTTGTATTGGGGGTTGTTGAGGTCATGGTTGCAGGTACCCCTGCTGTCTTGGAGGTGGAGGGCCCTGTGGTCTCGGTAGTGGGGGGCCCTGCGGTCTCGGAGCCGGAGGACCCTGCGGAGGTGGTGGGAGACCCTGGCATTGTGGAGGCGGAGGACCCTGTGGTACTTGCCTTGGTACTCGGCCCCGTGGAAGAAGTTGACAAGGTGGTTGCTCTTGCGGCAGTGGGAGTCCCGGGGGAAGTTCCTGGGGCTGGAGCGGTCACTCTCCAGGGGGAGGCGGCAGCTCCTGCGGCTGGAGAGGAGGTTGCTTTGCTGGTCGTTCCTCTCCATCGTCTCCCAGGAGCACTGGTGGGGCAAGACCATCATCTAGTGGGAGGTCCTGAGGGCGCTCATCTGGTATCCCGTCCGGTGGATCTTGAGGTTGGTCAGGCGGTGGTATCAGCGGTTCTTGCTGATCACCCCCGGGCAAGGGCTGCAGTTGCTCGCCCTGAGGGGGCACCTGGCCTTGTGCTGGCTGTGATCCAGGCAGGCCCCTCTGGAGAGCTGCCACCCCACGACCAATTGAGATCCTTGTATTAGTAGGTTCCAGTCCTTCCATATTAGAGACATAAGGATCAAACAAAGGGTCCCTGTTTGGCACGGCCTTGGTATCCGTCTCCTCCGGCCTAGGCATTGGAACAGGTGTGATTCGTAACAAAATGTCAGACTGAGGCTTGAATAAAAGTTGCAATCCAGACTACCCCTTGCAATGAGACAAGAGTTCATTGATTCCAAAAGGCTTTTACTGAAAATAAACAACTAATATAAGTCCACATTCCCATATCCAAGGATCAGGGCTGAGCTTAGAAATTGTTACGAATGACAGGCAAAAGCAAAGGTACAGAATAGCAGTTCCCTGTGGGCCCCATCCTCCCCCTTAGTTCTCAAAACAATCAGCCCGAGGGTGAGAAAGCAAAAGTTTCCCAAGGGCGTCGGAAAGGCAGATATCTGTAGACATAACATTCCTCTTCTCTCTGTGAGCTTCCAGTGGAAGGCTTGCCACCTGCAAAGAAAACACTTAATATACGGACAGGATCAAAATGGAGTTTCTTTGGTTTGAACACAGTCAGAACCTGACATTCTGCTCCCTCTAAAATGTTCCTTCCCCAGGTTTAAGAGGGTACAGAGTGTGAAATGCTTTTAACAATCTAGGGGCTTGAATATGAATAGGCTCCACCCACTCATCATGCCCAGAGTCAAAGTCCTTCCACCTAATGAGGTAAAACAATTTATTGTGTCTAATTTTAGAGTCCAAAATTTCTTGTACTTCATAATGAATTTGATCATCAATTAAAGAAGGTATTGGTGGAGAGGTGGTACGCCATTGGTTTGCAGGGGGGACCTTTTTCAGCAAACTGATGTGAAATGTAGGATGGACTTGACGTAAATTCTTTGGTAAGTCAAGTGCTACAGTAACTTTATTGATCACCTTGCGAACAGGAAAAGGTCCTAGAAATTTTAGAGCCAATTTACGGCTCGTTTGAGCTACTCATAAGTTCTTTGTTGAAAGGTAAACAAGATCTCCTGGATGTAATTCCCATTCGGCCACGTGATGGCGATCGGAGTATTTTTTGTAATTCTGTTTGGCTTTGTCAAGATGTGCCTAAATTTGAGTCCATTGATGTGCAGCTTCCCCCCACCATTCTGAAACATCTTTGGGAGCTGTCAGAGGGGGAAGAGCTTCAAAAGGATAGGGTTTAAAGTCATAGCCATAAACTACTTTGAAGGGTGTTTCCCCAGCAGAGGCATGCACACTGTTGTTATAGGAAAATTCTGCCAAAGGTAGTAGATCAGCCCAATTATCTTGTTGAAAGTTAATATAGCATCTGAGGAATTGTTCTAAGATTTGATCAGTTTTTTCCGATTACCCTTCGGTTTGTGGGTGGTGGGCAGAGCCCAAACCTTGTTTCACGCCCATAAGTTGAAGGAGCTCCCGCCAGAAGTTGGCAACGAACTGTCCGCCGCGGTCGGATATTACCTTTGATGGAAAAGAATGTAGTTTTACAATATGTTTTATAAAAATGTCTGCTAATTTCTTAGCTGAAGGTATAGTGGTACAAGGAATGAAATGGGCTTGTTTTGAAAATAAATCCACCACGACCAGTATACATGTGTGGTTCTTGGAGGAGGGAAGATCAGTGATAAAGTCCATCGAAATAATCTCACAAGGTCTGCTTGGGGTTTCAAGGGGTTGTAAAAGTCCTGGAGGCTTCCCTTTTCGAATTTTGGCGCTGAGACAAATTGGGCAGGAGGCCACATACTGGGAAACATCTTTGCGTAAGCCTGACCACCAGAATTGTCTCTGAAAAGGTGAAGAGTTTTCAAATATCCATAATGGCCAGCAGTTGGGGCATCGTGACAATGGTGCAAAATTTCTTTCCTTAAAGTAGCAGGTACATAAAAATGATCGCCCCAAAGCCATTCCCCTTGTGCAGATTGCGTTAATTTCTCTTTGGGCACATTTTCCCCCTCCTTTTCCACTTCGTCTTTCAGTGTTTGTCTCCACCCCTGATCTGGATGAGGAGGTTGGGCTGCATGGCTGCGCGTTGTGACCACACCTCCTAATTGCGTAGGCGAAAATACTGTATCTACTGTCTCCTCCCTCTTGCTTTTGAGTTGGGGCATGCGTGATAGAGCGTCCGCTAGGAAATTTGTTTTGCCAGGCAAAAATTTGAGAGTGAAATTAAATTTGGAAAAGTATTCCGCCCACCGTAACTGTTTTGCATTAAATCTCCTAGGGTTGCGTAAGGCCTCCAGGTTTTTGTGATCCGTCCAAACTTCAAAAGGATGATGGGCCCCTTCAAGCCAATGCCTCCAAGAGGAGAGCGCTGCCTTTACTGCAAACGCTTCCTTTTCCCAGACATTCCAATTTCTCTCTGATTCCGAGAACTTGCGAGATAAATAGGCACACAGTTTAAGGCTATTATCTTCCCCTTTTTGCAGGAGCACACCCCCAATCACCGTATCGCTGGCGTCTACCTGTACAATGAAGGGGCAATTTTCATCGGGGTGTTGTAGTACTGGCTCGGATATAAATTGCTGTTTTAAAAGATTAAAAGCCAATTGGGATTGTGTTGTCCATAAAAGCTTGGAGGATGGCTTTTTAGCTTGCTCCCGTTTGTCTTTTGTCTTAAGTAGTTCAGTGAGGGGAAGAGTGATTTGGGCAAAATTCTGTATGAATTGACCTGCTGTGAATTAGCGTTGATTGGAAATGGAAAATATCGATTTGGAGAGTGTGACTGGGACTATTATGTGTATAGAGGAGGCCAGGATGAAGGGAAACCGAAACGAGCAATTTTAAGCTGGCGGGCTTGTTGCCACCTACCTGGAGATCCAGAGGGATCCTATTAGACTCTTCTGATACTGCTGTTTTGGACACTTACCTTTATATCGACCATCCTGATACGAGGACAAGAATTATTCTATGGACTATGATTATTCCAGTACATTCAGATTATAGAATTGCTCTGGACTCTTTGCAGTAATTATGGGACAGATGTATGTACTTGCTGTATTTATATTGTAAAATGTGATTGATTGTACATTTTTGTATTTATATGGTGAATAAGACGCAAATAACAAAATATTTTGATATAATAATTATAGATTTATTGGGTTCCTAGGGCGTATGCCCTCGTTGGAGTCTGTTGTGAATTACCATTTAAATACAGTTGGCTGCAATATCGACAAATTAAAGACTTATTTGAATCAGATCAAAGGAAGGCAGGTTTTAGAAATAAAAACTCAGAATTAGAAGAACTTTTATTGGGGGATAATAATAAAACAATTTCTAAAATGTATAAATTATTGTTGAAATGGTATACTGAAGATGAGACGATTAAGGTTCAAATGGTAAAATCGGCAATAAATTGTAATAATGAGATTATGATGGATGCATGGGAACAGTTGTGGAAAAATACTTTAAAAATTTCAACGTGTACCAGTATCAAAGAGAATGGCTATAAAATGATATATAGATGGTATTTAACACCAAAAAAGTTAGCAATTGCCAATAACCAGCTATCCGACAAGTGTTGGAAATATAAAGAGCATGAAGGTTCTCTATTTCATATGTGGTGGACTTGTGATAAGGCTAGAGACTTCTGGTCTAAAATATGTATTGAAATGTCTTTAATACTCCAAAATAATGTAGTTAAGAATCCAGAAATGTTATTGTTATCCTTGCATTTAGAATACATTGATAGAAGGGATAGAGTAATATTGTACTATATGATAACGGCGGCAAGAACTTTGTATGCACAATATTGGAAGAAAGAAGAAATACCGAAAACTGAAGAGTGGATACAAAAAGTGTTATATATGGCGGAAATGGACAAATTAACAAGGAAACTGAGAGAGCAAGATCCAAAGGAATTTTTTGAGGACTGGGGGAAATTGAAAAAATACTTAGAAAAAAGATGGGATGTTAAAGGACAATTATGGTCTTTTGAGTGTTATTAAGTAAGATAAGATATAATGTTAATCTTTACCATTAAGTTTAAAATGACAACTAAGAGATAGTATTTGCAATAAGAAACGGGGGGTTGAAGTGCTGTTGGAAGTCAATAGAGGAAAGGGGGAGGAGAGGGGGTAGGGAGCATATACTATATATATAGGGGGTAATTAGTAAGTAAGATGTAATAACATTATGTATGTTATGTTAACCATCCAATAATCTTTTTTTTTTAAAGGAAGAAGAAGCAATTAAAAGCATCTGGCTGTACACAGAACTGTTGCTGAGAATGACATATGGAATGCTTGCTACAAAGTTCCAGTCCCTCCCTGTGAGCCCCACCCCCACCCCCAGTGCCCAACCAACTGGGCATAGTCAGTGGGAGAATAGGAAGGAACCATCTCAAGGTCTCTGTGGCGAGCCATCCGAGATAAGCATGCTGTCTTCCCAGGAGCTGGACGGCTTGTGTAAAAAACTACACACACACACACACACACACACACACACACACACACACACACAGAGGATGATGGCAAATGAAGGGGAAGATGGAGGGACTGTGGGCAAGAGACCTGACAGACGGATTGGGATCTTCCCGTCCCCCTCGCAGGATCTTGCAGGTGCGGCTCTTCGCCGCAGCCTGAACCCCTGAGTCCTCCTCTCTCTGACCACCCGGCGGCCACAGTCTTCACCCACCTTGCTGCACAAATGGAAGGGTTGTCCGCCTCTGACCCGGAGGTGTGGTTTGCGGGCACATGGGTGCTGCTGGTGGTCCCTTCCCCAACACTTGCAATGCCCCGTCCCATCATTTCAGTGAGGGCAGGGAGGTGGTCTTCCAGGCTCTGTCACAGGATCTTCCAGGTGCAGCTGGTCACTGTGGCTGGAACCCCTGGGTCCCCCTCTCCCACCCTGACCCCTTCGTGTTCCCTCTTTCTTCCTCTCCCTCTCAGGTACTGCCACGAGTCCCTTCCCCAAGACTTGCACTGCCCCGTCCCCTCCTTTCTGTGATGGCAGGAAGGTGGGTCAAGACAGCAGCTGCTGACGGATCAGGGTCTTCCTGTCCCCCTCGCAGGATCTTCCAGGTGCAGCTCGTCACTGCAGCTGGAACCCCTCAGTCCACCTCTCCCTGACCACCTGGCAGCCGCAGTCATCAACCACCTTGCTGCACAAGTGGAATGCATTGTCCGCCTCCAACCCAGAGGCCTGGCAGGCAGGCACATTGAGGGTGCTGCCAGCGAACAGCCAGACCCCCACCCCCAAGACAGGAGGCCACACTCCACCACCTCCCCGTGCCCACCAAGCCTGGCAGCCGCACTCTTGACCCACCTTGCTGCACAAGTGGAATGCATTGTCTGCCTCCAACCCAGAGGCCTGGCGGGTGGGCACATGGGGGGTGCTGCTGGCCAGTGGCCAGACCTCCCTCCCCCAAGATGGGAGGCAGTACGCCACCGCTTCCCCGTACCGCCAGGCCCTGCGTCCGCACTCTTGATCCACCTTTCTGCACAAGCGGAATGCGTTGTCTGCCTCCGACTTGGAGGCCTGGCAGGCAGGCACATGGGGGGTGTCACCGGTGAGCAGCCGGACCCCCTGCCTTAAAGATGGAAGGCAACATGCCACTGCCTCCCTGTGCCCGCTAGGCCCGGTGGCCGCACTCTTGATCCACCTTGCTGCACAAGCGGAATGCGTTGTCTGCCTCTGACCCGGAAGCCTGGCGGGCAGGCACATGGGGGTGTTGCTGGCCAGCAGCCAGACCCCCCCACCCCTGAGAAGGGAGGTGTCATGCCTTCAGGATCACCATACGGGGCACAAGTGAACTGGGGAGGGTGGCTCCATTTGTGTTGATTGGGAGTTTCCTGGGGACGTCAGATTTGGGAATGTATAATTCCAAGCTCCATACTGCAATCTTGACCAAGCTTGGATGGTGGCTGGAGAAGATCCTGCTGCACATTCCCTGTGAATATGGGCTCTGTAAGTGCTAACATGTCTGCTCTGGCAGTGACGAACACCGAACATGTTCAGTAACAGGACATGTTCGGGACTGGTCGGCTGTTCGTGTTCGTCATCACGAACAAACACCAAACAGCCTGTTCGGGTTTTTTTCCCATTTGTGCACATGTCTACTTGTGAACGTATTTAGATTAAAAACCAGAAATCGTCAGGATCAGTTTTCCTACCATCATCTAGACAGACAACTTCACTTGGCTTTTGCTCTTACTCCTGGCTGATATTAGAGAAAATAGCTCTGCCTAAGTACAATAAGGGATATTTCAGATTTTGTAGAATTAGTATGAAGTACAAATCTCATAATATAGCCTTCTACACTATTTGAGAATGCAGTGGAAATGATGTATACTGTCTGAAGTTTATTAAAAACAAGAAGGATTCCACAGCCTGAAAATGTATATTGAGGTGCAGATTGCCTGATCTCATGTAACTGTGGAAGAAAAATGATGTATCCTTATGCAAGAAGTCATGTAGCCATCATAGAAGTCCTGGGCCCAATTTCTTCCCCTCTCCAGTAGGAATAAAATATGATAGATGGTAGGTCATTTTCCTCTCCAGTTAGTTCTAAATATCTTATAATGTAATTTTCTTCCATCAGCTTTACCCTGTAAGAAGAAGAAGAGTTGCTTTTATACCCTGCCCTTCACAACCTGAAAGAGTCTTAGATTGGTTTACGATCACCTTCCCTTCCTCTCTCTGTCTTCTTTCCCCTTTCTCTTCCTCTCTCCTACCTCTATCCTGTGAGGTAGGTAGGGCTGAGAGAGCTCTGAGAGAGCTGTGACTGACCCAAGTGGAAGAGGGGAGAATCAAACCTGGCTTTCCAGATTAGAGTTCTGTCATTCTTAACCACAACACCAAACTGGCTTTAAATTAAGACAGAATCATGGTAGTCTTAGATTAGTAAAATGGAATAATGATATTGTAAAGGACAAGGAAGTCTAATGTCTTACCCTGAAGTTAGTCATTTTAAAGTTCTAATCTCATCCACTTCTGAAGGGAATCTTTATGTATTGGATGACCTATTAAAGTTATTTCAGCCACTATATACATCTCAGGGGCAGGTTAAGAACTATTATGGCCAAGCCAGACAAGGGAATTGGTTTAATGATGATTGTAGGGCATTTAAAAAGGCAATTTGTTATATATATTGGCAATTTAAATTACATAATGATAAAGATATACTTAAATGGATATTGCTGTTGAAACATGAATTTAGAATTGCAATTAAAATTTTAAAATGACTTGCCCTAGCGAATATGCGGAAATGCTTGATTTGGGTCTCTAAGCAAAAAGATGGTAAATTTTCTTGGCATATGATATGATGAACAGATTAAAATACCCCATTGGAGAAAAATATATGAGCCTTTGGAGAAATATTAATTTTTTGGTGAATTCTCAAATGTCATTCATAATTTCTGGACCATTCCAGTTTGAGACTGGGGGACTGTCCCCATCTTCACAGCCAATGATGGCATCCAACTTCTCATCTTCGCTGTTTGGACCTGAAAATCCCCATTTCATTTTGGCTTTTCCCTGGTGCAAATTGAACCTGTAATTTTCTCTCTCTCCCCCCTTCCTTCCTTCCTTCCTTCCTTCCCAGAGTCAGAAAGAACCACAGTCATCTAGTTCAACCTCATATCAAGATAGAATTTACAACTATAGTATTGCTATACAAATAGGTATCCACTCAATGCTTAGGAATATCTAACAACAAAGAATTTACCACCGCTGTCAGGCCTGCTAACCACAGTACTGCCATATTGTTTGTAACTGCTGTATTTTCTAGTTTTGTTTGTCTGCAGGTTCACAGAGACAGCTGTGTTCCCAGGACGGCCTTATCTAGCGTGGCTAGCCACAGACCTTGGAGGAGTCTTACTTTTGCATTCCCAAACCTCTGCTTTCTCTAGACTATGGGGGGGAATTAGAAAGGAGGGTTTGATATATTGCAACATGTAACTAACACGTCATTCTCAACAAAGCTTTGTGTTCAGCCAGAAGCTTTCCTGCCTTTGGATTTATTATGGACACCTGTACTTTGAATATAATCTTTCAATAAAGACCCTTTTGACTCAAGAGACCTTGGAGTTCTTGCAGCAAGGGGTGGGAACTTGAATTCCCTAGTCTGACAACCGCAATTCCATAGACTGACAACCGCACAAGGGAGACTGTTCTAGTGTTGAACACACCATACCATGAGGAAATTCTTCCTCAAATTTAATTGAAACTGTTGTAATTTATAGCCATTAGTCCAAGTCCTGCTATCCAACACAACTAAGAACACTTCTGCCCCATTTTCCACATGGCAACCATTTAGGTATGGGAAGATGGAAATCATATCATCTCACAAGCATCTCTTCTCCAACATAGAGATTCCAAACTCCTTCAGCGTCTCCTCATACGACATGGTATCAGCCCAGGGAAGACCTCCCACCCACCCCAGACACAGCCACAATGTTCTGAAGTCCTCCTCGCCAGAGCTGGAGAATGCCCCTGACTCCCCAGGCCCTCAGCCTGGCAGGTGAGGGGAACCCAACTCACCATGGGAGGGAGGTCAACAGCCTGTGGGCAGTAGGGGTGAACCATGACAGGCAGTGTCCCGTGGGCCTCAATACAGCCAATGGAAGGAGTGGCAGTGAGGTAACAGAGGGCAGCTTCAGAGGCTCTGCAAGTAGCAGAGGCGAGGAAACCACCAGTGAAGGACCTGGGGACACACCACCCACCCAGATGAGACGGATCGAGGTGAGGACATGGAGAAGCAAATACTGTGAGCCAGCCACATCACTCTAGCCCTGACCCCACTTTTAAAGAGCCAGGGAGGCTATGTGAGGTGGGGAAGCCTGTTGGGAAAGGGCTGGGAGGTGACAGGCCCCTGAAGAAGCAGCCCCAGCACACATGCTCCCAGTTTGAGGCTCTGAGGGGCAGAAGTGGTTGGGGCAGGGATATGGTCTGTGCTGAAGCCCTGCACCAGACCCTGATCCTGGGGTTGGTCTAGACCTTGGTTATGGGATTAGGGGAGCCTCCCCCCAGTTCTGAGGCCTCTGGGAAGGAACAGGAGGAAACATCAAGAGGCCAGGTAAAACCTGGACCCCCTGCTGTGTTTTCTTCTTCCTCCTTCAGCTCCTTTTAACCTCAAATTTAATATCTAGTGTGGATTAGTAGTTAGAATGTTGGACTAGGATCTGAGAGACTCAGATTCAAATTCCCCAAATTGTGCCATTGAGCTGATTTCTGGACAGACCCTTCCCAAGAAGCTAGGTTGGAAGTATTTAGGACCTTTCAGGGTGATCAGATTAATTAATGATGTGACAGTGGAACTGGACCTGCCAAAGAACCTAAAACATGGTCATTTGGTGTTTCATTTCATTCTTCTGAAGAAGGACTCTGGACTCAAGAGGTGGCATCAAGAACCAGTGGTTCCACCACCTATCATGGTTGGGGGCCAACCACACCATGAGGTTGACCAGATATTGGACTCTAAGTGGAAGAGATGCATGCTATTTTACCTGATTCAATGGAAACATTTTGATAAAAGTCAAGCAGAATGGGTCAAATCTACTGAGGTTAATGCTGATAAATTGGTGAAAGCATTTCACAAGAAATACCCAGACAAGCTGGGGGAAGTTAAGTTTGCGGGGGCGGGGGGTAGGATGTCAGGGTCATGGCTTCTGCCATAAGCCTTTAAAGAGGCAAAAGAAGGGGGGGGAATCCCCCACAGGAAACTGCAAACACTTCAGCCAATAAATTACTACGTCAAAGTGTACTTTAAAATGCAAGTGCAACATATAATTTCTCACAGTCCTACATAAATTCATATTTCATAGTAATACATAAATACAGAAATATTTATAAGAGTATTATTCCCAGTAATTCATACATATAAGAGCATTCACAATAGTACTCTCTACAAATGCAACATTCAAAGAAAATCGAGTGCTATAACAATCCGGGTGTAATAAAGTCCATTTTAAACAGAAATCCTTATAGTTGTGTCTTTCTCCTTTGTTTCATTTATTTCCTCCGAATGAGCATGGGTGTAACAAAGCAGATGGAAGGCTCTCCATCAGCCTTTAAAAGCTTCATAGTCTAGCCTCCCTTGCCATACTTTAGGGACTTAAAGGGGCTTGATATTCATTGACATACTGTGTAAAATCTTGTGTGTAAAGGATCCTGTTAGCGTACACGGCAGAGACTATGTTATCTATGTTGAACTTTTAGCAAGAAAAGAGCCATTGACATAGATACATGACCTTCACTTTATAAAAACATTCTTTTAGCTCGCATTCCTATAGATATCAACTGTAGCTAGATTCCTTCCTATTCACTGTAGATAGATTGGCTGTAGATGGAAGGATGGAACGGGGCTGTGATTAATGTCTATATATGCTGGGTATTGAGAACCAGACTTTATTCCTAACAAAGAACGTTTTGGGATGCTGAACTGGGGATCATCAATAAATCTTTAACTCATTCAGTCTTGGACTCTTGCAGAGAAGTTACTGAGATTCTGCTGGCAGATCCTTACACAATGGAGTAAAAAGAGCTCACTGTGGCATCCACTCAGCAGTTGCAAATAGAATCTTTGGGTAGCTTTATCATAATTTATCACTGTGAGACACATCATAGGATTTGCAACAATCACATTAAACTCTGGGAATGCTTCTTGTGCTACAGGACAATTCCAGAGAGTGGGAAAGACATTTGCTTGTATTTGAAACTGTGGTATTTTTTTCTGTGCAGTCTATTAGCTGAAAGCAGAAATTCCAATGGAGAGAGTTCCTCTCAGTCTCCAATGTGCATCTATCAGTCTGGATGACTTCAAATCTCTCTAACATATTATTTGAGAGGAACTCCCTCACTATCCCAGCAAGACCCTCACTATCCCAACAAGACCCTCACTATCCCAGCAAGACGGAAACATGGTAAGGGCTCCAAGAAACCGATGTGGATGTACAGAGAGCTCCAGAATAAGCTAAGGGAAAAAAAGGAAATGTTCAGGAAATGGAGAGAAGGACAGACCTCTAAAGAGGAGTATATGGGGGTTACTAGGTACTGCAGATCAGCCATCAGAGAGGCCAAAGCTCAGTACAAGCTGGGTCTGGCCAGGAGGGCTCGCTACAATAAGAAAAACTTCTACAGATATGTGAGAAGCAAACGCAAGGTAAAAGAGGCAATTGGACCGCTGTTGGGAGTAGATGGAGAAACTCTGATGCAGGACAGAGAAAAAGCAGACAGGCTTAATGACTTTTTTGCCTCTGTTTTCTCCCTGAAGAACTCAGGCACATCTAGAGATAGTAGAAAATGTGGCAGGACACCTGAGTGGCTAATTGACATTGACAGAGAGGTTGTGGAGAGGAATCTGGCTACACTGAATGAATACAAATCCCCTGGGTTGGATGGGGTGCACCCAAGAGTGCTGAAAGAACTTTCTAGAGAACTTGCAGAACCCCTGTCCATCATCTTCAAGTCCTCCTGGAGGACTGGGGATGTGCCACAAGATTGGAGAAGAGCGAATGTTATCCCAATCTTTAAGAAAGGGAAGAAGGATGATCCGGGAAACTACAGGCCAGTCAGTCTGACTTCTGTTGCTGGGAAGATATTAGAACAGATTTTAAAAGGATCAATCTGTGAGCATCTCATAGAATCATAGAGTTGGAATGGGCCATACAGACCATCTAGTCCAACCCCCTGCCCAGTACAGGATCAGCCTAAAGCATCTCTGACAAGTATTCATCCAGCCTCTTCTTGAAAACTGCCAGTGAGGGGGAGCAAACCACCTCCCTAGGCAGCTGATTCCACTTTTGAACTACTCTGATGGTGAAAAAGTTTTTCCTAATATCCAGTCGGTACCTTTGTGCATGTACCTTTGTCCATTTCCCATTGCTTCGCGTCATACCCTCTGCTGCCAACTGGAACAGCTCCCTGCCCTCCTCCAAATGACAGCCTTTCAAATATTTAAAGAGAGCAATCATGTCCCCCCTCAACCACCTTTTCTCCAAACTAAACATTCCCAAGGCCCTCAGCCTTTCCTCGTAGGGCTCAGTCTCCAGACCCCTGATCATCCTCGTCGCTCTCCTCTGCACCCTCTCAATTTTGGCCACTTCCTTTTTGAAGTGAGGCCTCCAGAACTGCACACAGTACTCCAGGTGCGGCCTGACCAAGGCAGTATAGAGAGGGGCTATGACCTCCTGCGATTTCGATGCTATGGCCCTTTTGATACAACCCAGGATTGAAATAGCCTTTTTTGCCACCGCATCACACTGACTGCTCATATTTAGTTTACAGTCCACTCTTACCCCAAGATCCCTTTCACATATACTACTGCCCAGAAGTGTATCCCCCATCCAGTATTTGTGCTTCCCATTTTTGTGGCACAGATGTAATACTGTGCACTTGTCTTTGTTGAATTGCATCCTATTCACAGCTGCCCACTTCTCCAGAGTGTTCACGTCTTGTTGAATTTTAATTCTATCTTCTTGGGTGTTTGCTACCGCTCCCAATTTGGTATCATCAGCAAATTTAATGAGCAGCCCTTCCACTCCTTCATCCAGATCATTGATAAAAATATTGAAAAGAACCGGGCCCAAAACCGAGCCCTGCGGCACCCCACTGGACACCTCCCTCCAATCTGATGAAACGCCGTTGACCACCACTCTTTGAGTGCGGTCCTCCAACCAGTTCCCTATCCACCGAACTGTCCTATAGTCTACTCCACAGTCTACCAGTTTGCCCATCAGAATGTCATGGGGGACCTTATCAAAAGCTTTACTGAAATCCAGATAAATCACGTCAACACAGTTCGCCCGATCCAGCAAGCTGGTCACTCAATCAAAGAAGGAAACCAGGTTGGTCTGGCAGGATCTGTTAGGAACAAAACCATGCTGACTTCCTCGGATCACTGAGCGGTCCTTCAGATGCTTACAGATTGATCCCTTTAAAATCTGTTCTAATATCTTCCCAGCAACAGAAGTCAGACTGACTGGCCTGTAGTTTCCCGGGTCATCCTTGCTCACTTTATTAAAGATTGGGATAACATTTGCTCTTCTCCAACCTTGTGGCACTACCCCAGTCCTCCAGGAGGCCTTGAAGATGATGGACAGGGGTTCTGCAAGTTCTCTGGAAAGTTCTTTCAGCACTCTTGGGTGCACCCCATCCGGCCCAGGGGATTTGTATTCATCCAGTGCAGCCAGATGCCTCTCCACTACCTCTCTGTCAATGTCAATTAGCCACTCAGGTGTCCTGCCACATTTTCTACTATCTCTAGATGTGCCTGAGTTCTTCAGGGAGAAAACAGAGGCAAAAAAGTCATTAAGCCTGTCTGCTTTTTCTCTGTCCTGCATCAGAGTTTCTCCATCTACTCCCAACAGTGATCCAATTGCCTCTTTTACCTTGCGTTTGCTTCTCACATATCTGTAGAAGTTTTTCTTGTTTTAGCGAGCCCTCCTGGCCAGACCCAGCTCGTACTGAGCTTTGGCCTCTCTGATGGCTGATCTGCAGTACCTAGTAACCCTCATATACTCCTCTTTAGAGGTCTGTCCTTCTCTCCATTTCCTGAACATTTCCTTTTTCTCCCTTAGCTTATTCTGGAGCTCTCTGTGCATCCACATCGGTTTCTTGGAGCCCTTACCATGTTTCTGTCTTGCTGGGATAGTGAAGGCTTGAGCTTGCAAAAGCTCGTGTTTGAGAATGGCAAACCCTTCACTCGCTCCTTTTCCTTCCAGCACACTCCCCCATGGAATGACTCTCATCAAGCCTCTGAGTTCATCAAAGTTGGCCCTTCGAAAATCTAACCTACGAGTCTGGCTACAAACTTCCTTGGCTCCCCACAGCAACTGGAATTCAAGAAGGACATGGTCACTTCCCCCTAAGGTCCCCACCACCTTCATCTCATCTACCAATTCTTCCCTGTTGGTTAATATCAAGTCTAGTATGGCCGAACCCCTTGTATCTTCCTCCACCATTTGAAAAAGGAAGTTATCGGCCAGGCAGGTCAGGAAATTGTGTGATTCATGACGCTTTGCTGAGCCTGTCTCCCAGCACACATCGGGGAAGTTGAAGTCACCCATAATTACAAGGTTCTGATGTCTGGATACTCTGCCAACTGGTTCAAAGAGGGCAGCATCCATTTCTTCTTGCTGGTCGGGTGGTCTGTAGCAGACTCCAACAACAATACCCTTTGTCCTTCCTCCCCTTATTTCTACCCATATACTTTCCACCGGGCTGTCCGCCCCATTCTCCATAACTTCTTGACAATCAAGCCCTCTCCTCACATACAACGCCACTCCACCTCCTCTTCTACTCTTCCGGTTTTTCTTGAACAACTCATACCCATCCACTAGCACATTCCAGTCATGGGAATCATCCCATCAAGTCTCAGTAATTCCTACTATGTCATAGCCCTCTGTTTGCAATAGAAGCTCAAGCTCTTCTTTCTTATTGCCCATACTTTGGGCATTGGTATATAAACACTTGTAGCCTTGTACCTTTGTTTGACCTTTCCTACCCAGGTGGGTCCCCACTGTGTTCACTTCATCATTGAAGTCGCCATGTCGATCGTCCCCTGCCCCTTGCGGCATCAGTTTAAAGCTCTCCTGATGAAGTTCTCCAGGTTCGTTCCAAACGTTTTCTTCCCTGCCCTTGAGAGGTGAAGCCCATCATGTGCTAGAAGGCCTTCTCTAAGAAAACCTATCCCATGGTCCTAGAACCCAAAGCGCTCCTGCCGGCACCACCATCTCAGCCAGCAATTCACCTCAAGTATGGTCCGCTCCCGGCGTGCTCCTCTTCCTATGACTGGAAGGATAGAAGAGAATACCACCTGAGCCCCCAATGTCTTCAACTGCCTTCCAAGGGCTTCGTAATCCTCTTTAATTCTTGCAACAGTATTCAAAGCCGTGTCGTTCGTTCCCACATGAATCAGCACAAACGGGTACTTATCAGCAGGCTTGATGAGTTTTGGCAGCCAGTCAGTAATATCCTGAATTCTGGCACCCGGCAAGCAACACATCTCTCGGAATAGGGGATCTGGCCCAGAGACATGGCGTTCCATACCCCTGAGCAAGGAGTCCCCGACGACTACCACCTTCTGTTTTTTTCCACTTCCATGAGGTCCCATGTCTTCTGAAATCCCTCTTCCAGATCTTTGCGGTTCTCTTTCCACTGTCACCTCTGTCTCCATCCCTAGCACTCCAAAGCGATTCTTGAGCTCAAGTGGACCAGAGCATCTTCTTCGTTGACGCCTTTGGGTTTACTGTAGATCTGAGAGGAGGCTCAGAAGGGAGATCGGCTCTTTCCCCTCCTCCTTGACTTTCCTCTTCTTGGCTGTGCAGAGTCCCCAGGCTGTTGTCAATAAAATTGTCTCCCTCCTTGATCTCCTGAAGGGTGGTGATCCTTTCCTCCAGGCTCTGAACCTTTTCTTCCAAAACTCTGACCAGCTTACACTTCTGGCAAGTGAACTCTGTCTTCTCCTCTGGCAGGAAAACAAACATGGCACACTCCATGCAGGTGACTGCGAAGGGGGCTTCAGTAGACATGATTGCCTTCCAAATGTACCTAGAGCACAAGCAGAACCAGTATACGAGCAGAGTTTCAGATCCCCAGGCTAAGAGCCCCAGGGCAAGAGCCCTTTAGCTCTCGCCCTTCGGCTCGCGCCAAAGGCTCGTGCCTCTGGTGAGGAGGAGCCTTTTGTTTCAAAAGGTGCCTTCCTGCCTAGCCCAGCAGGGCCCCAGGACACTAGGGGGCAGGGCTTGTAACCACGAGCAACAGCAACCAGCTGCAACAACAGCAATTCCCTCAGCCCCCAACAGCCTCACACAGAACTTAACCAGAACCACTCTCTAGCAAGCTACCCAGAACACTCACCCTCAGCTTCTCACACAGTAGCTAGGAAAGGCAAAAGGCAGAAAGACAACAAACCCTTACCTTCTAGCTTCAGCTCTCCACCATGTGCTCTTGCCTCAGCTCAGATGCATCTGAAGGACCATGCAGTGATCCGGGAAAGTCAGCATGGTTTTGTTCCTAACAGATCTTGCCAGACCAACCTGGTTTCCTTCTTTGATCGAGTGACCAGCTTACTGGATCAGGGGAACTCTGTTGGCGTGATTTATCTGGATTTCAGTAAAGCTTTTGATAAGGTCCCCCATGACATTCTGATCGGCAAACTGGAAGACTGTGGAGTGGACTATAGGACAGTTTGGTGGATAGGGAACTGGTTAGAGGACCGCACTCAAAGAGTGGTGGTCAACAGTGTTTCATCAGATTGAAGGGAGGTGTCCAGTGGGGTGCCACAGAGCTAGGTTTTGGGCCCGGTATTTTTCAATATTTTTATCAATGATCTGGATGAAGGAGTGGAAGGGCTGCTCGTTAAATTTGCTGATGATACCAAATTGGGAGGAGTAGCAAACACCCCAGAAGATAGAATTAAAATTCAACAGGACCTGAACACTCTGGAGAAGTGGGCAGCTGTGAATAGGATGCAATTCAACAAAGACAAGTGCACAGTGTTACATCTGTGCCACAAAAATGGGAAGCACAAATACTGGATGGGGGATACACTTCTGGGCAGTAGTATATGTGAAAGGGATCTTGGGGTAAGAGTGGACTGTAAACTAAATATGAGCAGTCAGTGTGATGCGGTGGCAAAAAAGCCGAATTCAATCTTGGGTTGTATCAAAGGGGTCATAGTGTCGAAATCGCAGGAGGTCATAGCCCCTCTCTATACTGCCTTGGTCAGGCCGCACCTGGAGTATTGTGTGCAGTTCTGGAGGCCTCACTTCAAAAAGGATGTGGACAAAACCGAGAGGGTGTAGAGGAGAGCAAAGAGTATTATCAGCGGTCTGGAGACTGAACCTTATGAGGAAAGGCTGAGGGCCTTGGGAATGTTTAGTTTGGTCTGTATGGCCCTTTCCAACTCTATGATTCTATGATTCTATGATTCTATAACTAAAAACAAACTAAACTGAGGCCTGAAACACACATACAAACTAGCTATCCTGATGCTTTTGACTAGGAATTAATGATAGTGAAAAATTCAGAGGCGTTACATAGAATCATAGAATCACAGAATCATAGAGTTGGAAAGGGCCATACAGACCATCTAGTCCAACCCCCTGCCCAGTGCAGGATCAGCCTAAAGCATCTCCGACAAATATTCATCCAGCCTCTTCTTGAAAACTCTCAGTGGAGCTCACCACCTCCCTAGGCACCTGATTCCACCCTTGAACTTCTCTGACGGTGAAAAAGTTTTTCCTAATATCCAGTCGGTACCTTTGTGCATGTAATTTAAGCCCATTGTTTCAGATCCTACAATCTGCTGCCAACTAGAACAGCTCCCTGCCCTCCTCCAAATGACAGCCTTTCAAATATTTAAAGAGAGTAATCATGTCCCCCCTCAATCTCCTCTTCTCCAAACTAAACATTCCCAAGGCCCTCAGCCTTTCCTCATAGGGCTCAGTCCCCAGACCCCTGATCATCCTCGTAACTCTCCTCTGCACCCTCTCAATTTTGTCCACATCCTTTTTGAAGTGAGGCCACCAGAACTGCACACAATACTCCAGGTGTGGCCTGACCAAGGCAGTATAGAGAGGAGCTATGACCTCCTGCGATTTCAACACTATGGCCCCTTTGATACAACCCAGGATTGAATTATCCTTTTTTGCCACCGCATCACACTGACTGCTCATATTTAGTTCACAGTCCACTCTTACCCCAAGATCTCTTTCATATATACTACTGCCCAGAAGTGTATCCCGCATCCAGCATTTGTGCTTCCCATTTTTGTGGCCCAGGTGTAATACTGTGCATCCTATTCACAGCTGCCCACTTCTCCAGAGTATTCAGGTCTTGTTGAATTTTAATTCTATCTTCTTGGGTGTTTGCTACTCCTCCCAATTTGGTATCATCAGCAAATTTAATGAGCAGCCCTTCCACTCCTTCATCCAGATGTCCAGATGTATTCAGATGTATACAGATGTATACATCAGATGTATACACCAGATGTATTCAGCTAAGACCAACTGAAGTGCAGCAAACTTCAGCATTTCATTCTCTTCAGCAAAAATTTTTTTAAAAAAGGGACTATCAGTTTCTGTGCAATATAAGCATCTTATGTGCTCCAGCTCTCCCCATTTACCATAGACATGCATGATTTTATGTATGGATTCTGCAAATTTTGCTGCAACCTTGATCAACAGTTGAACATAGCACATTACAAGGTGTAAGCTGATCATGTGGTCTGTTTAGTTTGGACTTAACTGCAAATGTCTACCAAACATGTTTTTTTTATTTTTTATTTTTTTTGCGGGGGGCATGGATGTTCTTGGCAGGTTCCCAGGAGCGGTCTTCTGGCCCATACCCCTTCCAGTCCACCAAGTACTGTACTTGCCCCCACTGGCGACGGGAGTCCAAGATCTGAGCAACCTCATACTCTTCCTGCCCCTTGATGGTGATTGGAGGAGGAGGAGGAGGAGGCGGCAGCTGTGGATGCTGCGAGTCTGGGGGTAAAGGGACCAGTGAAATACAGGATGGATCGGGAGGTTTGGTGGTAATTGCAGGCGATGGGCTACAGGGTTAATCTTGTCTGTGATAACTAAGGGTCCAAGAATCCGGGCATCCAGTTTTCTAGAGGGCCTCTGGCTGTGCATATGGCGGGTAGATAACCAGACTTGTTCACCCACAGTCAGGGGGTGCCAGGTTGCCGTTTCTGGTCCGCAGCCTCCTTGTAGGTTTCCTTGGCGAGCTGTAGTTGCTCCTGCAACAGTTGGTGCATGGATTGGAGTTCCTGGAGGCGATTGTCAGCAGCTGGGCTTCTCAATGAGGGTGCTGTGCTAGGGAAGAAGCGAGAGTGATGGCTGTAGTTTGCCATAAAGGGGGTCTGCTGGGTGGAGGAATACACTTCATTATTATATGCAAACTTGGCCAAGGGCAGTAGTGCTAGCCAGTCATCCTGTTGATGGTTTGTATAGCATCTCAGATACTGCTCCAGGGTAGCATTTGTATGCTCAGTTTGTCCATCTCATTGGGGAAGGTGTGCTGAGGATAAGTGAACTTGGGTGCCAAGAAGTGAGTGCAGTGCCTGCCAGAACTGAGACGTGAATTGAACCCCACGATTGGAAATTACATGATCTGGTTGCCCGTGGAGTCGAAAAACATGCTGCAGGTACAGTTGTGCAGTATCTTGAGTGGTGGAGGGTCTGGAACAGGGAATGAAATGGGCCATTTTTGTGAATAAGTCCACCACCACCAGGATGCAGGTATGGCACTGGAGCAGGGCATGTCTGTAATAAAATCCATGGAGATAGTCCTCCAAGGCCCAGTGGGTATAGGTTGCGGGTGCAGAAGACCAGAGCGTTTGCCGGGGGAATCTTTGGCCTGCCTACATGTTTCACAGGCTGCCACGTACCGGGCCACATCTGATTGCACCCGAGGCCACCAGAAGTCACAGGTCAATAGATGGGTTGTCTTGTGGTGGCCGAAGTGCCCGGCAGGCCTGGAATCATGAACCAGTTGCAGGACTTCCATTGTCAGTGATCCTGGAGGTACATAAATCCGGCCTCGATGGGTCAGTAGCCCATCTTCCATCATGAATTCATCCAGCTGGGGCTGGTGAGACTCCTGGACATTCTGGAGATACCTTTGGGCAACTGGGCCTAGTAACTGTTGAGCCCATATCTCCTCAACAAGCCCCTGTAAGGTTGCATGGCGGCAAAAGTTTCTGGAACCAGGATGATAGTTGGGGGCTGTTCCAGGCCTGGGGGTGAGTTGTACTCCGGCTTCCTGGATAGAGCATCTGTTTTCTTATTCTGGGAACTGGGGACATACGTGATCCTGAAATCAAAGCAGGAGAAAAACAATGACCAGCGAAACTGTCTCTGGTTGAGACAGCGGGCCGTTTGTAGGTGTTCAAGGTTTCGGTGGTCAGTGAGCACTTGGACTGGGTGTTCAGCCCCCTCTAGATGATGTCACCAAACCTCGAATGCTGCCTTTATCGCCAGCAGCTCCCACTCTGAATAGTTTTCTTCTGTGGGGGTGAGCCGGCGAGAGTAGTAGGCACAGGCTTGTGGAATGCTGGAGGAGGTTGTGCGTTGTGAGAACACTGCTCCAATGGCAGTGCTGGAGGTATCTGCCTCAACTATGAAGGGTAGCAAAAAAAGAGCGAGAGAGAAAAAGTCCCGCCCAGGGGAGAGTAATAATAGTTGATAGTCAGAAAGACCAAAGCATCATATATTGAATTAAATCATACACTAACAATACAATGTTCAATGTGTAAGTGACAAGCTTATTTCCTTTAACAGTGTATAATTATAACAACTGTCATGGCCCAGTCTGAGAGTGAGGTCTCCTCTGGAGGAGAGGAGCCACCTGTAGCCAGCCAGGACTCCTCAGGAGAAGAGGAGCCCTGTGTAGCCAGCCCTAGCCCTGATTCAGCAGAAGCCAGCAATCATGAGCAACAGCTGCTGGCTGATCAGAGCTTACAGCTAGCAGCTGAGGCACCAGCACCCTCTAGCTCTAATACTACAGAGGAAGCTCAGCCAGGGACTTCTACAGGTGCAGTGCAGCCAAGAGCCTCCACCCCCCCCCAGGTTCACCCACGCTCAAGGAATGCCACAGGCAGCGCCAGAGACTGGAACTGCAGGAGAGACGGCGCAGTGCTCGCCTCTTGAACCAATGCCAGCTGCTGGAGAGTGATGATGAGTAGTGGCAGGATAGAGCCCCAGCAGCTGGCTGAAAACCACGCCTGGCTATAAGAGCCAGTCTGGAGGAACTGCTGGGCGTGGAAGCAATGTGTCTACTGTTTGCAATCACTCTGTGTTCTGTGAACCTTGCCTGTGCCTGCTTTTGGACCTGACACTATTGGTGACTGACCTTGGACTGTGCCTGACCTTGCTCTTGGACTCTGGACTCACTCCTGGCTTTATCTCGTGCTCTGACCACCGGTTTGACTTGGCTTTTGCTCTTGGAACTCCCCTTTGACTTTGGCCTTAAGGTTTGGACTTGAACCACCCTGCTTGGGCTGGCCCAGCCCGTGACAACAACATTAATAAATATGTTTGTAACTGACTGTCTATCAATTCATAAATATAATCAACAAGCAAGAGTCCCACTCCGATGTTGGTTTTGCTCCATGTCATTTTTGGGTGTTGTAAATGGCTTGCACTCAATGAGGATCTGCACGGAGAAAACATTGATTGCCCCGATGAAGTCTTTGATGATGAAGAGCTGAGTGAAATTTTGCCGGCCCTAGTTCTGGGCATCTTCTTGGGACTTCTATCTTCCCCTTGTTGCATTTCCATCTTCTCCATACCTCCAGCTAAAAAGACAAGAAAAGATGCAACCCTTTAAAGTGACATAACCTCAGAGACTTACTTGGTTACTATTTGCATTTACACCCCTGGAACTTCAAGAGTGGGACTCTTGCTTGTTGATTATATTTATGAATTGATAGACAGTCAGTTGCAAACATATTTATTAATGTTGTTATAATTGTACACTGTTAAAGGAAATAAGATTGTCACTTACACATTGAACATTGTATTGTTAGTGTATGATTTAATTCAGTGTATGATTCTTTGGTCTTTCTGACTATCAACTATTATTACTCTCCCCTGGGCGGGACTTTTTTTTTCTCTCGCTCTTTTTTTACTAGCATTTACTGGGGGAAGCCACAGTAGTTACTCGTCAACTATGAAGGGTAGCTGGGGATCTGGGTATCGGAGTACTGGTTAAATCAAAAAGAGTCCAGTAGCACCTTTAAGACTAACCAATTTTATTGTAGCATAAGCTTTCGAGAATCAAGTTCTCTTCGTCAGATGCATGATCCAAACTGGTCAAATACAGAAGAGGAGGGGAGAGAGGGGAGAAAGAAGGGGACATATATCACAAGGGGACAGGATACAATTAGCGGGGAGGCAACCCAAACATTCCTTTGCTAGTAAATGTAAACATCTCGTTTTGGTGTGGAGTCAGTTTGCCGTGTTAGTTTGCAGCAGTGAAAGCATCCAATTACTATGTAGTATAAGCCTTCGATAACCACAGCTCTCCCTGCCAGATGCATCTGACAAAGAGAACTGTGGTCCCCGAAAGCCCACACCAGGCGTCATGTATACTACATACTACACAGTAATTGGATGCTTTCACTGCTGCAAACTAACATGGCAAACTGACTCCACACCAAAAGGAGATGTTTACATTTACTAGCAAAGGAATTTTTGGGTTGCCTCCCCGCTAATTGCATCCTGTCCCCTTGTGATATATGTCCCCTTCTTTCTCCCCTCTCTCCCCTCCTCTTCTGTATTTGACCAGTTCGGATCATGCATCTGATGAAGAGAACTTGATTCTCGAAAGCTTATGCTACAATAAAATTGGTTAGTCTTAAAGGTGCTACTGGACTCTTTTTGATTTTGCTACTACAGACTAACACGGCTAACTCCTCTGGAGTACTGGTTGCGTGACCAAGCATGCCTTCAAGGTCTGGAATGCCTCATTGGTTTCCGGCATCCAACAGAAAGGTTCTCGAGGCCGGAGAAGTCAGGTGAGAGGGACAGCTATGGATGCAAAATGAGGGATGAATTGCCGATAATAGTTGGCAAACCCCCAAAACCGATGCACATCCTTTTGAGAACGGGGGGCCCACCAGGTCTGCACAGCTTCAACCTTAGCTGGAACCATTTGGATTCCCTGGGGCAAGATCACATGGCTGAGGAATTCTATGGCTGGCAGGTGGAATGCACATTTTTCCAGTTAATCAAACAGGCCATGCTGCCAGAGTCTTTGCAGCCCCGTGCACACATGCTGGGGCTGTTGAGACGGGTCCCAGGAGTGAATTAATATATCATCCAAATAAATGATGACAAACTGATCCAGGAGGTCCTGAAAGATGTCATTCATAAACCTCTGAAACAGCTGGTGCGTTAGTCAGGCCAAATGGCATTACTAGGTACTCGTATTGTCCATATCTGGTACTAAAGGCAGTTTTCCATTCATCGCCTTCCCAGATGCGCACCAAGTTGTAGGCTCCCTGAAGATCCAGCTTGGTGTAGATCTGGGCTCCCTTAACTTGCTCCAAGAGGTTGGAGATCAGAGGCAGTGGATACTGGTCTCGGACAGAGATTTTGTTCAGGGCCCGGTAATCATTACAAAGCCAGAGTTCTCCACTTTTCTTTTTGACAAAGAGGACTGGGGCAGAGGTGGGCGAGGTAGATGGGCGGATGAACTCTTGTCACAGATTGGTGGTGAGAAAGTCCCTGAGTGTGGCCAACTCAGGCTCTGATAATGAGTACAGGCATCCCACTGGCAGGGGTGCACCAGGAATCAAGTCAATGGCACTATGAAATGTTGGAGAGCATTATATCTTTTCAGAATGACATATGATGTTTGAACGCATTACATTATGCCACATGTCTATTTCCTCTGAGAATTAATTGAAGTTAAGAGGCAGGAATGTGATGGAACTCATCGGGGGCTGGGGAGGTGACAGTGAAGGGAAAAACAGGCCAACATTCTTTACCGCAGAATCCTACAGTCATTGAAATAAGAAGATGGGAGAAGCCTGAAGGCCACCCAGTCTAGCCCACTGCCCAGTGCCAGATATCCAAATTCAGCCCTGAGAAATAATCATCCAGCCTCCACTTAAACACCACCGGTTCCTGGGCAAGTGGTTCCCCCAATGAAACCCCCTGATTTTTCCTAAGTTTTTTTCCTAAGATCCCATCAATATCTTCTCACCAGTTATTTAAACCTTTGAGTTCTATTGCTCACCACCAACTGAATCGCTCCCTGTCCTCCTCAAAATGACAGTCCTTCAAAAGTATCTTTGTCCTTTCTATAAGCAGGCCTCCAGAACTGGACACAATATTCCATGTGGAGTCTGACCAGTGCACTATATAGTGGTACTATCACATTTTAGACCTATGCATCTACTGATACATCTTAAGACTGCATTTGCCTTCTTTGCTGTCACATGGCACTGGTTATTCATACTCAATGTTGATGTTTCAGGTTTTTGCAAAACTGGACGTCAACACCTATCCTGTTCAAGTGAGACTTTGCTTTCCTAAGCTGTTCTTCATTTTTGGATTCAGATTTATATGGAACAAGGAAGGGGTGGTGGTGGTCAGAAACATTTCACCTAAGAAACACACCTATTACTTTAGGTATTTGGGATGTGGGAAGGCACTGGGAAAAAATACTGTTTGCAAAGAGTTTTCTGGCTTTCAATAGAGGAAAATCAGGGCATTTGTGTACCTCAGCATATAGCAGTGGGGCTTTAAAAAGTCTTCCAGCATTCATTAGTGCACAGCAACAGATTTAAAATATTTCACACTTCTCATAATCCACACCCACACCATTTTGACAACTGGGAAGAGAGAAGACTTGAAAGTGTGAGAAATGCTTGGATCTTTTAAAAAGAATATGTATCAGTGTAAAGCAGCAGGGCTTGAAAAGGACACTGAACATTCAGTTTCAATGCTCAGCAGCATATCCAAAAAGGAGCATTAATGCACATCATTTGCATCATTTCACAGAACAGGCTTAAAAACAAGACAATTTCACAGGTGTTTTTTAAACCAGGCATTTATGCACATTAAAACACATCAATCTTTCATACAGCAGAAGGCTTTAAAAAAGTATTTTAACTCTATAGCAATTTCTGAGGCCTTATATTAATGGCCAGTACTGCCTGGCAAGGTTTTTTTTAGAAGCCTCTTACAGATGAAGCCTTAGTTGAGTTATGCCTTTCTAAATCCATTGATGTCAACCAGATTAGAAGGGTTCTTAGGAAAAGGATTGCTCTGATAATGTGCAGTAACGTTGGGGCTAAAAAAGGAATGTTGTGCAACAATTGTGCAGCATTTTGTGATAGTCAAATAGACAGAGGCAAAATTAGGTCAGGAAAACAAGAGGTCTGAGCAGGCACAATGAGAATGGGTAATGGAGAGATGCAGGGAGGGGGGTCCTACAGGTCTGTGTCACTCTGAAATCAAAACATCCTGAAGATTCAGCATGGTCCTATTTCGTATTCACGGCCATTAAGTGTTCTGAGTTTTTTTAATGACACATTTCTAGATATTCATGGAGGGGAGGGGCCATAACTGTGGGTAGAGCACCTGCTTGGCATGCAGGAGTTTCCAGGCTGAATCCCTGGAACCTTTAGTTAAAAGGATCAGGTAGGAGGTTCTATGAAATACCTCCACTGAAAATCCCGGAGAGACAGTCAGAGTGGGCAGTTCTGACCTTGACAAAACAATGATCTGACTCAGGGAGCTTCATGTGTTCATCCCTTGGTAAGAGAAAAGATGCAAGGTAATAACAACATGTCAGGATGTCAGTTCTCTAGCCAGAGCAACACCATGTTACCTCTTGTTATAATCAGTAGTTTTCCAGTTTTCCTCCCTCTAGGCCCAGATGTCGTCCAGGCCGTTCATATTCATGGGAGCGAAGAGTCTTATCTGTCCAGCCCAGCCAACGACCTTGATGTCCTTGTCTTCTCAGGCCTTTGCAGATAGGACTAGGGGGGAGGCTGGGAATGGGTGTTTGAAGTGTTGTAACTTTCGTTTTACATGCCATTCTCAACAAAGCTTTCATTCAGCCAGGGGCTTCTCCAGCCCTTGGATTATGGACACCTTATCCTGAGCATAGTCTTTCAATAAACCTTTTGAACCAAGAGACCTTGTGCTTCTTGCAGAAGGAGTGGGAGACAAACTCGAGATAATTGGGATTCCATAGTCTGACATTTTGTTGAGAATCCCTACTCCCCCTGACCCCTCACCTAGGGAGGATGGATACCGGATTTACTCCAACAGACCCGTCTGATCCTGGAACGGAGGGTGCGGGGTCAACAACGCTGCCTGATGGTGGGATTGCGCAGGTGAGAGCGAGCTGAGAAGGAGCACGAGCCCACAGTCAGCGTGGGATGAGGCTTCGCCCCTTTGACATCTGTGCCAACGCCTCGGCAGTGGGGTCCGCGACACCGGGACAGCAGGGAAAGACATCGTGGAACCATGTTTTCCCGCTCCATGATTGACTCGAGTCTAGCCCCAGTGTCAGAAAACCTGGGGACAACTGAAGGTCCGGTTTGGAAAACCGGCCAGGCATCCACTTTCACCACGGGAGCTGTGAGAATTAGCACCCTACCCCAGTATTGCTGGGATGAGGCTGTGGGTTGCTTGGTGGAGTGTTCCCTGCCTGGATAGGGAGGTAGTTTCCAGGATTGGACTGCACCCCGGACGGAGCTAATGAGCTGGGACTATGCCGATGTAGGTTCGGTCAGAACCTGGGGCAGTGACTTGGGGGCCCCAGTGGTTGAGGAGCGGTGGAATGCCCTCCAAGAAAAAATCCAAGTGCTGCAATACGAAATGCTCGCTGTGACGGGAATTGTCAAGGGTTGGGTCGCCGGCGCTTCAGAGATGTCTGGCCCGCCCGCTTCGGGGACTCTTGCTGCACCGGGCCCGCAGATTGCGGGCACCGGTTTTACGGAAGAGGAGCTGGGTGTCAGACTATGCTACTCCAGAGCTGATAGTCTGTTTCACTCCCTTCTGCAAGAAGACAAGGTCTTTTTGGTTTCAAAAGGTTTATTGTGAAAGATAGCATTCATCTCCAAGTATGCATAATCCAGGATAAAGATCCTGGCCGACCAAAGGATTGACAAGAATAACTCATGAAAAGAAAATGGTTACATTTCACACTCCTAAGCCCAGCCTCCCCCCTGAAGTCACTCAGCAAAGCTTCTCAGAGGCATGATGTGCTGGCCAAGGTCGAGCAGACAGATAAGAGAGTTTCCTTTCCCATGGACTCGGCTCCTTGCAGGTGTTGAGGCCTGGAGGGAAAGACAGACTAAATACTAGGGGTGTGCAAAGGCACCCTCTTTCGTTATTCTCGTTTCGGGAAACCCAAAACGAGAATCTCTTTCGGCTTTGTTTCGGCTTTCGGCTTTCAGGTTTCGGCTTTTTTCAATGGGAAAATGCCTCCGTGTCTTCCCGGATGCCTGGGGGAGGCATTTTCCCACCAAATCAAGCCACAATTGGTGCGGACCTTCCGCTAACCCCTCTCTAACAACCCCCCAAGATTCAGACGGATTGGACTTTGGGGGGCCATGTTATGGCCCCCCAAACCAGGTCCCCCTATCCTCTCATTAAGAAGCACTGCTGCTCATCTTCTTCATTATTTCCTATGGGGAAAAAATGAAGAGGCTGGCTTCCTTTGCAAGGGGTGGCATTTTGCATGCAAAATGCCCCCCAACCCTCTGGGGCCCTTCTCCCACCCTTCCTCCCACCCTCCACCAAGGCTCAGCCTGCTCCCCCTTGGGTGGGAGCCTCCCCAAGTAGGTGCTCTCAGCCCCCAAAGTCCACCCCCTACTGCCCCATACAAACCCAATTCCCCCCCCATCTGCCAAACACAGACCCAAATCCCCACATTAGCCCCTCACAGACCCAAATCCACCCCCAGCTGCCCCACACCCACCATAACCCCAGGAACAGGCTGGCCAGCCCTCCCCCTTTGGGAACTCCTAAACTCTCTTTCCCAGGGCAATTCTGCACAGCCCAGGGGTGCTACAATAGTGGGCACACTCCTGAGTGCCAACTTATCCCTGGAAAAGAGCACCTGACACACAACCACCCCCTGACACACACACACCCCACCTACAGAGAAGGCTGCCTAGCCTGCCCCATTGTTCCCAATGCTGGGAACCAACCTCACATCAAAGAAGGGAACACAGACACACAGTGATTCAAGTTAGAAAAAACTTTATTTTATCACTTTCAAAGTACAATATAGGTCAACAAATCACAACATATCACAATAACTGCTCCCACACAAAAGGACAACACAATTAACTACACATCAGAGAATCTTAAAAAAATGTTTTTTTGAAAAGGACAAACTCTAAATTTTTGAACATATTCAGGTTACATATTGGAAGTGCACAACAGGGCATGGAAAAAGAAGCCCACTAGACAAGATTATCATAACTACCAGCTTCACACAACCCTCCCTCCACAACCAAACTTAATTTTTTTTTTTTTAAATATTTTTATTAGTATTAAGCAAATTAACATTAACAATAGTATTATAGCCATAACAACAAGAGAAAATGTTCCACATTACATCTGAAGATAGATTTAACAAATAGATAAATGGAATATTAAAAGAAAATATTCTTTTTTTTTTTTTGCAGTTTAGTTTCAGTTTATTCAAATTTAACAGCCCATAGGCCATACACTATAAGTGAAATACTACATGCAACATGTCACAAAGTTGGGTGAATTCTCCTCTTCCTCCTCAGGTTTTCTCTTTCCTTGCAGCCAGCCAGCCAGATAAAAGCATGCTCTTTCCATCTTGCTGAGTAGCATGCCAGTCATTGGCACTGAATTTTTTTCACTCTGGATGGAGGATCCCTTTACCCATGTTTGCTATAAAGTAATTAAAAAAAAACAATTTTGAATTACAGATCTAAATGAAGCAGTTCTTCTAAAACAGAAGTCACTTAAAATATTCAGCCATTTCCTAACAGTGAAGAACTTCACCTGATATCATTTACTCTTTTTGTTAAAGTCCCATACAATGAAATGATGGTCACTTTTATTAACACAAACCAAATATCACAAAATTGTGAGTAAGCTTTTGAGTCCTCTAGAAATCTTCACTAGGCTGTATGTTCAGTGCAAAATACAACGAAAAAAAGAGGTGGATATTCTAGCACCTCCTTTTGTTAGGTTTTTTTTTCTTTTTTTTATTTTTTTCCTTTTCTTTTTCTTTCTTTCCCCCCCCCCCCATACCCTTATCCCTCCCGCCCTCCCTTTAGCTACTCATCCTTTCTAGCCAGGGGCACAAGCTTAGGAGCTTCCACCGAACGTCCCGTTGTTGACCCTCCATGACCCATTTTAAATATAAATGCCATTTTTCCTTAATCTTTCCTATTCTTAATTCCCATGACTCATCCTGATTAATTATGGCTATAATGTCTGATTGAATGTATTCAAATAAATAATCCTGCCAGTTTAGTTCCGTCCACTTAGTTTTGTCTTTCCAACCAAATGCTATTACTGCTTTACCGGCTAGCACCATTGCTTTAAATAAGTCCTGTCCTTCTTTTCTGATATCTTTATGACCTAAAGTACTACCTAGCATCAATTCTGGGTCTATCTTTGGTCTTATTGCGAAGAACTTATAAAGTTGCTCTGTTACCTTCTCCCAAAAAGCTTTAACTTCTGCACACTCCCACCACATATGGGAGTACCATCCTTTCCCATTTCTGCAGTGCCAACAGTTTGAACTTAGTCTTGAGAACATATTAGCTAATATAGCCGGGGTTCTATACCACTTCGTGTAGAATTTCAATTCCAGCTCTCTGAATTTATGCACTTTTATCTCCTGTATACCTTTTATAATTCTGTCAACCCTTCTATCCGCTAGACTAATTTCTACGCTCCACTTCCCCTGAAGGAGGGTTCTTGTCCGATCTTTATCAGACATCATCCTTCTATATATCTTGCCTGCTAATCCTCTTTTTGTGTTTATCATCACCTTTAATAACTCCTCCATTGGTTCCCCCGCCGTCAGAGTCCTATTTTCGATTATCTTTTTAAGTCTATTATGTAAACCTATTAGCTTCAACCAATATTGCCTTCCTATTTCATCATGTAATGTTTGTAATGGTTTAAGTGACTGCCCACATAGTATATCTTGCAATCTAGTGTACCCTTTCTGTTTAAGTAATCTCCACCACTTCTCATCTTCCTCCTCCTCATCCAATGCTTCTAATAATACTTGTTTAGATACTCCCTTTAACCATTTCGGTTGCCATTTCCTCCAAATTATTAATGCTGTTTTTCTCGGTCCCGGTTCTAACATACTGTATTTAAACTTTCCTCCTGTAAATACTCCAAATCTTCCAACCCCTTTATTTGCCTCATTCTCGATTCTAACCCATTTTTGTTCACTTCTCTCCCCTATTTCCATTAATGTTTTTATTTGAAATGCTTCATAATAATTTCCCAGTTCTGGGACACCCCATCCCATGTCAGATCTATGAGCATATATGAAATATCTAGAAACCCTACTTTTTTTACTGCCAAAGACCCATTCTTTTATTCTCGCATTCCAACTGTTAATTTTTTGTCTATTGATTTCTAAAGGTATCGTTTGAAACAAATATAATAACTTTGGGGTCCAGAACATTTTCACTATATTAATCCTAGCTGTTATGCTTAATGTCTTCTTGCCCCACCTCCTCATTTCTTTCAATATTGTGTTCCACGTCCGATTATAATTCCTCTCTACCATCTTATTAACATTTTTAACTATATCTATCCCTAAATATCTGAATTTCTTGACCCCTAAACCTATTCCTGTCCATTTATGTATCGCTTTCCTTTCTTCCATCCTCACATTAATATACATTATCTCTGATTTTGCCATATTAACTTTTAATCCTGAGTTTAACTCAAAGTCTTCTAATATAATTTTTGTCTCTTTGACTCCCTCTTTCGGATTAGATATAACTATGATCAGGTCATCTGCAAATAAGTTTAATTTAATTTCTTCCTTGCCTATTTGACATCCCTCTATCCTCCCAGAGTTCCTAATGCGTTGAGCTAGTTGTTCTATAGCCATTATGAAGAGGAACGGGGAAAGCGGACATCCTTGCCTAACTCCTCTCTGAATTGAGAATTGTGAGGTATGTTCCCCATTGAGTCTAACTACCGCTGTGCCTTCTCTATATATTTCCTGGAATACTTGTATGATTGATTGACTAATTCCATATTTGGCCATAACTGTCCATAAAAATTGATATGACAGTGTATCAAAAGCTTTATAAACATCTAATTTTAATAAAGCCAGTTTCCTAAATTTACTATGACACAAGACATTGATTAAATTTCTTATTGGGTGTGCAATGTTTCTACCCTCCATAAAACCGTATTGATCCTCTTTTATCACTTTCTGAATAATATTCTTAAGTCTATTTGCCAATATTTTGGCAAAGAGTTTATAATCCTGATTCAGCAGGCTAATCGGTCTATATGAACCCACTTCTTGGGGGTCTCTCTTAGGTTTCAAAATCACCGTTATTTCTGCTTTCCTCCAGGTATCCGGGGCCTTTCCTCCTTTTAGTATATTATTAAATACTTCTTGTAATTCAGGGATCAATACCTCTTTCATTTCCCTATAAAATTCAGCTGAAAAACCATCTAACCCTGGAGATCTACCTATCTTTAAGCTACCTATCGCCTGCTCAATCTCTTGACACTTTACATCCTCCTCAAGCCTCCTTCGTTCAGTTTCCGTTAACACTGTCCCTATCTCTTCCTCAAATTCCTTCACCTCTTTTTCCTCATATAAACTTTTATAAAATTTCTCAAATGCTCCTTTTATCTCCTCTGGATTCTGTGTCACCTTTTTATTTATCTTAATACTCCTCACCCTTTGTCTCTCCTTTTCCCTTCTCAGGTAATTTGCTAATCTCTTGGCTGAATTAAGTGTATTTCTCTGGTATTCGTTTTTTACCATAACCTGCTTTTTCCATAATGCCATGGAGTCAAGAACATCCAGTTTTTTCCGCAGTTCCCTAATTAATTTATGTCTATTGGGGCAAAATTTCTTTATTTGGTCCTCTTGCAACTTACTTAATTCCTGTAGTTTCCCTTCCCTATCGGCATGCCATTTTTTCCTTATCTCCTTTTCTTTCATAATACATTGCCCTCTAATTACCGCCTTAGCCGCATCCCATAGTGTATTTGTCTCCACTGTTCCTCTGTTCTCTTTGAAGTATAGCTTTATTTGATCCGTAATATATCGCTTGTCCTCCTCCCTAGCCATAATCATGTTGTTGTATCTCCATGGTCTTCTAACTTGTTTATGCATTAGTATTATTTCTACACTTACCGGGGCGTGGTCTGAAATCCATGTTGGATGGGTGGTTACTCTTTTTACCTCCCAGGTACTCATTCTATTTATAAGTACATAGTCTAAACATGAGGTGGTTTTATGTCTACTTGAAAAATATGTGGGTTTGGGCACTAGGTTAAGAACTTTGTGTACTTCAGTCAAATCCCATTGTTTCCAATTAATTATGTTATCTTTATTAAAATCCTTATTTAAATCTCCTGCCAAAATTACCTCTCCTTCAGAGAAGCTACGCGCTTTTTTTAATACCTTTAATAAAAAGGTTTTCTGTCCCATATTTGGAGCATATATGTTTATCAATGTTGTTAATCTATTTTCAACCAGGCATTTAACCATTATGAACCTCCCTTCAGCATCTCTTATCACTTCTATTACTCTTATATCATTCCTCTTGTGAGCCAGAATTGCCACACCTCTTGATTTTGATGATCCACGTGCCTCTGCCAAGATCCCCCAATTAGGGTCTCTGAATAAAGGTCTTTTATCTTTCTTTGATTTATGTGTTTCCTGGAGCCATGCTATATCTATATTCTGTTGTTTAAGGAATCTAAGAAGTTTATACCTTTTTAAATCCGAACCCAGACCATTGACGTTCAGTGTCAGCACCTGTAGCGTTTTATCCATTTTCAAACTCAGATTTACCTTTCCTTTGTTCCCCTGGCCCGATATTTAGTTTGATGTTCCCCTTTGTATACCCAACTTCCCTTCCCTTCCCCCTCCCTCCCCCTCCCCTTCCCTTGTGTAGAGCCATGAGCTGGGGATGAGTACTCATCCCTTCTCTACACATCTGGGGTAAGCGCACCCTCCACTCCCCGAGTTATATTAATAACCATTTTAATACTATTTTAATTTTGTTTGTATACTTCCCTTAATATGTCTCAGTCTCGAGACAGTCTTGGCCTCTTGTCCTGACGGTTAGATGGACCTTCCTCAGAGTCCGGTTGCTGTGGCCGAGGTTGATGCGTTTCATCCATCGGGATTGACTCAGTATTCCTCACATTTACTCCCAAAGTTTCTAATAGGTCCCGTGCCTCTTCAGGGTTCCTCGCACAAAGCCTCCTCCCCTCTTGGTAAATAACCAGGGATGCTGGGTACGCCCAGCTGAATTTAATGTTGCTTTGGTTAAGTTTCTGTGCAAAAGGTTTCATTTGAGTCCTTTGATAAAGCGTTTCTTTGCAAAAATCTTCCTTCACATAAACCCTTCTGCCTTTAAATGTCAGCTCTTTATTTTTCTTGAGTGTTTTGAATATCCTCTGCTGTAACTTCTCCCTCACAAGCTTCATTATCACCGGGCGCGGTTCCCCCCCCATTCTTCTTGTTTGGAGTCTGTGGGCACGTTCAATATCTTCTTCTTCTATTTCCAGCTCCTGTTGTGATAACCATCCCACCAGGGTCCGCTCTAAATCACATGCTTTAACTTCTTCAGAAATACCAAAGAAAATAATGTTCCCCCTCCTATTACGGTCGGATAAGTCTACGTATTGTTTTTTCAATGAGTCAATCTCCACTTTGTTCTGTTGCGCAAGAGCCTTGGCTTCCGATGCAATGCCTGCCACCAATTTAACCTCTGAGCCCAAATTTCTCATTTCTGCTGTTAGCTCAGTTAAAGAAGTTTGTATTTTGGTCTGGGAGTCAAGCATTAGTGCTTGAAATTGTGCCAGTTGTTCTGATAAGCCTTTCACAGTAGCCGCCATGTTATCTGTCTCGGCTCGTCCTCCCTTCCCTTTTAAAACTAAACAAGTTCTGTTATCCTCTCACCTATTCTTTTCACCAAGCTTCTTCTTGTTGTGCCAGACGTCTCATAAATCAGTTTCAGCAGTTTCAATCAGCAGTTTACATTCTTTTAAAGCTGTTAACTTGGATGTCCTCGGGAGAGTGGAGACAAGGCGTCCAAACGCTAGCGCGTGCGCATTGCCCTCCCACAACCAAACTTAATGGGGGGAAACCACTGCAACAAAATGCCCCTCAACCCTCTGGGGCCCTTCTCCCACCTCTACTCCCACCCCCCACCAAGGCTCAGCCTGCTCCCACTTGGGGGGGTGCATTTCATGGCCTCCCCAAGTAGGTGCTCTTTTCTCTACTACTGGGAAGGCTTGTCTTGCAAAATGCCACCCCTACCCTCTGGGGCCCTTCTCCCACCTCTACTCCCTTTACTCCCACCCCCCACCTCATGCATTCCTTAACAATCAAGAAATCTGGAGTCCACTATCACGTGCATGTCAGTCCCTCAAAGACTGAAGCACTATGGAATTAATGAACCATTCACACTTTGAATTCTACTGATCCTCAGACACAATTAGGCATCCATTTCCCCTGGTGGGGGATCCCCCACTCCCACCTTTTGCCCCCTGTCACTGCTTACCTGGCTTGAAGGGGGAAAGTCAAGGAATGAGCCTTCGGGGTACGCTCCTGGGGCTGCTGCAGTAATGCCACTGATGTCATCTGGCTGCCCTGAGAGTATTCCTGTGCTTTGCAGCGGGCTGATTTGGGCCCTGAACAGGCCGAAGCAGGATCATTTGTGGCCCAAATCAGCCTGCTGTGAAGTATGTGTGCTCCCCAGCCTTGTGTGATGATGACATCACTTCCTAGAAGAGACATCATCATGCCAGTGCAGTGCCATGAAATGATCATGCATGTGTGAACAGACCCTAAGTATCCTCTAGGCTTCAGTGATGGTGTAGTAATGTTAACAATGTTTTCACACACATTATAGAGAGAGAGAGACAGAGAAGGAGGGAGGCACTGAACCTAGATTATTTCATCTATTTTGTTGTGCCCTTCCAAAGCCAGGGTAGCATTGGAACAATGCCCCCCCCCCCGGCCTGAGCCTTAGAACCAGTTTGCAGTGACTGGCCCTGGCCCATGCATCATACTCATTTTTGAGCCGCAGCCAAGTTGTGTGCCTTTTGGAGAAGAATGGTTAAGTGGGTGGTGTGGGGGTATAACCAATTTTAAGATACCCAGTGTAGTGCAATGTCTAGTGTGTTGGACTAGAATCTGGGAGACTCTGATCCTGTGCCTTGGAGGCTTGATGGATGTTCTTGGCTCAGCCAATGTAACGCATAGAGTTGTTTTTTTCAGAGGCAGTCTTATTGATCCTGGGGCCCTGGACAAATGTGCAGGACGGGGCCCCAGAATCAGTGCTACCCCACCACTGGCTCCTTGCCAAGGCCAACCAATGGGTGGCCCTTGCCCTATGTGGAGTGGGCAGGAGCTCCTGCTGCCACCATTTTCCCTTTTGTTACCTAGGCCCCAGATAGAGTAGGCTGGAGTGTGTTGTCTCCCTCCCCTCCCCTCCACCCCCTTCAACTACTAAGAAGGCCATCAGCGGCTGAAGTCACTCCCAATGTGGGGCATGGAGCAGCTGTCTATTGTTATCCTGTTTGTTATGATGATGTTAAAACTAAGCAAGGGAGAACAATAGTGTGTAAACCACTATAGGTTTCCAGGGGGGAGAAAACCAGGGCATAAGATAAACTAATAAATGGGGGGGGCGGTAATATATGCACTAAGATATATATTTGATGTGTATGTGTGTATGTTTTATGCATTCAAATCACTTATGGTGAACTTAAGAATTAATGATCTCCAAAATATCCCAACAACCTTGTTCATGTATCGCAAACTGGAGTCAATCCACCACCTTTACGGTCTTCTTCTTTTCCCTACTGCCTTCAATTTTTCCTAGCATTATTGTCTTTTCTAGTGAGTCTTGTCTTCTCATGATGTGTCCAAAGCACAATCATTTTATCTTCAAGGGAGAATTCAGGCTTGATTTGGTCTAGAATACACTTACATGTCTTTTTGGGAGTCCATGTTATATGTAAACCAAAACTTTCTTCCCACACCACAGTTTGAATGCATTTTCTTCCTGTCAGCTTTGTCCAACTTTTACTTTAATGAAACTGCTCATTTGGCCAAAAGGCCTTGAGCAATGCCACAGTAATTACTACAAAATAAAAATATATTTTAATAACCATTTAAAAATGTCTTTAGTGGCACACTTAAAATTCTTTGATTTTAAAAACATAAGCAAAATGTTTGGGTACAACTGGACAAATGAATGAGTTAAACCCAGCCCAATGCCTCTGCTGTTTAAAACCCATTTTTGATGATGGTCTGGATTGTCTTACATTGGCGTCATTGAACTTGGAATCAGGAACCTGAAAATGTTCCATGGGGGCTACACCTACTGTGCCAAGGCTATGAGTGTGGAAATGGGATCTCTGTAGGGTTGCAAACTCTGGCCTTGGAAGTTCCTGGCAATTTGGGGGTGGGACTTGTTGAAAGGGAAATCTGAGTAGGGATTTCCCCTGGATTCCATGGGCAACTTTTGCCCTCTAAAGAGTTTGCCCTTGGAAGCTGCAACTTTCTCCAGGGAACCACTCTCTGTAACCTGAACTCCAGGCCCTATCTGGAGTTTGGCAGCCCTAGGCCAATTTCTGATAAAGATGGCAAAGGAGGGCCAGTAACTGACAGAGGCATGGAATCCCTCACCAAGACATTAGCCAGGGCCTAATTGTAGGTGCTCTCATCCCCCAAAGACCACTCCTTACAGCCCCATACAAACCCAATTCCACCCCCCATCTGCCAAACAAAGACCCAAATCCCCCCAGTACCCCTCACAGACCCAAATCCACCCCCAGCTGCCCCACACCCATAACCCCAGGAACAGGCTGGCCAGCCCTCCCCCTTTGTTCCCTATGCTGTGAACTTCTAAACTCTCTTTCCCAGGGCAATTCCGCACAGCCCAGGGGTGCCACAATGGGAACACTCCTGTCCTGAGTGCCAACTCGTCCCTGGGAAAGAGCACCTGACCTGGCACACAGACAACCACCCCCAGGCCCCCCACCACCACCTACAGAGAAGGCTGGCCAGCCTGCCCCATTGTTCCCAATGATGGGAACCAACCTCACATCAAAGAAGGGAACACAGACACAATTATTCAAGTTTAAAAAAACCTTTATTTTATCACTTTCAAAGTACAATATAGGTCAACAAATCACAACATATCACAATAACTGCTCCCACACAAAAGGACAACACAATTAACTACACATCAGAGAATCATTAAAAAAAATTTTTTTTTTGGAAAAGGACAAACTCTAAATTTTAGAACATATTCAGGTTACATAGTAGGAGGGTACAACAGGGCATGGAAAAAGAAGCCCACACTAGACAAGATTATCATAACTACCAGCTTCATACAAGTCTCCCTCCATAACCTAACTTGATGGGGAGAAACCACTGCAACAGGGTCCAGCAGAACCTATGTCATTTCCTTCGGCTATGCTTTCAGTTCAGGCACAAAAAGCTGGACTGGGCACTGCCAAGGCACTGGATACTGGTATTTCCGGAGCAGTGTTGCAGAGGTTTCCCCCCACCCCCACACCAGCCTCAGCATTTACCTGGAAACATCTGCAAGAGATCATCATTGGCTGGTGCCCATCCACAACTCTTCCCACATCCCCCGCCCCAGCAAACTAAACATTAACATTAACAATTTTTTTGGTGTTTTTTTTTTTTAAACATGAACAAGTTTGAAAAAAACGTAATAACAACTTTTTTGGTTGTTTTTTTTTTAACATGAACATTTCATCAACTTTGAAAAAACATAACCACAACATTTTTTTAACAAATATTTCAACAGTGAAAAACAGTGAAAAACATCTGATTTTTTCCCATCCCCTGATCCCCATCTAAGCAATCCCTATCTAACCTATTTCTCCCTCCAGTGGCAATCCATGTTTCTGGGGCATTATTTTTCTGAATAAATTTGGTACCACAGGGTCTGTCTCAGTGCTGGGAGAGGTTTTTAATTCCCTTGGGGGGGGTCCAAATTGTTGGGGGGATTCCCTTTGCCACTGGTTCCTAACCACCCTCCCTCTACTGGCCGGTTTTAACTGCATCTACAGGGTTTTATGCAGGGGAGAGCGCGATTCCAAAGGATTGGACTCGCAGAGGATGCAGGCCACAAGTTGGGCTCACCTCAGTCACTCTGGAAGTCCAGTCCTGAGAAATCGAAGAGGCGAGAGTTGACCTTCAGGAAGGTCAACTGCTCGACTCTCCATGGGAGAAGGCGAGTGCGATGTGGGCTGACAATGTTGCCCGCATGTGAAAAGATGCGCTCGCTCTCCACGCTCATCAGAGGGCATGAGAGCAGCCTCTGCGCCTCGAGGGAGAGGTCCGGCCAGACCGACTCCTTCTTGGCCCAGTAGCTGAGCGGATTGGTGGAGAGCGACTCGCAGGGCTCCGTGAGGTAGTCCCTGACCACTGCCTCCGCCGAATCATCTCTCACGGTCCTCACGACCCCAGAGGGGACGAGGGCCCACCGGAGCATCTCCATCTCCATCGGTACTCCGGTGGTGGCCATGGGGGGGGGCCTGCGCAGAGGGGGTGTCAGAGGGACCCGCACGGCAGGGCCCCTCTTGCGTCCCCCCTGTCAACAGGCGTCCCCTCTTGGCCTGCCTGCGCCTCACCCAAGAGCAGAGCCCGTCTCTGGCTTTGGTGAGGTTCCCATCTCGCTCGGTGAAAGTGCCCTTTATGCGCGGGTCACACATGGTCGCCAATATGTATGACTCTTCCTTAGTGAGAGGAGTTAGCCTGGCAGCTATACCCTGCTGCAGCCTTCTCACTAATGCGCTCACCACTGGAACAAGGTCAGCACGGGGCGCGACCCGGTCTGCAAGGGTGGCCAGATTCCTCTGGAGCGTGTGCACCAGGGGAATGACCAGACCGAGGGTCGCCGTGTCTGACGAGACCGCCACAGTGAAGTCCTTGAAGGGCTTCAGGACCTCCACTGTCTGGGTGACGGTGAGCCAATCCTCCCGGCTGAACTCACCCACCTGACTCGCACCGCGGTTCTCGGAGAGCCACGCGTGGCGTGCGGTCTGCTGCTCCACCAAGCGCTCAAGCATGGCGCAGGTGGAGTTCCAGCGAGTGCTAATGTCAGTGATCAGAGCATGCTCTGGCACACCTGTCCTAACCTGTGTCTGGTGCAGTTCGTGCGTGCACGTCACGCTGTGCGAGAAGAGACCCGTGAGCCTCCAACATTTCTGGATCAGTAACTGGAGTTCACGGGTCCGGGTATCAAAGGGTTCCTTCGAGGAGCCCAACCCCAGCGCATCTCTCACAACTCGGTGAAGCTTGTGAGCCACACAGTAGACGCACTCTTGGCTCACTAGACGCGCTGCCGCCCTCATGTTGCTGCCACCGTCCGTCACCATGCATCCCACGGTGGCGGGTCCCTGGCCTACCCACTCTTCCAACTGTCTCCTTAAGGTGGCAGCGATGTTCTCCACCGTGTGGGACACGTCGAGCACCTCGGCGTGAAGCAAGGCCTTGCAGTAGCCGGCCCGGCGGTCTCCCATCCTTCCCTGGCTAGCTGTGCTAGGCACCTCCCCCCGGCCCCCACCCACAACAGCCTCAGGTTCCCACCAGTGAGCAGTAAGCGAGAGGTACGCTTGCTGCACACTTGGGCAGGTCCAGATGTCGGATGTGAAGTGCATAGTTCTCCCGGCAACCCGGGACAGCTGTGCCTTCACATGGTCCCTGGCAGCCCTGTAAAACGAGGGCACCACCGATCTGCTCAACGTCGTGCGAGCAGGGACGGCGTACCAGGGAAAGAAATCATGGAGCAGCCCTGCGAAGCCGAAGTCTTCAACTATGGAGAACGGTCTCCCATGCACCACTACCATGTTGACGATGTGGCGTGTGATGCGCCGGCTCGCCCTCTGGATCCCCTCTCTGGGCACACTAGTGCCCTGCATACCAAGCATTTCCGGGAGAGAGGCTTGGCGTCCCTTCCCTGCAGGTACCCTTGGGGGGAGAGCACCAGAGGAGCCTGCCTCCTTCTGGCTAGCTGGCGGCCGTGCGGCGCCACTTGAACTCACCTCCTGAAGAAGCACCACCTGGTGGTGCCTCTTCATATGGTACCTCATCCCAGATGTGGAGAGATGCCGCACATCTCTGCCACGGCTGACGTGCTGCCTACAATGCAGGCACTGGGCTGCTCGGGGATCCTCCGTTCTCTGGAAGTGCTTCCAGATTTTGGAGGAAAAGGGCATCCCACGCTTCCCAGGAGAAGCGCTTTTGGGACCACCCTGAGGCACCTCCTGTGAGGTGCTCTGGCCGGACACACCGTGTCCCACTCTCGGCCAGGCAGGTAGGGATGGATAAGGCTGAAGGGGCAGAGATGTGGGCTCTTCCACCACAGTCTCTGCCTCTTCCTCCAGCATCCTCCCCTCCTGCACAGCCGCAAGAGGCCTGCTGCTGTCCTCAGAGGAAACTGGGGTGGACCGCCCCAGGGGGGGTCTCACGGGCAGTTCCTCCAACATCCTCTGGGTTCCTGGGGTGATCGTGAGGGATGGAAAAGTCACATGCCCCACATCCATCCCAGGAGACACCACATGCTGCCCCTCCTCCAGCAGCTGGCTCGCAACCACTGGAGGAGGAGGAGCCTCAGCAGCAGGCCCCTGCCCAGTGCCAGCCCCTGCCTGAGACACCTGGGTTGGGGGTGGCCCTCCAGCAGCTGCCTCAGGAAAGAGAGTCTTGCGGACCCTCTTCCTGTCACCAGAAGCCAGGCTGGTGAATGGCAGCAGCGCAGGGGAGGGCCTCCTCCGCTCAGATGGGGGGGCTGCCGCCGCAGTCCCCCTCCCCCTCCCCTCCTCCCGTCTAGATTTCTCTTTAGCCTTTCCCCCAGGGCCCCTCTCTTCTTTCCTCTCTGACATGCTTTCCCCTCCCGAAATCTACCCTAACTAATCAAAAAACCTTGGGAAAACAAAGGTCAACTTTGTTTTTGAGACCTAACTTGCCTGCTCTAAATCTGTGCTTCTAGTGGCTCTGTGACTTGGAGATGAACAATCAAGTGCCCTTTTAAGCGACCCTATTTATGTCGGGGAACCTGAACCTGCCAAACAGCTGAATTCCTCCGGAATTGAGCTGGCCCTAAACCCCCGTAGGTGACAGACATCCTTAGACACTCACACACTAGTATGCCCAGGCCGGCCTTGCACTACCACAGGTGCCAGAGATGGGCAGTGGAACCCTAGTTATGGGGGCACTAATGGGAAGCCTATTGACAGCTATTCCAAATTTACATATATATATATATATATATATATATATATATATATATATATATATATATATATATATATATATATATATATATAATTCAAACTTAACGCTCACTCACTACTGCTTTTCCTGCTGAGTCCCTATTTAGTTTTTTTTTAAAAAACTAGGCTTGGTTTCCCTAACGATTAAGTTGAGGGCAATTAGCCACTGAATACCTACCAACTGGCCTACCTACCTAAGACACTATTTAGCGGGAACAATGTTTCTGTGGTGTGTGTCGGTGTGCGGTGTGGATGTGGTGGTCTGAAGATGAGCCTCCCCCCTCCCAAGCTAACAAGAACCCACCCCTAAGCCCACCCAAATATAAACCTGGACTCACACACCACCACCAGTCCTGCAGTCCAGCGATGTTCAGGCGGTCTTGCAGCTGGTCCTCCTCTCCTCCACGATGCTGTCAAGAAAGTTGGAATGTTAACAGAGTCAATAACACACACCGCACACGCAACCCCCAAAAGTCAAGGCCCCGATCTACAAGTCAAGTCAAGGCACCCCCCCCCGAAAGGCTAGGGCCAACCAGTGGTAAAACAAAACACATTCACCCTGCAGAGCGGGCCTGTTTGCAGGCCCAAAGCTGGCACACTCCTTTTAAATTCCTGTGAAACAGTAGATCAAGCCCACCCCACACTCAAGCATAACAAAGGAAACATCAAAGAAAGAAAGCACAGCAATCAATACTGAACCCCCAACCCCCAAACAACGTCCTCTTGCCCAACCATAAAATGTCCCCCCTAGCCCAAGCCATAAAGACCTAACTAAGCGTATGCTAACAGATTGCCACAGCAGCAGCAATAAGTTCAAAAAACAATTTTTTAAACAACCCTACCAGTCCTCCTCTCCAGATGCCCAGCAGCACAACCCTACCAGTCCTCCTCTCCAGATGCCCCCACACGCAGAGGTCTCCAGGCAGATGTCCTCCAAGTGCAGTCCAGTCCAGAAGAGGTCCACGAACGGTCAGCAGCAACCTGTTTGTGGAGCATAACTGTGAGAGCCAGGCCAGCTAGCAGAGAGAGGGCCCAAAGCCAGAGCATCAGGCCTGTGTGTAGGCCAGAGACTGGCACACTTGTTTGAGAGCCTGGTGGGAAGCCTTGGAAGCAGGGGACCAAAGACAGAAAAAAAACCCCACACCAACCCAATCTGTGGAGCATAACTGTGAGAGCCAGGCCAGCTAGCAGAGAGAGAGCCCAAAGCCAGAGCATCAGGCCTGTGTGTAGGCCAGAGACTGGCACACTTGTTTGAGAGCCTGGTGGGAAGCCTTGGAAGCAGGGGACCAAAGACAGAAAAAAAAAACCCCACACCAACCCAATCTGTGGAGCATAACTGTGAGAGCCAGGCCAGCTAGCAGAGAGAGGGCCCAAAGCCAGAGCATCAGGCCTGTGTGTAGGCCAGAGACTGGCACACTTGTTTGAGAGCCTGGTGGGAAGCCTTGGAAGCAGGGGACCAAAGACAGAAAAAAAACCCCACACCAACCCAATCTGTGGAGCATAACTGTGAGAGCCAGGCCAGCTAGCAGAGAGAGGGCCCAAAGCCAGAGCATCAGGCCTGTGTGTAGGCCAGAGACTGGCACACTTGTTTAAGAGCCTGGTGGGAAGCCTTGGAAGCAGGGGACCAAAGACAGAAAAAAAAACCCCACACCAACCCAATTTGTGGAGCATAACTGTGAGAGCCAGCCAGAAGACATGCACCAAAGACACCCAGCAGAGCTTCTGGCCTGTGTAGGCCCAAAGCTGTCACACTCCTTTTAAATCCCTGTGAAACAGTAGATCAAGCCCACCCCACACTCAAGCATGAGAAATTAAACATTAAAGAAGGCAAGCACAACAACCAATGCTGAACCCCACCCCCACCCCCAAACATTGTCTGCCCAACCTGTCCCCCAGGCCATGCCAAGAGGCAGGCCACAGCAGGACAGTGCAGCATCAAAACACTTACAAAAATTTTAAAAAGGCCTACCAGGTGTCCTCTCAGGATGTGCAGCACAGTTGATCCTCCAGGCAGATGTCCTCCAGGCTCCAGGTGCAGTCTCTCTTCTTCTCCTCTCTCGGTCAGCAGCAGCAACAGAAGTGTTCCAGACCAGTCTTGCTCCAAATTTAAATCCCCTGCTGCAGCCTCAGCCAAAGATTTAAATCTATTGGCTGGCATAAGAATGCAGCAGTGGGATTGGTGACTCCTAAAGTCCCCCCTCCCCTGCCTTTCCCCACCCACACTCCAAGAGTCACTCTCCTCCTGCTCCCCCTCCCCTACCTGTTAATTTTGGCTGGAATCTCTGCTTCCACTGCTTTGCAAATGCAAAGTGCAATGCCAGCGAATGCAATGCACCTTGCATTTGCAAAGCACAGGATTCCCTTCCCTCCTTTGCAAGAGGGGTGGGGGGTGACAGAAGGAGTGAGTGATTCACTCCTTCTCCCCCCCTCCCCTCTTCTTAGAGCCTGCAGGAAGCTTAGCTAGACGCTTGTTAAGGCAAACGCCTAGCAAAAACAAAATGGCGATTCTCTCGATTGCTGAAAGAAAGCCGAAAAAGCCGAAACGTTTCGGCTTTCTTTCTTTCGGGTACCCGAAACGTTTCGGCTTTCCCTGAAACGTTTCGGGTACCCTGAAAGAAGCCGAAAGAGGTTTCTTTTGGCTTTCTTTCGGCAATCTGAATGCCGAATCGCACACCCCTACTAAATACTACAGAATTAAATATGTCTTTACTCAGGTTAAATAGGCTCTGACATTCTGCCACCCTTAAGATCCCCCTCCCCCCGGTTTGTGAGGGTATGTCTGATGAAACTGCTTAAGGAGTCTGGGGGCTTTTACATGGATAGATTCTACCCACTCCCGATACCCCTCCTCAAAGTCCTTCCAGCGAATTAAATAAAACAGCTGATTACGTCTAATTTTAGAGTCCAATATTTCTTCCACTTCATAGTGAACTTGATCGTTGATCATGGTTGGAAGGGGAGTATTGGGTGTAGGATGCCATTGGTCTGGTGCAGGGGCCTTTTTTAGTAGACTTACATGGAATGATGGGTGGACGTGGCGCAGTTTTTTTGGTAGAGTGATTTCTACAGTTACTTTGTTGATTATTCATTTAACAGGAAACGGTCCCAAATATTTCAAAGCCAATTTTTTGCTGGCTTGGTCCATTTGAAGGTTTTTCGTTTAAATGTATACTTTGTCTCCCGGTTGCAATTCCCATTCTTTCGCACAGTGGCGATCTGCATATTTCTTATAATCTGCTTTAGCTTTGTTTACGGCTGTTTGTATAGCTGTCCATTGTTGGCTAAGGGAGGTCCACCATTGATATAAGTCCCCTGAGGGTTGTTTTCCTTGTGGTAGCTCAAAGGGAAAAGCTTTTCCATCGTACCCATGCACAATTTTAAAGGGAGTTTCCCCTGTTGAACTATGAACTGCGTTGTAGTATGAATACCCTGCAAAATGAAGAAGTTCCACCCAATTATCTTGTTGGAAATTAATATAACATCGGAGAAATTGTTCTAATATCTGATTAGTTTTTTCCGACTGTCCATCACTTTGAGGGTGGAATGCTGAACTGATTTCCTGCTCCATCCCAGTTAATTGAAGTAGCTCTTTCCAGAAATTGGCAATAAACTGTCCGCCACAGTCGGATATCACCTTAGAGGGAAAGGAATGTAGTTTAACAATGAGTTTCATAAATATTCCTGCTAGTTTCTTGGCGGTGGGTATGGTTGTGCAAGGTACAAAATGTGCTTGCTTGGAAAAGAGATCTACAACCACTAAAATACAGGAGCAGCCCCTGGAGGTAGGTAGATCTGTAATAAAGTCCATAGAAATTACCTCCCAAGGTCTACTTGGGGTTTCAAGCGGCTGCAGGAGTCCCAGGGGCTTTCCCTTCCTGGTTTTGGTGCTTATACGGGTAGGGCAAGAGGATACATATTGGGAAACATCTTTTCTGATACCCGGCCACCAAAATTGTCTTTGTACTAAGTGGAGAGTTTTAAAGTAGCCGAAGTGACCGGTGGTGCGAGCATCATGACAACGTTGTAAAACCTCCTTTCGGAGGCTAGCTATGTACAACTTATCCTCTTTTACCCAATCCCCCTCCACTGTTTGAGACATTTTTGCTTTGGGCGCTCCCTCCCCTTCTTTTTCCACCTCACTTTTCACTTTCGCTCTCCACCCCTTTTCAGCCTCTCGCTTCTGCGCAGTTTGGCTGCGAGTGGTAACCACTCCTCCCAGTTGGTGGGGGGTGAATACAGCATCAATGGTTTCCTCCTTTTTACTTTGATGTTGGGGCATGCGCGAGAGAGCGTCTGCTAGGAAGTTAGTTTTGCCCAGCAAGAACTTTAGAGTGAAATTGAACTTGGAAAAGAATTCCGCCCATTGAAGTTGTTTAGCGTTGTGATCTGTCCACACTTCAAAAGGGTGTCGAACCCCTTCAAGCAAGTGACGCCACACTGTGAGAGCTACTTTTACGGCAAAGGCTTCCTTTTCCCATACATTCCAGTGCCGTTCTGCTTCTGAAAATTTTCTAGACACGCGCAAGGTTTGGCTTTCCCGTCCTCTCCTTTTTGCAGAAGTACACCCCCAATGGCTGCATCACTGGCATCGACCTGCACTATAAAGGGTCGATTTTTGTCTGGGTGTTGTAGGACAGGTTCTGAGGTAAATTTGTGTTTGAGTTCATCAAAGGCTGCTTGGCAAGTTTGATCCCACTCTACTTTAGTAGTGGGTTTCTTTGCCTGATCCCCTTTTCCTTTAGTTTTTAAAAGCTCGGTTAATGGTACGGTTATTTGCGCAAATCCTTCTATAAAGTCTCTGTAGAAATTGGCAAACCCTAAAAAAGATTGTAATTGTTTACGAGTACGAGGGGTTTGCCATTCTTGCACAGCTTTAATTTTGACTGGATCCATCTTTAGTCCTTGCCCGGAAATGCGATAGCCCAAATAATCTAGTTCAGTTTTATGGAACTCACATTTGGACAGTTTGATAGGGAGTTGGTGGCACATTAACGTAGTCAGCACTTCTCGTACTAATTTGACATGCTCTTCCTTTGTTTTTGAATAAATTAACACGTCATCTAGGTACACCACCACTCCTTTATACAAATATTTGTGTAGTACCTCATTGATCATGGACATGTAGACTGATGGGGCTCCAGATAAGCCAAAAGGCATGGCTAGGTATTCATATTGGCCTAAGGGTGTATTGAATGCGGTTTTCCATTCGTCCCCTTCTTTAATTCTGACATGGAAGTAAGCATCTTTTAAGTCCAACTTAGTGAAGACCTTGCCTTGCGCCACGACGTTGAGTAGATCTCTGATGAGCGGGATGGGGTAAGCGTTGGTTGCCGACACTGCATTGATCCCTCTGAAGTCTGTGCAGAGCCTTAAACCCCCATCCTTCTTTTTAACAAATAGCACAGGAGCTGCATGCGGGCTGTTAGCCGGGCGGGTGAATCCTCTTTCCAAATTTTTGTCAATAAATTTTCTTAATTCCTCTCTCTCCAGTGGGCTCATAGAATACAATTTGCCTTTGGGTAGCTCCTCCCCTGGTAGGATTTCAATGGCATAATCAGTGGCGCGATGAGGGGGAAGACTGTCAGCCTCCTCTTTGCTAAATGCTTGCTGCAGACTTCTGTACTCTTTAGGGATACAGTTTAACTCTTCTTTAGTTAGAAGTGCAACATCCATTACCGGGGGTTTTGTTTCCCCCCATTCTATTTGCCAGTTATGATGTTTGCAATTATCATGGCAACTGAGAGATCTCTGTCTTTTGGTGCTACACCTCTGAAGATGCCAGCCACAGCTGCTGGCGAAACGTCAGGAACTACAATGACAAGACCACGGCAATACAGCCCGGAAAACCCACAACAACTATCATGGCTAAAGTCTATTATTCCTTTAGCCCAGTCTATATGGGGGTTATGATCCCATAACCACCGACTGCCAAGGATTAAGGGATATTTGGCTGCTTGACTTATTACAAAACATCTTTTCTCCCAGTGGTTTTTGATACCAGTGGGCACCGGTTCAGTCTCTAAGGTTACTGGAGACATATTGGAGCCATCCATTTGTTCAAAAATAATGGGATTTTCTAGTTCTTTAGCCTTTAGACCCAATCCATTTACTAAAGCTGGGGCTATAATGTCTCTGGAGCAGCCAGAATCAATGAATGCTTGTACACATATATGTGTCCCTTCTTGGGGTTCAGTAAAATCACGGATGTGAATAAGATAGACCCCTTTTCTCTCACCTCTCGGGGAGAGTTTTCCTTACTGATCTGCCGGTCGGGTCTCTTTATGACAGCTCCATCTTGTTTCCCGACTGGGGGCTGGGAACTTCTTCCTCCTCTTCAGTGGGCTGCACGTCAAGCTCCATCAAAACTTCTTCTGCTTCCAAGCCCTTTTCTGGCTGGTTGCGTTTCGGCATTCCTCTTCCTCGGCTTGCTCTCAGGGCTGGGACGGGTCGCGCCTGAGTGGAAGGCGGTTGCGCTGTCAAGCGGGTAGGACATTGCACTGCAAAGTGCCCACTTCTACTGCATTGGAGGCACAGTCCTTGTCACCAACGAGTATCTCTAGCCCCGTGGGTCGGGGGTCCTCCTCTTCCTCCCTTTTGGATTATCGGGGTTCTTCTTGCCCCCATAGCCTGTTGTTGTTCCACCAGCCGCACTTGTTGTATACGGTTTTTGACCTCACAGGCTAATTGAATCCAACCGAGGAGGGTTGGTGGATCATCCTACATTAGCACCCGGTCCAGCAATCTGGAATTTATGCCTCCCTTAAACATTACTATTTTCGTTCCTTCTTCACAGTGGGAACATTTGGCTGCTAGTTGTCTGAATTTGACTAAGGACGATGTCCACAGAAACGTTGGCACTCACTGTGCTCAAAGCAACTTTACATAATTAAACAATTTTTACAAAGTGCAAATGCCTCTTATTTCTACAATAAATACATAATGCCTCCAAGTACAAACATGCTCTGCAGCACCAAACATTGCAAATCTGTTCATGGGAAAATGGGAGAGTCAGCACATTTTAGATCAATCCAATCCATTTGGAACACAGATCATACAGTACTTTCGATACATTGATGATCTCTATTTTGTGTACAGAGGAACAGAGTCAGTTGGCAAGTTTTGTGAGTGGCTCAATAATAGGGACCCCAATGTGAAGTTCACTTGGCAATATAGTAAGTATGAGATTAATTATTTGGATGTGGTCACTTTCAGAGACGCAGACAATAAGATCAGGGTGCGGTCCTACAATAAGGCTACAGATAAGAATTCTTATTTACGCTTTGACTCATTCCACCCCCGACATCTCCAGGAAAATATTCCATTCAGCCAATTATTACGAATTAAACGTAACTCCTCCACCCCAATTGATTTCAACAGGGATGGAAGGAGACTCTGTGGACAGTTTAATAGAAGGGGTTATCCGAATAAAGTGATAGAAGCAGCTTGGAATAGGGCCAGCAACATAGACAGAGCATCGCTGTTTGAGCCGAGAATAGGAGAGCAGGGAAACCGGATAGTTTGGGCTTTAGATTTCACCCCTAGGGCCAATCAAATTAAAAAGATAGTGTATCGCCATTGGCCCTTGGTAGAAGGGATAGAAGGCTGTAAGAACACGCCGAGAATTGGCTTTCGCAAAACTCGGAGTATTAGGGACGAATTGGTGTGGGCTGATATTAGAGACAGGGAAAAGCCCCATGACTTTCCACAAGGCAATTTTAGATGTGGCCATTGCCAAATTTGCGGCATTCTCAGTGTGGGCAGGGAACTTCATATTCATGATAATAAGAAGACGGTCCACCATTTTGCTAATTGTCTGTCAAAGGGGGTAATCTATGCGTTGGAATGCCCCTGCAGGTTATTATATGTAGGATGCACATCAAGACCAGTTAAAGTGAGAGTATTGGAGCATATGTCACGGATCCGCAATAATGTTCAGGAGGCGCCGTTAACACAACATTATAGGGAACAGGGACACCCAGAAAATGCCCTTAAAGTCATGATCTTGGAAGTCGTGGAAAGGACTAGTGGTGATGCAGGGCAAACAAGGCTTCTCCGCAGAGATGCATTCTGGATTCAAAAACTGGACACAGTAAAACCCAAGGGACTGAATAATGAATTATGTTTAAACTGTTATCTGTGAGACATAATGTATTGTGGTACTTGTTAGATGTTAGGCATGGGTGGTCACAAGGAAATTCAGGGAATGGAAATGGTATGTTGAAATGCACGGTCTCTTTAAGTAATAGTGATACCAATCAGCTTTGGCTAATTTAAACAAGGGGCAGTTAGCAGCGAGGTACGTGGAAGAGAATATGCGATTTACTAACCAGGTGGAAAGAGAGATGTGATGATGATAGTTTTCCGTGGGATGCCAGTGAGTATAAATGAGCATAAGCTATAATTAAAAAAAGGGGGGGGTTGAAAAGTAATACTGAAATTGACAGCAATTTCATAGGGTTGTGTTAACTACAGATGGCATGCTCCTGATGAAGGTGGCACGAAATCTGCGTCCGTAGCCGGCCCCAGATTGAGCATGGCGGTTCCCACTCCCCATCCCAGAGTCCATATCACCTGGGGAATGACTGGAAGGAAAATTAATTGAATGAGCAAAAGAACTTTACCTGAACCGAGTTGTATTGCAGTTACCATTGCTGCACTGCGCTGCTGTTATTCATGTATTTGTACTTGGAGGCATTATGTATTTATTGTAGAAATAAGAGGCATTTGCACTTTGTAAAAATTGTTTAATTATGTAAAGTTGCTTTGAGCACAGTGAGTGCCAACGTTTCTGTGGACATCGTCCTTAGTCAGTTTCCATTGTGCAGCAGAAACAGCCATTCGTTTTTTTCCCAGTTGTCTGAATTTAGCAGCATATTCTCTGACTGGTTGCGTGCCCTGCGGCAATACTTGTAATTCCGTACGAGGTCGATCCTCCTCCAGAGGATCCTCATATTGTGCGCGCAACGCCGCCATAAAAGTTTGTAAAGTGTCCAGCTCCAGCGCGCCAGAGTCATATAAAGTTACATACCATTCGGCTGCTATGCCTTCCAATCTCGATGCGAAATGATCGATTCGGCTTTCCTCATCTGGAAACAGATGCCCCCACCTATTAAAGAATTGAAGTGCTTGAACTATAAAAAATCCCAATTTCCATGTATCTCCATCGAACGTGGCTTCTAATTTAATCCAGCCCCAAGGTAATTCCGGTTCGCTTCTTCTATCTGGCAACCCTGGTGGTGGAGGAGGTGGATGCATTGGCCCTTGTAGTACTCCCCGTGGTTGCCGTCGCGGAACTCCCATAGACCTAGGACTGGGTGGATTCCCAGGTGGTAGGGCTCTTGGTGTCAGGTTCTGACTGTGTTTAAACCAAAGAAACTCCATTTTGATCATAGAGCAACAACAAGCAACAGGGCACCGAAGAACTTCAATGATTTTCAGAGGGGGAAGAGGAGCCGGATACACGGCAAGAGTAGTGCAAGAAGCTAGATGGCGTCAAGGACTGTGCTTACATTGTGGCCAAAGCGGTCATTATGCATCACAATGTCCACTCAGGCCTGTGCAACGAGCTCTGTTCCAGCCAGCACGTACAACCTCGACCACCCTTCCCCCGCCATACCGCCCAACACCAGCTCCTCGGACTACTAGAGGGCGTGGCGCCCCCCAAAGAAATCCTCCAGAAAAAGGATTGGAGCTGGAGGAAGTTATGGAATTCGATTCAACCGCTCTAATCGGAGAAGAAGGACCCGAGAGCCCAAGTTCGGGAAACGAGATGGATCTGTCGTAACAGGACCCAAACGGCAGACCAAAAAACAGTCCATTCCCATAGTGGAAAGACCACGAGGGTTCATATTATTCATGCCAGTTATGTTAGTTAACCCCAAAAGAAAGACTTATATTCGTGTACAAGCACTTATCGATTCTGGATGCTCCAGAGATTTTATTGCACCTGCTCTAGTTAATGGATTAGTCCTTCCAATGAAAGAACTAGAAACTCTCGTTATTTTTGAACAAATGGACAGCTCCAATATGAACCCAGTCACCACTGAAACAATACCTGTGATCACAGGAATGGGACAGCATTGGGAGACGAGATCCTTTGTGATTAGCTCTACAGCCAAATATCCGCTGATTTTGGGGAGCAGGTGGTTATGGGACCACAACCCAGACATTGATTGGCCGACCGGGAGCGTTACTTTTCGGCAAGATGACTGCAGAGATCACCGTTGGAATCAAAATTGGGGTGCCAATCCTACACTAATGGAACAGGCTCTCCTAACCCAAGAGGAAATCAACAAAATACCTAAAGAATACCGAGCCTATCTACAAGCGTTCACAGAAGAAGAAGCTAACACCTTACCTCCCCATAGGAGGACCGATTGCGCAGTTGAAATTCTTCCAGGAGCCACCTTACCCAAAGGCAGATTGCATCCAATGAGCCCCATGGAAAGAGAGGAACTACACAAATTTATTGACACCAATTTAGAAAGGGGATTTATCCGACCGGCTAATAGTCCTCATGCTGCCCCAGTACTATTCGTTAAAAAGAAAGATGGAGGATTAAGATTTTGTACTGACTTCAGAGGACTCAATGCAGTCTCTTCCACGAATGCTTATCCAATACCCCTCATCAGAGATCTACTCAACGTCATGGCTCAAGGTAAGATCTTTACGAAATTGGACTTGAAAGATGCTCACTTCCACGTTCGCATAAGAGAAGGGGATGAATGGAAAACCACGTTCAATATGCCTTTAGGGCAGTATGAATATTTAGTCATGCCTTTTGGCCTGGCTGGAGCTCCTTCGGTATTCATGTCCATGATCAATGAAGTATTACATGAATTTTTATATAAAGGGGTGGTCATTTATCTGGATGATGTCTTAATTTATTCTGAAACAGAAGAAGAACATATACAATTAGTACAACAAGTATTAATCACCCTCATGTGCAATAAATTGCCCATCAAATTGTCCAAATGTGAATTTCACAAATCTGAACTCAGTTATTTAGGATACTGCATTTCAAAAAATGGGCTAAAAATGGATCCAGGCAAAGTTAAAGCAGTACAAGAATGGCAAATCCCTACAACCCGTAAAGAACTACAATCCTTTCTAGGGTTTGCCAATTTCTATCGAGAATTCATCCAGAATTTTGCCCAAATCACTCTCCCCCTCACAGAACTACTTAAGACAAAAAACAAAGGGGAGCAAGCCAAAAAGCCAACCTCCAAGCTATTATGGACACCACAATGCCAATTGGCTTTTAATCTTTTGAAGCAGCAATTTATATCCGAGCCGGTGCTGCAACACCCCGATGAAAATCGCCCCTTCATTGTGCAGGTAGACGCCAGCGATACGGCGATAGGGGGTGTGCTCCTGCAAAGGGGGGAAGATAATAGCCTTAAACCGTGTGCTTATCTACCTCGCAAGTTTTTGGAATCTGAGAGAAATTGGAATGTCTGGGAAAAGGAAGCGTTTGCAGTCAAGGCAGCGCTCTCCTCTTGGAGGCATTGGCTAGAAGGGGCCCATCATCCTTTTGAAGTTTGGACGGATCACAAAAACCTGGAGGCCTTGCGCAGCCCTAGGAGATTGAATGCAAAACAGTTACGATGAGCAGAATACTTTTCCAAATTTAATTTCACTCTCAAATTTTTGCCTGGCAAAACAAATTTCCTAGCGGACGCTCTATCGCGCATGCCCCAACTCAAAAGCAAGAGGGAGGAAACAGTAGACACAGTATTTTCGCCTACGCAATTAGGAGGTGTGGTCACAATGCGCAGCCGAGCAACACAACCTCCTCACCCAGATCAGGGGTGAAGACAAACACTGAAAGACGAAGTGGAAAAGGAGGGGGGAAATGTGCCCAAAGAAAAGCTAACTCAATCTGCACAAGGGGAATGGCTTTGGGGCGATCATTTTTATGTACCTGCTAGCTTAAGAAAAGAAGTGTTACAACATTGTCATGATGCCCCAAATGCTGAACATTATGGATATTTAAAAACCCTTCACCTATTACAGAGACAATTCTGGTGGCCAGGCTTACGCAAAGATGTTTCCCAGTATGTGGCCTCCTGCCCAATTTGTCTCAGCGCCAAAGCGCGAAAAGGGAAGCCTCCAGGACTATTACAACCCCTTGAAACCCCAAGCAGACCTTGGGAAATTATTTCTATGGACTTTATCACTGATCTTCCCCCCTCCAAGAACCACACATGTATACTGGTCGTAGTGGATCTATTTTCAAAGCAAGCCCACTTCATTCCTTGTACCACTATACCTTCAGCAAAGAAATTAGCGGACATTTTTATGAAACATATTGTAAAACTACATTCTTTTCCATCGAAGGTAATATCTGACCGCGGCGGACAGTTCATTGCCAACTTCTGGCGGGAGCTCCTCCAACTTATGGGTGTGGAACAAGGCTTGGGCTCCGTCCACCATCCACAAACCGACGGACAATCGGAAAAAACTAATCAAATATTAGAACAATTCCTCAGATGTTATATTAATTTTCAACAAGATAATTGGGCAGATCTACTACCTTTGGCAGAATTTTCCTATAACAACAGTGTGCATGCCTCTACTGGAGAAACGCCCTTCAAAGTAGTTTATGGCTATGACTTTAAACCCTATCCTTTTGAAGCTCTTCCCCCTCCAACAGCTCCCGAAGATGTTTCAGAATGGTGGGGGGAAGCTGCGCAACAATGGACTCTAATTCAGGCACATCTTGACAAAGCCAAACAGGATTATAAAAAATACGCCGATCGCCATTGTGTGGCCGAATGGGAACTACATCCAGGAAATCTTGTTTACCTTTCAACAAAGAACTTAAGAGTGGCTCAAACAAGCCGTAAATTGGCTCTGAAATTCCTGGGACCTTTTCCTGTTCACAAGTTGATCAGCAAAGTTACTGTAGCACTTGACTTACCAAAACATTTACGTCAAGTCCATCCTACATTTCACATCAGTTTGCTGAAAAAGGTCCCCCCTGCAAATCAACGGCGTACCACCTCTCCACCAATACCTACTTTGATTGATGACCAAATCCACTATGAAGTGCAAGAAGTTTTGGACTCTAAAATTAGACACAATAAATTGTTTTACCTCATTAGGTGGAAGGACTTTGACTCTGGGCATGATGAGTGGGTGGAGTCTATTCATATTCAAGCCCCTAAATTGTTAAAAGCATTTCACACTCTATATCCTCTTAAGCCTGGGGGAGGAACATTTTAGAGGGGGCAGAATGTCAGGTTCTGACTGTGTTTAAACCAAAGAAACTCCATTTTGATCCTGTCTGTATATTAAGTGCTTTCTTTGCAGGTGGCAAGCCTTCCGCTGGAGGCTCACAGAGAGAAGAGGAATGTTATGTCTACATATATCTGCCTTTCAGACACCCTTGGGAAACTTTCACTTCCTCGCCCTCGGGCCGATTGTTTTGAGAACTGAGGGGGAGGATGGGGCCCGCAGGGAACTGCTATTCTGTACCTTTGCTTTTGCCTGTCATTCGTAACAATTTCTAGCTCAGCCATGATCCTTGTATCTTGGAGTGTGGACTTATAATGGTTGTTTATCTTCAGTAAAGCCTTTTGAAATTGATGGACTTTTGTCTCATTGCAAGGGGTAGTCTGGATTGCAACTTTTGTTCAAGCCACAGTCTGACACTCGGAAGCGCTCCTGGGGGTACTTGTAGGGGCGAGGGTTGTTGAGGTGCCACCTGCCTCGGCGGAGGTGGGGGTACTTGTCTCGGAGGTGGAAGAAGATGCTGTCTGGGGGGAACAGTTTGGCCCAAAGGAAGTGGCTGTTGAATGCTTTGAGTAGTGAGTGGTGGTTGAGTTGGGGCCGGAGGTGTTGGCAAAGGTGTTTGCACTACTTGTGTAGCTCCTTGCTGTTGTTGCGGGGCGGACGTTGCTCTTGGCGTTGGAATAATCGGTTGTTGCTGCGGTAGCGGAGACGGGCCTACGCTGGATCCCGGAATGGATTGCGTAGCAACCGATCTTGGGGCATTAGTTGGGACTTGCCCCTGCACCACTGATGGCGTTTGTCGAATTTGATGCGCCGCTGCTTGCTCTTCTCTCTGCCCTCTCACCAGCTCACCAATAAGGAAAACAGCTTGGGCTAATTCGTCTTCCATTGCCTCTATTCGACTTTCCATGCGTCGATGATATTCAGCGGCTTCCTGCGCTGCACTGCCCCCTCCTTGATAACTGGCTTCAGAGGGTTCTCGCGACTGGGGAGGGAGAAAATCCGATGGCCACGGCTCTATGGGTCCCTCCGCGCCTCCAACCGTTCCCCCTTCTTGGGGACTTATTCCCCAGCTACCATCAGGGGGTATCGGGCTTAATGCGGCCTCGCCTTGTATCCGTCATTCTTCTTCCTCGGTCATGCCGGCTAATATTCCCTTCGCTAGCCCGGTAATTGCCGAAATCCCAGTATCCACTGCTTGGGTTCGATATTCCAACTGTTGTGTACGATGGCATTCCCAAGCACATCAGAGTAATCCCAGCTCATATGTTCATGTCTAGTGGCTTCCCAATCCTGGAGGCTGTCCGCACCTCGGGGAACCCACTCTTCAAGGCAACCCGCAGCTACGTTCCACTTGTACCATGGTTGGGTGCTGGCCCTCATTTCTTCCGGCATGTGGGTAGCCCTCCGTAGATCCCATATGATGCTGGGGCCTTCCTGCTCCGTCGATCCGACGGTGCGTCAAACGTCAATCATTGAACGGGAAAACATGGTCCCCACTCTCCTCTCCTGCACTTTTCTAGTCCGAAAGCCCCACTGCCTTGGAGTTGGCAGTTAAATTAGCTGACTCTGTCCGTTAGCCTCTCGCACCTTAGGCTGTGCGCCAGCTACACTCGGATCAGGTTGCTCAGCCCTTTTGTCAGGCACCATTCTCGCTCCTTCCTCAGGAACTCTCTCTTTGGGGACTTCATAAGGTGCCTCGATAGGTACTTCAGTAGGGCCTGGGGTCTCCCCCGACCCATTCGCTGGTACCAGTGGTAGAGAGTCGTCCTCCTCCTGGCCAGGGACGGGTAGATCAAGCAAGGAGTCCTCAGTATCCATCTGCCCTGGGTGAGGGGGTTGACTTCAAAGGAGTGATTCTTGTCAAAATGTCAGACTATGCTGCTCCAGATTTGATAGTCTGCCTCACTCCCTTCTGCAAGAAGACAAGGTCTTTTTGGTTTCAAAAGGTTTATTGTGAAAGACAGCATTCATCTCCAAGTATGCATAATCCAGGATAGATATCCTGGCCGACCAAAGGATTGACAAGAATAACTCGTGAACAGAAAATGGTTACATTTCACACTCCTCAGCCCAGCCTCCCTCCTGAGATCACATAGCAAAACTTCTCAGCGGCATGATGTGCTGGCCAAGGTCGAGCAGACAGATAAGAGAGTTTCCTTTCCCATGGGTTCGGCTCCTTGCAGGTGTTGAGGCCTGGAGGGAAAGATAGACTAAATACTACAGAATTAAATATGGCTTTACTCAGGTTAAACAGTCTCTGACACTGGTATTCCCAGTATGGGAGGGCGAGGACATGCCATTTGGAGGGGGAGTGGCAAGATCCCCCTGCAACCATGAGGCCTCACCTGAGGGTCCCACTGAGGAACAGTACAGAGGCAGCCAACAGCACCCACCTTCTTGCCTTTGCGGAAAGGATGGAATAGGACAGGACCAGAGTGGTCATTGGAAAGGGACTGAGTGTTCCGCAGAGGGCGAGGTGAGAAGAGGGACCATTTACTTGTGTGAGAGAGGAGGGCTGAGCCCGAGGCTTCCTGGCCCCATTGCGCAACAGGACCGGGACGGAGGGACCCCACATCCACCCTGAAGGAGTGCACAGACTGCTGTGGCAGAGGCTTGTCCACTCACCTTTCTGCCTTCACTGAAAGGACATGACCAGTCACGGTGGCATTACCCATTCACACCTGCCCAGAGGGGACAGCTGCTGCAGTTGGCAGGGGCCACCATGACGTACAATTTTATGTGCAACAGCAGTTTATCTGTCCTTCATGGTCAAAAGCCGAAGCATCAGACAGCACCCAACTTCTGGCCTTCATGGAAAGGGTGTGAGGATGAGGGACCCATTCCCCCCTGCTCAGTGGGGGCAGCAGGTGCCCATGGAATGGGGGAGGGGTGTGCAGTGCCACACTAACTCCAGCAACAGCAGCAGAGCTGCTCCTCGTGGCAGAAAACAGCATCAGCTTGCAGCACGACACCTTCCTGCCTTCGCGGAAAGGACATGACTGGTCGTAGCGGCATTACCCATTCACGCCTGCCCAGAGGGGACAGCCGCTGCAGTTGGCAGGGGCCACTGTGACGTACAATTTTATGTGCAACAACAGTTGATCTGTCCCTCATTTTCAAAAGCTGAAGCATCATACAGCACCCACTGTCTGGTCCTCATGGGAAGGGTGTGAGGGTGAGGGACCCATTCCCCCCGGCTCAGAGGGGGCAGCAGGTGCCCATGGAAAGGGGGGGGCCATGTGGTGCCACACTAACACCAGCAACAGCTTCTGAGCTGCCCCTCGTGCCCAAAAGCAGCAGCGGCAGACCTCAACCACCTTCCTGCCTTCAGGGAAAGGGCATGTGATTGATCGTGGGACCCATTCCCCCCATGCACAGAGAGGACAGCAGGTGCACATGGACAGAGGTGCACCGTGCAGCTCAAACCTGGCAGCTCAGCAAATATGTCTGAGCTGCCACTCGTGGTCCAAAGCGGCGGCAGCAGACAACACCCACCTTGCCCTCACAGAAATGGGTGGGAGGGACACATTCCCCCCTGCTCAGAGGGGAAACCAGGTGCCATGGAAGGTGGGGTACCATGCAGTGCCACTCCAACATCAGCAACAGCAGCAGAGCTGTACCTCATGGCCAAAAGCAGCATCAGCTGGCAGGACCACACCTTCCTGCCTTCGCAGAAAGGACGGGATGGGAAAGACAGGAGAGGCTGGGAGGCATGTGAGCAGATCCAGAGAGGGAGAGGTGTGAAGAGGGAACAAGAACTTGTCTGGGAGAGGAGGGCAAAGGGTCACCATCCATGGAAGCAGCCCCGAGAACTGAGGGAGGATTGAGCCCGCTGTGGAGGAGCTGGGCCTACAACCCCAGAGTGGCTAAGAGCCCTGGTACGTCCAAGTCCGTGGAAGGGTGCCCCAGTAGGTTGAGGTTGACCTTGATGAAGGTCAACATGTCCACCAGGTGCGGGTGCAGACGTGTGCGGCGGGGACAGAGGAGGTCTCCCAGGTGGGAGAACACCCACTCGCTCTGCATGCTGGTGGGAGGGCAGGACAGGATGTTGGTATCGATGATGGACAGGTCCGGCCATCGGTCAGTGTTCCTCACCAATACTGCAACAGGTTGGCATGGTGGGGCTCAGTGGGCTCAGAAAGTAACTCGTGCACCATGGCCCCTGCCGAGTCCTCCACTGAGAGTTATGCGCCCACCATGCAGCGGCCAACCTCACAGCCCACCGACGAGGCCCAGAGATCGAATGGGGCCATTTGGGTGGCTCTTCCATGGTGTGGCTCTCTTCACACCCCCTCCCCTCCCCCTCTTCCTCCTCCACTGCCTGCCCCTCACCCCTCCACGGTTCCTTCTCTCCTGCTTTCTGTCTCTGGAAATGGAGCACTGCTTTGTGGAGCTCCTTTTTCCAGTGCTGCATCTGACCCGCCTGTACGGCACCAGTGGGCGGTGATGGCAAGGTACTCGTGATGGCAGCTGCTCCACAGGTCAGCCATGAAGAGCACTGTTCTGCCTTGGGTGGCTGACAGCTCTCTGCTTACCATGTTTTGCACTGGCTTGTAGAGGGCAGGCACGACTTGACGCCCAACGGTGTGCCATGATGGCATGGAGAACCATGGGGCAAAGTGCTGGAGCAGCAGTTGGAAGTTCATGCCCTCCACGACCGATAGGGGGAAGCCTTGCAGGGCAATCATCTGCACCACCACATGAATGCCCACCTCCTGAGCCCTTGACCTCACTCTTTTCAGCAGCACCACCCCCGACCCTGATGGAACAACTTCCTCCAGGGCGGCCTGCCTGACCCTTTCGCTCTGACCAGCCGCACCCCCAAGGCAAGGCTTCTTGCTCGGGGTGCATTCTGGAGACCCTAGCACCGATCCCAGATCAGACGAACTGGTGGCCCTCGGTCTCCCCATGATGGATGTTTTGCTGGCCGAGGACAGAGACTACAGGCTCAGGTGGTGCCTCTGCAGGTGCCGAGTCAGGGTCAAAGATGACAGGTGCTGTGGGTCATTGCCCCTGCGCACCAGGCCATCACATACACAGCACCGCACTATGCAGGGGTCAGTAAGAAGGGCCCAAAAGTGCCTCCAAATATTGAGGTTGAACTGTGGCCCACTAATGGTTCCAGGGGAGGGAGGATGAAGGGTTACTGCTGGATGTGCCACAGAGCTGGCAATGGAAGATGGAGTGATGGGTGGACTGCAGGCAGGGACAGCACCACCGATCGTTTGGGATGGGGATGGGCTGGATGTTTCTTCGAACCCCAACCATTCCTCCAAGGATCCCCCAGCCTCCTCCTCCCCCAAAATTTTCAGGAACTCTTTGGCCTCCTCCATAGCCTCAACAGGTGATTTTTGGGGAGCGGGAGTCTCTGCTGCTCCAGATCCCTGCACAGCACTGCTTCCTGTGCTGCAACCAGGACAATCTCTGCACTTCCCCCCACAACCACTCTTGTCCACCACTCGAAGCCTCATAGTGCCAGCAAACAACAATTGAGGAGAGATGCTTTAGGCTGATCCTGCATTGGGCAGGGGGTTGGACTAGATGGTCTGTATGGCCCCTTCCAACTCTATGATTCTATGATTCTATGATTCTATGATTCTATGAGAGGAAAGGAGATGACACTGTGAGCCCTCAGCTGAGGTGTCCACCGAGCTTGGCCCCAGGGCCTGGCAGCAGCCCTGGCACCAGAGGGAGGGAGGGACTAGAGCCCTAGCCCACCACTCCCACAGACCTGAACAGATCAGGCACTGATCAATAATAATCAATGTGAGCCCTCAGCCGAGGTGCCCACTGAGCTTGGTGTCAGACTATGGAATCCCAGTTGACTAGCAAACTGACACTCTGACACTTGGCCCCAGAGCCAGGCAGCAGGCCTGGAACCAGAGGAGATAGATGCCTATCCCCAAAATCCAAGCTCAATTAAACTCTCTCTCTCTCTCTCTCTCTCCCCAAAGGCTAGCAAGTAGCAAGCAACAGCTCTGTCACACTCCACTGCTTGGTTAAAGTGAAACCAGAACTGGGATTGCAGTGCTTTTTATAAGCTGAGGTCCCATTGAGCAATGCAGGAGGTCTGTGGTTGGTCGTCAGAGCTACCTATCAGGATTTGTAGGGATGAGATTGGAGTGCCCTTGGCTACAGAACACCCCCTCCCCCTCCCTCCCCTGGGTGTCTTCTCCCAACTTGTAACCGCTTTTCAGCTCCATGGTTGGAAGGAAGACCTGCCGATCAAGGTAAGCTGTGTTTCCATTCGAGTTTCCAGGGCGACAGAAGGAGTGCAGACAGAGTTCAGGCATTCTCCCAGCTCCATTGCCAGGGGAATTGATTGATGGCACCTGACTGTCTGGCTTCCCGAACCGTGGCCAAACGCACCGAACCATCCTTCTTCCGAATGCTGATTCGTTGGCTGAGGACAATCACGAAATGCCGGCTCGCAATTGCGCGATCGCCAATTTCATGGGTTTTTGAAGTTCATAATGTGGTTCATGCCCATATCTAGTGATGACATCACTCCCAGAAGACCATCCAAAGGTGAGTGCTGGGTTTCTCACCCTTTCCACCGGAAGGTAAAGGGACCTGGCAACCCTAGGTGGTGGTTTTGATTGAGTAAATAATCCTCCTCCCCTGCCACACACACCATTTTCTGACCTCTCAAAATGGATCTTGAGTAGAAAGTTTTGAAGTAGAAAGCAAATAAATTAAATGTAACCCCAAGATGTAGACTTCAGCCATCAAAGAGCATGGGGCCAATGAAACCATGAACCACTGTCTTTTTATTGTGTGGACCAAAGTAATGCTGCAGTGTTGCAACCTTTCATACTTAAAAAAGAGGGGGTGGATTGTGACTTCTCCGTCACAAAACATGTATTTGCAGGCAACATTGTCTATGATGGAGGAGTATTGTTGGGCACCCATGTAGTCATTCCAAAGCAGGGATGAGAGACCATATTATGAATTCTGCACCAGGCTCACCCTGGAATCATGAAAATGAAAAGTTTAGTCAGAATTATGTATGGTGGCCATGAATGGATCAAAACATTGTGTTTATGATACAAGTGTGTGAATTGTGCTAAGAAAGCCATAAAATGCCTACTGTGGTTCCCCTCCATCCTTAGAAGTGAGCAAATCAACCTTGAAGATGATGATTGTATATAGATTATGCTGGTCCCATTCATGGTAAGATGTTGGTGGATGTGCGTTCTAAATTGGTGGAGATTTAGGGCCTTATAAGTTAAGACCAAGAGCTTGAACCTGATCCAGAACTCCACAGGGAGCCAGTGCAGCTGCTGCAAGGTTGGAGTCACGTGCCCCACAGGGTGAGCCCACCAGGATACATGGAGCAGCATTCTGGACCCACTACAACTTCCAGATCAGACTTAAGGGAAGCCCTGCATAGAGCAAGTTACAGTAGTCTAATCTGGAGGTGACCGTTGCATGGAACACCGTAGTTAGGTCATGGGTTCAAAGATAGGGGGCAAGTTGCCTGGCCTGCCAAAGGTGAAAAAAGGCAGACTGTGACCTGGGCCTCCATTGATAAGAAGGAGTGACCTGGGTCTCCATTGATAAGGAGGAGTCCAGTGTCACACCAAGACTCCTGACTGCCAGTACAGGCACAAGTGGTGCCCCATCAAACGCTGGGAGCTGGATCCTTCTATCCACTGCACCATGGCCCAAGTACAGGACCTCTGTCTTTGTAGGGTTTAACTTCAGTCTGCTCTACCACATCCACTCAGACACAGCCTCCAGGGCTCTATTTAGGGCACTAGGGGCAGAGCCAGGCTGGCTGTCCATCAGCAGATACGACTAGGTGTCATCCGCATATTGGTGGCAACCCAGTTCAAAACTCCATACAAGCTGGGTGAGGGAGTGCATATAAAGACTGAATAACAAAGGGGAGAGTATTGCCCCCTGCAGGACACTGCACACCAAGGTTTGGTGTACTGATAGCCTCCCCCCAAGTGCCATCCTCTGTCCCCGACAGTGGAGGAAAGAGACGAGCCACTGCAAGGGAGTCCCTCGAATCCCCACATCGTCGAGGCAGTGGGTCAACATTTCATAGTCAACTGAGTTGAACACTACTGAGAGATCCAGCAACACCAGCAGTGCTGACCCACCCCGATCGAGCTGCCTATGGAGATCGTCTGTGAGGGCGACCAGCACTGTCTCAGTCCCATGACCCTGATGGAAGCCAGACTGGAATGGGTCCAGGACCGATGCGTCTTCCAGGAAGACCTGCAGCTGCTCCACCATTGCCCGTTCAATCGCTTTACCCAGAAACGGGAGGTTCGAGACTGGGCGATAACTGGATGGATCAGTGGGGTCTAAAGTTGTTTTTTTTCAGAAGAGGCCTCACTACGGCTTCTTTCAACACCCTGGGAAAAAACCCTGAGCTCAATGATGAATGAATAATTACTTCCAATGGGGCCCTCAGCCTATCCGCGCTGGCCTTAACCAGCCATGAGGGGCATGGGTCCAAGATGCACGTAGTAGGCCTCACCAGCCACAGGATCCTGTCAACATCCTCCTGGGAGACCAGACCGAAGTGATCCAAGATTGGACCAGAAGACGGCCAAGGAGTCTCCAATTCACTTACTGTGTTAACCATGGCCAGTAGGTCACAGAGGAGAGACAGGACTATCTGTAAAAAAAGCTCCCAAAAGCCTCACAGCTAATGGCCAAATTTTCAATTTGGCAGTCTCCCTTTGATAGGGAGACCAAGGATCGAACTACCTGAAACAATTTTGCTGGGTGTGAGCTAGCAGACACTATGGAGTCGGCAAAGTAAGCCTTCTTTGCCACCTTCACAGCCACCTCATAGGCCTTCATAAATGCTCTATAAGATGATCTTGCCTCTCCATCCTGATTCCTCTGCCACACTCGCTCCAGCCATCTCAGTTCCCGTTTCATCCTTCATAGCTCCTCTGTATACCAGGGGGCTAGTCTGGCACGGGGATGGAGATGGCGATGGGGCAGCGGCGGCAATTGTGTCAATGGCTTCTGAGAGATGGCCATGCCAGTCCTCCACCAGCTCACCCAATGAACCACCAGCGGGCATCGGATCCCACAGAGCATTCTGGAAGCTGGTTGGATCCATCAGTCTCCGAGAGGGAGCATAAATTAGCTTGCCGCCTATGCGGGGGGGGGGGGGGGAGGGGGGCGGGCTGGTACTCCCAAATGAGCCGTTATGACAGAGTGGTCCGACCATGGCACTCCTTTAATGGAATCAAGGTCCACCTGAATCCCCATCCCAAAGATCCAATCCAGCATGTGGCCCGCTTGATGCATGGGAGCTGAAACAAATTAGGAGAGACCTAGTGCTGCCATGGATGACACTAGGTCCGCAGCCTGTGAGGAGGTGGCATCATCAACATGGACATTGAAGTCACCCAAGACTAACAGCCTAGAGTGTTCCAAAGCCCACCCCGCCACCACATCCAACAGGATCGACCGGGTAGCTGCTGGTGTGCTAGGCAGTCGGAACACCAGACAGATAGCCAAACTCTCCTCAGCATCCCACATCAGGCCAACACAATCAATGCCAGTGATCTTTGGTGTGGGGAGCGGCCTGAAGGAGAAAGACTCTTGGATAAGAATCACCACCCCTCCCCCCAACCATCCATCTGAGACTGATGAAGGACCGAGAACCCTGGGGGGGGGCAGTTCTTTCAGGGTGACCATTTTGCCATCCCTCACCCAGGTCTCGGTCATGCACACCAGGTCAACATTTTCCACCACAAAAAAATCCTGCAATGTTCTTGTCTTATTATTAATGGACCTGGCGTTGCACAACAGCAGTGTCGGAGGGAGGCAGTTTGTCTTCCTAGCCCCACAACCAGCATTCCTCAGGATGGGACGCAGATTTGCAGGACACCAAGCCCTACCATGTCTCCGTGGCCTTCCATTCCTCATCCGTGTCCCACTGCCATACCTCCCTCGACCCCGGAGCACTGGGATCCCTAGCCCTCTACCTGTCTCCTCTCTCATGACCCCCCCACACACCATCCCATAACATATCCCACAGCTATACAACAGGAGCACCTACCCTCAATTGAGCTACCCTCAATTACAGGCATATACATTCCAATATCCCTCAGCCCATGCCCCCAGTTAGCTTACTACTGAATTAAAAGGGGCAGTAGCACATCCCATTTCCAAACCTCCAGAGGCTGAATACCCCCAATCCTAGATCCAGATGCTCCCGGCTATCATCAGTGGCAAATCCCCTCAGCCACCATTAAGCTATCTGATACAGTGATAGTCTATCAGGCCACTCAGCCTTTTCCAGGGTGGCACAGTGTCGTTCCCATTTTGCCAATAACATGAGGGCAAGGTACGTAAGGCACAACAAAACACTGCACCCACCAATAGAAGCCAAACACCAAAAAAGGAGCGTTTGATAGAATAAATACTGGCCTCAGACCGCTCGGCCCGAGCCTTCTCCCGACAAGTTTTGTGTACACCGTATCACAAAGAATCAAATGAACTAGCGGAACCTTTAAGGATGGTATTTCCAGAATACTGGGTGAAGGTTTCAATACAAAGCAGAAAAGCAGGATATTTAAAAAACGTGTTTTGGTACCATTGACTGGTCATTCTACATAATTACAGGGCAGAGAGGTCCACGTTACAGTAGCCGAGTGCCTGTTTTTCATACAGAAGTTCTCCCGTATGAAGGTCTCCGGTAGCAGGGGTTCAGAAAACACTTGCTGTCTTTGAGTTCCCAAAGAGCTTCTACCAATCGATGTGGACAATACTGAGCTGGATGATCCAATGATCTGACATGGACTTGCAAACTGGCTTCCTTTATTGAGTCAAACCATTTCACTTTGGGTCATAGAATCATAGAGTTGAAAGGGGACATACAGACCATCTAGTCCAACCCCCTGCCCAGTGCAGGATCAGCCTAAAGCATCTCTGACAAATATTCATCCAGCCTCTTCTTGAAAACTGTCAGTGAAGGGGAGCTCACCACCTACCTAGGCAGCTGATTCCACTTTTGATCTACTCTGACCATGAAAAAGTTCTTCCTAATATCCAGCCGATAGCTTTGTGCATGTAATTTAAGCCCATTGTTTTGGGTCCTACCCTCTGCTGCCAACTGGAACAGCTCCCTGCCCTCCTCCAAATGACAGCCTTTCAAATACTTAAAGAGAGCAGTCTCCACTCAACCTCCTCTTCTCCAAACGAAACATTCCCAAGGACCTCAGCCTTTCCTTCAAGGGCTCAGTCTCCAGACCCCTGATCATCCTCATCGCTCTTCTCTGCACCCTCTCGATTTTGGCCACATCCTTTTTGAAGTGAGGCCTCCAGAACTGCACACAATATTCCAGGTGCAGCCTGACCAAGGCAGTATAGAGAGGGGCCATGACCTCCTGCGATTTTGACGCTATGGCCCCTTTGATACAACCCAGAATTGAATTAGCCTTATTTGCCATCACATCATATTGACTGCTCATATTTAGTTTACAGTCCACTCTTACCCCAAGATCCCTTTCACATATACTACTGCCCAGAAGTATATCCCCCATCCAGTGTTTGTGCTTCCCATTTTTGTGACCCAGATGGAATACTGTGCACTTGTCTTTGTTGAATTGCATCCTATTCCCAGCTGCCCATTTCTCCAGAGTATTCAGGTCTTGTTGAATTTTAATTCTATCTTCTGGGGTGTTTGCTACTCCTCCCAATTTGGTATCATCAGCAAATTCAATGAGCAGCCCTTCCACTCCTTCATCCAGATCATTGATAAAAATACTGAAAAGTACCGGGTCCAAATCTGAGCCCTGCGGCACCCCACTGGACACCTCCCTCCAATCTGATGAAACGGGTTCCCTGTCCACCAAACTGTCCTATAGTCCAGTCCACAGTCTTCCAGTTTGCCCATTAGAATGTCATGGGGGACCGTATCAGAAGCTTTACTGAAATTCAGATAAATCATGTCAACAGCGTTCCCCGGATCAAGTAAGCTGGTCACTCGCTCAAAGAAGGACACCAGGTTGGTCTGGCAAGATCTGTTAGGAACAAAACCATGCTGACTTCCCCAGATCACTGAGTGGTCCTTCAGATGCTTACAGATTGATCCCTTTAAAATCTGCTTGAATATCTTCCCAGCAATAGAAGTCAGATTGACCGGCCTGTAGTTTCCCAGGTCATCCTTCTTCCCTTTCTTAAAGATTGGGATAACATTCACTCTTCTCCAATCTTGTGGTATATCCCCAGTCCTCCAGGAGGCCTTGAAGATGATGGACAGGGGTTCTGCAAGTTCTCTAGAAAGTTCTTTTAGCACACTTGGGTGTACCCCATCCGGCCCAGGGGATTTGTATTCATCCAGTGCAGCCAGATGCCTCTCCACTACCTCTCTGTCAATGTCAATTAGCCACTCAGGTGTCCTGCCACATTTTCTACTATCTCTAGATGTGCCTGAGTTCTTCACGAAGAAAACAGAGCAAAAAAGTCATTAAGCCTGTCTGCTTTTTCTCTGTCCTGCATCAGAGTTTCTCCATCTACTCCCAACAGCGGTCCAATTGCCTCTTTTACTTTGTGTTTGCTTCTCACATATCTGTAGAAGTTTTTCTTATTGTAGCGAGCCCTCCTGACCAGACCCAGCTCGTACTGAGCTTTGGCCTCTCTGATGGCTGATCTGCAGTACCTAGTAACCCTCATATACTCCTTTTTAGAGGTCTGTCCTTCTCTCCATTTCCTGAACATTTCCTTTTTCTTCCTTAGCTTATTCTGGAGCTCTCTGTACATCCATATCAGTTTCTTTGAGCCCTTACCATGTTTCCGACTTGCTGGGATACTGACGGCTTGAGCCTGCAAAAGCTCATGTATGAGAAGAGTCCACCCTTCACTCGCTCCTTTTTCCTTTCCAGCACACTCCCCCACGGAATGACTCTCATCAAGCCTCTGAGTTCATTGAAGTTGGCCCTACAGAAATCTAACCTATGAGTCTGGCTACGGACTTCCATAGCCCCCCACAGCAACTGTAATTCAAGGAGGACATGGTCACCTCCCGCTAAGGAACCCACCACCTTCACCTCATCTACCAATTCTTCCCTGTTGGTTAATATCAAGTCTAGTATGGCCAAGCCGCTTGTAGCTTGCTTCACCTTTTGAAAAAAGGAAGTTATCAGCCAGGCCGGTCAGGAAATTGAATGATTCATGATGCTTTGCTGAGCCTGTTTCCCAGCACACATTGGGAGACATTGGGGGGACATTTGGGGGACATATTGGAACATTGAAGTCACCCATAATTACAAGGTTCTGATGTCTGGATACTTTGCCAATCTGTTCAAAGAGGGCAGCATCCATTTCTTCTCACTGGTCAGGTGGTCTGTAGCAGACTCCAACAATAATACCCTTTGTCCTTTCTCCCCTTATTTCTACCCATATGCTTTCCACCGGGCTGTCCGCCCCATTCTCCATAACTTCTTGACAATCAAGCCCTCTCCTCACATACAACACCACTCCATCTCCTCTTCTGCCCTTCCGGATTTTCTTGAACAACTCATACCCATCCACTAGCCCATTCCAGTCATGGGAACCATCCCACCAAGTCTCAGTAATTCCTACTATATCATACCCCTCTGTTGTCAATAGAAGCTCAAGCTCTTCTTTCTTATTGCCCATACTTTGGGCATTGGTATATAGACACTTGTAGCCTTGTACCTTTGTTTGACCTGTCCTACCCAGGTGGGTCCCCACTGTTTTCACTTCGTCATTGAAATCACCATGTCGATCGTCCCCTTCCCCTTGTGGCATCAGTTTAAAGCTCTCCTGATGAAGTTCTCCACGTTTGTTCCAAATGTTTTCTTCCCTGCCCTTGAGAGCTGAAGCCCATCATGTGCTAGAAGGCCTTTTCTAAGAAAACCTATCCCATGGTCCCAGAACCCAAAGCGCTCCTGCCGGCACCACCATCTCATCCAATGATTCACCTCATGTATGGTCCGCTCCCTGCGCGTTCCTCTTCCTATGACTGGAAGGATAGAAGAGAATACCACCTGTGCCCCCAATGCTTTCAACTGCCTTCCAAGAGCTCCATAATTCTCTTTAATTCTTGCAACAGTATTCACAGCCATGTCATTTGTTCCCAAATGAATCAGCACAAACAGGTACTTATCAGCAGGCTTGATGAGTTTTGGCAGCTGGTCGGTAATATCCTGAATTATGGCCCCCGGCAAGCAACAGATCTCTCGGAATAGGGGATCTGGCCCGGAGACATGGCGTTCCATACTCCTGAGCAGAGTCCCCGAAGAACACCATCTTCCATTTTTTTCCACTTCCATGTGGTCCCATGTCTTCTGCACACCCTCTTCCAGATCTTTGCGGTTCTCCTTCCACTCTCATCTCCATCACCATCTCTAGCACTTGAAAACAATTCTTGATCTCAAGTGGACCAGAGCGTCTTCTTCATTGACGTCTTTGGGTTTGTACCGTAGACCTGAGAGGAGGCTCAGAAGGAGATCAACTCTTTCTTCTTCTCCTTGACTTTCCTCTTCTTGGCTGTGCAGAGCCCCTCAGCTCTTGTCAATAAAATACTCCCCTTCCTTGATTTCCTAAAGGGTGGTGATCCTCTCCTCCAGGCTCTGAACCTTTTATTCCAAAAGCCTGACCAGCTTACACTTCTGGCAAGTGAACTCCGTCTTCTCTTCTGAGAGGAAAACAAACATGGCACACTCTATGCAGGTGACTGTGAAGGGGGCTTCAGTAGACATGGTTGTCTGTACCCAGAGTACTCTCAGCAGAGTTTTGGGTCCCTCAGGCAGATCCCCAGGCTAAGAGCCACAGACCAAGAGCCTTTGAAAAGGTCAACAGCAATTCAACAGCAATTCACTCAGCCCCCAACAGCCCCACACAGAACTTAACCAGAACCACTCTCTAGCATGCTACACAGAACCCACTCACCTTCAGCTTCTCACACAGTAGCTAGGAAAGGCAAAAGGCAGAAAGACAAAAAACCCTTACCTTCTAGCAGCAGCTCTCCACCATGTGCTCTTGCCTCAGCCCAGGTGATTTAGCTCTGCCTCTTTCCCTCTTTTCTCACTGTCTTCCACCTTCCCATAGCCTTATTGTCTTCTCCAGTGAGTCTTGTCTTCTCATGATGTGACCAAAGCTTGGTAGCCTCAGTTTCATTAGTACTTTTCGCACTCGGGTTTTAAAGCATGTCTGCACTTGTTCCACATCTCATGTTTGCAGGGGTTTCACATTTGCAAACTAGTCGTGGGACATGGTGCCGCTCTTTCCCCCTATTACCCCAATTTTTTTCCCCGCTGATATACCCTGATGTTAATTTTTAATCAGCTGCCCAGTCGGGGCATACTTGGTTAATGCCAATGTGAACGTTTTGTAGCACTCCCCCTCCTCTTCTTTTCCCTGGTTGCTGATTGGTTTGTGTGAAATTAACCACACCCACATAACTCAGCTCTCTGAATTCTTTTTTTCTGCCATTTTTTTGGCTGCACATACAGTCTCTCTTACTTTATAACTCTGACATACTTTTCCTTTGGGTGGGTCCTGCAAGGGAGGGTGGTTGTTTTAACTTCATTCCCCTTTCTCTGCTTTATGTGCTATCCCTGCACCCCGGCGTGTTTCATGCGAGTGCTGCCTGTTTACTCTTTAAGCCGGGTTGGGTTGTTTTCCTCCCCTTCTCCTCAGCGTGGATCCATTTCCTTTCCTCTCTATCTCTCAAGAGCATCTCTCAAAATGCTGTCAGAGTGGCAGGGATTCTCTTTCATCCCTCCACCCTTTCAAGCCAGCGAGTGAGAGCATGAGAGCATGAGCATGAGCATGAGGAGGAGTGAGTGGCAAGGATGTTAAAGTTACATTACTGGTGTGAGGGAGAGGGGGAGAGAGAGAGGCATACACACACACAGGCTCTCCACTGGCTCTCCACTTCACGCAGCCCACGTGCTAAGCTCAGCCAAATTGTACTGGCGGGTTCAAGAGCTGCTGCAGCCTCTCCTCTCTGGAGTGCGCACGCGTGCAATCCCCACACATTTTGCAGCCCCTCAGAAGACATGCCAAGCCCCAGCTCGGCGCGTCTCAGCAGAGTCAAAGGCGGGTATGAGTCTGCTCTCCCCCTCACTATGCCTAACCTCTGGGGAGGCAAGTCCTGCCTTACCCCTGGAAGAGTGAGGTGGGGGTGGGTGGTTGAAGGGGCAGCATGGGGGAGGCTTGTCTGTCCAAAGATGTAATGCAGGGTCGTTACCACGTATGCTCAAAGTTTTTTTTTTTTAAAATGCTGTCATGCACTGCAATGCCCCGAAAGTCTGAAATGGAGAAGAGGCTTCCAGGCAGGTGTCTGAAGGAATCATGAGAGGCCAAATCTGTGCCAAACCAAAGCCACTGTGGCTGCTAAAAAATGGCACTTTAAACTGTGAGTGCGAAAGGGGCCATTGTTTTATCTTCTAGGGAGGATTTAAGCTTGATTTGATCTAGTACCCACTTATTTGTCTTTTGGCTGTCCATGGTATCCATAAGACTCTCCTCCAGCACCACATTTCAAATGAATCGATATCCTGTCTGCTCTCTTCAGCTTTCTTCTGTTATGACTATATTTAATCTCTCTTTCTCTCTTGGCCAATACATGCAATAGGGAAAACACAATTGAAACTAAGGTCTCCAAAATATGTCCTGTGTTACAGTCAAACATGAGTTGTAGGTTCTTTTTAATTCTGTGGAGTGTGGTACCAGATGGCAACTATGGAAGAGGGGCTTCAGTCTTCTGCCCTGTACCCTTTTCCTAACCTAAAACAGAAGGGGGAGGATGCGATATTTGGTCTGAGAGAAACCCACAACTCTCTCTCTCTCTCTCTCCCTCTCTCCTCCTACTGTCATAAATTCTTCCTTCCTTTATTTATTGCAACTGGCTAACATACCCCTGAGTTTACCATTTAAAAAATGAGCATGGCCAATATCAACCCACCATCCAGTAATAAATACATATTACAACAGCAATCTCCTCTTTGTTCATGCAAAGTTCCATTGATCTTCTTTAAACTCAACCTCTATGTCAAGCTGCTGCAACCAAGAGGAGAGGCTAAGCTTGCCTCCAAAATAAATTGCAATGTTTTGATGAACACAAATGAAAGCAAACATACTCAATAGTGCAGCAAGGAGATAACAGCTCTTTCAGCACTAAGCTAGCATCAGCACAGTGAAAAATCCACCCACCCATCCTCATTTAGCACTTAGATGCATAGATTGTAGGATTTAACCTTGACACATGCTACAAGAGGATGTGGAAAGACTTGTTCAGTGCTCAGCTAGGTTCTAGAAAGAGAACATAGTTCATGTACACATACGCCTCCATTTATGATAAATTAAACTTGATATTTGAATTATAGTTGTAGTGAGCTACCATTAATAGATCTAAGAGGGTACATCCTCAGCTCCTGGATATTTAGGGTTGCCAATACCAGATTGGGAAATTCCTAGAGACTGGGAGTGGTGCTTGGGATGAGGAGCTCATTGGGAGTTTGATATCACTTAGGAGGACATCTGTGTCAGGATCTAATACATTGTGGGTTCCTTGGTCAAAGTTACGCCATATTTAATCTGTAGTCGCTAGCCTTTTTCTCCCTCCAGGTCCAGGTGTTATTTTGACCATGCTTTCCATGGGAGAGAATACTCTTATCTATTTCCCCAGCCAGAGACCTTGAAGAGCCGAGCCTTCTCACAGCAAAGTTCTCATCGCCCTGGAAGATGGGGGGAGGCTGGGAGTGAAGGGTTTGATGTATCACATGTTGTGCTTTCTTTTCTCATTCTTGACAATGACTGTGTTCAGCTAAGGTCCATCCTGGGTCTTGGAATATGGATACTTGTATCAGAGCCTAGTCTTTCAATAAACCTTTTGAAATCAAGAAATTGTGCTTCTTGCAGAAGAGGGAGACGAACTCTAGATAACAGGGATTCCATAGTCTGACAATTTGTTGAGAATCCCAGCTTTTACTCCCCCGACCCCTCATCCAGGGAGGATGGATACCAGTGAGAACCTGATTGATCCGTCTGTGCCTGGACAGGAGGGTGTCGGGACTAAAGAATTGCCTGCCGGTGGTACCGGGCAGGACAGAGCAATCCTTGAAGGAGCTAGACCAAAAATGAGTGGGATCCGTGGACGTGAACAGCTAATATCATTGCCAACTCCTCAGCAGTGGGGTTCCAGACCCCGGGAAACCAGGGAGAGGCAAGCTGGCACCATGTTTTCCCGCTCAATGATCGATCTCAGTAGGATCATCGGGTTGATGGAGCAGGGAGCAACAGGAGGACCTGTTTGGGAAATGGGTTGCCTATCCACGCTCTCGGTGGGAGCTACTTGGACCAGCTCCCAACCATGGTACAGATGGGATGCAGAGGCCGGGCACCTGGTGGAGGATGTCCACCGGGGAAGGCCAGCGGGCCTCAGAACTGGGAGACTGCACGTAATGAACTCTTAAGTTGGGACTACACTGATGTGGGATCAACTGGAACTTGGGACATGGGAGCAGGAGCCCAAGCCGCAGACCCACATTGGAACTGATTACAAAATCAAGCCCATGTGGTGCAGTATGGAATACTTGCAGTTACAGGAATGGCTGGTTGGCGAGTGCTGCAGAAGTGGAACAAAGCCCCAGGGAGACAACGGGGATGACTTCGGCCGGTTAAGATTGGGTGCTGGGGATTTCAGGTGATGCCGTGGAAGAAGCGGATAGACAGCAGCACGATTGGGAGGAGACCCTGCTCCTGCCGGATCAGATGGTGCCGGCCGAGGAGGAGGAGACGGAGTATGGTACTCCTGCCCATTACCGGCAGCTGGAAGGCCAGTTGGATGCGTTGGAAGGGGACTTGGCTCAAGCTGTCTATCTAATCAGCCTGCTGATGCAGGGTGAGGGCTCCACCAAGCCAGCTTCTTGAGCCCAAGAGGCAGGAGGGGCACACGCTCAAGCTCAGCCGTCCCCTGCTCTACCTGCTCCAGGACCCTAGCCACAGGTTCAAGCCCAGCCTGGGCCCCAACAACCTGTGCTACCACCGGCTACTCAAGTTCCGCAGCCACAACAACTGTCACCGCCACCACCGCCCCGGCCCTGCAACTGCTGCTACAGATGCCACCAGTGCAACCTGCGCCAGCCCCGCAGCCTTTGCCGCCACCACCATCACTGCCAGTGCAACTTGTGCCAGCCCCGCAGCCTTTGCCGCTGCCACAGTTACCCACCCCTGGCCTGCCCCTGCAGCTGCAACAGCCGCTGCAACCGATCCTGGTGCTGACGCCGCCAGGGCCCATGGGGCCAGGAGCGCAGGGTGGTGCCCAAGCTCCTCCAGCTGGACATTTAGTGCCTCCTAGGAGACAGGCTAGACTGAGAGGGCAGGCGCTGGGAGGATCAGCGAGACCAGCGCCTGGACCTCAGCAGATCCTGGGTCGGGTGCAGGCTCCCCTCCAACCACAGCTGCAACAGCCACCGCAGTTTGGCCCTCCACCGCTAGCCCAGGGTCGGCAAGGTGGAGCGGAACTACCTATGGGATGGATTAAGTTGGAGGCCACCTTTGACGGAGATACCCACAAACTGGGATTTTTCATAGTACAAGCCCTCCAGTTTTTCAATCAGTGGGGATATCTGTTCCCGGATGAGGAGAGCCGGGTTACCCATTTAGCATCCTGGCTGGAAGGCAAAGCAGAAGAGTGGTACGTGACTCTATATTACTTGGGGGCTCCGGAACTGAACACTTTACAGGAATTTAGTGCAGCGCTGAGAGCCCAATATGAAGATCCCTTAGAGGAGGAGAGAGCACATACCGAGCTGCAAACTCTCAGACAAGGATCTCAATCCGTGAGAGAGTATGTGGCCAAATTTTGTCACTTGGCAGCCAAGTGCCCTCATTGTGAAGAAGGGACAAAAATAGTGATGTTCCTAAATAGAATGAATCCCAGGTTGCTCGATCGAGCTCTAATGCAAGACGATCCCCCAACTCTTATGGGTTAGATACAATTAGCATGTGAAGTGGAAAACCGTACTCAAGTAGTCCGCCTTGTGGAGCAGCAACAGGCAATGGGAAATAGAAGACTACAGCCTGTAGCAAGAGGGGCCCATGGAATGCCACCAGCCAGAGGAGCTCGTGAAACCCGATGGAGGCAAGGACTGTGTTTGCAGTGTGGAAACAGCGGGCATTTCACAACCCTGTGCCCTCTTCGAGCACAAGCCCAACCACCTCCCCCAACAACTCGCCCAGTTCCAGCCCCGAGAACCAGTCGAGGTAGAGGAATACCAAGACGGGGCTGCCTAGACAAAGGACTGGAAGCCGAAGAAGTGCAAATGGAGCTTGATGTCCACTTCGCGGAGGCGGATGTGCCCAGCCCGCAATCGGGAAACAAGATGGATCTGTCATGAGGAGGCCCCAACGGCAGATCACACAGGAGTCTACCCCAGAGGAGGTGAGAGAGAGAGGGGCCATTTTATTTGTACCAGTAATCCTAACGAATCCAAGGAGGGGATCTCATATTCGGGTGCAGGCTTTAATCGATTCGGGTTGTTCAAGAGACATGATTGCACCCGCCCTGGTAAATGGCTTGGGATTAGAAACCCGAGAACTTAAAAGTCTGATCATCTTTGAGCAAATGGACGGTTCCAATATGAACCCAGCTGTCCGAGAGACGGAGCTGGTGCCCACGGGAATGGGCAAACTGTGGGAGAGCCAGTCCTACATTGTCAGCCAAGTGGCTAAATATCCCCTCATCCTAGGCAGTCGATGGCTCTGGGATCATAACCCTTACATTAACTGGCCTAAGGGCATGATTGTATTTGATCAGGAGTACTGCAGCAATCATCATTGGCAAACGGAGTGGGGGGAAAAGGCCTCTTTGAACATAGAAGTAGCGTTACTCTCCGCAGAAGAACTCAACCTGATTCCAGTGGAATACAGAGACCGGCACAAGCTTTTAGCCAGAAGGAGGCGGACAGCTTACCCCCGCACCAAAAAACTGATTGTGCAATTGAATTGATCCCAGGAGAAAGTCTGCCCAAAGGAAAACTTTATTCCAGGAGCCCAGCTGAGAGAGAGGAGCTCCAAAAGTTCATAGATAAAAACCTAGAGAGGGGTTTTATATGCCCGGGTAGCTCCCCCCATGCCACACCGGTACCGTTTGTAAAGAAAAAGAATGGAGGATTGAGGCTTTGCATGGACTTTAGAGGCATCAATGCAGTATCCATGACCAATGCCTATCCAATTCTCCTGATTTGGGACCCGCTAAGTGTGGTGGCACAGGGTAAGATCTTTTCAAAGTTGGACTTAAAAGATGCTTATTTTCATGTTAGCATCAGGGAGGGGGGTGAATGGAAGACCGCGTTCAATACACCATTAGATCAATATGAATACCTTGTTATGCCTTTTGGCTTATCCGGAGCACCTGCCGTTTGCATGTCAATGATCAATGAGGTGCTACATAAATTTTTATATAAGGGAGTGGTCGTTTATCTGGATGACGTGTTAATTTTTACTGAAACTAGAGAGGAACATGTTAAATTGGTCAGAGACGTCTTGACCACCCTAATACAACACAAACTCCCTATATGTGAGAATATTTGAGAAGCAAATGCAAGGTAAAAGAGGCAATTGGATCGCTGTTGGGAGTAGATGGAGAAACTCTGATGCAGGACAGAGAAAAAGTGTCAGTGGACACTAAAGATGGGTCCTTCTCTGTTGTAACACCTCAGTTATAGAATTGTCACAACCATTTGCCAGTTAACAAATTTCTGAAAATTTTGGTACTGGATTAGGGTTGCCACCCCCTCTCTCCCACCTGCAGCCCCCAGGTCCTGTTTACCTGGCTGGGGGGGCGGGTTGGCACAGGGGGAGTAAAATGTGCCCACATTTGTGCGCTCCTCTGTTGCACCATTCAAGGAGGAGCTGCTGGGCATGCTGAAGCTGAACGTATTAGAAACCCCCCATTTAGAGGCAATTTCTACTGAGCTCGGTTATAGCACTGCTCTGTAGCTCCTCTGTCACACTTGTTTTCCAGCGAGAGACAGATCATATTGAAATCAAGCTCATTAGAAATTGCCTTCAAATGGTGTTCTACTGAGATTGGCTTCAACATACCCAATGGCTCCTCCTTTTCTGCTGCTACAGGGAGTGTGTTGCATGCACACACTTTGCGTGCACAAGAAAAGTATCGAGGAAATGAATTAACTCCCAGTTTACTTTAATTTGAAGGTTTCTTTATTAACAGTAACTAGGGTTCCCAGGTGCCCCCCAGTGCCGGGCAAATTTCTGTGGGTTTGCTCCATTGCCTGTTGCTCCACCAGAGATCATCAGGAGGCAACAAACTCCCCAGAACTCACCCATCACTAGCAGACACCCTGTGAACACACATGACATATATGCTCCTCGGGGGACAACTATGTCACTTCTGGAAGGGATGTTGTTGTGCCAGCTGCGGGAATGCTCCTGTGCTTTGTTTGGGGCTAGTTTTGGCCCCAAATTGGCCAAATCAGCCTCACGCAGAGCACAGGAGTGCTCATATGGCTGGCACAATGAGGTCATTTCTGGAAGTGATGTCATCACACAAGTTCATACGAAGATGGAGCACGCGACAGACATGAGGTGTCAGGTCCCCCCCCCCATCACCAACACTGGAAGGGTATAGGAACCTGGTGACCCTAACAGTAAATGTCGGACAGGTAACTTGGCTTGCAAGAAAAGATAGAAGAATATTTAAATGAAGGCTGTTTCTTGTCCACTAGGCCCAGGGTTGCCCCCTCTTGGTTCTGAAGGTCTCTTGGTAGGCCCTGCACTTCTGCAGGCTTCTAGTAGGTGAAGTGAAAATGTGACCCTTCTACACTCCTGAGGCCTACTGGAAGGCAGGGCTTTTTTTCTGAAGAAAGAGGTGGGGGAACTCACCTGGGGCAACTCCCGAGAGGAAGTGTTGCACCTCTCACTACATGAGTGCATGAACGGCATGTGCATGTGCTTCTGGGACTGCGTGATGACATCACTTCTGGGAAGTGACATCATCATGCAGGCCATGGCTACCCCAGAAGCACTCCTGAGCTCCGGGGGGGGGTCCAATTCAGCCCAGATAGCACCTGAATTGGCCCAGAAAGGGCTGCTCCACCATGGGGGAACACTCCCTCACCCGGCAGTGGCCAGATCTGGGCCATTTTGGGCCGAAATTGGGCCTAAACGGGCCCAAAATGGTCCAGATTGAGGCTGAAATGGACTGGAATGGGCCACTGCCAGACGGGGGAACCCTCCCTTGCCAAGCATCAGCTCAATCCTGGCTGTTTCAGCCCTGATCCTAGCTGTTTGGACTAAACAGCCAAAATGGGCCCGAAACAGCCCAGATTGGGCTGAGTCAGCCTGGAATGGACCGCTGGTGGGCAGGGGAACATTCCCCTGTCCAGCAGTGGCCTGGGCCTGTCAGGGTCTGTTTGTATGTTGCCTGAAAGGAAGCAACCTGAGTAACGCCATGTTTAATTCTTTAGTTGTTTAGTCTTCTTTTCCCTCTAGGCCCCACCACCTGCGAGGAGCTGTTTCCATGGGAGAAGACACTGTCTTATCTTTTCTTCAAGCCGAGTCGACCTTGACTAGTGTTCCCACAGAGAACTCTCCTGCTATGTGAACTCTGGGGGGAGGCTGGGCTCTGAGAGTGTGAAATGTAACAACTTCTGTTCTGTATCTCATTCCTAACAATGCTTTGTTCAGCCAGTGTCTCAAATCCTGGAATATGGACGTCTAGGCCTGAATGCTGTCTTTCAAAATAAAACCTTTTGAAATCAAAAGACCTTGTCTTCTTGCAGAAGGGAGTAAGGCAGACTCTCGTGTCTGGAATGCCATAGTCTGACAATCTGGGCCCAAACAGGCCAAAAATGACCAAAATATTTTAAAAATACCCACATGATGCCAGTTACATGGGTATTTTAAAGAGGTGCAGGAACACCGTTCCAGGGCATTCCAGTTAAAAAAACCCTGCTGGTAGGGATCCCATTCCCCCAGTGGGGACAGGGGATCTCATAGTCTCTGCCTCCACCACCTCTAACCTGGTGGGTGGGAGAAAAGGAAAGGGAATGGGGCAAGAACTCCCTGGAGTATGCTCTTCTGTGCTGCAGAGCAGTTCTGCATCATTCTTGGCATGATGAAGAAGTAAGAGGTCATTCCAGGGGCTGATTGGATAAAAATTGTCCCCATTGCTAGATTAGGGGTCAATTTTTACTGAATTGGTCACTGGTGCAACCCATCATTTCCATGTTGAGCTAGGAATGATGTCATAATAACAACAACAACAACATAGAAGTGCTCTGGAGCACAAGTGTGCACTAGCCTCTTAAAGAGGCAGTAAACAACAGACGGTAAGTACCCTGCTGCTTACCCACTTTTCAGCCCCCTGCCCTGGGCCGCTGGCAACTCGATACCTTTTTTTCTCCCAGGCTATTTTGTAGGCAGCATCTTTATTTGATGTTCACTCCCCCCTGACCTTTTAATAGTTTCATTGGCTTCCTGTGTTATTCTTAGTAGCTGAAGTGTCTTGCCTCATGTTTTTAATCTCTCCCTTTTTTGATACTTTAATGCTGGTTTTAGGAAATGTAAAGTTTTTGCTGTTTTTAGAATTTTAATACTGCTTCATATTGTATTTTAATATTTATTTTAACAATAAAATCTTATTTGATGGTTGTTGATTGCTTCAATCCATAATTGTAACCACGTGCCATGCAGTTCAGAATCCGCTTCAAGAGATAACCCTATCTAGCACATAATTATATCTTTTGATAAATAAATAGGTGTGGAACTAAACAACTTGTAGAAAACTGGTTTTTGGCTTAAGAGCACCATATATTTGATTTAATGGTTGTGACCTTATTGTTTCCTAAAAACTGGCTACTACATCTTAGAATATTGTAATGTGACTTGAACTTTTAGGAAAAAATGTGATAGTGATCTAAAATCTTATACAATATGCACACATAAAGAGAAAAAACAAACTGAAACCTCAGCTGGCTTGTGTAAAAACTCTAGATATTTCTTCCCTTGTCTTGCTGTAAAAGAAGATATCTCTGACAGCTTGAAGATAGTAATAGACATGCCTCCAGAGAAGGCTTTGGGTGTTACTGATGCTATTAACTGCTACAAAAAGCTCAAAGAAACCCTGTCTCATATTCCATGAGTTATTTAACTTTCTGGGTTATAGGGGAGATTGAACTAAAATTGTTGCAATGCTTGGTAATGGTTGTGCCAAAAGGCCCAAGTGATTAAATGAAATAGTTGACTTTCATGTGGTGTTCCTTGAGGTCCCCTATCACCCTCATTGTTTACTGATGCTTCATTGCTCACTAGACATGATGCCATACCAAAATTTGCCATGAGTCAGAGAATAAGCAGCTTTCTTCCCTCTGCTCCGAGTGATAATTGCCTAGAAGAGCCATATGGACATGGCTGTCTGCTGAAGGGTCACAAGGAGGTTGCACACACCAACCCTCCTGAGAAAAACACCATCTCCAGGGAAGGACAGGCAGCTTGTTCCCAACCTTTGGTCAGAGAACAAGCATCTGCAAAGTATGAGCATGTTCCCCTGCCTCCCACAAAGAACACTTCTCCTCCGACTACCAAGGGCCAAGGTCTGCAGAAGCAGCTGGAGTCACTGTGACCTCTGTCACCAACTACAAAATGCGAGAGGACCCAACAATCATTGCAATCCTCCTTCCAAGCTAGAGCACTAGAGATGGAGGCTCAGAGCCAAGCTACAAGTGACATTTTTCACATGAAGGACACTTGATCGTTTTTGCAAGTCTTTCTGGGAGCTGAAGTCCCTCTCCCCTGCCCTTTTTCCTTCTGTTCCTTCCCCTCTCTGTTAGAATCGCTGCCTGAAGAGCCAGAGAAAGCCAGCAGCAGCAGCAGCTTTTGCAAATCGTCTTGCTCCCAGGGAGCTGCTCTGGAGAAAGCTGGGAGTGGGTAAAAGCTGGATCCAGATGATTTTAAATGGATCCTCATGAATTCATATGATTTTTATATTGAAATAAAACAAAAAGGCTGTCATATTATAGATCATGTCCTAGTCTACAGACAGCAACAAAACAATCATGCATCCACTAATCCATGGCGCTGCCACGGCACAAAAACATGCTAAAAAAGCACAGATCTGCATGGATCCTCTTGATTTTTAAGTGGGGCCACCCAAAATCCACCACACAATCACAGACCATGTCTGTTGCCACAAATGGGACCAAAAAATTCAGCCATTCACTACTTCATGGAACTGCCACAGCGCAAAAATACTGTTCAAAAGCACAGATCCGCATGGATTCTCTAGATTTTTACATGGGACCACCCAAAATCCACCATACAATCCCAGATCATGTCCATTGCCACAAAAGGGGCAAAAAAAATCAGTTATCCACCGCTTCGTGGCACTCCCACGGTGCAAAAACATGGTCTAAAAGCATGGCTCCTCATGGATCCTCGTGATTTTTATGTAGGGCCACCCAAAATCAACCATACAATACCAGATCATGTCCATATCCACAAAGAGGACCAAAAAATTCAGCCACTCACCGCTTTGTGCAACAGCCACAGTGCAATAACTTGGTTCAAAAGCACAGATACTCATGGATCCTCTTGATTTTTACATAGGGCCTCCCAAAATCCACCATACAAAACCAGATCATGTCCATATCCACAAATGGGACCAAAAAAATCATTCATCCACCACTTCATGGCAGTGCCACAGCGCAAAAACATGGCTCAAAAGCACGGATCCTCATGGATCCTCTTGATTTTTACATGGGGCCACCCAAAATCCAGTATACTGTCCCAGATCATCATTAAGACCCCCTTCCACCACCCCCTCCTGGGTTCTCAGGGTATTGTTGATGGAATCGTTTTAGGAGCCTGGGGGCACTGACATGAATTGACTCTACCCATTCCCTGTACCCCTCCTCAAAGTCCTTCCAGCTAACTAAATAGTACAGTTTATTGCATCTAAGTTTACAGTCCAATATTTCTTCAATTTCATAATGTATTTGATCATTGATCATGGTGGGAATGGGGGTTGCTGCTGAAGGATGCCATTTATCTGGTGTGGGGGCTTTCTTTAGCAAGCTGATGTGGAATGTGGGGTGTACATGGCGTAGATTCTTTGGAAGGTCGATTTCTGCGGTCACTTTATTGATCACCCTTTTCACAGGAAAAGGGCCTAAGTATTTCAAAGCTAGTTTTTTGCTTCGTTGCTCCGCTTTGAGGTTCTTTGTAGAGATGTACACTTTGTCTCCAGGTTGCAATTCCCATTCCGCCGCACGATGGTGATCGGCATATTTTTTGTAGTCGGCTTTGTCTTTGTCTAGAGCTGTTTGAATTGCTGTCCATTGTTCTGCGATAGCAGTCCACCATTGTTGTAGATCTGTCATATCCTCCTCTTCTAGGCCCTTCTCCTGTTGGCCTCGCTTCTGTATCCCTCGGCCGCGGTTCGCCCTTGGCGCTGGAGTGGGGCACGCAGGAGTATGGGTGGCTGGGGTTGGTGCATGGAATGGGCACTGCACTGCAAAGTGTCCACTTCGGTCACATTGGAGGCATAATCCTTGTCGCCAACGAGTTTCTCGTGCTCCGCGGCTTGGAGGACCTGCTCGTCCCCCTTTGGCTATTACAGGCGTTCTTCTTGCTCCCATAGCTTGTTGCTGTTCTACTAGCCTCACCTGTTGAATGCGATTTTCTACTTCACAGGCTAATTGTATCCAGCCCAATAGCGTTGGCGGGTTGTCCTGCATTAGGGAGCGATCCAACAACCTGGGGTTCATGCCACCTTTAGACATTACTATCTTGGTTCCTTCTTCACAGTGGGGGCATTTAGCTGCTAATTGACGAAATTTGGCAGCATAGTCTCTGATCGATTGTGCCCCTTGTCACAATATCTGTAGTTCCGTGTGGGCTTGATCCTTTTCTAGAGGGTCCTCATATTGGGCTCGTAAAGCAGAGATTAAACTTTGTAATGTGTCTAATTCAGGAGCTCCCGAATCATACAAAGTCACGTACCATTCGGCTGCCTTGCCTTCAAGCCTGGAGGCTAAGTGATCGATCCTGCTTTCCTCGTCCGGAAGCAGGTATCCCCAACGATTGAAAAATTGCAGCGCTTGGACCACGCTTGGACCACGCTTGGACCACGAAAAATCCCATCGAAGGTGGCCTCTAATGTAATCCATCTCCACGGTAATTCCAGCGCCCCTTGCCGCTCTGGCTGCACTGGCCATGGAGCTGGAGGGGGTCCCATAGACGCCAGGCCCTGCATCAGACCTTGAGATCGGGGTATATGTCCTACAACCCCCTGCGGCCAGGGTCTGGGTGTGCTTCCAGGTGGTGGAGCTCTTGGGCCTGGCCCCAGCGGACCCGGTGGCAGTTGAGGTCCAGGCAGTACCGGCACGGGCTGCACCGGAGGTGGTTGCCTTGATGGTGGTGGCTGTTGAGGTACTACCTGTCAAGGTTGCACCTGAGGCGGAAACCGTGGTGGTGGAACTTGCTGAGGAGGCGGTGGTGGTGTCTGCTGGGGAGGAGGTGGTGGATTCACCAACTGCGGAGGTGGTGGCGGCTGCACTACTTGGCTTGGTGTCAGCTGAAGTGGAGGTTGGGTTGGCGTCAGCTAAGTCTGTATTAGCAGTTGTGGCGCTGGCGCCACTGGTGTTGTCTGGAGCCAAGGAAGAGAGCCTGGTTGGGCCAGCGGTGATGGCAGTGGTCAACTCGGGGCACCCAAACCAGGGGTTGGTTGAGTCCCCGGCAGAACTTGGCCCTGCGCTGCTGACAGCGTTGAAGTGGACGGGTCTGCTACTTGTCCCACCGCTACCGCTGCTCGCATCTCTCGCTGCTCCCTAACCAACTCGCCGATGAGATAAATGGCCTGGGCTAGGTCTTCCTCCATTGCCCCCATTCTATCCTCCATCCAACGGTGGTAGTCCGGAACTCCATCCTCCCCACTGCCGCTGTACTCTGAAGGCTCCCTTGACCTCAGAGGGACATGGTCCCTGGGCCATGGTCGTATCGGGTCTTCCTCTCCTCCCCCTGGCAACGATTGCTCCTCCATGGTCATGCTGGCTAGTATTCCTTTCATCAGGCCGGTGACAGCTGAGATTCTGGAGACTACCACCAGGGCTCGACTCTCTAGTTGCTGCACACGGCCTCACTTCCAGGCTCTGGATGAATTCACATCCATGTAGTCCCAACTCATGAGCTCGTGTCGAGTAGTCTCCCAGTCCTGGGTATCTTGGGTTTCCCCCCGAGGGTCCCACTCTTCCAGATGACCAGACTCTATGTCCCACCTATACCAAGGTTGGGTGCTGACCCGCACTTCTTCCGGTGTGCGGGTGAACCTGGTCAAATCCCATACGACGCTCGGGCCCTCTGGCTCCGTCGACCCGATGGTTCGTCTGATGTCTATCATCGACCAGGAAAACATGGTGCCTGTGTGCCTCTCCCTAGCCTCTCGAGGCTGGGATCCCCACTGCCACAGCATCGGTAGCGAAATCAGATGACCCCCTCCAGGAACTCTGTGCAGTTTCAGCCGGGCACCCCCTTCGGTCAGGTAGGCCGGTTCTATCCCACTGTCTGGCACAAGCTCCGTCCCGCTGTCAGAAGCTTGCTCGCAATCAGGAACAGGTTCTGATCCTCCATCCGGAACGGCATTAATATTAGGATCAGGCATAGTCTCAGGGTTACTGTCAGATACCATCTGCGACTGGTCTGGGAGTCTCCCATCCTCCGGACCGGGGTTAGACAGATCAATCAAGTCGTCCTTGGTATCCATCCTCCCTGGGTGAGGCGTCGGGGAAAAAATAAGGATTCCTAACAAAATGTCAGGCTATGGCATTCCAGTTGGCTAGAGTCTGCCTTCCTCCCTTCTGCAAGAAGACAAGGTCTTTTGATTTCAAAAGGTTTTATTAGAAAGACAGCATTCAGTCCAGTTGTCCACATTCCAGGACCTAGCAGATCCTGGCTGAGCAAAGCTTTGTTAGGAATGAGTTACAAAACGAAAGTTGTTACACTTCAAAGTCTCAGATCCCAACCTCCCCCCAGAGTTCACATAGCAGGCAGCTTCTCTGTGGGAACACTGGTTCATCAAGGTCGTCTTAGAAAGAAACAGATAAGACACAGCATCCTCTCCCTGTCAGGTCCAGTATGTTTCTAAACTGTACTGACTCCATTTTCTAATGCTTCTAGTGTTTAAGTGCTTTCTCCCCAGGTGTACCAGTTCCCAGGCAGCATTCCCACCAGAGGAGATTGTTGTGTCTAACCCAGTTCCACCAAGCATTGGCCTTGAAGGAGAACAGCTTCCCAGGACTGAAAGATGTTGTTTTGAGAACTGTGGGGGGAGGCTGTTCCAGATGGGTATTGTTACTCTGTATCCTATGCTTGCTCCTCATTGGTAACAATGATCATGTACCATCCTGAGTCTCCTATTCAGGACAGTGGACTATAATGGACCTTTTCTGCAATAAAACTTCCTTTGCTAGACATTGGACTTATTCTTGCTTCTAAAGGGAATCTTGCAGAGAGTACCTTATCTAGCCACAGTCTGACATTTTGTTACCAATCATGTCTGAGTCGGGCCCAGCGGAATCCAAGGTTGTCCCGGACAGGGATCCTTTGTTTGATCCGTATGCGTCTCCCGACAATCAACCGGTGCAAACCCAAGACTCCCAGGAGCTGGGAGCAACCGGGAACGGAACCGGAGCCTCCACTTCTACCCTGCCTCTCATCGACTTCAGTACTCGGAACGAGACCGAAAGCAACCTCGGGGCAAGGCCGAAAGCAACCGCTCTCCCCTTGATCTCGGTACCCACCCCGTCGGAGTGGGGAGCCAGACCCCGAGAAACCAGAGAGCGCCGGGCAGGTGGACTCCATCCACGAGTCTCGATGGAAGGGCGCCGAAGCCTAGAAACCGTCCCGGAACTAGATAGCAGCCAACCATGGCGATATTGGAACAGGACGTTTGAGCAGATGGAGGGGGACACGTCTCGCCGAGGCGCCCTGAGTTGGGATTATTCCGAACTTGCCCCGTGGAAGGAGCCAACGGAAGTCCCTGAACAAAGTTGGGAGCAGATACGAGGTCGCACCTATGCGGTAGATACCAGCATCTCGGCCGTGACGGGTATGGCCAAGGGAATTCTAGCCGCGAGGTCGCGAATGGTCCAAGGGGACCCTCCTCCGTGGGGCCCTTTCTCCCCGGTGAGTACAGCGAATGAAGGTTCCCTGAGCGAACAACCAGGGCCAAGTCGTATACAACAATTAGAAGCTAAGCTGATGGATATGGAAGAAAGTTTGGCTCACGCCATTCATTTAATTTCCTCAATGGGGGCAGGGGAAAGACTGTCTCCTGAAGAGATGGCGATACAGATAGCTACCCTTCAAAGTGTCATCTCCTATCCGATGGAGGAAGTTCAGCAGCGGTCGTCGCCTACCGGCGAGGGGGGCACCTATCCTGGCGAATCGGGAGAACAACCCAAGGAACTTCCCACTCAGCGAGAAACTACACCGAGAAGGGACCACCCGGTTGTGCCATCCGGTGAGACTCCCATCGAACCTCCTATCACAGGAGGGGATGTGCCGCCAGACGAGACCCCCGTTGAGAGGCCTACGGAAGGGGAGGAAAAGCCAAGTGATACACCGGTGATACCCCCCCATACTTCCCCTAAAACGGTCCGGCCGGACCAAGAGGGAGCCCCTGGTCAACCGCGCGAAACTGTTCCCGTCGGGCAACCTCCGGGAGATGGTCTACCAGCGCCAAAAGGCCAGCCGACGCTTCCCAGAACAACAACGCCTGGAGGGGCAAGCCCGCGCGGCCTTCCACCCATTCGGCCTTCGCCGCTGCGGCCCCTTCCGCTTCGACCACAACTAACCCCGCCGCTGCAGCCGATACGTTTGCCACTGGAACAGCCTTTAAGACCTCCTCCGAACCAACCGATGGGGCCTACACCACTGCGACCCCACCAACCCACCCCTCAGCGGCCGATCACTACTCCGCCGCACCAACCTCAACCGCCAGCACCTCAACCGCTACGGCCAACACCTCCGGCATTGCCACCCGCCAGACCCAGACTGCCGCCACCCGCCCAGCCGAGAGCACCACCGCCAGCCCAGCCGAGGCCGCCACCCCCGGCTCAACCGGTGATGCCGCCGCCAGCACAACCAGCACCGCCAGCACAACCGGGTCCCCTCATACCGCAAGTGCCATTGAGGCTTCCGGCGGACTTCTACCCAGCCCCGGCTCCGAGGCAAGACCTCCCAATGGGTTGGGTGAAACTAGACGCCACTTTCGACGGGGATCCCTCCAAACTGGGCTTTTTCCTAGTGCAAGTCGTGCAATTCTTCAACCGGTGGGGACACCTCTTCGGCAGCGAGGCCAGCCAAATTGAACACCTCGGCTCCCGTTTGCAAGGGAAAGCAGCGGACTGGTACGTAGGACTATACAATATCGGGGCCCCAGAACTCGATACTCTCCAGGGGTTGGTGGATGCTATTAGAGCACAATATGAAGATCCCTTAGAGGAAACCAGGGCCCGAACAGAATTACAGGCCATTAAGCAGGGCAGCATGGCAGCGAGAGACTATATCACGAAATTCCGACAATTAGCTGCCAAGTGCCCCAGGTGTGAGGAGTCCACAAAAATTATTCTGTTCAAACAAGGACTTAATCCGAGACTTTTGGACAGAGCCCTCATGCAAGACAATCCCCCTACGCTGTTAGGTTGGATTCAACTTGTTTGCGAAGTGGAAAATCGCATTTTAGAAGTCCGTTTGGTTGAGCAACAACAACAAACGGGACAAAGAAGACCATTAACCTTACAGAAGGGAGCTCGGGGAGCTGGCTACGCCACCCGTGGAGCGAGAGATGCTAGATGGCAACAAGGGCTGTGTTTGCAATGCGGACAGGCTGGTCACTTTGCAGCACAATGCCCCTACCGGCCTGTGCAAAGACCTCCGCTCCAATTACGGCGTCCAACCCTTGCTCCGTTCCCTACGCTCCAACGCCCGACTCCAGCTCCACGAGCAAACAGAGGCCGCGGCGCTTCCCAAAGGCCAGCCTCAGAAAGAGGGCTGGAAGCGGAGGAAGTTATGGAATACGATCCCGCTTCCCCATCTGCAGACGTCAACCCAGAGAGTCCCCAGTCGGGAAACGAGATGGATCTGTCGTAAAAGGGCCCAAACGACAGATCCGCCCCAAGCCCGTCCCTGCACGGAACCGGCCACCTGGGTCCATTTTATTCATGCCAGTGACTTTAATCAACCCAGAGAGAAAAATGCACATTCGGGTGCAAGCTCTTATTGACTCGGGTTGCTCAAGAGACATTATAGCCCCAGCTCTAGTCAATGGACTGGTCTTACCAACTCGGGATTTACAAAATCCAGTAATTTTTGAACAGATGGATGGTACCAACATGAATCCGGTCACGACTGAAACCATCCCGGTGATCACAGGCATGGGACAACATTGGGAAAGGAGGTCCTTTGTCATCAGCTCTACTGCCAAGTACCCGTTAATTCTAGGCAGCAGATGGCTATGTGATCACAATCCCTACATAGACTGGGCTCAAGGATGTATTACCTTCAATCATGCCAACTGTAAAAATCACCGTTGGAATCAAAACTGGGGCGAAGACCCAACTTATAAAGAAAAGGCCCTCCTCACCCAAGAAGAAGTCAACCAAATACCCGAACCGTACTGGCCTTTTCTAAATGCTTTCTCGGAGGAGGAAGCTGATACTCTGCCCCCGCACCGACGAACGGACTGTGCGGTGGAAATTTTACCCGGAGCCTCATTGCCTAAAGGACGACTCTATCCCATGAGTCTCCATGAACGTGAAGAGCTCCGGAAATTCATCGACACCAACCTCCAACGAGGGTTCATCCGCCCAGCCTCTAGCCCCCACGCCGCTCCAGTTCTCTTCGTGAAAAAGAAGGATGGGGGGCTCAGACTGTGTACGGATTTCCGAGGACTAAATGCAGTGTCCACCAACAACGCCTATCCTATACCGCTCATCCGAGACCTTCTCAACGTCGTGGCCCAAGGTAAGATCTTTACGAAATTAGATTTAAAAGATGCTTACTTCCACGTTCGTATCAAGGCAGGGGATGAGTGGAAAACCGCGTTTAATACGCCCCTCGGACAATATGAATACTTAGTTATGCCTTTTGGATTGACGGGAGCCCCGTCTGTATTCATGTCCATGATAAACGAAGTTCTACATGAATTTCTATACAAAGGGGTGGTGGTGTACCTTGATGATGTTTTAATTTATTCTGACACCGAGGAAGAACATGTTCAGATGGTACAAAAGGTCCTGGCCACCTTGATGAAGAATAAACTGCCCATCAAATTGTCCAAATGTGAATTCCATAAAACCGAACTCACTTACCTTGGGTATTGCATCTCACAAGAGGGGTTGAAAATGGATCCAGCCAAAATACGGGCGATCCAGGATTGGCAAACACCCACCACCCGCAAAGAACTGCAATCCTTCCTGGGTTTTGCCAACTTCTATAGAGATTTCATAGCAAATTTCGCCCAAATCACACTCCCCTTAACGGAATTGCTGAAAACCAAAGAGAAAGGGGACCAAGCCAAAAAACCCTCTGCTAAACTACAATGGACCCCCGATTGCCAAACGGCCTTCGAATGCCTTAAAAAGCAATTTGTAACGGAACCCATCCTCTCCCACCCCAACGAACAGTCCCCCTTCATAGTACAGGTCGACGCCAGCGATACGGCGATAGGGGGGGTTTTGCTACAGAAGGGGGAGGATGGGAAATTGAGGCCTTGTGCATTCTTGTCTAGAAAGTTCTCAGAGGCAGAAAGGAATTGGAATGTGTGGGAGAAGGAGGCCTTTGCAGTGAAAGCAGCTCTCACTAACTGGAGGCATTGGCTGGAGGGAGCGAGATACCCTTTCGAGGTCTGGACAGATCATAAAAATTTGGAGGCCCTCCGAAGCCCCCGCCGACTGAATGCCAAGCAATTGCGGTGGGCGGAATTCTTTTCCAAATTCAACTTCACCCTCAATTATCTCCCGGGCAAAACTAACTTTTTGGCGGACGCCCTGTCGCGCATGCCCCAACATAAGAGCAAGCGGGCGGAGACTGTCGACACGGTCTTCTCGCCTAAGCAACTTGGGGGCGTGGTGACTACTCGCAGCCGCGCTAAGCTGCCCCTCCCGGCCGACCAAGAATGGAAATCGAAACTTAAAACTGAAGTGGAGAAGGAGGGGAATAAAGCTCCGCGAAACAAACTAACCCAATCCCCACAGGGGGATTGGCTAGCTGGGAGCAAGTTTTATGTCCCGGACAGCCTTAAGTTGGAAATCTTGCAGCGCTGTCATGATGCTCCCACTGCTGGACATTATGGGTATCTGAAAACTTTACACCTAGTTCAAAGACAATTCTGGTGGCCGGGCATGCGTAAAGACATTTCCCAATACGTTAGTTCCTGCCCTATTTGCCTCAGCGCCAAAACCAGGAAGGGGAAGCCCCCGGGTCTCTTACAACCCTTGGAGACACCGAACAGACCCTGGGAAGTAATATCTATGGACTTTATCACTGATCTGCCTATCTCTAAAGGACATAATAGTATCTTAGTTGTGGTAGATCTATTCTCCAAGCAAGCTCATTTTATCCCTTGCACTGCTATACCCTCCGCTCGAAAACTAGCGGATTTGTTTCTAAAACACATTGTAAAATTACATTCCTTTCCGTCCAAGGTGATTTCGGATCGCGGCGGACAGTTCGTTGCCAACTTCTGGCGGGAGCTTTTGAGAATGTTGAATATTGAGCAAGGCCTCAGTTCAAGCCACCACCCACAAACCGACGGGCAATCCGAAAAAACAAATCAAATATTAGAACAATTCCTTCGTTGTTACATCAATTTTCAGCAAGATAATTGGGTGGACCTCCTCCCTTTGGCCGAGTTCTCATATAACAACAGTGTACACGCTTCGACGGGAGAGGCCCCCTTCAAAATTGTCTACGGAGCCCACTTCAACCCCTTCCCGTTGGACGCACCCCCTCTCCATTCCTCAAAATTGCCAGATGTGTCTTCATGGTGGGGGGAGGCGGCACAGCAATGGACTCTCATTAAAAAACACCTCGAAAAAGCCAAACTGGATTACAAAAAATACGCAGACCGCCATCGTGTGGCCGAATGGGAATTACAACCCGGAGATCATGTTTATATTTCCACAAAAAATCTGAAACTAGCTCAAACAAGCCGCAAACTCGCTCTAAAATTCCTAGGACCTTTTCCTGTGCGCAAGATAATAAATAAAGTGACTGTTGCTGTAACTTTGCCCAAGAACTTGCGCCATGTGCATGATACGTTCCATGTCAGTCTTCTGAAAAGAGCTCCCACCGACAACAAATGGCACGTCAAAGCTCCACCCATTCCAACTTTGATTGACGACCAAATACACTATGAGGTACAACAAATCTTGGACTCTAAGCTCAAACGAAACCAGCTTTTTTACCTCATTCGCTGGAAGGACTTTGATTCTGGTTACGATGAATGGGTGAACTCTGCACATGTTCATGCTCCTAGATTAACCAAAGCTTTTCATACTCGCTATCCATATAAGCCAGGGGGGGATCTATTTTAAGGGGGGCAGAATGTCAGGTCCAGTATGTTTCTAAACTGTACTGACTCCATTTTCTAATGCTTCTAGTGTTTAAGTGCTTTCTCCCCAGGTGTACCAGTTCCCAGGCAGCATTCCCACCAGAGGAGATTGTTGTGTCTAACCCAGTTCCACCAAGCATTGGCCTTGAAGGAGAACAGCTTCCCAGGACTGAAAGATGTTGTTTTGAGAACTGTGGGGGGAGGCTGTTCCAGATGGGTATTGTTACTCTGTATCCTATGCTTGCTCCTCATTGGTAACAATGATCATGTACCATCCTGAGTCTCCTATTCAGGACAGTGGACTATAATGGACCTTTTCTGCAATAAAACTTCCTTTGCTAGACATTGGACTTATTCTTGCTTCTAAAGGGAATCTTGCAGAGAGTACCTTATCTAGCCACAGTCTGACACTCCCATGGAAATGTACTTGCAGGGACCTAAAGGGGAGAGAGACTAAACAACTACAGAAATTAATATGGCGTTACACAGGCTACATGTCCCCAGCATGGCAGACCCTGACACCTGCCCCTGGCCCCTCCCTGGTTCACTAGGGCCAGTCTGAATGGTGGGGCTTTCTGGCACCCACTAGCTGACAAGGCATGGCTGCTGCATCAGCATCTCTTCCTGCAGCCTTGTCATGGCAGCTTGGTCCTGCTGCATCCTAGAACATGGACTGCCTGTGTCCATTGTGCTCACTCCTGTTGCTTTCCCAGGAACCAGTGCTCCCTCTTTTGCCACCACTCCTGAGGCTCTGGTCTCCATGCCATTGTCCCTCATGACCCTGATGGGGGCCCTCTCCTGGGTGGCCTCTGTTTGTACAGGTAAGTCTGGGGAGGCGCAGGGCCATCATCCCTGGACACCTTGCATGTTTTCTTCCCTCCCATTTTTAATTTGTTTAGCTTGAGCTTAGGGATTTTCTATTGACTGATATTATTGATATTGTTGTTGTTGTTAACAACAGCAAGATTTTAACCATCCCTTTCTGTACACCAAGGTGGCTAACAAATTAAAACATTCAAATTAAATTCTAATCTTAAAAGCCATTAAAACCCACCCATAAATGCATCACCTTCACTCTGTCTTGCTTCCCAGCTGCAATATGGCTATTACAGTTATTAGAGGGAGAAAATAACTTTCCTTGCTGGGAGCTCCCTAGACCAAGATTTCGCTGGAAAGCACTCCAATAATCTGCTGCCACCACTCAGGAATCTCCTGAGAACATCTATACCAACCACCTGGGAAGGTGCCCTTCCAGCTCAGTCCTAGCAAAATAACAGAGCAGCAGGTTGGAAAACCTGGAAGATAACTTTTGCAAACTAGGCAATGACCAGGAGGTCTGGCATGTAGGGAAGAGAGGTAGAAGAATATCCCCGAGAAATGTATGGTATGAAGGAAGCCAAAAATATCTTTATAGAATCAAAGAATCATAGGATTGGGTCATCTAGTCCAACCCCCTGCACGATACAGGAAAATCACAATTACCTCCCCCTCCCACCCCCAGTGACCTCTGCTCCATACCCAGAAAATGACAAAACATTGTCAAGATCCTTAGCCAAACTGACCTAGAAAGAAGGTTTATTATAAAAAAGGGGGAAATGGTGAGTGGATTCAAAAAGGGTAAGAAAGAGGACAAAATCTAAAACACAGGGAAGAGCACCCTATCCAGTCTCTCAATTAAAAAACAATAATGTTGCACTTACTCAGCTATGTACACTTTACCTAGGTTATAGTAGGTTCCTCAGAACACATCCAGAGTTCCTTGCAGTACCAAGATAGCGGAGGAGTCCTTAACAAGACCTGAATACTCTGGAGAAGTGGATAGTGAATAGGATGCAATTCAAGAAAGACAAGTGCACAGTATTACATCTGGGTCACAAAAATGGGAAGCACAAATACTGGATGGGGGATACACTTCTGGATTCTCCTAATTTATAGAGAGGGTCATAGCCCCTCTCTATACTGCCTTGGTCAGGCCACACCTGGAGTATTGTGTGCAGTTCTGGAGGCCTCACTTCAAAAAGGATGTGGACAAAATCGAGAGGGTGCAGAGGAGAGCGACAAGAATGATCAGGGGTCTGGAGACTGATCCCTACGAGGAAAGGCTGAGGGCCTTGGGAATGTTTAGTTTGGAGAAGAGGAGGTTGAGGGGGGACATGATTGCTCTCTTTAAAGATTTGAAAGTCTGTCATTTGGAGGAGGGTAAAGAGCTGTTCCAGTTGGCAGCAGAGGGTAGGACACGAAGCAATGGGCTAAAACTACATGCACAAAGGTACCAGCTGGATATTAGGAAAAACTTTTTCACAGTCAGAGTAGTTCAAAAGTGGAATCAGCTGCCTAGGGAGGTGGTGAGCTCCCCTTCACTGGCAGTTTTCAAGAAGAGGCTGGATGAATACTTGTCAGAGATGCTTTAGGCTGATCCTGCACTGGGCAGGGAGTTGGACTAGATGGTCTGTATGGCCCCTTCCAACTCTATGATTCTATGATTCTATGATTCTATGATTCTATGATTCTATGATTCTATGATTCTATGATTCTATGATTCTATGATTCTATGATTCTATGATTCTATGATTCTATGATTCTATGATTCCCTGGTCCACTGGTCTGGGGGTCTCCAGATGTTCTGGAGTCTGACCTAAGCCAGCCTCCTCGGTGAGATTGATTAGCAGATCTAACCAATCCCAAGCAAAGCTCCATTTCTGATGTCAGAGACTATTCCATCAATCAGAAAATTATTACAGGATGGTCTCGCCATTTTAAGGGTTCTGCACTAACATGACAGAAAGGGAATCTGGCCCAAACCAGTTACCCTTTGTTAAAAAAGGATTAAGTTGGCCAGGTAGCCCCAATGTGGAATGGAGGATAAAGTATTATTCTCATGTAAGCCCTAGAGGTCCAAGAACCCAGATGCTCTGGGTGGGGCTCTTGAGCCATATTGAATCTTGGGGTTCTGTAACAATGGGCTGTTGGCAAGTCAAGTGACCCCCAGACACACACACCACCACAACTTTGTTCTCTCAATGACTCTGGAAAGATCTGTCAGGAAAGATCTTTTGTCAGAGTTTTACACTGGCCTTTGTCTGGCATAAAATTGATATCTTGCTGAATGACATAGAATTTCCCCAAAGTTGCTGTATTAGTAGCGGAGGCAGCCCAACTACAGTGTGGACTGATGTCAAGAAATTAATCAGCCATGGGGAAGGATGCAATAGTTCATTTTATTTGCTGGATTATACAGTCTTTGATGTTCTGCTTGGTGTTATGATCCATGGCTGAGAACCACCAAGAAACTTTCTATCTACCGTGCTTCGCTGCATTTGAGGGTTCTGGTTCATGTGAATGAACAAAGCAGGGATCTCATAATAAATCACTACCCCACACCAGTTTTCTTCTCATAGATTAAAAGCTGTTAGCATGCCCCTATCAACTTTTATTTCCTTGAGACTAAACAAACCCAGAGCCTTGTCACAGTTTGATAGCCATTATGAACTCAAAATGACTTTTTCTGGGCCCACCTTGCACTATCTAGGCATAACCTGACACCTAAAAGCAAATTGAATGAGTACCCCAGTCCCATAGGACCTCAGAGTGACCCAGTCCCCCTCAAATCCAGCCCCCTTGGAATTTTGTTTAGGGGTGCTGCAAATTTGTCATGAATGTATTTGGCAATTGAACTGACCATGGCCAAATCCACACTTCCTTTTTGTTTCCTCGCCTTTTTCGCAACCGCGGCGCTGTTCAAGCAGATACTCACACACTTACCCATTCCGTGTGTTCCCCGCCATCACCATGCCACAATTGCACCTCCTTTCTGTACCACGTGACAATGGTGGAAATCTGTTTCTTCCTGGCCCTTTTTTTTTAAAAAAAGGGCTTTCATAGCGCATTTGCACAATAAAGAAAGGTCGGTATACCGGAAAATCTACTTTGTGAGCAACAGGGTTTCCGGAGAATGTTTTAATGTGACAAATTATTTTCAAATTTGCCCGCCATAACAACCAGCCAATTGTTAGAAAGTGGTCTGTGACGAGCAAAAAATGGGCCAATCAAAGTTGAGGGGGAGGGGACCTTGGCATTTCTTAAAAGTCAGAATATCGGTATATCGCAAAATTAACTTTTTTTTTTTAAAAAAGGAACTGATGTGTGCCGTCAGTGCTGATGATGGAGGAGGGAGCCACCCACTATAATGTTTTACTCAGTGGCATGTGGAGAACTGATTGCGCCACGATGACGCACTGGGAGGGTGAATGTGATGATGCACAGCATGGTAGCAGAATGAACCCAACTGCCATGACTGTGCAAGATAAGCGGATGGTGAGTGCGTGTGGATTTGGCCCATGTTTGAAGATGTCAGTTAGATGTGAGTCTATCACCCAACCTATGCCAAACAGCCACAAATACATGCCGAATAGGTTTACGTGTTACATGAAGTTTTTCCTCGAATGAGTGTGTGCTAAGACACTGCAGGTTCAAACTAATTGGCACCCCTTGTTATGCCAGGGAGGGGGAAAGATGCTATGAATTACACCCAAGGGCCTCACTAACTCTGGAAAGAACACACTTTCCCAGGAAAGGGAGTAATAAACTGCTTAAATGGCCAACTGACTGGAGATGAATTCCTGCAAGGGGATAAACATTTGCCTGACTGCCAGGAAGAGGCAAATACATGAGCCAGGGCCGTATGATTCATAAGGCTGACTGAGCTGGGGAATTGGAGTAGAGTGGGAATTGAAAAAATTGAACCAAAAATCATTTGAAGGTGCGAATAAACCTGGGAAATATTTAGCATGGCAATTGAAAAAGAAAAGGGATTAAAAAAGTAATAACTAAGAGCTGTCAGCAATAACGTAAGTAATAACTAACAAGTTGCCAGTCCTCTGACTCTTGCAATGGGTCCTGTCATGTTTCCTGCAACTCCTTGGGCCAGCCCTGACTCTGCCTAGCCCTGGAACTTGTCTATGCATGACTCTCAAACTCCTGACCTTGAATTTTGGACTGCCCCTTGGACCAGGTGGCCACTGGCTTGTGGACTCTATGCTTTTGACTGTGGACTGGACCTTGACTTCACAGCTGAAACTAGCCTCTTGCCTGAGCCCTCCACACTCTGGGAATGCATCCTGCACCATCCCAGCCTGACACGCAACAGAGGCTCTTTGTTCAGGCTCTGTTCAGTCTGAAAGATCTTTATTTACTACAACCCAACATTATAATCTAAAGCACAATATTAGAGGAAAGAGATATCACAGCACCAAAGAACTATATCAGAATTAAGAAAGGAAATAAAACATTATAACAAGGCTAACTTTAGAATCACAGGTGTTACCTTGGCATCCCCTCAGTGGGATGAGCCTCCCTACATGCCTAACCATTTTACTCATACGGGCTGGCAAGCAGGAGAAAAAGGAGTGAGAAGTTGTTGGCCACATCACTCTGCTGATGAGCACAGAGCCTCACCAATGCGCCAAACCACTGGTCATCGAAAGGCTGCAATCAGTTCGGGTGTTGGCAAAAGCCAAACAATCAAGTGAGCAAGGGGGACTCTGGCAACTGTCTTTTAAAACACATGTGTGCACAGAGACCCCTCCCCGGGTGTAATAGTCCTTAGCGTTACTAAAGAACAAACACTGAAGGGTAGGATTGTATTCAAAAAAGCATTCATTTATGACTGGTTTATTGTATATGTGAGAGATCGAATTGTCTATTTAAGTCAATGCCTGCTGAGTAGAGCCAGGGCTGGTGTGTCCATAGAGACGGTACTGGGAGCTGCCTCGAGCGCTGAATTCTGAAGGAGGCGCTGTGCAGCCCTGATGACCAGCGTTCCCTGTACTCCCATGCACTCATGCAGGAATTCTCCTCTCTTGGTGCAGGACATTTCTTGTGGAGCGCAGAAGGGCAGCCCTGCCTTCCCGCTCAGCTGGCACCTGAGGAGAGGAGGAAGGCGGCACCTGCCTGCCTCTCCAGCCCTCCCACCAGACACGAGGGCAGTTCAGCCCCATCAGTGGGGACATTTCTCTCTCTGCCCTTTTTCCCCTCCTCCTCCTCCTCCTCCTCCTCCTCCTCCTCTCTCTCTCTCTCTCTCTCTCTCTCTCTCTCTCAATTTAAGCCTTGGATGAAGCTTCTGCACTGGAGCAAGAGACACTCTAGCTGGCTGGGGAGCAGCAAGCTCCCATCTGACCTTTTCTCCCCCTTGTTCCCTCCTTTCTTTCTTGCTCCCCCCCCCTGCCATATACTAAAAGGAATGACAGGAGGATTGCCCATTGGAAATAAATGGAGAGGCTTGAAGGCCCATTGGAGATCATGGGAGCCAGGGATGCTGTGCCAGTTTACTTGCCTGGGCTCCATTGAAATGCATCACAACACAAAAAAAGTTGCAAAGAAACTGCAGAATGGATTTTCCATAAAGGTCTCTGGGACCAGATGGAATAATCTGGGAGTGGAATGACAGCCCCCTGAGTGCAATGACTGTCCCTAGCTATAGAGTTTGTGCTCTAGGACCAGAAGGACAGGTTTCAAAGTCCTTGGAATAGGCTCAGTGCTTTGGGACTGGAAGGACAGCCCCCAGAGTGCAGTGTAATGACAGCCCCTGGGAGTAGAAGAAGCATTCTGGGACTGGAATGACAGGCACCAGACTGGAATGACAGACCTGCGAGGAGCAGAAGTGTTCTGGGACTGGAATGACAACTCCTGGAGTGCAATGACAGCCCCTCGGAGCAGAATCTGTGCTCTGGAAAGCAATGACAGGTTGCACAGTGGAATGACAGCCCCTGGTAGTAGTAGAAGCATCTTGGAGTGGAATTACAGGCACCACAATGGAGTGACAGCTCCTGAAAGTAGCAGAAGTGTTCTTGGACTGGAATGACAGCCCCAGAGTGGAATGACAGCCTTTGGAACAGAACCTGTGCTCAGGGACTGGAATGACAGGTCGAATAGTGGAACAACTGCTCCTTGGAATAGGGTCAGGGCTTTGGGACGGCAATGACACCCCCTGTCATTCCACACCCACCGCCATTCCAGTCCCAGACCACTGATTCTTTTCCCAGGGACTATCATTCCACTTTGGGGCCTGTGTTGATAGATCAAGATGGGTAGCCGTGTTTGTCTGTAGCAGTAGAAAAAAGCAAGAGTCCAGTAGCACCTATAAGACTAAAATTTGTGGTAGAGTATAAGCTTTCATGAGCCACAGCTCACTTCTTCACTACTGGATGCTTGCTCTTTTTTTGTGTTGTAATGCATTTCAATGGAGTCCATGCAAGTAAAGTGGCATTCCTGGCTACCATTTTCTCCAATGAGCCTTCAATCCTCTCCCTTTATTTCCAATGGGCAATCCTGTCATTCTTTTTAGTACATCCCTTTCCCTCTCCCCAGATGGTATCAATTCTACTCACCTTTCCTCAGGCTTTTGGGGGAGGGCTGCTTTTGGTGGCAAGAGTGGCTGGTTGTGTGTGCGCTGCTGCAGAGGAAGGAGGAAGTGAGGTGAGACACACACAATTCCCTTTCAGTCCTTGTGCAACAGGTAGGAGCAAATCACTGTTGTTGAGTTTAATGTTGTTTTAAATTCTATTACTTTCCTTCCCCCTTCTCCATTTCGTTCTCCCTCCCTCTTCCTTTTCTCCAATCTCAGTGCTGCTCCCCTCTTCACTCCAGCAGAGCAGCGCCGTGAACTGTGCCCCCTCTTTATCACATCCCTTCTCTCATCCCTTAGTTTCCATATATCACCCCATCTTCCCCTTCTCGCCCAATAGTTTATTTCAGTATTTATACACCACATACTTAGCTGTCAGCTGCCATTCACTTCAAACTTAAGGAGCGGGGGGGGAAGGATGAGCATGGAGGGTAGTTCCTGAAATGGATCTTTGACAAAGGTTAGTGGGGAGGGGGCGCAAGTAGGCATCTCGCATCAGGTGCCAGAAACTCTGGCACCAGCCCTGAGTAGAGCAGTTATGTGACAAGGCTGGGGGTGGGGGACAGTAGTAGAATTCAATTCCAGCCCTCAAGGGTGGGAACAAGCAAATTTTCCAACTCTGTCTTACTGACTCACCCTCCTTCCTGCAGTTTGTGTTCCATATGACCTTTGTCCATGCCAGTTCCATGATAAGCATAGCTTTGTTTTGGGGGGGGGGGGCGGAATCAAGGGAGACCTCCTTTTTCCTTTTTCATTAATGGAAAAGCTGGTTTGAATCCAACCCAGAATTTGCCTTCCAAACCTTTTACCATCTTTTTAAATATGCCCTTGAATATTTCCCCAACATCAAGCATTACAAACTGAATAATGATAAAAAGGGTGTCCTGTCTCTGCCCCCTGCCCACACTTTTCACTTATACAGACAAGTCTGTAGAGGTCTCAATGGAGTTTAAATCAAATATTCCCACAAGGGTAAGGGGTGTGTGTGTGTGCTAAGTGAAAGTAATGCCTAATCAAGTCTCTCCAGTTGCCTTGTTGCAAGATCTGTTTGGATTTCCTATCCAGTTCAGCAAGTTTAAATTTGGTGTTTTAGGACAGCATTTCACTGTCCTAAAGTAATGCCTTTTACTGCAAGGCATACAACATCCTTTCCAAAACAGTGGATTTTTTTAATGAAGAGAAAAAAACCCCAAGATATATTTCCCTTTTGGCCACTGCTGGTGGCTATCATACTACCATTGCATCATTTGCAAAAATAAAGGAGAAGGTGCTTGGAAATCTTATCTCATCTACACTCTGTCTTGATTCATTGTTGGGGGAAAGCATTTGGTACAAAACACTGTGTTAATTACCTCTGTAAATCTTGCCTGGGTAGTGGCCATCCACTACCAGAGTACTTAGTGAGGTCCCTTGGGAAATGGACCTGGCTTCTCTTGGCAGGCTTAACTGGTAGAGACAGCTGCGGGCAAGAATAAATAGTGGTGAGCGATGAATAGAAAGCTAGCAACAAAGACATGGAACAGAGATTTAAGTTTACAGCAGAGGACAGTCACTACGCTCAGAAATAAAACATTCTTAGGGTTTCCTGTGGAGGAGAGAACTCTCAACTAGAGATGGGCACAAACCGAAATACGAACCAAAATTAAGCATGAACCAGGCCGGTTCGTGGTTTGCGAATCACGGTTCGTCAGATCCCATTTCTGACAAACCACCATGAACTTTTAGGCTGGTTCATTTGGACCATTTTTTGGTTCATCACTGCAGACAGCCTGGTGCCAATCAATCAGTTTCCTAGGCAATAGGGGATGGACTTCCTGAAGACCTTCTGCTGACCCAGAAGTAAACTTCTGCTGGCCCGGAAGTGACCTTCTGCTGACCCGGAAGTGATGATTGGATGTGACATTTTCACGAACCAAACGAACCGGTTTGTGAACCAGGGGCAGGTTCGTGAAAGTTCGTGGTTTCTGGTTTGTGAAATTTGACGAACCATGAACCACATGGTTTGGTTTTTTCCACTTCGTGCCCGTCTCTACTCTCAACTTTACACCGACAAGGTCTAAGAGCTCCGCAGTGGTCCCTGTCCCTGCTAAGCCATTGCTGTCTCTCAAATCCAGCCCTTCTTTTCAAGAGCTTGGGACAGGCATCCACTTTTTCTTCACAACAGGCCTGTGAGACAAGATAGGTTGAGAAGAAGTGACTGATCCAGCATCGCCCAGTGAGCCTCATGGCCAAGAGGAGATAGGAGACAGGCTTTGCTCATTTCTGGCATGACACACTAATTTACTACACCCTACATTTTCAATGTTGATTCTATTTTTGGCTTTTAAGGGAGATTTGACTAAAATGATGTTAGCATCAGTTGCTTGATCCAGCAACTTCCTGGCCCATATCTAATGTCTACTTATTTCTCTGCGTTTGGAAGCAGGTGCACCTTGACTCCAATGAATATGCACATGAAGGCTCCATTGAGCTGTACTGCCTGCCATTTTTGACAAGCTCATCTTGATGACAGATTATACTTATATCTCATTTTTATTCTACCCCAAGAAGTTTAAGCCAATATGCCTCATGCTCCGATCCTGTATTTTATCCTTACAATTACACTGTGAGGTAGGTTAAGGGAGAGGGCATGCCCCCAAGATCACTCAGTGTAATTCATAGCTGATCAGTGAATTGAACACATTACTTAAATGTTTCCAGGGTAAAAGACCACATTGTTGGTTTTTACCTCAAGGCATGGAAGGCTGTTACAATTAATCAATACAGTGAAGAGTGTTTTTTCCTCACACTTTCCCCAAGGAACTCAAGGCTCCATACATGATTCTCCCTTCTCTGTTTTATCTACTCAAGAACCCTGTGAGGTAGGAGAGACTGAGAGTGAGTTACTATCCCAAGGTCACCAGCAAGTGTATTGCTGAGTAGGAAGCTGAACCCTGGTCTTCCAAGGTCCTGATCCAACAGCACTCCAACGATCCCCAATGTGGTGTCTGTGGGCAGCATAGTGTCCGTGTATGGGTTTCCTGGGGACCATTTGCTTCTTTCCAAAAGGAAGAGGCCAGTCCTGACTTTTCTCTATCTCATCAAATTAGGAGAATCCAGAAGCAAAGAGTAGAAGGTTATGTCTTGCAACTTTCCGGCATTTTGTGGTTACTCCCATACTCTACAGCAGCCATTTTCTGATTGGCTCTGGTTCCATGGCAGACATTTTGTAGTGTCACCCATTCACTGTTCTGAAAATTGCACAACTGCACAGTATTCCATCTGGGTCACAAAAATGGGAAGCACAAATACTGGATAGGGGATACACTTCTGGGCATATGTGAAAGGGATCTTGGGGTAAGAGTGGACTGTAAACTAAATATGAGCAGTCAGTGTGATGCGGTGGCAAAAAAGGCTAATTCAATCTTGGGTTGTATCAAAGGGGCCATAGCGTCAAAATCGCAGGAGGTCATAGCTCCTCTCTATACTGCCTTGGTCAGGCCACACCTGGTGTATTGTGTGCAGTTCTGGAGGCCTCACTTCAAAAAGGATGTGGACAAAATCAAGAGGGTGCAGAGGAGAGCGACGAGAATGATCAGGGGTCTGGAGACTGAGCCCTATGAGGTAAGGCTGAGGGCCTTGGGAACGTTTAGTTTGGAGAAGAGGAGGTTGAGGGGGGACATGATTGCTCTCTTTAAATATTTGAAAGGCTGTCATTTGGAGGAGGGCAAGGAGCTGTTCCAGTTGGCAGCAGAGGGTAGGACTCGAAGCAATGGGCTTAAATTACATGCACAAACATTCCGGCTGGATATTAGGAAAAACTTTTTCATGGTCAGAGTAGTTCAAAAGTGGAATCAGCTGCCTAGGGAGGTGGTGAGCTCCCCCTCACTGGCAGTTTTCAAGAAGAGTCTGGATGAATACTTGTCAGCGATGCTTTAGGCTGATCCTGCACTGGGCAGGGGGTTAGACTAGATGGTCTGTATGGCCCCTTCCAACTCTATGATTCTATGATTCTATGAAATTCTGAAAGTACCCATAGACTCAAGAAGTTTGGGAACCCCTGCTCTAACCATTATACCACACTAGAACCAAAGCCACTTCTTCCTGCTGGAAAAGCACATTAATGTGTGGGGTTTAGAGAGCAGTTCTTAGTATTACATTTGGGCAGTTACAAGCACATCTTTATCGTCTTCAGTGAAATGTTGGTGGGTATGGAGTCACACCCAAAAGCTCCTGATCTGAAAAGAGCTAATCTTGGGCTGTTGTAAAGAAAATGACTTTTCTGGTTCAAGGTGTGCCCATGTTCAAATATTTGGTTCAGGAATGAGACCTGAGAAAGTTTACAGAGCTTGGTAGAAGCTTTAGGACACAGTGACCTTGTAGAGAAGAGATAGCTCATTAGCCTGATAGCAGAGCCTCCATGGTACAGCATTGAGTTAATTAACATTCCTGAACATGAAGCAAACCTTGCACCTGTGGGAAAGAGGCTGGAACCAAAGCTGCAGATTGGTTTTGTTTCTGCCCATTCACATGTTCATCTTAGCAACAGTGACATTAAATTTCAGGGTCCTGATTGGTTGACAGTCCCAAGCCAATTAAGTCCCTTTATCCATAATAGGTTAACATCATGATAAACACAGACTGAAACTCTGACATACACGCTCAAAGACAGGTAGATGGCTGTCCTAGTGCAACCATCTTTTTGTCTGCTGTCATGGATCTGAACAACGAAGGTCCTATCTGTCTCAATGTCAGAGACTGTGTTATCTGTACCTGTGCCTAACTTGTGTTTTGTCTTCTGGAATTACTGGTATGTATATTCAGAGCTTGATGTCAGGGTCATGGCTAGACAAGGGCACAAACAGGGGAAAAAATCCAAACACCTTGTTCGTTGTTCGTTGCCATCCACGAACAACAAACAATGAACAGAAGTAAACATGTTCCCTTAATTAACATGTTTGGTGTTCGGTGATCGTGGCCCTTGTCAGAGGGACATGGGGACTCCCCTCTTCCCTTTGACAGTGGGCAGAGCCAGCACTGTGGGGCTTCGTTCTGCCCACTGTCAGAGGGATGAGGGGACTCCCCTCCCCTCATCCCTCTGACAGCGTATTGAGCAGCCGGCGCGGGGCTTTGTTCTTAAATAAACGTTTGCTATAATGAATAAGGATGTCCTTCCAGTTCTAACCATTCATTCCAAACCGTATTTTGATTGTCTTTTTCTCCCCTTACCCCAGGTAATTAAAGAAGGAGATTTGGAAGCTGCACCTGCTTTCACCAGAGGCTAACTACTGCAAAGATGTACTGAATCCTTTATTGATGGGAGCAGTGTGTAGTTTTAGACAGGAAAGCAGAGCATTGAAACCCACCAAGATTTCCCCAAAGACATGTAAAAAACCTGAAATTATAAAAATAAATTGTGGCACATGCTGAATTGATTCCTGATAGCTCTCTCTCTCTCTCTCTCTCCCCCTCTCTGCCTGGATGTAGTTAAGAGATCTATGTTCATTCTTTGTTAAACTTTAAGCATTCAATATTTATTTAAAGATGTACTTCCGTGGGTCTCTTTGTTGGTGAAATGCTTGTCCTCAAACAACAGTATGGATGAATGGAAAAAATTCAGTGTCCCTTCCTCTGCAGATTTAGCTGCCACTTCAGAAAGGTGATAAGAGATGAAGAAAAAACCCACTGAGCAAAAGATATAGCCCTGGGAGCCAGTGTGGTCCACAGAAGTGTTTCAGACATAGGATTTGCATTTCTCACTCCTGCTGTTTCTATTTATTTATTTATTTATTTATTTATTTAATTTATATTCCGCTTTCCCTGCAAGCAGGCTCAGAGCAAATCACAGGCAGTAATAAATACAATAAAAACAAATTGCATAAATTAGATTAAAATATCAGTGACATCACCCAGCATTAAAACACATTTGTGGGGCAGAGTGGCCATCTACCAGAGGACAAATATTTTGGGGATAACACTCCTGAAAATGTCCTGAAAATGAGACCTGCTTGACTATTACTGCTCAAATTTGCTTTGAATTTCTAGTTGCTGGGTAGCATATTCTTCAGGGGATTGTCAGCTCGGATACATTTGCAGACCTGGCAGTAGTAATCCTGACAACCAGCTACGTTGAATAAGTGATCTGCTATGATATGGATAGGGTTGCCAACCATCCTGGAGAAAAAATGTCCTGACCCTTTAATAGAAGCAGGTCTTTACAAATACCTCATTTTCAGGATTTGCAGCACTCTGGTTCTACAAGGGTCTGGACAGCTGTCAAAGAGTGCATGAGTCTTCCATTTCTGCCCAGGGGAACATGCACAGAGCCCCATTGCTCTTCATTAAACAAAACTTAACAAAACTGCCAATGAGAGACTGCTCTCACATTAGCCTCAAGAGCTGCCACCAGTCCTTTTAGTTTATCCCAAGGCTCAGGAGCAAAAGAACAAATCTCCAGGCCTGTCAGGGTACTAAAGAGGAGGTCTACCTTGCAAGGGTTACTTAAACAAAGATTTACCTGGTAGATGGTTCAGGGCCAAGACCCTGGTTTAGCCTTTTGAGGTTTCAGAGTCAAGGAACACACAAGATAAAAAATATAATTATTTGTTTAAGGTGCAAAGATATTCAAAAAGACAAGACAGACCGTGAGGATAAACTAACAAAACATTAGCGTATAAGTGTAAGGATCTGCCAGTTGAATCTCAATAACTTCACTGCAAGAGTCCAAGACTGCTTGAGTTAGATTTATTGATGAGCCCCAGTTCAGCATCCCAAAACGTTCTTTGTTAGGAATAGATGCAGAGGAGTTAGCCGTGTTAGTCTGTGGTAGCAAAATCAAAAAGAGTCCAGTAGCACCTTTAAGACTAACCAATTTTATTGTAGCATAAGCTTTCGAGAATCAAGTTCTCTTCGTCAGATGCATGGTATCTGGTCAAATATAGAAGAAAGTCTGGTTCTCAATACCTAGCATATGTAGACATTTAAACACAGCCCTGTTCCACACTTCTATCTACAGCGAATCTATCTAAAAGGAATGGGAAGGAATCTAGCTACAGTAGATATCTACAGGAATGTGAGCTACGAGAATGCTTTTATAAAGTCAAGGTTATGTATCTATGTCAACGGCTCTTTTCTTGCTAAAAGTTCAACATAGATAACATAGTCTCTGCTGTGTCAGCTAACAGGATCCTTTACACACAAGATTTTACACAGCATGTCAACGAATATCAAGCCCCAGCATAAGAGTTAAGATTAAGTCCCTAAAGTGTGGCAGGGGCTGCTAGACCATGAAGCTTGTAAAGTATAGATTAAGGCAGGGGCCATGACTAGACATGGGCATGAACAGCAATACAAATGAAAAAAAGCCACGAACATAGGGTTCAGCTGTTCACAAACAAACCATTCATGAGGCCCCATTCTGAGTGAACAAGTGGCCCTTGCAAAACCTTGTTCGTGCATTCATCAGCCTTTCATCAAGCCAGAAAGTCTGGTGCCTTTCAATCAATTCCCCCAGCAACGGAGGTAGAGAGGGACTGAACACTGTATCAACCCCTTCTGGCTTTACTTCTGACTTTAACCCTTCAGATTCCAGCAGACAGTCAAGTTTTTGCCACTCTGAAGAGAAAATGAGAACAAAGGGGGCGGTGCTAGCTTTCCCGGTGTGAGCGGAACGGAGAGAAGTCTTTGCCGGCTCTGACCACTATCAAAGGGATGAGGGGAGTCCCCGCATCCCTCTGAAAAGTGGGCAGAACGAAGCCCCACGGTGCCAGCTCTACACACTGTCAGAGGGGTGAGGGGAGTCCCCTCATCCCTCTGACAGAGGACAGAATGAAAACCCATGATGGCAGCTCTGCCTGCTGTCAGAGGGACGAGGGGAGGCCCCTCGTCCCTCTGACAGCGGGCAGAAAATGAACATCCAAACAACTTTTTGTGTCCCTCCAAGGCCAGCAATTTACGTTTTTTTAATGTTATCCAATCTTTTAACCATGCCAGACAAATTGCTTCATAGTACAGTCTTATATTGGGCAGTTGCAAACCACCTCTTTCCTTCGCATCCTGTAATACTTTCATTTTCACACGTGGTTTTTTGCCTGCCCACACAAAGTCTGAAATTTTCCTTTGCCATTTGTCAAATTGTTTAGAGTCTCGGATAATTGGGATTGTTTGCAACATCACACGTGGTAGAACATTCATCTTTACTGCTGCTATTCTTCCCAACCATGATAAATTCAGTTTGTTCCATTTTATCAAGTCTCTCTCTATTTGTATCCACAATTTCTCATAGTTGTTTTTAAATAGATCTATGTTTTTCACAGTCAGTTCAATACCAAGATATTTTACTTTATTAGTTACCTCATAATCCGTTATCTCCATTAGTTCTTGCTGCTTCTGCTTGGTCATGTTTTTACATAGTATCTTCGACTTCTTTTTATTCACATAAAATCCAGCCAAATCTCCGAACTCCTTTATTTTGTCTATTATTTTAGGCATATTCTCAATTGGATCGTCTACTATTAACATTATATCATCCGCAAATGCTCTGACCTTGTAGGAAAATTCCTTTATTTTTATGCCTCGAATTGTATCATCCTCTCGTATTTGAATCATCAGTATTTCCAAGATCAAAATGAACAACAATGGAGACAGAGGGCAGCCCTGTCTTGTACCTTTGCTTATTTTCAACTTTTTTGTTAAGTCCTTCACTACAATCGCTGCACTTTGGTCTCTATAAATTTCTTTAACTGCTTGTATGAACTTTGCTCCCATTTGCAGCTTTTCCATAGTGGCAAACATAAAGTCCCAGTTCAGATTGTCAAATGCTTTTTCTGCGTCCACGAAAAAGAAACCAACCTCCCTATCACAGTGCTTATCATAGTATTCAATAGCATTTATTACTGTCCTTAAATTGTCTTTAATTTGTCTATTAGGTAAAAATCCGGCCTGCTCTTCTGCAATAAATTCCAACAGCCATCCCTTTATCCTTTTCGCCAAAACTTTTGCAAATCTTTTATAGTCATTATTCAGCAACGAAATTGGCCGATAATTTTTAACATTGGTCAGATCCTGTCCATCTTTCGGAATCAGTGATATGTTAGCTTCGTTCCATGAATCGGGAATCTTATGGCCTTGCATAACTTCATTCATTACCTCTCTCAAAAAAGGTGCCAATTCGCTAGCCATCATTTTGTAGAACTTTGCCGTCATTCCATCCGGTCCCGGTGCTTTCCCTAATTTCATGGATTGGATGGCCTCTTTTATTTCTTCCTCTTTTACTTCCCTATTTAATTTTTCTTTCTATTCCTCTGACATCGTTGGAAGTTTCATTCTTTCCAAATACTCCGCTATTGAATCACTTCTTTTTTCTGGTACAGCTTTGCATAAAATTTATAGAAAGCTCTACTAATAGCTGATTGGTCTAATAATGTTCTGTCTTCCTCTCATATTTTAATTATGGTTTTCTTCTCTTTTTTCTTTTTTAATTGCCAAGCTAGATATTTGCCAGGTTTATTTGCACCTTCAAATGTTTTTTGATTCATTTTTTTCAAGTTCCACTCCAACTCTTTGTTATTCATTGCCGTCAATTGCTCCTGCAATATTTTTATATCCTGATATATACATTTCTTCCCTGGTCTTTTCTTAAGTTGTATCTCTTTGGCTTTAATTTTTTCAGTTATTTCCTTTCTTTTTTCTTTTTTTCTCCTTCTGTCCCTTGCATTCAAGTCCATCAATATTCCCCTTATTACAGCTTTGTAAGTGTCCCATACCTTATGAGTTGACACATCCTTATTTAAATTGTATTGTATAAAGAACTTGGTCTCCTTTCGTAGCAATGTCATGTTATCTTCTATCTGCAGCAAGTCTTCATTTATTCTCCATCCTCTTCTTTTAGTATTTTTTCCAAATCTCCACATGATAGGATTGTGATCTGAGCCTACCTTAGGCATTATCTCCACATCTCTAGTCCACAACATTACTTCTTTGGAAGCCCAGATCATATCAATTCTTGATAAAGTAGCAAGCCTCACAGAATAAAAGGTATATTGTCTGTTTTTTGGATTTTGTCTCCTCCATACATCTTCCAGACTTTCCTGTTCCTTAATCGCAAAAAATGACTTTGGCAAAAGTCCTCTTTTTTTGTGTGCAATTTTAGATTTCTTATCTTCTTCCAAGTTTGTAACTCCATTGAAGTCGCCTGCCAGAATTATTTGATCATAGGTCAGCTCATCGAGTTGTTTTTGTAAATCCTTGAAAAAGTTTTCTTTTGCGCCATTGGGTGCATAAATTCCAATCACCAAGGTCTTCTTCGAGTTCCAAATTATTTCCACTGCTAAATATCTAGCTTCTGCATCACTTAAAATTAATTTTGGCTGCAGTTCCTCCTTTATATACAACGCAACTCCTCTCTTCTTCTTTTTGGAGGCTGCGGCAAATTCATTTCCAAGCTTTACAAATTTCAAATACTTTAAATCCTAATAGAGGTGTTCGATGTATTGTCGAAGGCTTTCACAGTAGTTCCTGCCGTGGTCAGGAACTACGTCAGGAACTACAATGCCAAGACCATGGCAATACAGCCCGGAAAACCCACAACAACCACTTTAAATCCTGCTTTCTGATACGTGTCTCTTGGAGACATACTATATTACATTTTTATTTTAAAAGCCAGTGGAAAATAGCCTTATGCTTACAAGGTGAATTTAGTCCATTTACATTCCAAGATATTATTTTACACTCCATGATCACATTCTTGTACTTTTTGGTAAGTTCTTTTCATTGTCCCTAATGAAGTTTTCCATCTTGTGACCCGACCTGATATTTCTCCTTACTCCATCAAATTCAAATGCCAGTCCTTCTGGTATTTCCCATCTGTACCTAATTTTCAAATCTTTTAACATCTGGACCAGCTCTCTGTATTTTTTCCGCTCCAACAACACCGCTCTGGGCAGTTCTTTCATAACTCTCACCACCTTCCCGTCGACTTCTAATAGTTCCTGAAACTGTTTGCTTACGATTGACTCTCTTGTGTTTCTGGTCGTAAATTGCACGATCATATCCCTTGGTAACTTCTTCTGAGCTGCAAATTTTGAGTTAATTCTGTATGCCACGTCCAGAAGAGCTGCAACCTCCTCTTCTTCTTTCCCCAGGTAGCCCGCCAAAATTTCTGTAATCTGCTCTTGGGCTGTTTTTTCCACAATCTCCGGAATCCCGTGAAATCTGAGTTGCTTTTCCATTTGTTTACATTCAACTACGGCCATTCTTCCCTTCATTCCTTACATCTCCATTCTCTGCACGTCTGTTAAGGTGTCAACCGCATTCTCTACTACATTAACTCTCTGCTGTGTAGCTTGCAAGTCATTTTGTACTTGATCCATTTTTTTTGTGAGTTCTGCCATCTCCGATTTTAATGCCTCTTTAAAGTCCTTAAAATTCTCCTGCATCATTTCTTTAAGCTCTTCATTTCCTTCTGAAACTTCTTATCCAAATTCTCCAGCGCGGTTTGCCACTCCTTCTTCGACATTGTGGGGCTAGCTCTACTTCGCTCCCACATGTCCGCTCTTTTCCTCAACTCCATGGTGCTAGTTTGTTGCTTTCTGTTATTTTTAAAAGTCCAAATTCAGTTTATTTTTTAGAGAAAAGAGTTTGCATAGTCCAAAATGTCGGGCATTTTTTCTCTATGGTGACTTTCCTAGATCATCCAGGTTATAATTATGGAGTACAAATTAATTTCATGGAATGTTAACAGACTCAATTCACCCTCTAAACGAAAAGCTGTGTTACATTGGTTATCTAAACAAAGAAGTAATTTGATTTGTTTGCAAGAGACTCATATTAGGGATCAAGATGCTAAATATTTAATTAATAAAAAGTTAGGAAAACAATTTGTTTCGGCAACAAAGCAAAAGAAGAGGGGAATTGTTATATATATATATAAAGGAAGAATTGCAACCCAAACTAATAGTGTCTGATAAAAATGGAAGATACCTGGCTGTGGAATTTTTATGTAATGCAAAAAAAAAACTTGATACTTGGACTATATGCACCAAACGGCTCCAAGGATATATTTTTTAAAGATTTACGAGAACAAATGGAGCAATGGACATATGATCAGGTAACTATAGCTGGAGATTTTAATGGAGTGGTAGATTTGCAACTGGATAAAAGTTCATCAACAAGCAAAGCAAGGACGGGGAAATTACCAAAGTCTTTTTTTGAAATCCAGGAACAAGAAAATTTAGAAGATACCTGGAGAAAATATAACTCTAAAGCAAAGCAGTATACGTTCTTTTCAACTAGCCATCAATCTTTTTCCAGAATAGATATGATCTGGGCATCTAAAGAACTGGTAGTGTTTACAAAAGAGACTGACATTTTACCAAAAATTAGCTCGGATCATAATCCTGTGATGTGGAGATTTGGAATGAGAAATAAGAAATGGAGATGGAGAATTAATGAGGATCTTTTGAGTGACCCAGAATGTGTTGAGGTGCTTAGAAAAGAAACCAAGTTCTTTATTCAGTGTAATGTGGATAAAGGGGTGTCAATGCAGATGGTCTGGGACACATATAAAGCAGTAATTAGAGGTGTGTTGATAGACTTAAATGGTAGAGATAAGAAGAAAAAAGAAGTGAAGTTAAAAGAGATTCAGGAAAAAATTATTCAAGTAGAACAGCAACTGAAAAAGAGGCCAGGTAAAAAGAAATTGTTGTATGAAATAAAATTACTGCAAGAACAAATCAGGGTTATGGAAAATAAAGAAGTGGAGTGGGAGTTGAAGAAAATGAAGCAAAAATCATTTGAAGGAGTTAATAAACCAGGGAGATATTTGGCGTGGCAATTGAAGAAAAAGAGAGAAAAAAGAACAGTAAGTAGAATTATGGAAGAGGGGAAGGAATTTTATGATCAAGGGTTGATTGAGAGAGCATTCTATAAATATGCCAAACTGTATCAGAAAAAAATAGTGGACTATGAAAAGATAAGAGACTATTTTGACATGATTGATCTGCCTAAGGTGCCGGAGAAGTTGAAAGAGAAGCTTAGTGCTGAGATAACAACAATGGAAGTGCTACAAGCAATACAAGCTACTACAGTTGGTAAAGCTCCAGGACCAGATGGAATTACAGCAAAATTCTATAAAGTGATGGCGGAAGATTTGAAACAACTGATGCAAAAATTGATGAATGAGATATTGGAGGGGGTTGAGATGCCAGATACATAGAATGAGGCTAATATTACATTGATACCGAAGGAGACATTAGACTTAAGTAATGTTAAGAATTATAGACCAATATCTCTAACTAATAATGACTATAAAATATTTGCAAAGATATTAGCGGAAAGACTTAAGACTTGGTTAGTGGAATTTATAGATGAAGACCAAGCTGGCTTTTTACCGGAAAGGCAAATAAAAAAATAACTTACGAGTGTTGCTGAATGCCATTGAGTATTATGATAAAAATCCAGGGAAGCAGGTTGGGGGTTTTTTTGTGGATGCGGAGAAAGCATTTGACAATTTGAACTGGGATTTTATGTTTGCAACAATGGAGAAGATGCCGATGGGAGAGAAATTTATACAAGCAATAAAGGCAATATATAAAAACCAATCTGCAAATATAATTGTCAATTCGGATGTGACAAAAAAGTTGGAAATAAGAAAAGGAACAAGACAAGGGTGTCCGCTTTCCCCACTTCTGTTTGTAATGGTATTGGAGATTTTACTTAGGCAAATAAGAGAAGATAATTCAATAAGAGGACTGAGGACAAAAGGATTTGAATATAAAGTGAGAGCTTTTGCTGATGATATAATGGTGATAGTGGAAGATCCAATAGAGTGCATGCCAAAATTGATGAAGAAAATGAAAGACTTTGGAGATTTAGCGGGATTTGTAATAAATAAGGTGAAGTCCAAAATACTGTGCAAAAATATGACTAAACAACAACAAAAGGAATTGATGGATAAGGTGGAATGTGAAGTAGTGAACAAAGTTAAATACTTGGGAGTGGAAGTGACAGCAAAAAATATTGACTTATACAAGAATAATTATGACAAGTTATGGCAACAAATAGATAAAGATATGATTAGACAGAATAAAATGAACTTGTCATGGCTAGGTCATATTGCAGTAATTAAGATGAATGTTCTTCCAAGAATGATGTTTCTACTACAGACAATACCTATTGTTAAGGATAGTAAACAATTTGAAAAGTGGCAGAGCATGATCTTAAACTTTGTTTGGGCTGGAAAGAAACCCAGAGTTAAAATGAAAGTACTTTATGATGCAAAAGAAAGAGGAGGTTTACAATTACCAAATTTTAAACTATACCATGATGCGGTATGTTTGGACTTGTTAAGGGAATGGTTGTCACTGAAGCATTTGAAGTTATTAGCATTGGAAGGATACAATAAACTATTTGGATGGCATGCATATCTATGGTATGACAAAGTAAAAGCAGATTCTATGTTTCTACATCATTATATAAGAAGAAGCTTGTTTGCTGTATGGACTAAATACAAGAAATATATGGAAGAAACTATACCAATGTGGATTATCCCTGCGGAAGTAGTAAACCCAAGAACAGAATATGCAGGGGAAGACTGGTTGATATATAAAGAGATTCTTGAGATAAAGCAGAGCAATTATTTGCTTAAAGGCAATGATGAATTGCCTTTCCAATATGGATGATTTCAATATATGCAGATAAAATACTTGTATGAGAAAGACAAAAGGAAAAATGGTTTTAGATTACAAATTCTGAGATTGAGAACTGTTTGCTTCAGGGGGGGAGAAAATAATTTCTAAAATATATAAGATATTATTGAAATGGTTTACAGATGAGGAGGTCGTTAAAGTTCAGATGGTCAAATGGGCAATAAATTGTAATAGGGAAATTTCAATGGAAGCTTGGGAAAAGGTATGGAAAAATGTAGTTAAGATTTCAGCATGTACCACCGTGCATGAAAATGTTTATAAAATGATGTATAGATGGTATTTAACACCGAAGAAGTTGGCCAATGGTAATAGCCAGATGTCTGATAAATGTTGGAAATGTAAACTGCATGAAGGTTCATTCTATCATATGTGGTGGACTTGTGATAAGGCAAAGCAGTTCTGGGGGGATATAGTAAAAGTTATGTCGGATATTTTACAAAGGAATATAAATAAAACCCCAGAATTGCTGTTATTATGTATGAACCTAGAAGATTTTGATAAAATGGACAGAGTTATGGTGTTTTATATGATCACGGCGGGCAGAATGTGTTATGCACAGTTGTGGAAGACTCAGGAGATACCATCTATGGAAGATTGGATTTTGAAAGTTTTGAATATGGCAGAAATGGACAAGTTAACAAGGAAATTGAAAGAACAAGAAGAATTGGACTATACATCAAGCTGGGAAAAATTTAAGAAATATGTGGAGAAAAGTGGGACATGAAGGGGAAATTGTGGTCTTTGGATAATTAAAGGGGAGATAGAAACTTACTTAAGGATAAAAGGGGGTATATTTTACTGTATCCTATTGGATTAGTAGAGAGTTATAGTATCATAGTATTAAAAAGTTAAGAGTGAGATAGTATATTTATAGGGGAAAGTATAAGATTGAATAATAAGGTTAAATAGGTTATAGGGAGTATATATGAAATATAGATAATAGGTATCTAAGGAATAGTATATTACACATATATATGTATCTTTTTTTTAGTTAGTATATGTACTTACTATATACTTATATAATCTTTATACTTTTAATTAAGATAAGTAGTATATTAAGTGTAGATAGTTAAGATAAGTAAATAGATTAGATTAGTATGTATAATATAGATATACATTATAGACTTTAAGAATTTATACGATATACTTTTTAGCTTAAGTTGGGTATGGAAAACTTCTGGGAGTCACCGGAAAAGGGGGGGGGATGGGGAAAATGCAATGGGGTGGAAAATGATAACGATTTTTATGTGTATGTTTGTAAACCCATCCAATAATTTTTTTTAAAAAAAAGAAAAAGAAAAATAACATGACTCACTTAAGATCAGAGAATCACAAAAACACAATTCCTGTCAAAAACACTTTATTTCTTGGACAGCTTTAGGTTACACAGCAGGGGGGTACACCAAAGGGCATGGCAGCAGTATCTTACACAAAAATAACACAACTCACTTCACATTAAAGAATCACCCCAAAAAATTGCTGTCAAAAGCACTTTATTTCTTTAACTGCTTTAGGTTACACAGTAGGAAGGCACAACAGGGCATAAAAGCAGTCTACTACACAAAAATAACACAACTCACTTCACACCAGAGAATCACTCAAACACAATTGCTGTCAAAAAGGTAAAGTCGGCTGTATTATTTTGTGTAGCACGCTGCTTTCATGCCCTATTGTGTCCTCCTACTGTGTAACCTAAAACAGTTAAAGAAATAAAGTATTTTTGAAAGCAATTGTTTCGGGTGATTCTTTAATGTGAAGTGAGTTGTGTTATTTTTGTGTAACATACTTCTGGCATACCCTTTGGTGTACCCCCCTGCTGTGTAACCTAAAGCTGTTCAAGAAATAAAGTGTTTTTGACAGGAATTGTGTTTTTGTGATTCTCTGATGTTAAGTGAGTCATGTTATTTTTCTGTGTGGGGGACTGCTGGTGTAATGTGTCATAATACTTTGCCTACTTGTACTTTGAAAGTGAGAAAATAATTTTTTAAAAAATTATTTTGTGTTGTTCGTGTTTTATTCTTTGATGTGCAGTTGTTTCCCATCATAGGAAACAGTACGGCAGGCTGGCCAGGCTTCTCTGTAGGTGGTGGGGGTGTCAGGGGGTGGTTGTCTGTGTGTCAGGTCAGGTGCTCTTTCCCAGGGACAAGTTGGCACTCAGAAGTTTGCCCACCATTGTGGCACCCCTGGGCTGTGCGGAATTGCCCTGGGAAAGAGAGTTTAGAAGTTCCCAGCATAGGGAACAAAGGGAGAGGGCTGGCCTTTGCCAGCCTGTTCCTGGGGTTATGGGTGTGGAGCAGCTGGGGGTGGATTTGGGTCTGTGAGGGGCTAATGTGGGGAATCGGGATTTGAGTCTGTGTGTGGCTGCTGGGGGGGAATTGGGTTTGTGTGGGGCTGTGGGGGTGGACTTTGGTGGCTGAGAGCACCTACTTGGGGAGGCCATGAAATGCCCCCCCAAGTGGGAGCAGGCTGAGCCTTGGTGGGGGGTGGGAGTAGAGGTGGGAGAAGGGCCCCAGAGGGTTGGGGGGCATTTTGCATGCAAAATGCCACCTCTGGCAAGACAAGCCTGCCTCTTCATTTTTTCCCCATATGAAATAATGAAGGAGATTAGCAGCAGCAAGCTAAAAAGACGTTCACGTTTCCCTTTTTTAGGCGAGGATGGGGACCTGGTTTGGGGGGCCATAACATGGCCCCCCAAAGTCCAATCGGTCTGAAACTTGGGGGGTTGTTATAGAGGAGTTAGAGGAAGGTTCCCACCAATTTTGGCTTGATTCAGTGGGAAAATGCCTCCCCCAGACGTCTGGGAAGACGGAGGCATTTTCCCATCAAAAAGAAACCCGAAACAACCCGAAACAATACCCGAACCACTAAACCCGAAACGGCTTGCCATTTCGGATTTAGCTGTTGCCAAAACAGATTCTCCTTTCGGGTATACCCAAAACAAGAATCCCGAAACAGTGTGTCTTTGCACACCCCTAGTGGCAGAATGACAACTTCTCCCCTAGTGCCACCCTCTGTCCCCGACCATGGAGAAAAGAGACAAACCACTACAGAGCTGTCCCTTGAATCCCCACATCGGCAAGGCGGTGGACCAACAGGTCATGATCAACCGTGTCGAATGCTGCTGATAGATCTAACAATATCAGCAGCGCTGACCCGCCTTGATCCAGCTGTCTACGGAGATTGTCCATCAGGGCAACCAGCAATGTCTCCGTCCCATGTCCCAGATGGAAGCCCGACTGGAAAGGATCTAGGGATGAGGAATCATTGACCTGCAGCTGCTCTACCACCAACCACTCAATCACCTTACCCAGGAACGGGAGGTTCGAAACTGGGCGGTAACTGACCAGGTCGGTAGGGTCCAAAGATGTTTTTTTCAGGAGAGGCCTAACCACAGCTTCCTTCAACACTTCTGGGAAGATCCCAGAGCTCAGAGACATGTTGACAATGGCCTCCAGGGCATCCCTTAACCCATCTACACTAGCCTTCACCAGCCACAAAGGGCACGGGTCCAAGGATCATGTGGTAGGCCTAACTGCTCGCAGGATCCTGTCAATCTCATCCCCAGAGAGTGGACTGAAATGGTCTAATATCATCCCAGAAGGCTGCCAAGGGGCCTCCAGTTCGCACACGTATCAACTGTGGCTGGGAGATCATGGCGGAGAGAAAAGATTTTATCAGCAAAAAAGCTCCCAAAAGCCTCACAGCTAATATCCGAATTTGAATTTTGATGGTCCCCTCCTGATAAGGAGACCAAAGACTGAACCACATTGAACCATTTTGCTGGGCGTGAGCTAGCTGATGCAATGGAGGCTGCATAGAACTCTTTCTTTGTAGCCTTCACTGCCATCTCATAGGCCTTCATAAACGTCCTAGAAGATGCTCTTGCCTCTTCATCACAAGTTCGCCACCACACTCACTCTAGCTGTCTCAGCTCCCGCTTCTTCCGACATAGCTCCTCTGTATACCAGGGAGCTAGTTTGGTACAGGGGCGGAGAGGTCAACGGGGGCGATTTCATCGGTGGCTTCGGAAAGACAGACTTGCCAGTCTTCCACCAGCTCATCCAATGAGCCGCCAGGGAGCATCGGATCCCGCAGAGCATTCTGGAAACCAATTGGATCCATAAGTCTCTGCGGGCAAGCATAAATAAGCTTACCGCCCTTGCAGGGGGGGGTGGGATATCCAGCCGAGCCTTCAGGACCACGTGGTCTGACCATGGCACCAACTCAGTTGTTTCTAGCACCACATCCATCCCCATCCCAAAGATCAAATCCAGCGTGTGGCCTGCTTGATGTGTAGGGGTCGAAACAATCTGGGAAAGTCCAAGTGCAGCCATGGAGGACACCAGGTCCACAGCCTGACTAGAGGCTCATATGAAAATATAAGCATGTGTTTTAGTAATTTCTCTCTCTGCATTGTATTTAGAATAGGGATAATAAAACATGTTTATTTCTTTCGACATTCATTTGTATTTTTCTCTTGAATTCTTATTGCTAGTTGTGTGGCATATGCACCATGTAGTTTCTATATATCATTGCTACCCCTATTTATAGGTGCAATATTTATCATGTATACCTAAAATGTATAATGTTGATTTCTCAACGTACAAATAGCATTGACAGATGTTTACACGAACTTTTACATAAAAAAATCAATGTGAGGAAATAAAAATGGAACATTTTTTTTTAAAAAATCAAAGTTTTGATTTGTGCAGAGGATAAACAGTCAGTTCTAAACAGCAGGGATAAGCCATTCAAAATCATTAGGATTAATCACCACAGAGGTGAGACATTCAGCAGTTTTCCCTTCTATGTGACATCCCATTCCTCTGAGATAAAGAAGTACTTCTTTTTTTATCAATTTCTTTCAACTACTTTTTTCTAGTACAGAATGTGCTTTTATGACTTATGGGTTCATTTGGGGTGGGTGGGGAGCTATTCTTCCATTATTTATTCATATTGTCTCTTTAAAGCCCAATGCACTCAAGGATTCACAAGCATTCCTCTCTCTCTCTCTCTCTCTCTCTCTCTCTCTCTCTCTCTCTCTCTCTCTCTCTCTCTCTCTCTCTCTCTCTGAATTTGTCTGTTGAGTCCTAGCACTACATCCTGATGGCCAATATTTAATTCCCTGACACAGGTCTGAGGATGATGATCTTGTGAAAACAGACCAAACCCTTAATCACAGAGGGATTTATGCAGCACTTGACAGGCTACAAGTTTGCTGGGAGAAGTGAGCAGAGTCCCTGATGTTGCTAAATTATGCGTGGCGAGGTGTGCACACAGAGTCCTTTGCTGTTTTATTTCACTGGGTTTTTTGCTGGATGGATTGCTTTCAAGCACTCATTAAAATATCAAGAGTCTTTCAAAGGGAAATGAATGGGATGAGGAGTTCTTGGATTCCCCAGTGAATTGAATCTGGAATGACCATGTTAGGTGACTGCTGAGGGCTGCTCCTTCATTGAGGTCAGACCTCTCCTGGTCTCAGGCAGCAAACTGGGGGCATCTCAGATTTTTAAAGAGTTAGGTCTGGTTCCCCAGACCCAACTTGAGTTCCCTGCAGCTACATAGCAGCTTTGCGGAATAGCTGTTAAAAATAAAGGAGACCCTAAATGGCCTCAGAATGCCTCCATGGGAGGCCCTTAACTTGTATTAATGAACATTACATGACTAACTCTAAATGAGGTTTAGCAACCTGTCCCTATTATGAATTCATTAGGTCTTGTCCATAGGGTCTAACATACTCCCCCTCATCATACAGGCAAGGCTAAGGCCTTGTCATGTATGACATTCCACAAACAGACCAACTCAAAGTTGTGTTATTTAGGACATAAGGGGCTTCTGAGACTGACAACCCCTGAGCTTAAGCTCTAATCTTGTTCAAATCTCTCGGAGCTGTTTCAGTTTTCTGTTAATCCAGTTAATTACGGCCACCAGGAAGAGAAATAAAAATATTTGAGAGAGAAGTAAAACAACTATTGGATGTTTTACCAATCTTAAGAAACCTGCTGCTGATGGACTGAGATTCTCGAAAAATATTGAGGACACCATGATGCTTCTCCTGATGTATTTTGGAATGAGTTGTCACAATTCGAGCAACAACAGCAAATTCTGAAATAGGTTAAACTGATCCAGTTATTTTGCAAATTTTGCAAAAAGTACACACTTTCCTGCCAAAGACGAGGTAGACTCCAAGAGATCTGATTGGTTTAGAGAGGTGGGCAGATGTGCCCCAAAGAGTATAAAGATAGATATGAGAAGCATGACAGAGGTGAGAAGGGGGGAGGAAAGAACCTACACTTTCCTCTCCACGTCATCTCTATTTTGCAGGTACGCTGCCCAGAAGGAATGGTGAAACTCTCTCTCCTTAATACAGACATCTTGGATTGGTGAGATATTCTGCTCTGTTATGCTATGCTATGACAATGTTGCTACATGTACTGCTGCTGTGCTGTGCTATGATGAAGTACTGCTACATTTGCTCTGCTCGTCTTTCATTAATAGAGTAGAAACCTAGTACTCTCTGTAATTCACACTTTTCCAACCTGGCTTCTTAGAGCTCTGTATTATGATTATTGAAAGAGATTTATTTCATGATTTTTGAAGAGATTTGATCTGAATAAATTTTATAACCTTATGAATTGGCTATGTGGTTTCTTTCCTTCTCCATTGGAGATGTCTTCCCAGTCCAAACTAGTAAAGATCCTCTCTCGCAGGCCAGGGTTTAACTTGGTCATTCCCCAATGCTGCCATGTAGCTGCAGGGAAATCGAGTTGGGTCTGGGGAAGCCGGACCCAACTCTTTAAAAACCTGCACATTTAGCTTGGCCCTGAGAGGAACTCTATCAAAACTAGGGACAATTTTGAAATTCTCATCCCTGACATTTTGACTAGAAAGTCCTTGTTGTGAGGTTGCTTCTTCCCGTGGTTCTTTATTTCTACATCATTTTCAATGTTATTTGGAGACCAATAAATCAACATCATAGAAGAAATACCATATAAATTGCATATAAAAAACAATACACACACATTTCTTAAAATCTACAAAATGACAAAAAGCTTCTGTAATTTTCCTCGTTCAAGTTTTTCTGTGGATCAGGGAGATCTGGAAGTTTTGGCTTTGTTTCCTGAGTGGAACTGATGCATTGATGTTCCTTATTTTCTATTTTATTTTTATTTCTGAACTTTGTATGCAATGCTATGCATGCATGAATTGCCGAAGCGCTCACTTTTTTGTGGCTTTTCACCTCTTCTTACTGATACACATTAATAAAACATTGCAAAAAAGCAATCTGAATGAGATGGTTTGTACATATAGATTAAGATTCTTCTCTCTCTCTCTCTCTCTCTCTCTCTCTCTCTCTCTCTCTCTCTCTCTCTCTCTCTCTCTCTCTCTCTCTCTGTATGCAGAGTCCAACATGGAGAACCAGGGATCAAGTCAAGATGAAGTCCAAAAATCAAAGACTGGAGCATCAAAAGCCAAGATTACTTTGAGTGATAAATCAGAAGCTGAGGTCACAAGGAAATCCAAATAAGAAGTCAGAGTTTCAGGAATAGCAGAAGCAGAATATGCCAAATCACCAGTCAAGAAACATAGAACACAATGGTTTGGAGCTCTGGAAAAGCAGAGCTTTTCTGACATTCTTTTGATGGTGTAGATGTCTATCAATGTGATGGAAAATGGCTTGCTCCTTCCTATTTATTTGTATTATATTTCTGCAGACTGGGATGTTGCTGATTTGTTAATCACTTTTGAGTCCCTTTGGCTGGGGAGATGTGGATATAAATAAATGAATAGGAATAGCCAGGGGATGAACAGTATCTGCACAGATGGCAGAGGCTGGTCTTGACTCACCATCCCCATTCAAGTTAACCCTCGAGCAAACTAGTTGCCAATAAGAACCCAGTTTTACCAAGCAGTTGATTCACAGTCTTAGATGCCTGCTTTCCCAGCTTAAACAGTGAGTTCTTTGAGCCAAAAACTTCTGGCCTGTTCTTTTATCAATTACATGTGCTGGAATGATGAAGTCAGTGGACTAATATTGAGAACCCCGTGACAGAAATTAAGCCAATTTGTAAACCTTGCAGCTGTCCTTCCCCACATCTAACAGATGCAGTTCATTAAGGCTGACTAAGATAAATGCCAGCATTTGTGGAATTCTTTTAAGTGTTCTGCCCCCATGTATAGTACCATGTAGATACAGCGGTTGGATACAATACATTACTGCTTGTCAAAGCAATTCTGCCAGCTGCTTGCAAGTGAGTCAGAAGATTTTAAATGATGGGCAAGGAAGGGGTGGTAGATGGTGTTCTGCAAAGAAAAAAGGCAGGGGAAAGACAAGTTGATCCAACAAAACAACGGGGAATTAACTCTACTTTAAGCACAATGTTAAGGACTGCTGGGCTTGCAACCAACATCCTATAAAGCTGTACGTATAATACTGCTTGAAGGAGAGAACTAGGGGATGCTTGAACATATGCCGGTTTTACTCACATCTTGTTCACCTGTTATGAATAGAGATCTGATTTTTCAACGAGTGGTTCGATAGTTTGCCAATGTGTTTCTAGGTATTCAGCAAGTTGTTTCACTGTATCCTGTTTTGTTGCGATAGGTGACTTAGCATGCCTTGGACATAGGGGGTGGTACATGCCTCTCTACGTCTTGATAAGTAAGCTCTTTCTCTTTGTCTAGGGTGGGAATGTCTCCTGATTCATTCTTGCTCTCTGTTTCTTTTGGGAGATTGTCTTGCCTCATGGTTTTCCACAGGGAAAGGATGTATTTTTTCAGAGCTCCAACCATGAAGGCCTCATCGATACACTGCCTGCATCCTCAGTACTGAACTACCTGGTTTAGGATAAGTAATGCTTTAGACTAGGACTTTTTCTTTCTACTCCAAGATATTGCTGTGATTGGAATCTATTTCAATATATTGTAAGTTCATTCTTTTCTACAATATGATTGCCTAAAGTATTAATTATTGGGGGAAATGCTTCTGCTATCAAATGAAATATAACTTTTCTAAGGAATACAAACCATGTAGTACGGCATAATTGGCTTTTTGCTTGTATGTGCACACAATCAAAAAAACATGATTGTGTTCTACTACTTCTCATCCTTGCTGCCTTACTGCTCCACTCAGCAGGCAATTGTTTAAATCGACAATTAGATCACTTGCAAATCATATAAATTGGTGATCAATAAATGCTGTGTTTTAATACAATCATATTCTTGAGTGTTTGTCTAACTAGTCCTTAGTAATGCTAATGTTTGCTGATCAGTTTGAATCAGCAGAGGATTTAGGCATGAACAGTTTTGAGAAAATCCAATGCAAACCAGTTCAATAGGCATTCCCAGCTGATTGGCATGAACTAAACAGACCAAGTGATCAGCTCACTTGTCCTGTTTACCACTTTTGAACATGGTAAGTTCGAGAGTTGAACATGTTCACAGAGAAATTTGCAGCATCCCTAGGATCTAACTCAGGATCATGGCATTTCCTATATCATTGGGGTCACCTTGAACTGGAAGGGTTCTAAGGCAAACTAGAATTTTGTGTGGACAATGAAAGCATCTCCCAAGCTTCTGTCTCTTTGTTAACCAATGGAGAGATCACATTCACTGGAAAGTTGCAGCATCATATAATATCTTGCTTGTGTGAAAAAGCCATCTCGACAACGACAATAACAATGACAACATTTGATTTACATATTGCCCTTCAAGACAATGTAATGCCGTACTCAGAGCAGTTTACAAAGTGTGTCGTTATTATCCTCACAACAATCACCTTGTGGGTTGGATGGGGCTGAGAGAGCTCCAGGATGACCCAAGGTCACATAGCTGGCTTCAAGCAGAGGGGAATCAATCCCAGGTCAAAGTGTAATAGACAGAACTGCAATATTAGCAGCTGAAACAAAGCTTTTTAGTGGAGGCAATTCTCATTCCAAACTAGAGAAAGATAACTAGAGAATTTTCAACTCGGCTATCTATTCACTGACTTTATCATTTGATTACTGTGTGGAAGTATTTGTTATCAGGACCACAGAGGGGAAACATGAAGCTTGGATCAAAATATAGTCTTGCACCTTCTTCAGGTAGCCCTCCCTTCAGCAAATGGTGTCAATAAACAACAGAAATTTAAATACATGGAATGTCAACATAATAAATGTATTTTATAGTTTATATATTGTACTTGTTGAATTCATTAATAACCATGAATGCCAATTCATTAGATAGGCAAAGAGATTTCCATTTTGATTCTGTAAACCACTGATCTGAAGGCCAGAGGTGAAAGGTTGGATAGAAACAACATGGTTGTTTACTAACCTTAGGCAAAATAGGCCAAAATATTAGAAGTACTCAATTTGAAGAACATCAGATGAGCCCTGCTGGATCAGAGCAAAGATCTATCTAGTCCAACACTCTATTTCACACAGTGGTCAACAAGTTGCCCTGGAGGACCAACAAACAGGGCATAGAAGCTGAAGCCTTCCCCTGTTGTTGCATGCTTGCTCTAGCAATCAGAGGTTTACAATTTCTGTATAAGGAGGTACTGGGGATATTTGATAGATGTTGAAGCAAAGTTGCACAGTAAGGAAAGAGTGGCATCACATGCGATGAAACACTCTTCACACCAGTATATTGCAACAGATAAAATTTACTTTTATTGAAACTGATTCACATTCACTTGTATTTTTGGAGTAGCAAAAGAAAGCAGAAGAAACCTAAATAACACTATTCCATCTTGAAAGTGGCCAGCTATTTCCCCCCCCCTCCCCACAGTCGGAATAAAGAGGCAGACACAAGGTTTAGGACTAAAGGGCCACTTTATTAATATAACATCAACCATTAAATATGGCAAGGGCCAACTAGCGGTACAGGTCAAGCCACGGGGTCACCCCTGGACCACCACCTTGACCTGTCTGAATGAGCCCCACAGCCCCAGGTGGGAGCCATCAATGTAATGGCTTTACCCTGGCCAGCCAGACAAAATGGTTCCCCCCTTCAAGCTCCTAAAGCCTCAACTGTACAGCATGAGAGAAGGACTTGCACATGGGGTTCACTGCAGGTAGTCCCCAGGTGGTGGTAGCCATCACAAGCAAACCACCTGCTCCTGGTAGACCCCATTTCCCCACCAATGGGGAATTGCCAAGGGGTGCTCACCTGCCCGCTTCCTATCCCCCAACTCTCTCTTGCTGCTGCTGGGGTCAAGCCTCTGCTTAGGTCCCATGCACCCCACAGGTGGTCTAGTGCCCACCGGAGACCTTGCCACTGGTCTATGATGATGTAGTTGTCAGTCATTGACAGGTGAACCCTGTCACCTCTATAGAAGTTGACTATGAATCGCGGTTGAAAGAGATAGAACAGGAAGTGCGGGCTTTTGAGAACAGGACCAGGGAGATAAAAGTTTTAAAAAAGAGGGATTCCCTGGACTATATGAACAACAGAGTGTATCTTTGGTGGGATATTCCCATCAACAGCAAAGATGCAAACCGGAGAGTGACTTGGGTGGATCTGATCCGATCCTATTCCGACCTAGAGACCTCCGGGCTTTCAGATAGCTCCGGAGACGAAGGTCCTAGCAACCGCCGCCTCCACAGCGGAACGGTCTTCCCCAACAACAGGGAACCTTTTTTAGGCAGAGGCAGAAAGAAATCAACCCCCAAGGGGAGACAGAAACCCTAGTAGTTAATCTTTCCAAACGCGTTTTAGAACCAGCAGAGTACATGGTGCTTAATAAGGGACTTGGATTTGTCCCTACACCTAGATATCAGGCTTTCCAGACAAGAATAGATGACTTTAAATTGATTAGACAGATCAAACTAAGGGCGTTCTTTAGCGGCGCAACTGAAACAATCAACAAGGATCCAGAGATAGCAATACCAAAACGTCTCAAACAAAAGTCCAACTTTATGCCTCCTACGGTTGATCATAGGATAGAGACATTTGATTACATGGTCATGAGAGATATCAAACTTCTTGAAAGTAAACCTATCAGGACGTGGCAGAACCTGTCCAGGGATGAGAGGAAAGCAATCCACACGCTAAAAAATGACAAAACCATTATTATAAAACAAGCAGACAAGCGAGGGGGAGTGGTAGTAATGGACCGGGATATGTACGTTAATGAAGCCGAGAGACAGTTAGAGGACACTGCTAGCTACCTTAAGATCCCTTCTGATCCAACAAGCCATATTAAGAACATTATCAGGGTAGTTCTTGATGAAGCAAGGGAGATGGGGGAGATTGATGAGCAACTACATAAGTTGTTACAGACTGGGACCCCACGGACGCCCGTCTTTTATATACTACCTAAAATACATAAAAAGATTTCCCCCTTCCCCCCTGGCAGACCAATCGTGTCAGGGTGTGGATCTGTCCTGGAACCTTTAGCTATTTTGTTGGATATGGCTCTCAAACCAGCGGTAGCCACAATAGGCCCTCTTATACAAGATACTAGGGACTTTATTCAAAGAATTGAAGGAGTGCATTTGGTGGAGGAAGCTTGCCTCCTCACCATGGACGTAGCGTCACTATATACTATCATCCCGCACGAGTCGGCCCGAATGGTGGTGGAGGAGGCCCTGGACCTTGCAGGAGATAAAAGACCATCTAAAGGGTTTCTCTTACAGTTACTGGACCTTGTTCTGGAGAAAAATTATTTTCGGTTCCAGGAACAGTTTTTCTTCCAGGCAAGGGGAGTGGCCATGGGCTGCTCTGCAGCACCAAACATTGCAAATCTGTTCATGGGAAAATGGGAGAGTCAGCATATTTTAGATCAATCTAACCCATTTGGAACACAGATCATACATTACTTTCGATTTATTGATGATCTCTATTTTGTGTACAGAGAAACAGAGTCAGTTGGCAAGTTTTGTGAGTGGCTCAATACTAGGAATCCCAATGTGAAGTTCACTTGGCAATATAGCAAGTATGAGATTAATTATCTGGACGTGGTCACTTTTAGAGACACGCACAATAAGATCAGGGTGCGGTCCTACAATAAGGCCACAGATAAGAATTCTTATTTACGCTTTGACTCATTCCACCCCCGACATCTCCGGGAAAATATTCCGTTCAGCCAATTACTACGGGTTAAACGTAACTCCTCCACCCCAATTGATTTTAACAGGGATGGAAGGAGACTCTGTGGACAGTTTAACAGAAGGGGTTATCCGAATAAAGTGATAGAAGCAGCTTGGAGTAGGGCCAGCAATATAGATAGAGCATCGCTGTTTGAGCCAAGAAGAGTAGAGCAGGGAAACCGGATAGTTTGGGCTTTAGATTTCACTCCTAGGGCCAATCAAATTAAAAAGATAGTGTATCGCCATTGGCCCTTGGTAGAGGGGATAGAAGGCTGTGAGAACACGCCGAGAACTGGCTTTCGCAAAACTCGGAGCATCAGGGACGAATTGGTATGGGCTGATATTAGAGACAGTGTAAAGCCCCACGACCTCCCACTAGGCAATTTTAGATGTGGCCATTGCCAGATTTGCGGCATTCTCAGTGTGGGCAGGGAACTTCACATTCATGATAATAAGTTGACGGTTCACCATTTTGCTAATTGCCTGTCCAAGTGGGTAATCTATGCGTTGGAATGCCCCTGCAGGTTATTATATGTAGGACGTACAACAAGACCAGTTAAAGTGAGAGTATTGGAGCACATGTCACGGATCCGCAATAATGTTCAGGAAGCGCCATTAACACAACATTATAGGGAACAGGGACACCCAGAAAATGCCCTTAAAGTCATGATCTTGGAAGTTGTGGAAAGGACTAGTGGTGGTGCAGGGCAAACAATGCTTCTCCGCAGGGAAGCATTCTGGATTCAAAAACTGGACACAGTAAAACCCAAGGGACTGAATAATGAGTTATGTTTAAACTGTTATCTGTGAGACGTAATGTATTGTGGTACTTGTTAGATTTGAGGCATGGGAGGTCATAAGGAAATCCAGGGAATGGAAATGGTATGTTGAAATGCATGGTCTCTTTAAGTAATAGTGATACCAATCAGCTTTGGCTAATTTAAACAAGGGGCAGTTAGCAGCGAGGCACGTGGAAGAGAATTTGCGATTTACTAACCAGGTGGAAAGAGAGATATGATGGTGATAGTTTTCCGTGGGATATCAGTGAGTATAAATAAGCATGAGCTATAAAGAAAAGGGGGTTGAAAAGTAATATTGAAGTTGATAGTAATTTTATAAGGTTATGTTAACTACAGATGGCACGCTCCTGATGAAGGTGGCATGAAATCTGCGTCCGTAGCCGGCCCCAGATTGAGCGTGGCGGTCTTCACTCCCCACCCCGGAGTCCTTATCACCTGGGGAATGACTGGAAGGAAAATTAATTGAATGAATAAAAGAACTTTACGTGAACTGAGTTGTACTGCAGTTACCATTGCTGCACTGCGCTGCTGTTATTTATGTATTTGTACTTGAAGATATCATGTAATTATTGTAGAAATAAGAGGCATTTGCACTTTGTAAAAATTGTTTAATCATGTAAAGTTGCTTTGAGCACAGTGAGTGCTAACGTTTCTGTGGACATTGTTCCTTGTCAGTTTCCATTGTGCAGCAGAAACAGCCATCCGTTTTTTCCACCTCTATAGAAGTTGGCAAATCCAGCCCTTATCCTAAAATGAAGTAATTGTACATGTGAACTCCCACACCTCTGTAGAGGTTGGCAAATTCATCCTTATGTGGAGGCATGGCAAATAAGCACATAGCTCCTCCCCTGCTGCCTCCTCCTAGGCTCGGATAGCTATATGCCCAGTCCCATGGAGGATAAGGTGTCCCAAGCTTCCTGCTGAGCCAACGTGGGAGCGTTGTGGACCAAGCAGACAGATCATTACCATGTGGTGAATGACCAAAATGAGGCAGAGGCCGACCTCTCCTCAAATCATCAGGCCACTACTTGCCTGTGCACTGCAAGCCTTTGTGCTCCTGTAAGGAAAGGGCCATGCCCTGTAATCCCAAGGTCAACACTCTCCAGGTGAATGACCAGAATGTGAGGTGGAGAACTACTCCTCCCCTCAACCATCAGGCCACTAATTGCCTGGGTGCTGCAAGCCTGTGTGAGCTTGTAAGGAAAGGGCCATGCCCTGTGAGCCAAGGTCATACCACCCAAGGTCATTCCACCCAGGTGAAATGGAGGCCACTCCTCCCCTCCAGCTCTTGAGGCCACCTTTCCTATGCATGTAAATTTGCATGAGCCTATATTGGCTCCATGAATCTGGCTAATCCCTCTTTAAAGCAATCTGCGCTCAAGGGCATCACCACATTCATTGGCATCCAATCCCATAATTTAATTAGTTGTTTAGTAAAGAAGTATTTCTTTTTGTCCAACTCTGCTAGTGGGTCTTCAGTAGAGATGGACATGAACTGCATTACAAACTTCAAAAACCCATGAAATTGGCGATTGCGCAATCACAATCCGGCAGATCGTGATTGTCCTCGGCCAACAAACCAGTGTTCGGAAGAAGCCTGGTTCGGTGCATTTGGCCGCGGTTCGAGAAGCCAGACAGTCAGGCACCATCAATCAATTCCTCTGGCAATGGAGCCGAGGGAATGCCTGAACTCTGTCTGTGCTCCTTCTGTCGCCCTGGAAACCCGAATAGAAGACCTTGATTGGCAGGTCTTCCTTCCAACCATGGAGCTGCAAAGCGGTTACAAGTCGGGAGAAGACACCCGGAGGAGAGAGAGGGGAGGGGGTGTTCTGTAGTCACGGGCACTTCAATTTCATCCCTGCAGACCCTGATAGGCAGCTCTGATGGCCAAACACAGATCTCCCATGTTGCTCTATGGGACCTCAGCTTATAAAAAAGCACTGCGCTCCCAGTCCTGGTTTCACTTTCAGTGAGCAGTGGAGAGGGACAGAGCTCTTGCTTGCCACTAGCTAGCCTTTGCGAAGAGAGACAGAGAGTATAATTAAGCTGGGATTTTTGGGTCTGCTACACACTTCCTGTGAATATGGGCTCTCTAAGTGCAATGGGGGCCGTTCTGGCACCCACGAACCGCAAACCGTTTTGGCAACAGAAAATGTTCATTGTGGTTCGCAACTTCGGGACTGTCATCGACACCGAACCATGAACTGCTAATTCATTAAATTTTTTGGGTTCATGCCCATGTCTAGTCTTCAGGCTGCCCTCACTCCCTGCACCCCCATTCATTGAGATTCCTGCTCATGCTTAACACAACTGCTGTATAAGGGGGAGGGGTTAAGAAGACTGAAGTCTGTCATGAAACCCTACCTAAGCTTCAAATCAGTCCATTAAAAAAATCTTTCCACCCTTTTTCCAAGCAGGTTGAGGGAGGGCATGTAGGTCTTTCCTGTACAACAACTCCACATAGTGGGTTTTGCTAAAAGAGACAACGACTGACCAAAGGAGAATGAGTTGCATGACTGAGTGGAGATTTGAACTCACATCTTCTCAGTTTAGCCCTTCAACAGCACCCATCTCCACTGCCAAAGGAATGCATAATATTTACCTCTGTTCTATAAAGCATGAATTTAATAGTTCTCTATATTTTTATTAGATTTTAATTTTACATAGTGATATTTCACCTAATACTTTCGTTATTTCATGGGCTTCTTCAGTCTGCTATTGGAGATGTTTTCATATTTCTCCATAAGCTGTCTGCATAGTGAGGATCAATTCATGGCATCTGAAGAAGTAGACTTTAGTCTGAAACAACTTATGCTGGAATAAAATAAGTTTTGTCCTTAAGGTACCACAAGATTCCCGTTTATGTATCTGAAGATTATAGAAATATCATTGTTTCCCTAATAATAGCGTTTTCCACTCCTCGACTCCTCCAAATCAATTTTCTTGTCACTCTGGACAACCCTGTAAAGTAGGTCAGTACTATCATAATTTTATAGATTGGAGGCTGAGGTGAAGGCAATGTCTAATGTCAGCCAACAATCCAGGCTGATGAGAGTGGGAGGCAAGAGGATTGTTTTTCCTGGGCCTCAGCCACAATGGGGGTCTTAAATTTAGAAACTTGATAACTTTTTGTCAGCAAGTTACTTACACCTAGAACACATAATAGTGATAATAGGATCAGATGGGCAATAGATTTTACAACATTGGCACCTAAAATAGGAGATACTATACGTAAGCACTGGCATTTAATAAACAACATAGAAGGTTGTGCCAGAATGCCCTCCATTGGATATTGTCATATATGCCTGCCTGCACATCTGCCATGAATGTATTCTGTGTTATGTACTGGTCCTCTGAGGGCATGAGAAGTTTCTTATCAATGTTAAGGCAGTAGGTTATCTCACAAGTATTTACTTTCTCTTTCCCAGTGCCTCCAGCAAGTGTCCTTGAAAGCCAGCTGAGGCTGGCTCAAAATGTATCCTTCTTGGGAACTGAGACGATTTTATTCTTGGTTCTGTTTAGCCTAAATCTAGCTTCTCCCTTTCACCCTCCTGGCTATTTCGCGCCCAAAATTTTAACGGACCTTATCCTGATGGTGGGAACTAGGGGTGTGCAAAGGCACACTGTTTCGGGATTCTCATTTCGGGTATACCCGAATCTGTTTCGGCAACCGCTAAATCCGAAACGGCAAGCTGTTTCGGGTTTAGCGATTCGGGTATTGTTTTGGGTTGTTTCGGGTTGTTTTCAATGGGAAAATGCCTCCATCTTCCCGGGCGTCTGGGGGAGGCATTTTTCCACCGAATCAAGCCACAATTGGTGGGGACCTTCCTATAACTGCTGTCTAACAACCCCCCAAGTTTCAGACCGATTGGACTTTGGGGGGCCATGTTATGGTCCCCCAAACCAGGTCCCCCATCCTCACCTAAAAAAAGGGAAACATGACCGTCTTTTTAGCTTGCTGCTGCTAATCTTAATTACTTCCTATGGGGAAAAAATGAAGAGGCAGGCTTGTCTTGCCAGGGGTGGCATTTAGCATGCAAAATGCCCCCCAACCCTCAGGGGCCCTTCTCCCACCTTTCCTCCCACCCCCCATCAAGGCTCAGCCTGCTCCCACATGGGGGGGGCATTTCATGGCCTCCCCAAGTAGGTGCTCTTTTCTCCACCAATTCCACCTGGGGGAGGCTTGTCTTGCCAGGGGTGGCATTTTGCATGCAAAATGCCCCCCAACCCTCAGGGGCCCTTCTCCCACCTTTCCTCCCATCCCCACCAAGGCTCAGCCTGCTGCCACTTGGGGGTCCATTTCATGGCCTCCCCAAGTAAGTGCTCTTTTCTCCACCAATTCCACCTCGGGGAGGCTTGTCTTGCCAGGGGTAGCATTTTGCATGCAAAATGCCCCCAACCCTCTGGGGCCCTTCTCCCACCTCTATTCCCACCCCCCACCAAGGCTCAGCCTGCTCCCACTTGGGGAGGGCATTTCATGGCATCCCCAAGTAGGTGCTCTCAGCCCCCAAAGTCCACCCCCTACAGCCCCACACAAACCCAATTCCCCCCCAGCAGCCACACACAGACCCAAATCCCCACATTAGCCCCTCACAGGCCCAAATCCACTCCCAGCAGCCCAACACCCATAACCCCAGGAACAGGCTGGCCAGCCCTCCCCTTTGTTCCCTATGCTGGGAACTAGGGGTGCGCAGTTCGGGTCAATTAAACCCCAAAAAACTCCGAATCACCCTGATTCGGGGTGATTCAGGGAAACCCGAATCGATTCGGGAAACCCGAACCAGCATGCCCCGAATCGATTCGGGGTGTTTCGGGGTGATTCAGGGCAGCATTTTGCTAGGTGCTTGCTTTTGCAAGCTTCTAGCAAAAGCCTGCAGGAAGCTTAGCTTCCTGCAGTCTCTTAGAAGAGGGGAGTGGGGGAAAGGTGTGAGTCACTCACTCCTTCTGTCACCCCCCACCCCTCTTGCAAAGGAGGGAAGGGAATCCTTTGCTTTGCCTTGCAAATGCAAGGTGCATTGCTTTGCTAATTGCTAGCATTGCACTTTGCATTTGCAAAGCAATGCCAGCAATCTGAGATTCCCGCCAAAATTAACAGGTAGGGGAGGGGGAGCAGGAGGAGGGTGACTGTTGGAGTGTGGGGGGGTAAGGCAAGGGAGGGGGGACTTTAGGAGTCACCAATCCCACTGCTGCATCTTTCTGCCAGCCAATAGATTCAAATCTTTGGCTGAGGCTGCAGCAGGGGATTTAAATTTGGGGCAAGACTGGTCTGGGTCAGTTCTGTTGCTGCTGCTGACCGAGAGAGGAGAGAGACTGCACCTGGAGGACATCTGCCTGGAGGATCAACTGTGCTGGACATCCTGAGAGGAGACCTGGTAGGACTTTTTTTAAAATTTTGAAAATTTATTGATGCTGGGCAATGTGCTGCTGTGGCCTGCCTCTGCAAAAAGATGCTTCAGTTTAGTCTGTCTTGGCATGGCCTGGGGGGACATTTTCAGGTTGAGCAAGAGGACAATGTTTGGGGGTGTGGGGGTTTCAGCATTGGTTGTTGTGCTTGCTTTCTTTCATGTTTCCTTTGTTATGCTTGAGTGTGGGGTGGGCTTGATCTACTGTTTCCCAGGCCTAAAAAATGAGTGTGCCAGCTTTGGGCCTACACACAGACCTGCTCTGCAGGGTGGATGTGTTGTGTTTTACCACTGGTTAGCCCTAGCCTTTCTGGGGGGGGGGGGTTCCTGCATGCCACCTGACTTTTAACTCTGGCACCGCTGCCCCACAATGGCTTCATGACTGTCTAGGCCCAAAGCAGATCGGGGTCTTGACTTTTGGGGGTTGTGTGTGCAGCATGTGTTATTGACTCTGTTAACATTCCACCTTTCTTGACAGCATCACGGAGGAGAGGAGGACCAGCTGCATGACTGCCTGAACATCGCTGGACTGCAGGACTGGTGAGTGAGTCTGGGTTTACATTTGGGTGGGCTTAGGGGTGGGTTCTTGCTAGCTTGGGAGGGGGGAGGCACATTTTCAGACCACCACATCCACACCCCACACCGACACACCACAGAAACATTGTTCCCGCTAAATAGTGTCTTAGGTAGGTAGGCCAGTTGGTAGGTATTCAGTGGCTAATTGCCCTCAACGTAATCGATAGGGAAACCAAGTATAGTTTTTTAAAAAAAACTAAATAGGGACTCAGCAGGAAAAGCATTAGTGAGTGAGAGTTAGGTTTGAATTCTATATATATACACATTTGGAATAGCTGTCAATAGGCTTCCCATTCGTGCCCCCATAAATAGGGTTCCACTGCCCATCTCTGGCACCCGTGGTGGTGCCATGCTGGCCCGGGCATACTAGTGTGTGAGTGTCTAAGGCTGTCAATTGTTATTGGGGTTTAGGACCAGCTCAATTCCGGAGGAATTCAGCTGTTTGGCAGGCTCAGGTTCCCCGACATAAATAGGGTCGCTTAAAAAGGCATTTGATTGTTCATATCCAAGTCACAGAGCCACTAGAAGCATAGATTTAGAGCAGGTAACTTAGGTCTCGAAAACAAAGTTGACCTTTGTTTTCCCAAGGTTTTCTGATTAGTGTAGACTTCGGGAGGAGAAAGTATGTCAGAGAGGAAAGCAGAGAGGGGTCCCCGGGGGAAAGGCTAGGGAGAAAACTAGACGGGAGGAGGGGAGGGGAAGGGGGACTGCTGCAGTGGCCCCCCCCATCTGAGCAGAGGAGGCCCCCCCTGCGCTGCTGCCATTCACCAGCCTGGCTTCTGGTGACAGTAAGAGGGTTCGCAAGGCCCTCTTTACTGAGGCAGCTGCTGGGAGGCCACCACCAACCCAGGTGCGTGAGGCAGGGGCTGGCACTGGGCAGGGGCCTGCTGCTGAGGCTCCTCCTCCTCCAGTGGTTGAGACCCAGCTGCTGGAGGAGGGGCAGCATGTGGTGTCTCCTGGGATGAGCGTGGAACACATGACATTCCCTGCACTCCCACTCACCCCAGGAACCCAGAGGATATTGGAGGAACTGCCCGTGAGACCCCCCTGGGGCGGTCCACCCCAGTTTCCTCTGAGGCCAGCAGCAGGCCTCTCGCGGCTGTGCAGGAGGAGAGGATGCAGGAGGAAGAGGCAGAGACTGTGGTGGAGGAGCCCAAATCTCTGCTCCTTCAGCTTCGTCCATCCCCACCTGCCCGGCCGAGAGTGGGACACGGTGTGTCCGGCCAGAGCACCTCACAGGAGGTGCCTCAGGTTGGGCCTGAAAGCACTTCTCCTGTGAAGCGTGGGCTGCCCTTTACCTCCGAATTCTGGAAGCACTTCCAGACAACGGAGGATCCCCGAGCAGCCCAGTGCCTGCATTGTAGGCAGCACGTCAGCCGTGGCAGAGATGTGCAGCATCTCACCCCATCTGGGATGAGGAACCAAATGAGGAGGCACCACCAGGCAGTGCTTCTTTGGGAGGAGAGTTCAAGTGGTGCCACATGGCCGCCAGCTAGCCAGAAGGAGGCAGGCTCCTCTGGTGCTCTCCCCCCAAGGGTTCCTGTAGGGAAGGGATGCCAAGCCTCTCTCCCAGAGATGCTTGGTATGCAGGGCCCTAGTGTGCCCAGAGAGGGGATCCGGAGGGCGAGCCGGCGCGTCACGCGCCACATCATCAATATGGTAGCGGTGGATGGGAGACTGTTCTCCCTAGTTGAAGACTTTGGCTTCTCAGGGCTGCTCCACGATTTCTTTCCCTGGTACGCCGTCCCTGCTTGCACGATGTTGAGCAGATTGGTGGTGCCCTCGTTTTACAGGGCTGCCAGGGACCATGTGAAGGCACAGCTGTCCCGGGTTGCCAGGAGAACTGTGCACTTCACATCCGACATCTAGACCTGCCCAAGTGTGCAGCAAGCGTACTTCTCGTTTACTGCTCACTGGTGGGAACCTGAGGCGGTTCTCGGTGGGGGCTGGGAGGAGATGCCTAGAACAGATAGCCAGGGAAGGATTGGAGAACGCCAGGCCGGCTACTGCAAGGCCTTGCTTCACGCCGAGGTGCTCGATGTGTCCCACATGGTGGAGAACATAGCTGCCACCTTGAGGAGACGGAAGAGTGGGTAGGCCAGGGACCCGCCACCGTGGGATGCATTGTGACGGACAGTGGCAAGAACATGAGGGCAGCAGCGCATGTAGTGAGCCAAGAGTGCATCTACTGTGCGGCTCACAAACTTCACCTAGTGGTGAAAAATGTGCTGGGGTTGGGCTCCTCGAAGGAACCCCTTGATCCCCGGACTCGTGAACTCCAGTTACTGATCCATGAGTCACTTCTCGCGCAGCATAACAGCCATGCATGAACTGCACCAGAGGCAGGTCAGGACAGGTGTGCCGGAGCACGCTCTGATCACTGACGTGAGCACTCGCTAGAACTCCACCTGCGCCATGCTTGAGCGCTTGGTGGAGCAGCAGGCCGCACTCCACGCGTGGCTCTCCGAGAGCCGTGGTGTGAGTCAGGTGGGTGAGTTCAGCTGGGAGGATTGGCTCACCGTCACCCAGATAATGGAGGTCCTGAAGCCCTTCAAGGACTTCACTGTGGCGGTCTCGTCAGACATGGCGACCCTCAGTCTGGTCATTCCCCTGGTGCACATGCTCCAGAGGAATCTGGTCACCCTTGCACACCGGGTCGCACCTTGTGCTGACCTTGTTCCAGCGGTGCGTGCACTGGTGAGAAGGCTGCAGCAAGGCATAGCTGCCAGGCTAACTCGTCTCACGTAGATAGAGTCATATGTCAGGTTCAGAATGCTTCCCTATATGTTGTAACCAAAGAGACTCCATTTTAATTCTTTTAGTGTTCTGAGTGCTTTCTTCACAGGTGTCAAGATGTTCCCTAGCAGCTATCTCTCAGAAGAGGAATGTTTTGGCTACAGCTTTTCCAGTCCTGAGAAACCTTCACTTTCTCAGCTTCAAAGGGATTGTTTTGAGAACTATGGGGGGAGGCTGGGCCTACTGAGTCTTGATACTTTGTACTGTATTCTTTGCCTTTCATTCGTAACAATACACGTGTACCAGCCCAGATATTGCATCTGGGCCAGTGGACTATAATGGTTGCTTTTTTCAGTATATCTTTTGAAAACAATGGACTCTTGTCTGATTGCAGAAGGTAGTCTGGATACAACTATTATTTAGCCACAGATCTGACATTTTGTTACGAATCACATCTGTTCCAATGCCTAAGCCGGGGCAGCCGGATACCAAAGCCGTTCCCGACCGGGACCCTTTGTTCGATCCCTATGCCTCCCTCGGTTCGGAAGGATTGGAACCTCAAGGACCCATTCAAAGGGGAACAGGGTGTTCTGTTACTACAGTATACACCCTCACTCCTAGCAGAACAGATATTCGGCCCACAGCAGCAGCTGACCCACTGATATCCTTACCAACGCCGACACAGTGTGGATCGAGGCCTAAAGACGCGAGGGAAAGCAGAGCGAGTACTGTGTTCAAGCAACCCCTGATGGAAGGCCGACGGAATTTGGCTGTGATTGCAGAGCATCCCAGTAGCCAACCTTGGTATTATTGGAACCATGAGGCCAACCAGTTGGAGTGGGATTGAAGAGGTTCGGAGAGTACCCAAACGTGGGAAACATCCCGCCACGATGTGATGAGTTGGGACTATGCAGAAGTCGCTCCGTGGACGGAGCAACAAAATTCGAGTGAGCACACGTGGATACAATTACAGAGCCGAACCATAGCAGTAGATGCCGGGATTTCGGCGGTCACCGGATTAGCGAAAGGAATCCTGGTGGGGAGATCACATGAAGAGCAAGGTAACGGGGCCCAGGGCATGGGAGAAATAAGACCTTGGCCCGGGGCATCCTATGCAGAATACTTAGAGACTACGCAAGTCCCTAATGAACCTCCCCAGAAGTATGCTGAAACCGAGACCACGGCGGTGGACTCGAATAGGGTACAGATCCTAGAGGAGAGATTGTCTAGTATGGAAGAGAGTCTGGCCCATGCAGTCCATTTGCTATCCGTGTTGGTGGTTGGAGGATCAGATGCGAGCCAAGAGACGGCCTCAGGCGTACAGAGTATCAGTCAGAGCTTTTAAACTTTACAACGAATCATTTCGCGAACAGAAACCGTGGTACCAGATCAGCAACTCCCGTTAGCTGACAATTCGCAACAACCTGTACAGCCACTGAACCCCACACCAGGGCCAGTCGATGAGCAGCCAAATGACACCAAAGAAGAGGAAGAAGAAGAAGAGGAGGAAGAGGAAGTAGCAGGAGGAGGAGGACCACCGCGAGAGGAGCCTGTCAGGTTCAGAATGCTTTCTTGTATGCCTTTGCTTAACCGACTCCATTTTTAATCCTTTCAGTGTTTAAGTGCTCTCTTCACAGGTGCCAAGGTTCCCAGGCAGCTATCTCACAGAAAAGGATTGTTTTGGCTACCGATGTTCCACCATGAACCGGCCTTGAAGAACTTTCGCTTTCCTAACTTCAAAGGGGTTGTTTTGAGAACTGTGGGGGGAGGTTGGGCCTGCTGTGATCTGTTACTTTGTACCTCATGCTTTGCCTGTCATTGGTAACAATGCATATGTACCATCCTGAATATTGCATTCAGGCCAGTGGACTATAATGAACTAATTCTTCAGTAAAAACCTTTTGGAAACAATGGACTGTTGTCTGATTGCAGAAGGTAGTCTGGAGTAAGGACATTATCTAGCCACAGTTCTGACATTTTGTTACCAATCCTCTTTTCCAATGCCTAAGCTGGATCAAACGGACTCCAAAGCTGTCCCAGTCAGGGATCCTTTGTTTGACCCGTATGCCTCTCCCGGCTCTCAAGGTTTGGAACCTCAAGGACCTGTACCGTGAGGAAACAACTCCTCGGTTACTACGCTTTATACCATCGCTCCCAGCAGTGCAGATACCCGGCCCAGAGCTACAGCCGAACCACTGTTTTCCCTGCCCACTCCGACGCAGTGGGGCGCGAGACCAAGGGAGACGAGGGAACGAAGGGCCAGTACGATGTTCACGCAAACGCAGCTGGATAGCCGGCGCAGTTTGGAGTCTATACCCGAGCATGCCAGTAGCCTACCGTGGCTTTACTGGAACAGGACGACTGAACAAACGGAATGGGAGACGTCCCGCCGTGGCGCCCTGAGCTGGGATTATGCGGAAGTCACCCCGTGGTCGGGGCAACAAGAAGTAAGTGAGCATCAATGGGTGCAGCTTCAAAGCCGAACGATTGCAATCGACTCTGGAATATCGGCAATCACTGGTTTGGCGAAAGGGATCTTAGCCGCGAGATCTCAAGAAGAACAAGGAGTGGAAGAAATCATACCTGGTCTACCTAGGCCACATACTGAAAATGTGCCCACTTCGCAAGCTACTGGTTATACGGAACAAGAGGAGGAAAATCCTGATAGAGTGCACGTTTTGGAGACCAGACTAGCAAGCATGGAAGAAAGCTTAGCCCACGCAGTCCACCTGCTATCCGTACTCGTGGTGGGGGACGGTGGTCGTGAACCGCCAGCTGGTCTACCAGACATCAGCCAAAGTTTGGCTAACCTGCAAGATCTTTTGCCCCGTCCGGAGGGCCCTATCCAACCGTGGCCGCAACAGCCACCAGAAACGGGGGATTCTGATTCTGTAACCGGGGAAGGACCCTGCCCCGAAGACCCATGCCCAGGAGAACCTCATCCTGAACAACCGATCATACCAGATACCGACGGAGCCGGCGGAGGAGGGGGAGAACCGAGTCCAGAAGACCCCTGCCCCGATCGTCCAATCATTCCCGCTGACAGTGGAAATGGAGGAGGAGGTGGGGAACCAGGACAACTGCTGGGGCCCGCTTCCCCTATAGTGCCTCCACCCACGACCCAAGCGAATCAGCCTCCAAGCCTCCCGAGAGGAGATACTCCGCGAGCTATCCCTGGGACGAGCAGAATCGGAAGAGGTACTCTTCCCAGGCCTCATCAAACGCCGGGGCTGCGGGGGGCTACGGCGCCTCTCCAACCCATCTCTCCTCACCCATCCCCGTTGCAACCGGCACCCCAAGGGCCGATTCCCGCCCCTCTCGTGCCAGTGCCTCGAGGCCCACCGCTGGCACGGCCGGCACCCTTACGGCCAGCGCCATTACAACCCGCACCTAGAGGGCCTCCCCAGCCGGTTCCGGGAGCGCCTCTCCCGCAACAACCTCAACCTTATCCTCAGCAGCCTCCGCTGCAGCTACTGCCAACACCGCGACAGCCCCCTTTACAACTCGCCCCACTCGACGTCTACCCAATGCCAGCACCAGCTCCCAGGCAAGAACTTCCCATGGGTTGGGTTAAGCTGGACGCTACATTTGATGGAGATCCTTCCAAATTGGGATTTTTTCTTGTTCAAGTTGTGCAATTTTTCAATCGATGGGGACATTTATTCGGAAGTGAAGTCAGTCAGATCGAGCACCTGGGATCAAGACTCCAAGGCAAAGCGGCTGACTGGTATGTAGGACTTTATGAAATTGGTGCCCCCGAGTTGGATACACTTCAAGGGCTAGTGGATGCACTTCGAGCCCAATATGAAGATCCCCTGGAAGAAACTAGAGCCCGGACTGAATTGCAGTCTATTAGGCAAGGCAGCATGTCGGCTAGAGACTATGCCACAAAATTCCGACAGCTCGCTGCCAAATGCCCAAGGTGCGAAGAATCCACCAAAATCATTTTATTCAAACAGGGTTTAAACCCTAGATTGTTGGACAGAGCTCTCATGCAAGATAATCCTCCTACGCTGTTAGGTTGGATCCAATTAACTTGCGAAGTAGAAAATCGCATGCTAGAAGTTCGTTTAGTGGAACAACACCAACAACCCAAGGGCCAAAGGCGCTCCTCCGCTCTCGTCCGAGGAAACCGAGGGGCTGGGTATGCTACTCATGGAGCAAGAGATGCTAGATGGCAACAAGGGTTGTGTCTGCAGTGTGGCCGAAGTGGTCATTTTGCGGCGCAATGCCCACATCGGCCTGTGCAAAGACCTCTGCTCCAACTAAGACGCCCAGCCCCCGCAGCCTACCCGGCGCCACCGCGCCCTACTCCAGCTCCCAGAACAGCGAGAGGTAGAGGAGCTTCTTGGAGAAACCCTCCTGAAAGAGGATTAGAATTGGAAGAAGTTATGGAGTATGATCCAACAGCCCTAACGGGGGGGGGGGAATCCAGAGAGTCCCTCCTCGGGAAACGAAATGGATCTGTCGTAAAAGGACCCAAACGGCAGATCAAACCTCAGTCAGTTCCAGTTTCGAACCGACCCCATGGGTCCATACTCTTCATACCAATAACTTTGGTGAATCCTGACAAGAAAATGCACATCCGCATGCAAGCCCTAATAGACTCGGGCTGCTCCAGAGACATTATTGCACCAGCTCTAGTAAATAGGCTAGTACTTCCTGTGAAAGAATTGGAAATACCTGTCATTTTTGAGCAAATGGATGACACTAACATGAATCCAGTCACCACTGAAACCACTCCGGTCATAACAGGCACGGGACAGCATTGGGAAGTAAGATCATTTGTTATTAGTGCCACTGTGAAATACCCCTTGATCCTGGGAAGCTGGTGGTTGTGCGATCACAACCCCTACATCAACTGGGCAGAGGGAAGCATCACGTTCACCCATGAGTCTTGCAAAAATCATCGTTGGAATCAAAATTGGGGTAACAACAAATTGGGGTACTAACATGGAGCCTGCTCTCCTCACCCAGGAAGAAATCAACCAAATACCCAAGCAATACAGAGCGTACACCCAAGCCTTCACAGAGGAAGAAGCTAATACTTTACCTCCTCACAGGAGGACGGACTGAGCCGTAGAAATTTTACCGGGCGCCTCGCTGCCCAAAGGCCGTCTATATCCCATGAGCCCTAACGAAAGGGAAGAGCTCCGCAAATTCATTGACCTCAATCTTCAAAGAGGATTCATTCGACCTGCTAACAGTCCCCATGCTGCGCCAGTGCTTTTTGTCAAAAAGAAGGACGGGGGCTTAAGACTGTGCATGGATTTTCGGGGACTTAACGCTGTCTCTTCCAGCAACGCCTACCCTATCCCGCTCATCAGAGATCTACTCAACGTCGTGGCTCAAGGTAAGGTCTTTACAAAATTAGATTTAAAAGACGCTTACTTCCATGTTCGTATCAGAGCGGGGGATGAATGGAAAACCGCTTTTAACACGCCCCTCGGCCAGTATGAATATCTGGTTATGCCCTTTGGCCTGGCTGGGGCCCCCTCGGTTTTCATGTCCATGATCAATGAAGTACTGCATGAATTTCTATACAAAGGTGTTGTGGTGTACCTTGATGATGTTTTAATCTATTCGGAGACTGAAGAGGAACACGTGGACCTTGTAAAAAGGGTCTTAACCACTCTCATGAATAACAAACTGCCCATTAAGCTCTCTAAATGTGAGTTCCACAAAACAGAACTCACTTACTTAGGCTACTGCATTTCCCAAGAGGGCTTAAAAATGGATCCAGGCAAAATACAAGCAGTACAAAATTGGCAAACCCCTGCGACCCGCAAAGAACTACAATCCTTTTTGGGCTTTGCCAACTTTTATAGAGAATTCATTGCGAATTTTGCTCAAATTACACTCCCCCTAACCGAACTGTTAAAAACCAAAGACAAGGGGGATCAAGCCAAAAAACCAAGTGCAAAATTGACTTGGACACCAGAATGCCAAGCAGCATTCAATCACCTTAAAATGCAGTTCGTTTCGGAACCCGTTCTACAACACCCCGATGAAAACCGCCCCTTCATAGTGCAGGTCGACGCCAGCGACACTGCAATTGGGGGCGTACTGCTGCAGCGGGGGGAGGATGGGAAGCTCAAACCCTGAGCCTTCCTTTCCAGAAAGTTTTCAGAGGCGGAAAGGAATCGGAATGTTTGGGAAAAGGAGGCCTTTGCCGTAAAAGCTGCTCTCACTACCTGGAGACATTGGTTAGAAGGAGCCCGTCATCCTTTCGAGGTTTGGATGGACCATAAGAATTTAGAGGCCCTATGCAGCCCCCGTAGGCTAAACGCCAAGCAACTGCGGTGGGCGGAATACTTCTCCAAGTTCAATTTCACATTAAACTTTCTACCGGGCAAAACTAACTTTTTGGCCGACGCTCTATCACGCATGCCCCAGCACAAAAGCAAAAGGGAGGAGACAATTGACACAGTCTTTTCGCCTACGCAATTAGGGGGCGTGGTGACCACACGCAGCCGCACAACCCAACCCCCTCAACCTGATCAGGGGTGGAGACAAAACCTGAAAGCTGAAGTGGAAAAGGAGGGGGGGACGTGCCCAAAGACAAACTGCAACAATCCGATCAAGGGGAATGGCTTTGGGGTGATCGCTTCTATGTACCCAAAAGTTTAAGAAAAGAAGTTTTACAACGCTGTCACGATGCTCCCATGGCAGGGCACTATGGGTACTTAAAAACGCTCCACTTAGTGCAACGTCAATTTTGGTGGCCGGGCATGCGCAAGGACATTTCCTAATATGTAGCGTCTTGCCCCATTTGTCTCAGCGCCAAATCCCGAAAGGGCAAACCTCCAGGACTATTACAGCCTTTAGAAATGCCAAGTCGACCGTGGGAAATAATTTCTATGGACTTTATCACTGACTTACCCCCCTCAAAGGGGCACAACTGCATTTTAGTCGTAGTTGATTTGTTCTCCAAGCAAGCTCATTTTATACCTTGCACCACAATTCCTTCTGCTAGAAAACTAGCCGACATCTTTATAAAAAACATTGTAAAAATACATTCTTTTCCATCAAAGGTGATTTCGGATCGCGGCGGACAATTCGTTGCCAACTTCTGGCGGGAGCTTTTACAACTGCTGGACATTGAACAAGGTTTAAGTTCAAGCCATCATCCGGAAACCGACGGACAGTCAGAAAAAACTAATCAGATATTGGAACAATTTCTGCGCTGTTACATTAATTTCCAACAGGATAATTGGTTTGATTTACTCCCCCTGGCAGAGTTCTCGTACAATAACAGCGTACACGCTTCCACAGGAGAAACTCCCTTCAAAGTCGACTATGGCTTCCACTTCAAACCATTCCCGTTTGAAGCGCTCCCCCCTCCTACTACAGTTTCCAAGGACGTCACCGAATGGTGGGGGGAAGCAGCTCAACAATGGACTCAAATTAGAAAACACCTCATCAAAGCCAAACAGGATTACAAAAAGTACGCCGACCGCCATCGTGCGCCGGAATGGAATTTACAACCTGGTGATCTTGTCTATCTTTCTACAAAGAATCTGAAAGTAACCCAAACCAGCCGCAAGCTAGCGTTAAAGTTCCTAGGACCATTTCCTGTTCGCAAAGTAATCAACAAAGTGACTGTTGCCTTGGATTTACCAAAGAACTTACGCCACGTGCATGATACCTTCCATGTCAGTCTGTTGAAAAAAGTTTCCTCTGCAGACCAGTGGCACACCCGTGCCCCTCCAATCCCAACTTTAATTGATGATCAAACCCACTATGAAGTTCAACAAATATTGGACTCTAAACTAAAAAGAAATCAGCTGTTTTACCTTATCAGATGTAAGGACTTTGATTCTGGGTTTGATGAGTGGGTAAATGCCATACATGTTCATGCTCCTAGATTAGTTAAAGCATTCCACTCTCGTTACCCACATAAACCTGGGGGAGAAGCATCTTAGAGGGGGCAGAATGTCAGGTTCAGAATGCTTTCTTGTATGCCTTTGCTTAACCGACTCCATTTTTAATCCTTTCAGTGTTTAAGTGCTCTCTTCACAGGTGCCAAGGTTCCCAGGCAGCTATCTCACAGAAAAGGATTGTTTTGGCTACTGATGTTCCACCATGAACCGGCCTTGAAGAACTTTCACTTTCCTAACTTCAAAGGGGTTGTTTTGAGAACTGTGGGGGGAGGTTGGGCCTGCTGTGATCTGTTACTTTGTACCTCATGCTTTGCCTGTCATTGGTAACAATGCATATGTACCATCCTGAATATTGCATTCAGGCCAGTGGACTATAATGAACTAATTCTTCAGTAAAAACCTTTTGGAAACAATGGACTGTTGTCTGATTGCAGAAGGTAGTCTGGAGTAAGGACATTATCTAGCCACAGTTCTGACAGAGCCGAGGGGAACTCCGCCGCCTCCTGGGGGTACCCCACAACACCCACCGGAGGAAGCTCCAATCCTTACGCCCGCACCAATTCTGCCGCAGGGACCACCAGCTACCCCCCAACTACGACCATACAGCAAGGACAGCCGTTCCTGCCGAGACTCGTGGCACCAATTGCACGGGGCACCACTCCTTGGCAATACTCGCTGACGGGATCGATAGGACGGGGCACCATGCCCCGGCCTCTACTGCAACCGGGACCGAGGGGACCTCCTCCCCCAATACAGCCTGTTCCGAGAGGACCTCCTCCACCGCTACAACCAGTTCCGAGGGGACCCCCGCCACCGCTACAGCCAGTGCCTAGAGGACTGTGCCGTGGAAATTTTACCAGGGGCATCTTTACCCAAAGGCAGACTGTATCGCATGAGCCCAAATGAGCGGGAGGAGCTCCACAAATTCATTGACACTAATCTTCAAAGAGGATTCATCCGACCCGCAAATAGCCCGCATGCTGCTCCAGTGGTATTTGTCAAAGAAAAGGATGGGGGATTGAGACTGTACACAGACTTTAGAGGACTTAATGCAGCCTCCTCCAGCAACGCCTACCCCATCCCACTCATCCGGGATCTACTCAATGTCGTGGCACAAGGTAAGATCTTTACGAAATTGGATTTAAAAGATGCTTACTTCCACGTTTGTATAAGAGAAGGCGATGAATGGAAAACAGCATTCAATACGCCCCTCGGCCAATACGAATACTTAGTTATGCCTTTTGGCCTGGCTGGGGCCCCCTCGGTTTTCATGGCCATGATCAATGAAGTATTGCATGACTTTTTGTACAAAGGAGTAGTGGTGTATCTAGATGACGTTTTAATTTATTCAGAATCTGAAGAACACGTAGATCTTGTGAAAAAAGTCTTAACTACTCTAATGTGTACCAAATTGCCCATTCAACTGTCCAAATGTGAGTTTCACAAGACGGAACTCACCTATCTGTCAGACTGTGGCTGGATAATGTCCTTCCTACAGGTTCTCCTTTACAAGCAAACAAGAGTCCATTGTTTGAATAAGGAAACTTTACTGCAGAAATGGTTCATTATAGTCCACTGGCCTGAATAGGAGATTCAGGATGGTACAAGAGCATTGTTACCAATGAAGGGCAAAGCATGAGGTACAAAGTAACAGTTCCCAGCTGAGCCAGCCTCCCCCCACAGTTCTCAAAACAACATCTTTCAGACTTGGGAAGTGAGACTCTCTCAAGGCCAATCTTGGGTGGAACGTTGTTAGACAAAACAATCTCTTTCGGTGAGAAGTCTGCTTGGGAACGGGTGCACCTGTGGAGAAAGCACTTAAACACTAGAAGCATTAGAAAATGGAGTCAGTACAGCTCATATACACACTGAACCTGACATTCTGCCCCCCTTAAAATAAATCCCCCCCAGGTTTATATGGATAGCGAGTATGGAAAGCTTTGGTTAGTTTAGGTGCATGAACATGTACAGAATTCACCCACTCGTCGAACCCAGAGTCAAAGTCCTTCCATCTGATGAGGTAAAACAACTGATTGAGTTTGATTTTAGAGTCCAATATTTGTTGTACCTCGTAGTGTATTTGGTCATCTATCAAAGTTGGAATGGGTGGAGCTTTGACGTGCCATTTATCATCTGTTGGAGCCTTCTTCAACAGGCTGACATGGAAGGTGTCATGGACATGGCGTAGATTTTTGGGTAAATTTACAGCAACAGTCACTTTGTTGATTACTTTGCGCACTGTAAAAGGTCCAAGGAATTTTAATGCCAGTTTGCGGCTGACTTGGGCTAGTTTTAGGTTCTTGGTGGATATATAAACATGGTCTCCAGGTTGCAAATCCCATTCGGCCACACGATGGCGATCTGCGTATTTTTTGTAATCCTGTTTGGCTTTCTCTAGGTGTTTTTTAATGAGAGTCCATTGTTGGGCTGCCTCCCCCCACCATGAAGACACGTCTGGTGAAGTCGGGGAAAAGGAAGGGGGAGCGTCCAGCGGAAAAGGGTTGAAGTGGGTCCCATACACAACCTTGAAAGGGGCTTCTCCTGTAGAGGCGTGTACACTGTTGTTGTATGAGAACTCTGCTAGAGGGAGGAGGTCTACCCAGTTATCTTGTTGGAAGTTGATGTAGCAACGAAGGAATTGTTCTAAGATTTGATTAGTTTTTTCCGACTGCCCGTCGGTTTGTGGGTGATGGCTTGAACTGATTCCTTGCTCAATATTTAACATCTGTAAAAGCTCCCGCCAGAAGTTGGCAACGAACTGTCCGCCGCGATCCGAAATTACCTTGGACGGAAAAGAATGTAATTTTACAATGTGTTTCAAAAATAGATCTGCCAGTTTTCGAGCGGTGGGTATAGTGGTACATGGAATGAAATGGGCTTGCTTGGAAAACAGATCCACTACCACTAAAATGCAGTTATGTCCCTTGGATACTGGTAAATCAGTGATAAAGTCCATGGATATCGTTTCCCAGGGTTTGCTGGGAGTTTCCAAGGGTTGCAACAGACCCGGAGGTTTTCCCTTGCGGGTCTTGGCGCTGAGGCAAATGGGACAGGAGGCTACGTATTGGGAAATGTCTCTGCGCATGCCCGGCCACCAGAACTGCCGTTGTATTAAATGTAGCGTTTTCAAGTACCCATAGTGTCCTGCGGTGGGGGCATCATGACACCGCTGTAAAACTTCTTTCTGTAGACTGTCGGGTACATAAAATTTATTTCCCGATAACCAATCCCCCTGCGGAGATTGATTCAGCTTGGATTTGGGCGCTTTATCCCCCTCTTTTCCACCTCAGCCTTAAGTTTCGATTTCCATTCTTGGCTGTGCGGAAGGGGCTGGATTGCGCGGCTGCGTGTGGTTACCACGCCTCCCAATTGCGTAGGTGGGAAGACTGTGTCTATAGTCTCCTCCCGTTTGCTCTTATGTTGGGGCATGCGCGATAGGGCGTCTGCAAGAAAGTTAGTTTTGCCCGGGAGGTAGTTCAAAGTGAAATTGAATTTGGAGAAAAATTCTGCCCACCGTAATTGCTTGGCATTTAATCGGCGGGGACTTCGGAGGGCCTCCAAATTTTTATGATCTGTCCAAACTTCGAATGGGTGGCGTGCCCCCTCTAACCAATGCCGCCAGTTCGTAAGGGCTGCTTTTACTGCAAAGGCTTCCTTCTCCCATACATTCCAATTCCTTTCCGCCTCAGAAAACTTTTTCGATAGGAATGCACAAGGTCGAAGCTTCCCGTCCTCCCCCTTCTGCAATAACACTCCTCCAATCACAGTATCGCTGGCGTCGACCTGTACTATGAAGGGGTAATTCTCATCGGGGTGGCGGAGAATGGGTTCTGTTACGAACTGCATTTTTAAGCGTTCAAAGGCTGTTTGGCAATCAGGTGTCCACAGTAATTTGGAGGAGGCCTTTTATGCTTGGTCCCCTTTATCTTTGGTTTTTAACAGTTCCGTCAGGGGAAGTGTGATCTGTGCGAAATTTGCAATGAATTCCCGGTAAAAGTTGGCAAATCCCAAGAAAGATTGCAGTTCTTTACGGGTAGTGGGAGTTTGCCATTCTTGGATCACCTGTATTTTGGCTGGATCCATTTTTAAGCCATCTTGGGATATACAATAACCCAGGTAAGTGAGTTCAGTTTTATGGAATTCGCATTTGGTTAATTTAATAGGCAATTTGTTATTCATTAGAGTCGCCAGGACTTTTTTGACCAGTTGAACATGGTCCTCGTCCGATTCTGAATAAATCAACACATCATCAAGATACACCACCACTCCTTTGTACAGAAATTCATGCAGTACTTCATTTATCATGGACATGAATACAGATGGGGCTCCAGTTAATCCAAAAGGCATAACTAAGTATTCATATTGTCCTAGGGGTGTATTAAACGCGGTTTTCCACTCGTCCCCTGCTTTGATACGAACATGGAAGTAAGCATCTCTCAAATCTAATTTCGTAAAGATCTTACCTTGAGCCACGACGTTGAGAAGATCTCGGACGAGTGGGATGGGGTAAGCATTGTTGGTTGATACAGCATTCAGTCCCCTAAAGTCCGTGCATAGCCGTAGCCCTCCATCTTTTTTCTTCACAAAAAGTACTGGTGCCGCATGGGGACTATTGGCTGGGCGGATGAACCCCCTCTGGAGATTGGTGTCAATGAATTTTCTGAGTTCTTCCCTTTCATGGAGATTCATAGGGTAGAGTCGGCCTTTTGGTAGTGAAGCTCCCGGTAAAATTTCCACTGCACAATCGGTCCGTCTGTGCGGGGGTAGGGTATCGGCTTCCTCTTCAGAGAAAGCCGGTAAGTAAGACCAATAATGTTCGGGTATTTGACTTATTTCCTCCTGTGTAAGGAGAGCTGTCTCGGTGTGGGTTGGATTGGTACCCCAATTTTGATTCCACCGATGGTTTTCGCAGTTGGCGTGGCTGAAGGTGATGCTTCCTTCTGCCCAATTTATGTAGGGGTTGTGATCGCATAGCCACTTACTGCCCAAAATTAACGGGTATTTGGCTGTGGTGCTAATGACAAAGGATCTTTTTTCCCAGTGTTGGCCCATGCCCGTCACCACCGGGATTGTTTCTGTGGTGACTGGGTTCATATTGGTGCCATCCATTTGCTCGAAAATGACCGGGTTCTGTAATTCCCGCACTGGTAATACTAATCCATTGACCAGGGCTGGGGCAATAATGTCTCTAGAGCAGCCCGAGTCGATTAGGGCTTGTACACGGATATGCATCTTCCTCTCAGGGTTTAACAAAGTCACTGGTATGAACAATATGGACCCGTGTGGCCGGTCCCTTGTTGGGACGGACCGAGAGTGGATCTGCCGCTTGGGCCCCTTCACGACAGATCCATTTCGTTTCCCGACTGGGGGCTTTCCGGATTCTCCTCTCCACTTAAGGCAGTGGGGTCGTATTCCATGAGTTCTTCCGCCTCTAACCCTCTGTCTGGGACATTTCGTTGGGAAGTGCCGTGACCCCGACCCAACCTGGGAGCTGGTGTTGGGCGTTGTAATGTGGGAAATGGAGCAGGGGTTGGACGCCGTAGTTGGAGCGGGGGTCTGTGCACAGGCCGGTATGGACATTGTGCTGCAAAGTGACCAGCTTGTCCACATTGCAAGCACAAACCTTGTTGCCATCTAGCATCTCTCGCTCCTCGGGTAGCATATCCCGTGCCACGTCCTCCCCTCTGCAAAGTTAGGGGCCGTCTCTGCCCCGCTTGTTGTTGTTGTTCAACTAACCGGACTTCTAATATGCGATTTTCAACTTCACAGGTTAGTTGAATCCATCCCAAACAAAATGTAACAAAATGTCAGACTGTGGCTGGATAACGTCCTTCCTACAGGTTCTCCTTTACAAGCAAACAAGAGTCCATTGTTTGAATAAGGAAACTTTACTGCAGAAATGGTTCATTATAGTCCACTGGCCTGAATAGGAGATTCAGGATGGTACAAGAGCATTGTTACCAATGAAGGGCAAAGCATGAGGTACAAAGTAACAGTTCCCAGCTGAACCAGCCTCCCCCCACAGTTCTCAAAACAACATCTTTCAGACTTGGGAAGCGGGACTCTCTCAAGGCCAATCTTGGGTGGAACGTTGTTAGACAAAACAATCTCTTTCGGTGAGAAGTCTGCTTGGGAACGGGTGCACCTGTGGAGAAAGCACTTAAACACTAGAAGCATTAGAAAATGGAGTCAGTACAGCTCATATACACACTGAACCTGACATTATCTGGGATATTGCATCTCCAAAGACGGTTTAAAAATGGACCCGAGCAAAGTGCAAGCTGTCCAATAATGGCAAACGCCCACTATTTGCAAAGAACTACAATCCTTTCTAGGGTTTGCCAACTTTTATAGAGAGTTTATAGCAAACTTTGCTCAAATAACACTTCCCCTGATTGAACTGTTAAAAACCAAAGACAAAGGGGAACAAGCTAAAAAACCAAGTGCTAAATTGTCATGGATGCCCCAATGCCAAGCAGCATTCAATCGGCTCAAAACCCAATTTATTTCCGAACCAGTTCTGCAGCACCCTGACGAAAATCGCCCATTTATAGTACAAGTAGATGCCAGCGATACTGCGATTGGAGGCGTCCTCTTGCAGCGAGGGGAGGACAATGTGCTTAAACCCTGTGCCTTCCTATCCCGCAAATTTTCTGAATCAGAAAGAAATTGGAATGTTTGGGGAAAAGAAGCTTTTGCTGTAAAGGCGGCAATCTCCACCTGGAGACATTGGCTACAGGGAGCCCACCATCTGTTTGAGGTATAGACGGATCACAAGAATTTAGAAGCCCTACGCAGTCCATTGTCATAGTACAGCCTGAGCTTGACGAGTCCTCTGAGGAGGAGGAACTGGAACAGCTGACGCTTGCTGACAGCCTTGCTCCTCCTGGGGAGGAGCAGCCTGTCTCCCAGCAGCCGACCACAGCTGAACAGTCAGAGGCTGAATCCCAGCCAGAAGCTCCCCTTCCCCACCCAGAGCCACCGGCCCAGATGCAGCCAGCTTCCTTATCCCCTCCAACATCTCCAGACTACCGAGAGCAACGTCGGCGTAGCAGGGACAGAAGAGACTTACAGACCCGACGTCAATCTGCACGCCTCCGGGCTCTGAACAGGCCAGCCTTCTCAGAGGAAGGAGGGGCTTCAGAGGAGGAGACTTGAAGCAGCTGTGCGAGCTGACCGAATGCCCTTAGATTATAAAAGCCAGAGGGAGGGCTCCCTTCAGCGTGGCTTCAACGAGTTCTCTAAGCTGCTCCTGTACTGCCTGTGTTTGCTCCTTGGAACTGTCTCTCTGACCTCCGACCCGGCCTGTCCTCGACTACTCCCTTGATTTACGGACTTTGCACATTCCTCGCCTTGCCAGCTGGACCTCGTTACCTGTCAGCAGCACTGTTAAGACTCGGCAACCTCTGGAAGCAGGACAGTTTGAAGCCACCCTCAAAATTCTCCAGCACAATGGAGGAAGGCACTGCTGTTGCTACTGACCTTGCTGCCCAGACCCAGTGGCTGCAGACACAGGTGCAGCAATTAACCCAGACCATAGCCTTGTTGCAGCAGCAGGTAACCCTGAGGCCAGGTCCTGCACCTCCCCGGAAATGCCCAGTGCAGCCTCCAGAGAAGTTTGCAGGGAATGTTGAAGAGTTCCCTGTATTCCTGGCACAGTGTCAGCTCTACATGGAGCTGCGGGCTCAAGATTTTCCTGATGACCAAGGTCGGTTTTGTATTAAGCCTCCTAAAGGGGAACGCTGCCAAATGGGTGACACCTTTACTGCTCATGAATTCACCACTGCTGAGTAGTTTTGCTGATTTTGTGGCACACTTGAAGGCTATCTTTGCAGACCCTCTGAAGGCAGAGCGGGCCAACCGCCGCATTCGGCGGCTGCGGCAGGGGCCAGCTACTCTGAGGGACTATACCACTGACTTCCAGCTATTGGCACAGGACCTGGGCTCGAATGAGGCTGCACTCATGGACCAGTACTGGAGGGCTTGTCTGAGGAGGTGCTAGATGAAGTGGCCCGAGTTGAGCGCCCTCCAAATCTCCCAGCCCTGATCTTACTCTGCCTGCGTATCGACGGTCGCCTGGAGAGTCGACGGCAGGGCCGCAAGGAAGTACGTTTCCACTCCGAAAGCCAACCACCTGCTGTGGGATCCAACCCCTGCTCCTACTTGTCCCGAAGCCTGACCCCAGAGCCCAGGGAAGTGGAAGCCTCGGCTGTCAGCATTACACCCCAGGGTTTAAGGGGAGGCCACCCCTATCATTCTGGACCCCCCATAGAACACCAAAAGCCTCCTGACATTGGGCCCCAGCATCTTCTGATCCCCGTGAAGCTGCAGCTACCAGAGGGGCGCTGGTTGTTGGTGTACGCCATGGTGGATTCTGGAGCTGCCCAGTCCTATATGGATGCCCAATTTGTCAGGCAACACCAAGTGCCGACACGCACCAAAAAGACGCCAGTTTTGGTGGAAGCCATCGATGGTCGGCCTCTATGCTCGGGTCCAGTTACTCAGGAAACCCACCTTCTAGGTCTGCACATAGGGAACCATCAGGAGCAGCTCAGCTTTGACATCGCTGCCATGCCTCGCTTCCCGGTAGTGCTGGGGATGTCCTGGTTGAAGAAGCATGACCCCTTGATTGAGTTGAGTAAGCAGAACCTGCGCTTCCAGATCCCATGTCCCCATGAGGCGCCCTCTGTGCTCCTGGGAGGGAGCACCAGTTCAGATCTGTCTGCACTCCCAGCCAAATATGCAGAGTTCCAGGATGTCTTCCAAGAGAAAGGCGCCGACCGGTTGCCCCCACACCGGCCATATGATTGCGCCATCCACCTTATTCCTGATGCCCCCTTGCCCACTGGGCGGTTGTATTCCCTATCAGAACCTGAGCGAGGAGCCCTACAAGAGTTTTTGGCCAAGAATTTGCAAAGAGGATTCATCCGTCCATCCACTTCCCCTACCTCAGCCCCTGTCTTGTTTGTAAAAAAGAAATCCGGGGAGTTGCGCCTATGTAATGATTACCGGGCCCTCAATCGCATCACCATAAGGGACCGCTACCCACTGCCACTGATCCCAGAACTACTGGACCGATTACGGGGGGCCCAAAGGTACACCAAGCTCGATCTGCGAGGCGCCTACAATTTGGTGCGTATACGCCCTGGAGATGAGTGGAAGACTGCGTTTGGTACCCGGTATGGCCAGTATGAGTACTTAGTCATGCCCTTTGGCCTCTGTAATGCCCCAGCTGTGTTCCAGCGCTTCATGAATGATGTCTTCCGGGACTTGCTGGATCACTTTGTGATAATTTACCTTGATGATATCCTGATCTTCTCCCAGGACCCCGCTGAACACACCAAACATGTTCGGGCTGTCCTCCAACGCCTGAGGCAACATGGCCTGTATGCTAAGTTGGAGAAGTGTGCATTTGACTTAGACACTGTAGAATTTCTAGGGCATCTCATCACCCCACAGGGCATAAGGATGGACCCCCAAAAGGTGGAGGCAGTGCTGTCTTGGCAGGCACCTCGAAATCGGAAAGACATTCAGAGGTTCCTTGGCTTCGCCAACTACTATCGGCAATTCATTCCAAACTTTGCCCTCCTAACAGTGCCCCTCACCAAGTTGCTACGGCCCCGAGAACCCTTCCGCTGGACAGTAGAAGCGCAACAGGCCTTCCAGCAGCTAAAAACCCGGTTTGCAACGGAACCGCTCCTACGTTACCCAGACCCAAGCATACCCTTTGTGGTCGAGACTGATGCCTCCAGTGTCGCACTTGGCGCTGTGTTATCCCAGCAAGACACTGCCGCGGGCCCTCTACGACCCTGCGCCTACTACTCCCGGCAACTCAACGCAGCCGAGAAAAACTACACCATCTGGGAGAGGGAGCTCCTGGCGATTAAATCAGCGTTTGAGGTCTGGCGGCACCACCTAGAGGGTGCCCGGCACCCCGTGCAAGTTCGCACAGACCACCGGAATCTTGAGTATCTACAGACTGCTCGTAGATTGAACCAGAGGCAGATTCGATGGTCCCTGTTTTTCTCCCGTTTTAACTTTACCATTACCTACATTCCCAGCTCCCAGAACAAGCGGGCAGATGCCCTCTCTCAAAAACCTGAGTTCGCTTCCCCGTCCCTTAAGGAGCCGCTTCTATCCACAGTTCTACCGCCGGAAGTGTTTGCTGCCGTGCCCCCTACTGCCTCGCTCCAGGAACGGATCCAGGAACAACAGCTACGTGTCCCCTTCGCCATGAAGATGCTCCAGTGTCTTCGTGATCCTACGCAGAATCCCCCCAGGGGTTACCGAGAGCAGGCGGGGATGCTCACCCACCAAGACCGGGTCTATGTGCCACCGGGGCCACTACGGACCGAAGTCCTGCAACTAGCGCATGACACCAAACCCGCTGGACACTTTGGTCAGTATAAGACAGCACATCTGCTGACCCGGGAGTTTTGGTGGCCCCATGTACAGACCGATGTAGCCCAGTACGTAGCCTCCTGCAGCACCTGCAGGTGAGCCAAAGATCCCCCTGGCAGGCCTACAGGACTATTGCTCCCCCTGCCCACTCCTAATGGCCCCTGGAAAGCTGTGTCCATGGACTTCGTCACGGACCTCCCTACTTCTGCAGGGAACACAAGCATCCTAGTGGTGGTGGACCTCCTGACTAAGATGGCTCACTTAGTTCCTTGTTCCGGACTCCCAACTGCCCGCGAAACTGCCCGGCTGTACTTACACCATGTTTTCCGCCTCCACGGATTGCCAGAACACCTGATCTCTGATCGGGGGACCCAGTTCACCTCCCGCTTCTGGCGCACCCTACACACCCTACTGGGCACCCAAGTACACTTATCTTCCGCTTATCACCCCCAGTCTGATGGCCAGACGGAACGCACCAATGCCACACTGGAACAGTATCTCAGGTGCTATGTAAACCACCAGCAGGATGACTGGGCCCCACTGCTCCCCCTGGCGGAGTTTGCATACAACAACTCAGTGCATACCTCAATCCGTCAGACCCCGTTCATGGCCAATTATGGGTTCCATCCCCGGTTTTTCCCGCCGGTCATGCCCACTGCACCAGTACCAGCTGTCAATGACTTTGTGGAGGAATTGCAGGCACTGCATAAGGTCCTGCAGGACCAACTACACCAGGCCAAAGAGGCATACAAAGAGGCTGCTGATCGTAGGCGTCAGCCAGGAGAGACTCTCAAGGTTGGGGACAAGGTGTGGCTCTCAACTCGACACCTCCGCAGTCAGAGGCCCTCCCGAAAGTTGGATGCCCGCTTTATTGGCCCATTCCTAGTTACTGCCCAAATCAACCCCGTGGCCTACCGGTTACAGCTACCCTCTACGCTCCATATTCATCCTGTGTTTCATCGGTCCCTCCTTGTTCCCATTGCCCCCCCACATCCTCTCCGAGATCCAGAGGCGCCACCACTACCTGTCATGATAGAGGGCCAGGAGGAATATGAAGTAACGCAAATATTGGACTCCAGACGACGACGTGGCCAACTCCAGTATCTGGTGGACTGGAAGGGGTACGGACCCGAGGACCGCTCTTGGGAACCTGCGGAGAATCTTCATGCCCCCGACTTGGTGCGCCGCTTCCACCGGGTCTATCCACGGAAACCGGCCCCATCCAGTGTGGGGGGCCCTGGGGGAGGGGATGGTGTCATAGTACAGCCTGAGCTTGACGAGTCCTCTGAGGAGGAGGAACTGGAACAGCTGACGCTTGCTGACAGCCTTGCTCCTCCTGGGGAGGAGCAGCCTGTCTCCCAGCAGCCGACCACAGCTGAACAGTCAGAGGCTGAATCCCAGCCAGAAGCTCCCCTTCCCCACCCAGAGCCACCGGCCCAGATGCAGCCAGCTTCCTTATCCCCTCCAACATCTCCAGACTACCGAGAGCAACGTCGGCGTAGCAGGGACAGAAGAGACTTACAGACCCGACGTCAATCTGCACGCCTCCGGGCTCTGAACAGGCCAGCCTTCTCAGAGGAAGGAGGGGCTTCAGAGGAGGAGACTTGAAGCAGCTGTGTGAGCTGACCGAATGCCCTTAGATTATAAAAGCCAGAGGGAGGGCTCCCTTCAGCGTGGCTTCAACGAGTTCTCTAAGCTGCTCCTGTACTGCCTGTGTTTGCTCCTTGGAACTGTCTTTCTGACCTCCGACCCGGCCTGTCCTTGACTACTCCCTTGATTTACGGACTTTGCACATTCCTCGCCTTGCCAGCTGGACCTCATTACCTGTCAGCAGCACTCTTAAGACTCGGCAACCTCTGGAAGCAGGACATCCATGAAGGCTGAAGGCCAAACAATTGCGATGGGCAGAATACTTTTCTAAATTCAACTTCACTTTGAACTTTTTGCCCGGCAAAACTAACTTCCTTGCCGACGCCCTATCGCGCATGCCTCAACATAAGAGCAAGCGGGAGGAGACAATAGACACTGTCTTTTCACCTACGCAATTAGGGGGAGTGGTTACAACGCGCAGTCGCGCCACCCAACCTTCTCAACCAGACCACGGGTGGAGACAAAAACTGAAAGCTGAAGTGGAAAAGAAGGGGGGGGAATGTACCCAAGGAAAAGTTACAACAATCCGAGCAAGGAGAGTGGCTTTGGGGGGACCGCTTTTATGTACCCAGCAGTTTAAGAAAAGAAGTGTTACACCTCTGTCACGACGCCCCTACAGCTGGCCACTACGGGTACTTAAAAACACTCCATCTAGTGCAACGGCAATTTTGGTGGCCAGGCATGCGCAAAGACATTTCCCAATATATAGCATCATGCCCCATCTGTCTCAGTGCCAAATCATGCAAAGGCAAACCACCTGGACTTTTGCAATTTTTAGAAACACCAAATAGACCATGGGAAATCATATCCATGGATTTTATTACAGACCTCCCTCCCTCCAAGGGCCACACTTGCATTTTGGTTGTAGTGGATTTGTTCTCCAAGCAAGCTCATTTCATACCTTGCACCACTATCCCTTCAGCCCGAAAACTAGCAGATATCTTCCTAAAACACATTGTTAAACTGCATTCTTTTCCGCAAAGGTGATTTCAGACCGCGGTGGACAGTTTGTTGCCAACTTCTGGCGGGAGCTTCTACAAATTATGGGAATTGAGCAAGGTTTAAGTTCCAGCCATCATCCTCAAACCGACGGACAGTCCGAAAAAACTAATCAAATATTAGAACAGTTCCTCCGCTGTTATATCAATTTTCAACAAGACAACTGGATCGATTTGCTTCCCCTAGCGGAATTCTCATACAATAACAGCGTACACGCCTCCACTGGAGAAACGCCCTTCAAAGTAGTATATGGCTTCCACTTCAAACCCTTCCCGTTTGAAGCGCTCCCCCCTCCTACTTCAGCGTCCCGAGATGTTTCCGAATGGTGGGGGGAAGCGGCTCAGCAATGGACTCTGATTAAAAAGCATCTTGACAAAGCCAAACAGGATTACAAAAAGTATGCTGATCGCCATCGTGTGGCCGAATGGGACTTACAACCTGGAGATCTTGTTTATTTATCTACAAAGAATTTGAAAGTTACTCAAACCAGCCGAAAACTAGCATTGAAATTTCTGGGACCTTTTCCTATTCGTAAAGTAATCAATAAAGTGACTGTAGCCCTGGATTTACCAAAAAACCTACGCCATGTACATGATACATTTCATGTCAGCCTCTTGAAAAAGGTTCCCCCAGCAAATCAATGGCACACCCGTGCCCCTCCTATCCCTACTTTGATTGATGATCAAACCCATTATGAAGTACAGCAAATTTTGGACTCTAAACTTAAAAGAAATCAACTGTTTTATCTTATCAGATGGAAAGACTTTGACTCTGGGTTTGATGAATGGGTGAACTCTGTGCATGTTCATGCTCCTAGATTAGTAAAAGCATTCCATACTCGCTATCCGCATAAACCAGGGGGAGGGGCATTTTAGGGAGGGCAGAAATGTCAGGTTCAGAATGCTTCCCTATATGTTGTAACCAAAGAGACTCCATTTTAATTCTTTTAGTGTTCTGAGTGCTTTCTTCACAGGTGCCAAGATGTTCCCTAGCAGCTATCTCTCAGAAGAGGAATGTTTTGGCTACAGCTTTTCCAGTCCTGAGAAACCTTCACTTTCTCAGCTTCAAAAGGATTGTTTTGAGAACTATGGGGGGAGGCTGGGCCTACCGAGTCTTGATACTTTGTACTGTATTCTTTGCCTCTCATTTGTAACAATACACGTGTATCAGCCCAGATATTGCATCTAGGCCAGTGGACTATAATGGTTGCTTTTTTCAGTAAATCTTTTGAAAACAATGGACTCTTGTCTGATTGCAGAAGGTAGTCTGGATACAACTATTATTTAGCCACAGATCTGACATCATACATGTTGGCAACCATGTGTGACCTGCACATAAAGGGCAATTTCGCCGAGCGGGACGGGAACCTCACCCAAGCCAGAGATGGGCTCTGCTCTTAGGTGAGGTGCAGGCAGGCCGAGAGGGGACACCTGTCAACAGGGGGGACGCGAGAGGGGTCCTGCCATGCGGGTCCCTCTGATGCCCCCTCTGCGCAGCGCCCCCCCTGTGGCCACCACCGAAGTTCTGATGGAGATGGAGCTGCTCCAGTGGGCCCTCGTCCCCTCTGGGGTCGTGAGGAACATGAGAGAGGATCCAGCAGAGGCAATGGTCAGGGACTACCTCGTGGAGCCCTGCGAGTCGCTCTCCACCGATCCGCTCAGCTACTGGGCCAAGAAGGAGTCGGTCTGGCCAGACCTCTCCCTCAAAAAAAACAACCAAAAAAGTCAAAATGTTTGTTAAGAGTTCAAATTTTCTTAAAAAACAAAAAACAAAAAAAGTTGAAATGTTGCTGTTTGGTTTGCTTGGGGGGGAAGCGGGAAGAGTTGGGGATGGGCACTAGCCAATGATGATGTCTCGCAGATGTTTCTGTGAGGGTATAGCTGTTCCCGAATTGGCTTCTCGATTCGGGTATACCCGAATGGAGAAAGCCGAACCACTGTTCCTTTGCACACCCCTACTGGGAACTTCTAAACTCTCTTTCCCAGGGCAATTCCGCACAGCCCAGGGGTGCCACAATGGTGGGCACACTTCTGAGTGCCAAGTTGTCCCTAGGAAAGAGCACCTGACACACAGACAACCACCCCCTGACACCCTCACCCCCTACAGAGAAGGCTAGCCAGCCTGCCCCATTGTTCCCTATGCTGGGAACCAACCTCACATCAAAGAAGGGAACACACACACAATGATTCAAGTTTAAAAAACTTTATTTTCTCACTTTCAAAGTACAATAGGTCAACAAATCACATCAAATCACACTAATTGTCCCCCACACAAAAGGACTACACAATTCGCTACACATCAGAGAATCTTTAAAACATATTTGTTTTAACAAACTCTAAAATTTTTGAACAGAATTGGGTTACACAGTAGGAGGGCACAACAGGGCATGAAAAAAGAAGTCCCCTAGACAAAATCAACACAACTAACTTCAAATCAGAGATTCAACAAAACCATAACAAGACCTTTCAAAAACACTTTATTTCATGAACAGCTGAAATTTACACAGAAGTAGGGCACAAAAGGGCATGATAACAGCATGCTTGCAGTGAGTCACACTACACAAACATAATGTCAGACTGTGGCTAAATAAGGTACTCTCTGCAAGATTCCCTTTAGAAGCAATAATAAGTCCAATGTCTGGCAAAGGAAGCTTTATTGCAGAAAAGATCCATTATAGTCCACTGTCCTGAATAGAAGACTCAGGATGGTACATGATCATTGTTACCAATGAAGAGCAAGCATAGGATACAGAGTAACAATACCCATCTGGAACAGCCTCCCCCCACAGTTCTCAAAACAACATCTTTCAGTCCTGGGAAGCTGCTCTCCTTCAAGGCCAATGCCTGGTGGAACGGTGTTAGACAAAACAGTCTCCTCTGGTGGGAATGCTGCTTGGGAACTGGTGCACCTGAGGAGAAAACACTTAAACACTAAAAGCATTAGAAAATGGAGTCAGTATAGTTAAGATATATATTGGACCTGACATTTCTGCCCCCCTTAAAATAGATCCCCCCCTGGTTTATATGGGTAGCGAGTATGAAAAGCTTTGGTTAATCTAGGAGCATGAACATGTGCAGAGTTCACCCATTCATCGTAACCAGAATCAAAGTCCTTCCATCTAATGAGGTAAAAAAGCTGATTTCTCTTGATTTTAGAGTCCAAAATTTGTTGTACCTCATAGTGTATTTGGTCGTCAATTAAAGTTGGAATGGGTGGAGCTTTGATATGCCATTTGTTGTCGGTGGGAGCTTTCTTCAAAAGGCTGACATGGAACGTATCATGCACATGGCGAAGGTTCTTGGGCAATGTTACAGCAACAGTCACTTTATTTATTACGTTGCGCACAGGAAAAGGGCCTAAGAATTTCAGAGCGAGTTTGCGGCTTGTCTGAGCTAGCTTTAGGTTCTTTGTGGAAATATACACATGGTCTCCTGGTTGTAAGTCCCATTCGGCCACACGATGGCGATCTGCGTACTTTTTGTAGTCCAGTTTGGCTTTTTCGAGGTGTCTCTTAATGATAGTCCATTGCTGCACCGCCTCCCCCCACCATGAGGATACATCTGGCAATTTAGAGGAATGGAGAGGGGGTGCGTCCAATGGGAAGGGATTGAAGTGAGTCCCATATACAATTTTGAAGGGGGCTTCTCCCGTTGAAGCGTGTACACTGTTGTTATAGGAGAATTCGGCTAGAGGGAGAAGGTCCACCCAGTTATCTTGTTGGAAATTGATGTAGCAACGAAGGAACTGTTCTAATATTTGGTTTGTTTTTTCGGATTGTCCGTCGGTTTGGGGGTGGTGGCTTGAACTGATACCTTGTTCAATATTCAACATTTTCAAAAGCTCCCGCCAGAAGTTGGCAACGAACTGTCCGCCGCGATCCGAAATCACCTTGGACGGAAAAGAATGTAATTTTACGATGTGTTTTAGAAACAGATCCGCTAGTTTTCGAGCGGAGGGTATAGCAGTACAGGGGATAAAATGGGCTTGTTTGGAGAACAGATCTACCACAACTAAAATACAATTATGTCCTTTTGAAAGAGGTAGATCAGTGATAAAGTCCATGGAGATTACTTCCCAGGGCCTGTTCGGCGTTTCTAATGGTTGCAGGAGACCCGGAGGTTTCCCTTTCCTGGTCTTTGCGCTGAGGCAAACAGGGCAGGAACTAACGTATTGGGAAATGTCTTTGCGCATGCCCGGCCACCAGAATTGTCTTTGAACTAGGTGTAAAGTTTTCAGATACCCATAATGTCCAGCAGTGGGAGCATCATGACAGCGTCGCAAGACTTCCAGCTTAAGGCTGTCCGGGACATAAAACTTGCTTCCAGCTAGCCAATCCCCCTGTGGGGATTGGGTTAGTTTGTTTCGCGGAGCTTTATCCCCCTCCTTCTCCACTTCAGTTTTAAATTTCGATTTCCACTCTTGGTCGGCCGGGAGGGGCTGCTTAGCACGGCTGCGAGTAGTCACCACGCCCCCAAGTTGCTTAGGTGAGAAGACCGTGTCGACAGTCTCCGCCCGTTTGCTCTTATGTTGGGGCATGCGCGACAGGGCGTCTGCTAAAAAGTTAGTTTTGCCCGGGAGATAATTGAGGGTGAAGTTGAACTTGGAAAAGAATTCCGCCCACCGCAATTGCTTGGCATTCAGTCTGCGTGGGCTTCGGAGGGCCTCCAAATTTTTATGATCTGTCCAGACCTCAAAAGGGTATCTCGCCCCCTCCAGCCAATGCCTCCAGTTTGTGAGAGCTGCTTTCACTGCAAAGGCCTCCTTCTCCCACACATTCCAATTCCTTTCTGCCTCTGAGAACTTTCTAGACAAGAATGCACAAGGCCGCAATTTCCCATCCTCCCCCTTCTGCAGCAAAACCCCCCCTATCGCCGTATCGCTGGCGTCGACCTGTACTATGAAGGGGGACCGTTCGTTGGGGTGGGAGAGGATGGGTTCCGTTACAAATTGCTTCTTAAGGCATTCGAAGGCCGTATGGCAATCAGGGGTCCATTGTAGTTTAGCAGAGGGTTTTTTGGCTTGGTCCCCTTTATCTTTGGTTTTCAGCAATTCTGTTAAGGGGAGTGTGATTTGGGCGAAATTTGCTATGAAGTCTCTATAGAAGTTGGCAAAACCCAGGAAGGATTGTAGTTCTTTGCGGGTGGTGGGTGTTTGCCAATCCTGGATCGCCTGTATTTTGGCTGGATCCATTTTCAACCCCTCTTGTGAGATACAATACCCAAGGTAAGTGAGTTCGGTTTTATGGAATTCACATTTGGACAATTTGATGGGCAGTTTATTCTTCATCAAGGTGGCCAGGACCTTTTGTACCATTTGAACATGTTCTTCCTCGGTGTCAGAATAAATTAAAACATCATCAAGGTACACCACCACCCCTTTGTACAAAAATTCATGTAAGACTTCGTTTATCATGGACATGAATACAGACGGGGCTCCCGTCAATCCAAAAGGCATAACTAAGTATTCATATTGTCCGAGGGGCGTATTAAACGCGGTTTTCCACTCATCCCCTGCCTTGATACGAACGTGGAAGTAAGCATCTTTTAGATCTAATTTCGTAAAGATCTTACCTTGGGCCACGACGTTGAGAAGGTCTCGGATGAGCGGTATAGGATAGGCGTTGTTGGTGGACACTGCATTTAGTCCTCGGAAATCCGTGCACAGTCTGAGTCCCCCGTCCTTCTTTTTCACGAAGAGAACTGGAGCGGCGTGGGGGCTAGAGGCTGGGCGGATGAACCCTCGTTGGAGGTTGGTGTCGATGAATTTCCGGAGCTCTTCACGTTCATGGAGACTCATGGGATAGAGTCGTCCTTTAGGCAATGAGGCTCCGGGTAAAATTTCCACCGCACAGTCCGTTCGTCGGTGCGGGGGTAGAGTATCAGCTTCCTCCTCCGAGAAAGCATTTAGGAAAGGCCAGTACGGTTCGGGTATTTGGTTGACTTCTTCTTGGGTGAGGAGGGCCCTTTCTTTGTAAGTTGGGTCCTCGCCCCAGTTTTGATTCCAACGGTGAAGTTTACAGTTGGCATGATTGAAGGTAATACATCCTTGAGCCCAGTCTATGTAGGGATTGTGATCACATAGCCATTTGCTGCCTAGAATTAACGGGTACTTGGCAGTAGAGATGATGACAAAGGACCTCTTTTCCCAATGCTGTCCCATGCCTGTGATCACCGGGATGGTTTCAGTTGTGACCGGATTCATGTTGGTACCATCCATTTGTTCAAAAATTACTGGATTTTGTAATTCCCGAGTTGGTAAGACTAGTCCATTGACTAGAGCTGGGGCTATGATATCTCTTGAGCAACCCGAGTCAATAAGAGCTTGCACCCGAATGTGCATTTTTCTCTCTGGGTTGATTAAAGTCACTGGCATGAATAAAATGGACCCAGGTGGCCGGTTCCGTGCAGGGACGGGCTTGGGGCGGATCTGTCGTTTGGGCCCTTTTACGACAGATCCATCTCGTTTCCCGACTGGGGACTTTCTGGATTGACTTCTGCAGATGGGGAAGCGGGATCGTATTCCATAACTTCTTCCGCTTCCAGCCCTCTTTCTGAGGCTGGCCTTTGGGAAGCGCCGCGGCCTCTGTTTGCTCGTGGAGCTGGAGTCGGGCGTTGGAGCGTAGGGAACGGAGCAAGGGTTGGACGCCGTAATTGAAGCGGAGGTCTTTGCACAGGCCGGTAGGGGCATTGTGCTGCAAAGTGACCAGCCTGTCCGCATTGCAAACACAGCCCTTGTTGCCATCTAGCATCTCTCGCTCCACGGGTGGCGTAGCCAGCTCCCCGAGCTCCCTTCTGTAAGGTCAATGGTCTTCTTTGTCCCGTTTGTTGTTGTTGCTCAACCAAACGGACTTCTAAAATGCGATTCTCCACTTCGCAAACGAGTTGAATCCAACCTAACAGCGTAGGGGGATTGTCTTGCATGAGGGCTCTGTCCAAAAGTCTCGGATTAAGTCCTTGTTTGAACAGAATAATTTTTGTGGACTCCTCACACCTGGGGCACTTGGCAGCCAATTGTCGTAATTTCGTGTTATAGTCTCTCGCTGCCATGCTGCCCTGCTTAATGGCCTGCAATTCTGTTCGGGCCCTGGTTTCCTCTAAGGGGTCTTCATATTGTGCTCTAATAGCATCTACCAACCCCTGGAGAGTATCGAGTTCTGGGGCCCCGATATTATATAGTCCTACGTACCAGTCCGCTGCTTTCCCTTGTAAGCGGGAGCCGAGATGTTCAATTTGGCTGGCCTCGCTGCCGAAGAGGTGTCCCCACCGGTTGAAGAATTGCACGACTTGCACCAGAAAAAAGCCCAGTTTGGAGGGATCCCCATCAAAAGTGGCGTCCAGTTTCACCCAACCCATTGGGAGGTCTTGCCTCGGAGCCGGTGCTGGGTAAAAGTCCGCCGGAAGCATCAATGGCACTTGAGGTATGGGGGGACCAGGTTGTGCTGGCGGTGGCATCACCGGTTGAGCCGGGGGTGGCGGCCTCGGCTGGGCTGGCGGTGGTGCTCTCGGCTGGGCTGGTGGTGGTGCTCTCGGCTGGGCTGGTGGCAATGCCGGAGGTGCTGGCCGTAGCGGTTGAGGTCGGTGCGGCGGAGTAATAATCGGCCGCTGAGGGATGGGTTGGTGGGGTCGTAGTGGTGTAGGCCCCATCGGTTGGTTCGGAGGTGGTCTTACGGGCTGTTCCAGTGGCAAACGTATCGGCTGCAGCGGCGGGGTTAGTTGTGGTCGAAGCGGAAGGGGCCGCAGCGGCGAAGGCCGAATGGGTGGAAGGCCGCGCGGGCTTGCCCCTCCAGGCGTTGTTGTTCTGGGAAGCGTCGGCTGGCCTTTTGGCGCTGGTAGACCATCTCCCGGAGGTTGTCCGACGGGAACAGTTTCGCGCGGTTGACCAGGGGCTCCCTCCCCTGATGGAGCCACGGGTGCTCCCGCTTGGTCCGGCCGGACCGTTTTCGGGGAAGTATGGGGGGGTATCACCGGTGTATCACTTGGCTTTTCCTCCCCTTCCGTAGGCCTCTCAACGGGGGTCTCGTCTGGCGGCACATCCCCTCCCGTGATAGGAGGTTCGATGGGAGTCTCACCGGATGGCACAACCGGGTGGTCCCTTCTCGGTGGAGTTTCCCGCTGAGTGGGAAGTTCCTTGGGTTGTTCTCCCGATTCGCCAGGATAGGTGCCCCCCTCGCCGGTAGGCGACGACCGCTGCTGAACTTCCTCCATCGGATAGGAGATGACACTTTGAAGGGTAGCTATCTGTATCGCCATCTCTTCAGGAGACAGTCTTTCCCCTGCCCCCATTGAGGAAATCAAATGAATGGCGTGAGCCAAACTTTCTTCCATATCCATCAGCTTAGCTTCTAATTGTTGTATACGACTTGGCCCTGGTTGTTCGCTCAGGGAACCTTCATTCGCTGTACTCACCGGGGAGAAAGGGCCCCACGGAGGAGGGTCCCCTTGAACTATTCGCGACCTCGCGGCTAGAATTCCCTTGGCCATACCCGTCACGGCCGAGATGCTGGTATCTACCGCATAGGTGCGACCTCGTATCTGCTCCCAACTTGGTTCAGGGACTTCCGTTGGCTCCTTCCACGGGGCAAGTTCGGAATAATCCCAACTCAGGGCGCCTCGGCGAGACGTGTCCCCCTCCATCTGCTCAAACGTCCTGTTCCAATATCGCCATGGTTGGCTGCTATCTAGTTCCGGGACGGTTTCTAGGCTTCGGCGCCCGTCCATCGAGACTCGTGGATGGAGTCCACCTGCCCGGCGCTCTCTGGTTTCTCGGGGTCTGGCTCCCCACTCCGACGGGGTGGGTACCGAGATCAAGGGGAGAGCGGTTGCTTTCGGCCTTGCCCCGAGGTTGCTTTCGGTCTCGTTCCGAGTACTGAAGTCGATGAGAGGCAGGGTAGAAGTGGAGGCTCCGGTTCCGTTCCCGGTTGCTCCCAGCTCCTGGGAGTCTTGGATTTGCACCGGTTGATTGTCGGGAGACGCATACGGATCAAACAAAGGATCCCTGTCCGGGACAACCTTGGATTCCGCTGGGCCCGACTCAGACATGATTGGTAACAAAATGTCAGACTGTGGCTAAATAAGGTACTCTCTGCAAGATTCCCTTTAGAAGCAATAATAAGTCCAATGTCTGGCAAAGGAAGCTTTATTGCAGAAAAGATCCATTATAGTCCACTGTCCTGAATAGAAGACTCAGGATGGTACATGATCATTGTTACCAATGAAGAGCAAGCATAGGATACAGAGTAACAATACCCATCTGGAACAGCCTCCCCCCACAGTTCTCAAAACAACATCTTTCAGTCCTGGGAAGCTGCTCTCCTTCAAGGCCAATGCCTGGTGGAACGGTGTTAGACAAAACAGTCTCCTCTGGTGGGAATGCTGCTTGGGAACTGGTGCACCTGAGGAGAAAACACTTAAACACTAAAAGCATTAGAAAATGGAGTCAGTATAGTTAAGATATATATTGGACCTGACACATAACACAACTCAATATCAGACAATCAGCAAAACTTGAAAACAGCAGTACAAGATGTGGGTTGCACAGCGGGAGGGCAAAATGGGTCAAAAACACTTTCTGTCTTGGACAGGTAGGCAACACGGCAGCAGTGCACACCCACAGGCAGGACAGCATTGTCTTAGTCAGAAAATAACACAACTATCATGAAATAAAATACTCATTTACTTATCCCCTCGACACCTCCTCCATAACAACAAAATACCACACAAAGACTTCTTCTCTTTCACAATTTCTTTATTTCTATGCGCGTGAGCCCATCTGTCAACCACCCCTCAATAACCAAACTTAATGGCGGGAAACCACTGCAACAAGGTCCAGCAGAACCAATGTCATTTCCTTTGGCTATGCTTTCAGTTCAGCCACACAAAGCTGGACTGGGCACTGCCCAGGCACTGCACAGTGGTATTTCTGGACCAGTGTTGCACCGGTTTCCACCCACCCCCACACCAGCCTCAGCATTTACCTGGAAACATCTGTGAGAGATCATCATTGGCTGGTGCCCATCCCCAACTCTTCCCGCATTCTCCCCCCCCCCAACAAGCAAACCAAAAAGTAACATTTCAACTTTTTTTTGGTTTTTTTTAATATAAATAAACATTTCAACTTTGAAAAAACATTATTACAACTTTTTTTGGGTTTTTTTTTTAAGAAAATGTCAACTCTTAAAAAACATTTCGACTTTTTTGGGTTTTTTTTTTTAAACAAAGATTTCAACTCTGAAAAACATTTTAAACATTCCAAACAGCAGGATCTGACATTTTCCCATTCCCTAATCCCCACCTAAGAAATCCCTATCTAAACTATTTCTCCCTCCAGTGGCAATCCATGTTTCTGGGGAATTATTTTTCAGAATAAATTTGGTCCCACAGGGTCTGTCTCAGTGCTGGGAGATGTTTTGAATTCCCTTGGGGGGGGTTCAAATTGCTGGGTGGATTCCCTTTCCCACTGGTTCCTAACCACCCTCCCTTTACTGGCCAGTTTTAACTGTGTCTACAGGGTTTTATGCAGGGGAGAGCATGATTCCAAAGGATTGGACTCGCAGAGGATGCAGGCCACAAGTTGGGCTCACCTCAGTCACTCTGGAAGTCCAGTCCTGAGAAATCGAAGAGGCGAGAGTTGACCTTCTGGAAGGTCAACTGCTCGACTCTCCATGGGAGAAGGCGAGTGCGATGTGGGCTGACAATGTCGCCTGCATGAGAAAACACGTGCTCGCTCTCCACGCTCATCGGAGGGCATGAGAGCAGCCGCTGCGCCTTGAGGGAGAGGTCCGGCCAGACCGACTCCTTCTTGGCCCAGTAGCTGAACAGATCAGTGGAGAGCAACTCACAGGGCTCCACGAGGTAGTCCCTGACCATTGCCTCCACCCAATCCTCTCTCACGTTCCTCTCGACCCTAGAGGGGACGAGGGCCCACCGGAGCATCTCCATCTCCATCAGCACGCCGGTGGTGGCAGCGGGGGGGGGGCTGTGCAGAGGGGGCGTCAGAGGGACCCACACGGCAGAGCCCCTCTCGCATCCCCCCTGTCAACAGGTGTCCCCTCTCGGCCTGCCTGCGCGTCACCCAAAAGCAGAGCCCGTCTCTGGCTTGGGTGAGGCTCCCGTCCCGCTCAGCGAAATTGCCCTTTATGTGCAGGTCACACATGGTCACCAACATGTATGACTCAATCTGCATGAGAGGAGTTAGCCGGGCAACTATGCCTTGCTGCAGCCTTCTCACCAGTGCACGCACCGCTGGAACAAGGTCAGCACGAGGTGCGACCCGGTCTGCAAGGGTGGCCAGATTCCTCTGGAGCGTGTGCACCAGGGGAATGACCAGACCAAGGGTCACCGTGTCTGACGAGACCGCCACAGTGAAGTCCTTGAAGGGCTTCAGGACCTCCATTATCTGGGTGACGGTAAGCCAATCCTCCCAGCTGAACTCACCCCCCTGACTCGCACCGCAGCTCTTGGAGAGCCACGCGTGGAGTGTGGCCTGTGTCAGACTGTGGCTAAATAAGGCTCTCACTACAGGATTCCCTTTAGAAGCAAACACAAGTCCATTGTTTGAAAAAGGAAACTTTACTGCAGAAAAGGTCCATTATAGTCCACTGTCCTGAATAGGAGACTCAGGATGGTACATGATCATTGTTACCAATGAAGGGCAAAGCATGAGGTACAGAGTAACAATACCCATCTGGATTTGCCTCCCCCCACAGTTCTCAAAACAACATCTCTCAGTCCTGGGAAGCTGCTCTCCTTCAAGGCCAATGCTTGGTGGAACGGTGTTAGACAAAACAGTCGCCTCCGGTGGGAATGCTGCCTGGGAACTGGTGCACCTGGGAAGAAAGCACTTAAACACTAGAAGCATTAGAAAATGGAGTCAGCACAGTTTAGATATACACTGGACCTGACATTCTGCCCCCCTTAAAACAGATCCCCCCCTGGTTTATATGGGTAGCGAGTATGAAAAGCTTTGGTTAATCTAGGAGCATGAACATGTACAGAATTCACCCACTCATCGTACCCAGAATCAAAGTCCTTCCATCTAATGAGGTAAAAAAGCTGATTTCGTTTGAGTTTGGAGTCTAAAATTTGTTGTACCTCATAGTGTATTTGGTCGTCAATTAAAGTTGGAATGGGTGGAGCTTTGATGTGCCACTTGTCATCGGTAGGAGCTCTTTTTAAAAGACTGACATGGAACGTATCATGGACATGGCGTAAGTTCTTGGGTAAAGTTACAGCAACAGTCACTTTATTTATTATTTTGCGCACAGGGAAAGGTCCCAGGAATTTCAGAGCGAGTTTGCGGCTTGTCTGAGCTAGTTTCAGGTTCTTTGTGGAAATATACACATGATCTCCAGGTTGTAAATCCCATTCGGCCACACGATGGCGATCTGCGTATTTTTTGTAATCCAGTTTGGCTTTTTCAAGATGTTTCTTAATAAGAGTCCACTGTTGCGCCGCCTCCCCCCACCACGAAGATACATCTGGCAAATTAGAGGAATGGAGAGGGGGAGCGTCCAACGGGAAGGGATTGAAGTGAGCTCCATAGACAATTTTGAAAGGGGCTTCTCCAGTCGAAGCATGTACACTGTTGTTATATGAGAATTCGGCCAGAGGGAGAAGGTCCACCCAATTATCTTGTTGGAAATTAATGTAGCAACGAAGAAACTGTTCTAGTATCTGGTTTGTTTTTTCGGATTGTCCGTCGGTTTGTGGGTGGTGGCTTGAGCTGATGCCTTGCTCAATATTCAACATTCTCAAAAGCTCCCGCCAGAAGTTGGCAACGAACTGTCCGCCGCGATCCGAAATCACCTTGGACGGAAAAGAATGTAATTTTACGATGTGTTTTAAAAACAAATCTGCTAATTTTCGAGCGGTGGGTATAGCAGTACAGGGAATAAAATGAGCTTGTTTGGAGAACAGATCTACCACGACTAAAATACAATTATGTCCTTTCGAAATAGGTAGATCAGTGATAAAGTCCATAGATATTATTTCCCAAGGTCTGTTGGGTGTTTCCAATGGTTGCAGGAGACCCGGAGGTTTTCCTTTTCTGGTTTTGGCGCTGAGGCAAACGGGGCAGGAACTAACATATTGGGAAATGTCTTTGCGCATGCCCGGCCACCAGAATTGCCGTTGGATTAGATGCAATGTTTTCAGATACCCATAATGACCAGCAGTGGGAGCATCATGACAGCGCTGCAAGACCTCCAGCTTGAGGCTGTCTGGGACATAAAACTTGCTCCCAGCTAGCCAATCCCCTTGTGGGGATCGGACCAGTTTGTTTCGCGGAGCTTTGTCCCCCTCCTTTTCCACCTCAGTTTTAAGTTTCGATTTCCACTCCTGGTTGGCCGGGAGGGGCTGCCTGGCTCGACTGCGGGTAGTCACCACACCCCCAAGTTGCGTAGGCGAGAAGACCGTGTCGACAGTCTCCTCCCGTTTGCTTCTGTGTTGGGGCATGCGCGATAGGGCGTCCGCCAAAAAGTTAGTTTTGCCCGGGAGATAATTTAGAGTGAAGTTGAATTTGGAAAAGAATTCCGCCCACCGCAATTGCTTGGCATTCAGTCTGCGTGGGCTTCGGAGGGCCTCCAGATTTTTGTGATCTGTCCAGACCTCGAAGGGATATCTCGCCCCCTCCAGCCAATGTCTCCAGTTAGTAAGGGCTGCTTTTACTGCAAAGGCCTCCTTCTCCCACACATTCCAATTTCTTTCCGCCTCCGAAAATTTTCTAGACAAGAACGCACAAGGCCGCAACTTTCCATCCTCCCCCTTCTGCAGTAAAACTCCCCCTATTGCCGTATCGCTGGCGTCGACTTGCACTATGAAAGGGGACTGTTCGTTGGGGTGGGAGAGGATGGGTTCCGTTACAAATTGCTTTTTTAGGCATTCGAAAGCAGTTTGGCAATCGGAGGTCCATTGTAGTTTGGAGGAGGGTTTTTTAGCTTGGTCCCCTTTATCTTTTGTTTTCAGCAATTCTGTTAAGGGGAGCGTGATTTGGGCGAAATTTGCTATAAAGTCTCTATAGAAGTTGGCAAAACCCAGGAAGGATTGCAGTTCTTTACGGGTGGTGGGTGTTTGCCATTCTTGGATCGCTTGTATTTTGGTTGGATCCATTTTTAAACCCTCTTGGGAGATGCAATACCCAAGGTAAGTGAGTTCGGTTTTATGGAATTCACATTTGGACAACTTGATGGGCAGTTTATTATTCATCAAGGTGGCCAGGACCTTTTGCACCATTTGAATATGTTCTTCCTCTGTGTCCGAATAAATTAAGACATCATCAAGGTACACCACCACCCCTTTGTACAGAAATTCGTGCAGAACTTTGTTTATCATGGACATAAATACAGACGGGGCTCCCGTCAATCCAAAAGGCATAACTAGGTATTCATATTGTCCGAGGGGCGTATTAAACGCGGTTTTCCACTCATCCCCTGCCTTGATACGGACGTGGAAGTAAGCATCTTTTAAGTCTAATTTTGTAAAGATCTTACCTTGGGCCACGACGTTGAGGAGGTCTCGGATGAGTGGTATAGGATAGGCGTTGTTGGTGGACACTGCATTAAGTCCTCGAAAGTCCGTGCACAGTCGTAGTCCCCCATCCTTCTTTTTCACGAAGAGAACCGGAGCGGCGTGGGGGCTGTTGGCTGGGCGGATGAACCCTCGTTGGAGGTTGGTGTCAATGAATTTCCGGAGCTCTTCTTGTTCATGGAGACTCATGGGATAGAGTCGTCCTTTGGGCAGTGAGGCTCCGGGTAAAATTTCCACTGCACAGTCCGTTCGTCGGTGCGGGGGTAGAGTATCAGCTTCCTCCTCAGAAAAAGTGTTTAGAAAAGGCCAATACGGTTCGGGTATTTGGTTGACTTCTTCTTGAGTGAGAAGGGCCTTTTCAGTATGAGTTGGATCATCGCCCCAGTTTTGGTTCCAACGGTGATTTTTACAGTTGGCATGACTGAAGGTGATACATCCTTGTGCCCAGTCTATGTAGGGATTGTGATCACATAGCCACTTGCTGCCTAGAATTAACGGGTACTTGGCAGTAGAGCTGATGACAAAGGACCTCTTTTCCCAATGTTGTCCCATGCCTGTGATCACTGGGATGGTCTCAGTTGTGACAGGGTTCATATTGGTGCCATCCATTTGTTCAAAGATTACTGGATTTTGTAATTCCCGAGTTGGTAAGACCAGTCCATTGACTAGAGCTGGGGCGATGATGTCTCTTGAACAGCCCGAGTCGATAAGGGCTTGCACCCGAATGTGCATTTTTCTCTCTGGGTTGATTAGAGTCACTGGCATGAATAAGATGGACCCAGGCGGCCGGTTCCGTGCAGGGACTGGCTTGGGGCGGATCTGTCGTTTGGGCCCTTTTACAACAGATCCATCTCGTTTCCCGACTGGGGGCTTTCTGGATTGGCCTCTGCGGTTGGGGAAGCGGGGTCGTATTCCATAACTTCTTCCGCTTCCAGCCCTCTCTCTGAGGCTGGCCTTTGGGAAGCGCCGCGGCCTCTATTCGCTCGTGGCGCGGGAATCGGGCGTTGGAGGGTAGGAAACGGAGCAAGGGTTGGACGCCGTAGTTGAAGCGGAGGTCTTTGCACAGGCCGGTAGGGGCATTGTGCTGCAAAGTGACCGGCTTGTCCGCATTGCAAACACAGCCCTTGTTGCCATCTAGCATCTCTCGCTCCACGGGTGGCGTAGCCAGCTCCCCGTCCTCCCTTCTGTAAAGTCAAGGGTCTTCTTTGTCCCGTTTGTTGTTGTTGTTCAACCAAACGGACTTCCAGAATGCGATTCTCCACTTCGCAAGCAAGTTGGATCCAACCTAACAACGTAGGGGGATTGTCCTGCATGAGGGCTCTGTCCAAAAGTCTCGGGTTTAGTCCTTGTTTGAACAGAATAATCTTGGTGGACTCCTCACACCTAGGGCACTTGGCTGCCAATTGCCGGAATTTTGTGACATAGTCTCTTGCTGACATGCTGCCTTGTTTAATGGCTTGCAATTCTGTTCGGGCCCTGGTTTCCTCTAAGGGGTCTTCATATTGCGCTCGGATAGCATCCACCAACCCCTGGAGAGTATCGAGTTCTGGGGCCCCAACATTGTATAGTCCTACATACCAGTCCGCTGCCTTGCCTTGTAAGCGGGATCCAAGATGTTCAATTTGACTGGCCTCACTGCCGAAGAGGTGTCCCCACCGGTTAAAAAATTGTACCACTTGCACCAGGAAAAATCCTAGTTTGGAGGGATCCCCATCGAAAGTGGCTTCCAGTTTCACCCAGCCCATCGGGAGTTCTTGTCTCGGAGCAGGCGCTGGGTAGAAGTCCATCGGCAGTCTTAATTGCGCCTGGGGCGCGGGAGGAGGTACTTGTGGCCCCGGTTGGGGCAACGGTGGCGGTTGTACTGGCGGCGGCAACACCGGCGGTGCTGGTAGAGGTTGCCGTGGCTGGGCTGCCGGGGGTGGTCTCGGTTGGGCCGGAGGCTGCAGTGGCGGGCGAGCAGATGGCGGCAGTCTTGGTCTGGCTGGTAACACGGGAGGCGTTGGCGGTAGCTGTCGAGGTGGAGGAGGCTGGTGGGGTTGAGTGGGGATCGGCCGCGGAGGAGGGGGTTGGTGATGTCGTAGTGGTGCAGGCCTTCCCGGTTGATTCGGGGGTGGTAAGGCGGGCTGGTCCTGTGGCTGCTGCAACGGCATGAGCTGCGGTCGAGGCGGGAGGGGCCGCAGCGGCGAAGGCCGGATGGGTGGAAGGCCGCGCGGGCTTGCCCCTCCAGGCGTCGGTATTCTGGGAAGCAAAGGCTGGCCTCGTGGCGCTGGTAGACCGTCCCCTGAAGGTTGCCCGACGGGAACCGTTTCCCGCGGTTGACGAGGGGCTCCCTCCTCGGATGGAGCCGGGTGTTGTCCCGATTGGTCCGGCCGAACCGTTATTGGAGAAGTATGAGGGGGTATCACCGGTGTCTCACTTGGCTTTTGTTCCCCTTCCGTAGGCCGCTCAACGGGAGTCTCGTCTGGCGGCAAATCCCCTCCCGAGTTAGGAGATTCGGTGGGAGTTTCTCCGGGTGGCTCAACCGGGTTATCCCCTCTCGGTGGAATTTCGTGCTGTTTGGGAAAGTCCTTGGGTTGTTCTCCTGATTCGCCAGGGCAGGCGTCCCCCTCTCCCATAGGTGACGACTGTTGCTGGACTCCCTCCACCGGATAGGAGATGACACTTTGGAGGGTAGCTATCTGCACCGCCATCTCTTCAGGGGACAGTCTCTCTCCTGCTCCCATTGCAGAGATTAGATGAATGGCATGAGCCAAACTTTCTTCCATATCCATCAGTTTAGCTTCTAACTGTTGCATTCGACTTGGCCCCGGTGGCTCCCTCATGGAACCTCCATTCGTTGCACTCACCGGGGAAAAGGGGCCCCAAGGCGGAGGATCTCCTTGAACGACTCGCGATCTCGCTGCTAGAATTCCCTTGGCCAGGCCCGTCACTGCCGAGATGCCGGTATCTACAGCATGGGTGCGACCTTGCATCTGCTCCCAACTTTGTTCAGGAACTTCCGTTGGCTCTTTCCACGGAGCAAGTTCGGAATAATCCCAACTCAGGGCGCCGCGGTGGGACGTGTTCCCCTCCGTCTGCTCGGACGTCCTGTTCCAATATCGCCATGGTTGGCTGCTATCTAGCTCAGGGACGGTTTCTAGACTTCGGCGCCCGTCCATCGAAACTCGTGGATGGAGTCCACCGGCCCGGCGCTCTCTCGTTTCTCGGGGTCTGGCTCCCCACTCCGACGGGGTGGGTACCGAGATCAAGGGGAGAGCGGTCGCCTTCGGCCTTGCCCCTTCAGCACCGAGTTCGATGAGAGGCGGGGTGGAAGTGGAGGCTCCGGTCCCGTTCCCGGTTGCTCCCAGCTCCTGGGAGTCTTGGGCTTGCACTGGTTGATTGTCGGGAGACGCATACGGATCAAACAAAGGATCCCTGTCCGGGACAACCTTGGAATCCGCTGGGTCCGACTCAGGCAGGATTGGTAACAAAATGTCAGACTGTGGCTAAATAAGGCTCTCACTACAGGATTCCCTTTAGAAGCAAACACAAGTCCATTGTTTGAAAAAGGAAACTTTACTGCAGAAAAGGTCCATTATAGTCCACTGTCCTGAATAGGAGACTCAGGATGGTACATGATCATTGTTACCAATGAAGGGCAAAGCATGAGGTACAGAGTAACAATACCCATCTGGATTTGCCTCCCCCCACAGTTCTCAAAACAACATCTCTCAGTCCTGGGAAGCTGCTCTCCTTCAAGGCCAATGCTTGGTGGAACGGTGTTAGACAAAACAGTCGCCTCCGGTGGGAATGCTGCCTGGGAACTGGTGCACCTGGGAAGAAAGCACTTAAACACTACAAGCATTAGAAAATGGAGTCAGCACAGTTTAGATATACACTGGACCTGACAGCCTGCTGCTCCACCAAGCGCTCAAGCATGGCGCAGCTGGAGTTCCAGCGAGTGCTCATGTCAGTGATAAGAGCGTGCTCTGGCACACCTGTCCTGACCTGCCTCTGGTGCAGTTCGTGCGTGGCTGTCACGCTGCGCGAGAAGTGACTCGTGAGCCTCCGACATTTCTGGATCAGTAACTGAAGTTCACGAGTCAGGGGATCAAGGGGTTCCTTTCACCACTAGGTGAAGTTTGTGAGCCGCACAGTAGATGCACTCTCGGCTCACTAGATGCACTGCTGCCCTCATGTTCTTGCCACCGTCCGTCACCATGCATCCCACAGTGGCGGGTCCCTGTCCTACCTACTCTTCCAACTGTCTCCTCAAGGTGGCAGCGATGTTCTCTGCCGTGTGGAACACGTCGAACACCTCGGCGTGAAGCAAGGCCTTGCAGTAGCTGGCCTGGCGGTCTCCCATCCTTCCCTGGCTAGCTGTTCTAGGCACCTCCCCCCGGCCCCCACCCAGAATTGCCTCAGGTTCCCACCAGTGAGCAGTAAGTGAGAGGTATCCTTGCCACACACTTGGGCAGGTCCAGATGTCGGATGTGAAGTGCACAGTTCTCCCGGCAACCTGGGACAGCTGTGCCTTCACATGGTCCCTGGCAGCCCTGTAAAACGAGGGCACCACCGATCTTCTCAACATCGTGCGAGCAGGGACAGCATACCAGGGAAAGAAATCATGGAGCAGCCCTGAGAAGCCAAAGTCTTCTACTATGGAAAACGATCTCCCATCCACCGCTACAATGTTGACGATGTGGCACGTGAGGCGCTGGCTCGCCCTCTGGATCCCCTCTCTGGGCATACTAGGGCCCTACTTACCAAGCATCTCTGGGAGAGAGGCTTGGCATCCCTTCCCTACAGGAACCCTTGGGGGGAGAGCACCAGAGGAGCCTGCCTCCTTCTGGCTAGGTGGTGGACATGTCGCGCCACTTGAACTCTCCTCCCGAAGAAGCACCGCCTGGTGGTGCCTCTTCATGTGGGTCCTCATCCCAGACGTGGAGAGATGGTCACATCGGTTTCTTGGAGCCCTTACCATGTTTCCATCTTGCTGGGATAGTGAGGGCCTGAGCTTGCAAAAGCTCGTGTTTGAGAAGGGCCCACCCTTCACTCGCTCCTTTCCCTTCCAGCACACTCCCCCATGGAATGACTCTCATCAAGCCTCTGAGTTCATCGAAGTTGGCCCTATGAAAATCTAACCTACGAGTCTGGCTATGAACTTCCTTGGCTCCCCATAGCAACTGGAATTCAGAAAAGACATGGTCACTTCCCCCTAAGGTCCCCACCACCTTCATCTCATCTACCAATTCTTCCCTGTTGGTTAATATCAAGTCTAGTATGGCCAAACCCCTTGTAGCTTCCTCCACCTTTTGAAAAAGGAAGTTATCGGCCGGGCAGGTCAGGAAATTGCGTGATTCATGACACTTTGCTGAGCCTGTCTCCCAGCACACATCGGGGAAGTTGAAGCCACCCATAATTTCAAGGTTCTGATGTCTGGATACTCTGCCAATCTGTTCAAAGAGGGCAGCATCCATTTCTTCTCACTGGTCAGGTGGTCTGTAGCAGACTCCAACAATAATACCCTTTGTCCTTCCTCCCCTTATTTCTACCCATATGCTTTCCACCGGGCTGTCCGCCCCATTCTCCATAACTTCTTGACAGTCAAGCCCTCTTCTCACATACAACGCCACTCCACCTCCTCTTCTACTCTTCTGGTTTTTCTTGAACAACTCATAGCCATTCACTAGCACATTCCAGTCATGGGAATCATCCCATCAAGTCTCAGTAATTCCTACTATTTCATAGCCCTCTGTTTGCAATAGAAGCTCAAGCTCTTCTTTCTTATTGCCCATACTTTGGGCATTGGTATATAGACACTTGTAGGCTTGTACCTTTGTTTGACCTGTCCTACCCAGGTGGGTCCCCACTGTGTTCACTTCATCATTGAAGTCACCATGTCGATCGTCCCCTGCCCCTTGCGGCATCAGTTTAAAGCTCTCCTGATGAAGTTCTCCAGGTTTGTTCCAAATGTTTTCTTCCCTGCCCTTGAGAGGTGAAGCCCATCATGTGCTAGAAGGCCTTCTCTAAGAAAACCTATCCCATGGACCCAGAACCCATAGCGCTCCTGCCGGCACCACCATCTCAGCCAGCGATTCAGCTCAAGTATGGTCCGCTCCCTGCATGCTCCTCGTCCTGTGACTGGACGGATAGAAGAGAATACCACCTGAGCCCCCAATGTCTTCAACTGCCTTCCAAGAGCTTCATAATCCTCTTTAATTCTTGTAACAGTATTCGAAGCCGTGTCGTTCGTTCTCACATGAATCAGCACAAATGGGTACTTATCAGCAGGCTTGATGAGTTTTGGCAGCCGGTCGGTAATATCCTGAATTTTGGCTCCCAGCAAGCAACACATCTCTCGGAATAGGGGATCTGGCCTAGAGACATGGCGTTCCATACCCCTGAGCAAGGAGTCCCCGACGACTACCACCTTCAGTTTTTTTTCCAGTTCCATGTGGCCCCATGTCTTCTGCACTCCCTCTTCCAGATCTTTGCAGTTCTCTTCCCACTGTCACCTCTGTCACCATCTCTAGCACTTCAAAGCATTTCTTGAGCTCAAGTGGACCAGAGCATCTTCTTCGTTGACGCCTTCGGGTTCGTACCGTAGATCTGAGAGAACGCTCAGAAAGCAGATCGACTCATTCTCCTCCTCCTTGACTTTCCTCTTCTTGGCTGTGCAGAGCCTCCAGGCTGTTGTCACTAAAATCCTCTCCCTCCTTTATCTCCTGAAGGGTGGTGATCCTCTCCTCCAGGCTCTGAACCTTTTCTTCCAAAACTAGATACTAGAGTACAGTCATGGATAGTAATTGGATGGGAGACCTCAATGGAAGATCATGGCCACTATACAGAGACAAACAATAGCAAGCCACTTTTTTATTATTAATAAAATTTTATTGGTGAGCGAATAAACAAAAGAAAAAATTTTTCCCCAAGTTTGACACATATAATCTCATTATTCCCCTTGCTCTATCCCCCCACCCTTTTCCTCCCCCCTCCCTATTGACTTCCAACAGCTTTCCAAACCCTTAACCCTTCTTATTGCTTAAATCTAATTCATTTATATTTTCCTACCGCCTCTAGATCATAATATCTCTTACTCTAAGCACATTCTTATTTTTTTACATAAATTCTATCAAGCATACTATCAATATTGTATGTATCATAACTAGGTATGTGCGTTTCGGCTTTCTGAATGCTGAAAGAAAGCCGAAACAAAAGTGTTTCGGCTTCTTTCAGGTTAGCCGAAACGTTTCGGAGAAAGCCGAAACGTTTCGGCTTCTTTAGGCTTTCTTTCGGCTTTTCAATGGGAAAATGCCTCCGTCTTCCCGGACGTCTGGGGGAGGCATTTTCCCACCGAATCAGCCCAAAATTGGTGGGGACCTTCCTCTAACCCCTCTCTAAAAACTCCCCAGGTTTCAGACCGATTGGACTTTGGGGGGCCATGTTATGGCCCCCCAAATCAGATCCCCCTATCCTCCCATAAGAAAGCGAAGGAGCAGCATATTGTTAGCATGCTGCTGCTCATCTTCTTCATTATTTCCTAAGGGGAAAAATGAAGAAGCAGGCTTCCTTTGCCAGGGGTGGCATTTTGCATGCAAAATGCCCCCTTACCCTCAGGGGCCCTTCTCCCACCCTTCCTCCCACCCCCCACCAAGGCTCAGCCTGCTCCCACTTGGGGGGGGGCATTTCATGGCCTCCCCAAGTAGGTGCTCTTTTCTCTACCACTGACAGCTGGGGGGGCTTCTCTTGCCAGGGGAGAAGGGCCCCAACCCTCTGGGGCCCTTCTCCCACCCTTCCTCCCACCCCCCACCAAGGCTCAGACTGCTCCCACTTGGGGGGGGCATTTCATGGCCTCCCCAAGTAGGTGCTCTTTTCTCTACCACTGGCAGCTGGGGGAGGCTTGTCTTGCCAGGGGTGGCATTTTGCATGCAAAATGCCCCCCAGCCCTCAGGGGCCCTCCTCCCACCCCTCCTCCCACCCCCCACCAAGGCTCAGCCTGCTCCCACTTGGGGGGGCCATTTCATGGCCTCCCCAAGTAGGTCCTCTCAGCCCCTAAAGTCCACCCCTTACAGCCCCACACAAACCCAATTCCCCCCCAGCTGCCACACACAGACCCAAATCCCCACATTAGCCCCTCACAGACCCAAATCCACCCCCACCTGCCCCTCACCCATAACCCCAGGAACAGACTGGCAAAGGCCAGCCCTCTCCCTTTGTTCCCTATGCTGGGAACGTCTAAACTCTCTTTCCCTGGGCAATTCTGCACAGCCCAGGGGTGCCACAATGTTGGGCACACTTCTGAGTGCCAGCTGGTCCCTGTGAAAGAGCACCTGAACCACAGACACCCTCCCTCAAATTCCCCCACCACCTACAGAGATGGCTGGCCAGCCAGCCCCATTGTTCCCTATGATGGGAACCAACTGCACATAATGCTTTGCCTACTTGTACTTTGAAAGGGAGAAAATAATTTTTAAAAAACTTTATTTTGTGTTGTTCGTGTTTTATTCTTTGTTGTGCAGTTGGGGTTGGGGGGCATTTTGCATGCAAAATGCCACCCCTGGCAAGACAAGCCCCCCCCAGCTGTCAGTGGTAGAGAAAAGAGCACCTACTTGGGGAGGCCATGAAATCCCCCCCCCCAAGTGGGAGCAGTCTGAGCCTTGGTGGGGGGTGGGAGGAAGGGTGGTAGAAGGGCTCCAGAGGCTTGGGGGGCATTTTGCATGCAAAATGCCACCCCTGGCAAGACAAGCCTCCCCCGCTGTCAGTGGTAGAGATGAGAGCAGAGCACCTACTTGGGGAGGCCATGAAATGGCCCCCCCAAGTGGGAGCAGGCTGAGCCTTGGTGGGGGGTGGGAGGAAGGGTGGGAGAAGGGCCCCTGAGGGTAAGGGGGCATTTTGCATGCAAAATGCCACCCCTGGCAAAGGAAGCCTGCCTCTTCATTTTTTCCCCTTAGGAAATAATGAAGAAGATGAGCAGCAGCATGCTAACAATATGCTGCTCCTTCGCTTTCTTATGGGAGGATAGGGGGACCTGCTTTGGGGGGCCATAACATGGCCCCCCAAAGTTCAATCGGTCTGAAACATGGGGGTGTTTTAGAGAGGGGTTAGAGGAAGGTCCCCACCAATTTTGGGCTGATTCAGTGGGAAAATGCCTCCCCCAGACGTCCGGGAAGACGGAGGCATTTTCCCATTGAAAAAGCCGAAAGCCGAAAGCCGAAAGAAAGCCGAAACAAAGCCGAAAGTCGAAAGCCGAAACGGCTGGCCGTTTCGGCTTTCGGCTTATTCGAAAGAGATTCTTCTTTCGGCTTTCGGCTTTCGGCTTTAGCCGAAATTTTTTGGCTTGCACACCCCTAATCATAACAATATACCACAACAGTATGGTATGATATATAGCCAGATTCTCAGTGTCTCTTACTTTAGACATTTTCTATTTCTCTTCTTTTAAATATATATTCCATCAAATATACTATCAATATAGTATATATCACGAAACTTAGATTGTATGCTATGCCACCAATGTAGCACAGCACACAATCCAATATAACCCAACCACATAATATATTATAATGTCTGATACACTACCTTATTGTTTTATACTATATACTACGCACTGTATACCTCATTAATATATCTGTTTAACCATTTTCGTTGTTCAATATGTTCAATGTAAAATTCCCTTAAATATTATATTTGCTTAGATTATAGTTACATTCCCCCTAAGTGGTAAGATCCCTTCTCTCTTCCCATTACAACATTATTCTTTTAAAAATTTTCAAACTGCCACAGTTCTCCTTTTACATCCCATTTTTTCCCCAAAAATTGTTTCAATTTCCCCCAGTCAACAATATATTGTCCTAGGTCAAGATCTTTAAGTTTCCTTGTCAATTTGTCCATTTCTGCCATGTACAGCAATTTATAGATCCAATCTTCTACAGTTGGTATTTCTTGTGTCTTCCATTTCTGTGCGTACAAAAGTCTTGCCGCTACAGTCATGTAAAATAACAATGTTCTATACTGCGCTGCAACTGCCTCCATTCCCAAGTTCAGTAACAACAGTTCTGGGTTCTTGTTCATTTGTATTTGTAAAATCTCATTAATTGCATCAATTATTTCACCCCAGTACTGTTTGGCTACCTCACATGTCCACCACATATGATATAATGATCCTTCATGCTTTTTACATTTCCAGCATTTGTCTGACGTATTAGTATTGCCTAGCACAATTTTCTTTGGTGTTAAATACCATCTATAAATCATTTTGTACACATTTTCTTTAATGTTCGTACAAGTTGAAATCTTCACTGTATTTTTCCATAGCTACTCCCATGCTTCCATTGTTATTTCTTTATGAAAATTTATTGCCCACTTCACCATCTGGACTTTTACTGTTTCGTCCACCGTAAACCATTTTAAAAGTAATTTGTAAATCTTAGATATTTCTTTCTTGCCTTCTTGTAATATCACTTCCTCTAACTCCGAATTTTCCAGTCTTATACCTCCTCTCAGGCAGTCCGCATTGTAAAGATCTCTGATCTGTCTATACTGAAACCATCCATAACAAGGAGACAATTCTTCTTCTGTCCTTATTCTCAGCTTTGAATATTGTATTTGTGTAATCTCCTTGTAAGTTAGGCATTGCTGTTCGTTATCAACAGTTCTCGGATCTATTACTTCATACGGAACCACCCATGAAGGAATTCCATCTTCCATGTACACCTTATATTTCTTCCAGACCGTGAAGAGGCTTCTCCGAATATAATGATGCAAGAACATAGAGTCCGCTTTCACTTTGTCATACCACATGTATGCATGCCATCCAAATATTTTTTTATGTCCCTCCAGGGCCAGCAACTTGCAATTTTTTAACGTTATCCAGTCTTTCAGCCATACAAGACATACTGCCTCATGGTACAGTCTTATGTTGGGCAGTTGCAAGCCTCCTCTTTCTTTAGCATCTTGTAAAACCTTCATTTTCACCCGTGGTTTCTTGCCTGCCCACACAAAATCTGAGATTTTCCTTTGCCATTTATCAAATTGTTTGGAGTCTCGAATAATTGGAATAGTTTGCAACAAGAACATCACACGTGGTAAGACATTCATTTTTACTGCTGCAATTCTTCCCAGCCATGATAAGTTCAGTTTGTTCCATTTTATTAAGTCTCTCTCTATTTGTATCCACAATTTCTCATAGTTATTTTTAAACAAATCTATATTTTTCGCCGTCAATTCTATGCCAAGATATTTTACTTTATTAGTCACCTCACAGTCTGTTATCTCCATTAGCTCTTGCTGTTTCTGTTTGGTCATGTTCTTACATAAAATCTTTGACTTCTTTTTGTTCACATAAAATCCAGCCAGATTTCCAAACACTTTTATTTTCTCTATTACCTTTGGCATATTTTCAATTGGATCCTCTACTATTAACATTATGTCATCCGCAAAAGCTCTGACCTTGTAGGAAAACCCTTTTATTTTCATACCTCGGATTGTGTCGTCCTCACGTATTTGGATCATCAATATTTCCAAAATCAAAATGAACAGCAATGGAGACAAAGGGCAACCCTGTCTGGCTCTTTTGTTAATTTTCAATTTCTTTGTCAAGTCCTCATTCACTATGATTGCTGCACTCTGGTCTCTATAAATTTCCTTGACCGCTTGGATGAACTTTTCTCCCATTTGCAGCTTTTCCATAGTAGCAAACATAAAGTCCCAGTTCAAATTGTCAAATGCTTTTTCCGCGTCTACAAAGAAAAAAACAACTTCTCTATCACAGTGCTTATCATAGTATTCAATAGCGTTTATCACTGTCCTCAAATTATCTTTAATTTGTCTGTTAGGTAAAAATCCCGCCTGTTCTTCAGCAATGAATTCCGACAACCATCCTTTAAACCTCTCTGCCAACACCTTTGCAAATATTTTATAGTCATTATTCAACGAGATTGGTCTGTAATTTTTAACATTGGTCAGATCTTGACCTTCCTTCGGAATCAGCGATATATTGGCTTCATTCCATGAATCAGGAATCCTTTGATTCTGCATCACTCCATTCATTGCCTCTTTCAGGAAAGGCACCAGTTCATTAGCCATCACTTTATAAAACTTTGCCGTTAGTCCATCTGGTCCTGGCGCCTTTCCTATTTTTGTTGATTGTATTGCTTCCTTTATTTCTTCTTTCATCACTTCCTTGTTTAATTTCTCTTTCCATTTTTCAGGAATTGTCAGAATTTCCATCTTCTCTAGATATTCCGCTATTGAATCTTTGCTCACTTCTTCTTTTTGGTACAGTTTCGCATAAAACTTGAAAAAGGCTCTACTAATAGCCGCTTGGTCCATTAACACCTTGTCATCTTCTAAAATTTTGGTTATAGTTTTCTTCTCCTTCCTTTTTTTTAATTGCCACGCCAAATATTTCCCGGGTTTATTTGCACCTTCAAATGACCTCTGATTCATCCTCTTTAAGTTCCACTCTAATTCTTTATTGTCCATTGCTGTCAATTGTTCCTGCAAGATTTTGATATCCTGATAAATTCCCCCCCCCCGGTCTTTTCTTAAGTTGTATCTCTTTGGCTTTTATTTTATCCAAAATTTTCAGATCTCTTTTCCTCCTTTTTCCGGAAGTCAGCAAGCCACTTCTGTTAGACGCTTGCCTCGAAAACCCCAGCAATGGTCATCATAAGTCAGCTATGACTTGATGGCAGCTTCCTCCACAATGTTTTGTCACTAGTTAGGTCTTGCAACTTGTTCTTAAAAATGTGGTTTGATAAAAGGCATATTAATTTTATAAGATGACCTGGTATGCGTGACCGAGACCTGGGGGAGGGATGGTGAGACAGTTGCCTTGGTCGAGCCGACCCCCCCCCCCAGGATACTTGGTCCTTCATCAGTCATGGACGGGGTGTCAGGGGGAGGGGTGGCAATCCTTATCCGAGAGGCTTTCTCCTTCAGGCCACTTCGCATTCCAGAGATCTCTGGCATTGATTGTGTGCGACTGGAGTGGAGTGCCGAAGAAAGTTTGGCTGTTGGCCTGGTGTACTGACCACCCAGCACACTAGCAGGCACCCTGCCGTGACTGTTGGAGGTGGTGGTGGCATGGGACTTGGAATACCCCAGGCTGATAGTACTGGGGGACTTCAATGTCCATGCTGATGATGCCACCTCTGCACAAGCTGTGCACCTGGTGTTGGCCATGGCAACACTGGGACTTTCCCAGTTTGTATCGTCCCCCACTCATAAAGCAGGCCACATGCTAGATCTGATCTTTGGGATGGGTTTGGATGTGGTTCTGGATAAAGTAGAATCTGTGCCATGGTCAGACCACATGGTCCTGGAGGCTTGGCTAGGCATGCCGCCTTCCCCCTGCAAGGGCAGTGAGCAAATTTATGCTCGCCCATGGAGACTTATGGATCCAATTGGTTTCCAGAATGCTCTGTGGGAACCAAAGCTCCACGGCTGTTCATTGGATGAGCTGGTGGAGGACTGGCAGAGCTGGCTCTCTGAGGCCATCAATAAAATTGCTCCCCATTGTCCTCTTCACCTCCGTAATTGCCGAGCCCCCTGGTATACAGAGGAGCTAAGGCAATGACAGCGGGAGCTAAGACAACTCAAGTGTGTGTGGCAGTGATCTCGCAACGAGGAAACAAGAACATCTTATATAGACTGCTTATGAAATCTTATGAGGTGGCAGTGAAGGCTGCAAAGAAGGAATTTTACGCAGCCTCCATTGCATCAGCTAGCTCATGCCCAGCTAAATTGTTTAATGTGGTACATTCATTGGTCTCCCTCCCAGGTGGAAACCACCAAAATTTGAATTCAGCCATAAGCTGTGAGGCATTTGCAAGCTTTTTTGCTGATAAAATCTTGTCTCTCCACCTCAATTTACCAGCCACAGTTGCTCCGTATGTGGAGGCCCCTTGGCCATCTTCGGGGGTTATATTTGATCACTTCAGCCCCCTTTCCGGGGAAGAGGTGGACAGGATTCTGCAGGGAATGATGGACTCGTGTCCATCATGGCTGGTGAAAGCCAGTGCTGACAGATTACAGGATTCCTTGGAGGCCATTGTCAACTTGTCCCTGAGCTCCAGGGGTTTTCCCAGAGCACTTAAGGAGGCTGTGGTGAGGCCCCTTTTAAAGAAACCATCATTGGATCCAGCCAACCTGCTCAGTTTCTGCCCGGTCTCAAACCTCCCATTTCTGGGAAAGGTGATTGAGTGGGTAGTGGAGAAACAACTGCAGAATTTCCTGAAGGAAACCTCAGCCCTAGATCCCTTCCAGTCTGGTTTTCGCCCAGGGCACAGGGTGGAGACATTGCTGGTTGCCCTCACAGATGATCTTCGCAGGCACCTGGGCTGAGGTGGGTCAGTGCTGCTGATTTTATTAGATCTTTCAGCGGCATTTGGTATGGTCAATTATGATCTTCTGATCCACCACCTCGCTGATGTGGGAATTCAGGGGACAGCACTACAGTGGCTTGTCTCTTTTCTTCACGGTCGGGGACAGAGGGTGGCTCTAGAGGATAAGTGATCATCTCGTTGGCCACTAGTATGTGGTGTGCCACAGGAGGCGATACTTTCCCCATTACTGTTTAACATCTATATGCGCCCCCTCGCACAGTTGGTGTGGAGTTTCGGGCTTGGATGCCACCAATATGTGGATGACACCCAGCAATATCTGTTGATGGCTGGCTAGCGTGGATCTGCCCCAGATGTTCTGGAGCATGCTTTTGAAGCCATGGCTGAATGGTTGAGACAAAGTCGGCTGAAGTTAAACCCTGCAAAGATGGAGATCCTGTACTTGAGCCATGGAAATGTGGATTCGGGACCCCAACTCCCTGCACTCGATGGGGCGGTGCTTACGCTGCCTCTGAGACTCAGGACCCTGGTGGTGATATTGGATGCCCCCTTGACAATGGAGGCCCAGATCACTGCAGTTGCCAGATCCTCGTTTTTCTATCTTCGACAAGCCAGGAAGCTTGCGCCTTATCTCTCGTCCCATGACTTGACTACAGTGGCCAGGCTATGGTCACCGCTAGGTTAGATTACTGTAACACGCTCTATGCAGGGCTCCCCCTGAACCTGATCTGGTGGTTACAGCTGGTGCAGAATGCAGTGACGTGAGTTGTCACAGGACTGCTGATACGTGAGCATATAACGCTGGCACTGCCTTAGCTGCACTGGCTACTGATGGAGTACTGAATCAGGTTGAAGGTTTTGGTACTAACCTATAAAGCCCTATGCTGACTGGGACCTGTGTATCTGCGGGACTGCATCTCCCCATATGAACCCCAGAGGACTCTTTGTTCCTGTGAGAAACATCTGCTAAAGGTCCCTGGCCCCAGGGAGGCCAGCCTGGCATCAACCACGGTCAGGGCCTTTTGGGTCCTGGCCCTAGCCTGGTGGAACGCTCTGTCTGATGAGACCAAGGCCTGGCAAGACTTGTTATCCTTTCGCTGGGCCTGTAAGACAGAGCTGTTCCACCAGGCATACGGGCTGTGCTAGGCAGAGCCCCCCTGGCTGGCTGATGGTAGATTGGGCCCTCCCCACCACACAAATACCCCCCATTTAAATCATGGAGATCCTGTACTTGACTGCGCCTCCCCATATGAACCCCAGAGGACTCTTTGTTCCAGTGAGAAACATCTGCTAAAGGTCCCTGGCCCCAGGGAGGCAGCCTGGCATCAACCACGGTCAGGGCCTTTTTGGTCCTGGCCCTAGCCTGGTGGAATGCTCTGTCTGATGAGACCAAGGCCCGGCAAGACTTGTTATCCTTTCGCTGGGCCTGTAAGATGGAGCTGTTCCACCAGGCATACGGGCTGTGCTAGGCAGAGCCCCCCTGGCCGGCTGATGGTAGATTGGGCCCTCCCCACCACACAAATACCCCCCATTTAAATCATCTTTTTACTATGAAGATGCTCTGAAGATAACTTAGGCTGGTCAGTTGTGCTGCTATGTTCAGGTTTTTATATGTAATTTAAATTGTGTATTTTTTGTTGATGTTTTATGGTTGCTAATTTATACTAATTGTTTTATATATTTTAACTGTATGTGCCTGTAATTCACCCTGAGCCTGCTGGAAATGTGGGGAGAGCGGAATATAAATTGAAAATAAATAAATAAATAAATAAATAACTGATTTTGTCCTTTTTGGTATCTTATTTTGATTTCATATGTAGCCATTTAAAAAAAATTGTCTAGGAATATCAATAACTGGAAGTGGCTTGAGCCTCTCTGGATCATTGAGGGCATTACCATCAAGTCCCAACCTGAGAAAAGATTCAAAACTTCTCACTCCTACTTTCAGACATAATGATGCTACATCAGCTTTTGTGTACATTGCCACATTTGGCTTCTAATCAATGTCACACTGCCAATCATCTTGGCCCAAGAGTAGAACATTTTAAATGCATTTTCCTGCCTTTTATTGTTGGTGTTCTATTCATAAGCAGCAATTCTGCCGTTTTGATGAACTCCCTCAAAAAATTTTCAGATATGACTCACATTTAAGTGACTTGTCCTCCAGTGAAGGTTGGAGATAGAACATGAGTTGATAGTGTTCAAAGGATCGAGATATTTCAAGGCAAAGCTATACTATTCTCACATCATCAGTTATTCATTAGGTTAAGTCTTGCTTCTTTCATGACCTCAGTGGCATCAGAAGTCATATTTACATATCTGAAGTATGGACAAATTTAAAATGGGAAGATTTTCTGAATTCAGATTTGGTCTTTTGAAGTTTTAACAAGAAAAATGCATGTAAGGATTTCTAAGAAAACCCCAAACAAATGTAAATGTATATCCCTTGTGGAATAATCATCTTATGTATTAATGGCAATGGCCTTGAGTCTCAGTGAGAAAGGCAAACTATAAATAAATATGTACCATTTCACATTACAGTGGGTGCAGCATATTTAAATATTCCTTTTTTTTTGAAAATTTTTTTATTGGGTTAGAATCCGTTGTTTTTACATTTGCATTCAATTTTCCCCACATTTTCCATTTCTAACCCCCTCCCTTTCCCCCCCTTTTGTTGACTTCCAACAGTTTTCCAACCCTTTGTCCCTTTTCCCTTATTTCTATTAAATTCCTCTATCTAAAACAAATATATATTCCCCATTATTCTAAGCAGTACATCCTTAACTATTTTTATTATTATGTACCCCAAACTGTAAGTCTTTATTTCCATCTTAGATAAACAATTTATCCCATTTACCAATTTTAAATATTTCTATATATCATAAACCATATAAATCTTACACATTTAAATCAAACAATTTGACTTATTCTCTATATATTACTCATTCTGTCTTTTTATAATAATTCTATATAGCTCTCATCGCATAGTCAATCAATTTGACTCTTCTATACCTTCAGACATTCAGTTTGGTGCATTGTACAAATCTTATCAAAGAAAGAAAATATTATTGGTTGCTCAATCCTTATATTTAATCGTTATAGTTAATTATTTTCTATCAATATTCTGTTTATTAGCCTATATTTATCTATATATATGTCAATCTGTTAATCTACCTGCTTATAAATTCACATTTATCTCTTCTCCCCCCGGTAAAGTCACCCCCCCCTACATTTTATTGTACTTCAGTAGTTCTCAAACTGCCACAGTTTTCCTCCCACCTCCCATTTCTTCTCCAGATATTGTTTCAGCTTCTCCCAGTCTGTGTTAAACTGCCCTGAGTCCAGATTTCTCAGTTTTCTTGTCATCTTGTCCATTTCTGCCATGTACAGCAATTTGTAGATCCAATCTTCAATAGTTGGCACTTCTTGTACTTTCCATTTTTGGCGCATACAAAAGTCTGGCTGCTGCTGTCATATAAAATATCAACGTCCTATGATGGGCTGGAATTCCCTCCATTCCCAAGTTTAGTAGCAGGAGTTCTGGGTTCTTATTTATTTGAAATTGTAAAATTTCACTCATTTCTCTTATTATTTCCCCCCAGTACTGCCTAGCTACCTCACACGACCACCACATATGATAGAGGGAGCCCTCATGCTTCCTACATTTCCAGCATTTATTAGAAGTGTTCAAATTCCCTAGCGCAATCTTCTTTGGTGTCATGTACCAACGATAGATCATTTTGTAGATATTCTCTTTAATATTTGTACATGTCGTTGTCTTCATTGTAGTCTTCCACAAGTATTCCCATGCCTCCATTGTTATCTCTTTGTTAAAATTTATAGCCCATTTCACCATTTGTGTTTTAACTGTCTCATCCTCAGTATACCATTTCAACAGTACTTGGTATACCTTGGATATTCTTTTCTTGTCCTCTTTAAGAAGGGTCTGCTCTAGTTCCGAATTCTCTATTCGTATACCTCCCTTTACAGAGTCCGAGTTATACAAATCTCTGATCTGTCTATACTGGAACCAATCGTAGTTCGGTGATAGTTCCTCTTGCGTCTTTATTCTAAGTTTAGATGCTTCTATTTTAGTTATTTCTTTGTAAGTCAAACATTGTCGTTCGTTATCAACAGCTCTCGGGTCTATCACCTCATATGGGACCACCCACCAAGGAGTTCCTTCTTGTAGGTAAATTCTGTACTTCTTCCAGATTGTGTATAGACTTCTCCGTACAAAATGGTGCAGGAACATCGAGTTGACCTTTACTTTGTCATGCCATAGGTATGCATGCCATCCAAATATTTTTTTATATCCCTCTAGGGCTAATAGTTTCTTGTTCTTTAATGTCATCCACTCTTTCAGCCAAACTAGGCAGATTGCATCGTGGTAAAGTCTCAGGTTGGGCAGTTGCATTCCGCCTCTTTCCTTTGCGTCTTGTAAAACTTTCATTTTCACTCGAGGCTTCTTGCCTGCCCATACAAAATCTGATATTTTCCTCTGCCATTTTTCAAATTGTTTAGAGTCTCTGATGATTGGTATTGTCTGTAGCAAAAACATCACTCTTGGTAACACATTCATTTTAACTGCTGCAATCCTACCCAACCATGACAGATTGAGCCTATTCCATTTAATCAAGTCTCTCTCAATCTGAGTCCATAGTTTTTCATAATTATTCTTGAACAAATCTATATTCTTTGCAGTCAGTTCAATTCCCAAATATTTCACCTTACTTGTTACTTCACAGTCCGTTGTTTCCATTAAAAATTGTTGTTTCTGCTTAGTCATATTTTTGCATAGTATCTTTGACTTCTTTTTGTTAATAAAGAAACCTGCCAAGTCTCCAAACTCCTTGATCTTATCTATCACTTTTGGCATGTTCTCCAGTGGGTCCTCTACAATTAACATTATGTCATCCGCAAATGCTCTGACCTTGTATGAATAGTCCTTTATTTTTATTCCTTGAATTTCCTCGTCTTGTCGTATTTGTATCATCAGAATCTCCAATACTAAAATGAACAACAGTGGAGACAACGGGCAACCTTGTCTTGTTCCTTTGCTTATAGTCAATTTCTTAGTCAATTCATCATTCACCACAATTGCTGCAGTCTGGTCTCTGTAGATTTCCTTAATTGCTCTGATGAATCTTTCTCCTAATTGTAGCTTTTCCATAGTGGCAAACATAAAGTCCCAGTTTAAATTGTCAAATGCCTTTTCAGCGTCAACAAAGAAGAAACCAACCTCTTTATCACAACGCTTATCATAATATTCAATAGCATCAATCACTGTCCTTAAATTGTCTCTTATTTGTCTGTCTGGCAGAAAGCCTGCTTGCTCCTCCTCTATAACTTCCGAAAGCCACCCCTTCAGTCTCTCCGCCAGTATCTTCGCAAAAATTTTATAGTCATTGTTGAGTAACGATATAGGTCTGTAATTTTTCACACTAGTCAAGTCTTGGCCCTCTTTTGGGATCAATGATATGTTCGCTTCAGACCAAGTGTCTGGAATCCTTTGATCCTTTAGAACTCCATTGATCACCTCCTTTAGAAATGGTGCCAGCTCATTGGCCATAGTCTTATAAAATTTAGCTGTAAGTCCATCTGGCCCTGGCGCCTTTCCTAGATTTGCAGATTGTATTGCCTTATTTATTTCCTCATCCGTTACTTCACTGTTCAGTTTATTTCTCCAAGCGTCCGAGATTTCTGGAAGTGTCATTTTCTCCAGATATGACGCTATTGAATCTTTATTTACTTCTTTCTTATTATACAGTTTAGCGTAGAATTTATAAAAGGCTCTACTAATGGTATTCTGTTCCAAATACGTTTTGTCATCTTCACAAATTTTATTTATTGTTTTCTTTTCCCTTCTCTTCTTCAGTTGCCATGCCAGGTACTTCCCAGGTTTATTTGCACCCTCAAACACTTTCTGATTCAGCCTTTTGAGATTCCACTCCAATTCTTTATTACTCATTGCAGTTAGCTGTTCTTGCAGTATTTTAATTTCCTGGTATAATTTCTTTTTCCCTGGTCTCTTTTTTAACTGTATTTCCTTAGTTTTTATTTTCTCCTCAATCTCTTGTCTCTTCTCCTCTTTCTTCTTTCTTGCTCTACCATTTAAGTCCATTAGTATGCCCCTTATAACCGCCTTATAAGCATCCCAAACTTTATCAGTTGGTACTTCTTTATTCACGTTGTATTGTATGAAAAACTTTGTCTCTCTTCTCAATATTTCCATATTCTCTTTTTCCTGTAACAAATCCTCATTTATTCTCCATGCTTTCCTTTTTCTCCTTTTCCCTAGCTTCCACATAATTGGGTTGTGATCTGAGCCTACCATCGGCATTATTTCTACATCTTTAGTCCATAACGCCAAATCTTTTGAGGCCCAGATCATGTCAATTCTTGATAATGTGGAGTGCCTTGCAGAATAAAAAGTAAACTGCCTACTTTTAGGATATTCTCTCCTCCATACATCTTCAAGAGTCTCTTGTTGAATCAACTCAAAAAAGAGCTTTGGTAATAGTCCTCTTTTCTTTTGTGCCATTGTAGTCTTTTTATCCAGTTCCAAGTCTGTCACTCCATTGAAGTCTCCAGCAAGAATTATCTGGTCATATGAAAGATCATCTAAATGCTTCCTCAAATCCTCAAAGAAGCTCTCTTTTGCACCGTTGGGTGCATAGATTCCGACTACCAACACTCTCTTTAAATTCCAAGTACATTCCACTGCTACAAATCTGGCTTCCACATCTTTCATTATGAATTTTGGTTGTAGCTCCTCTTTTACATACAACACCACTCCTCTTTTTTTCTTACTTGAGGCCGCTACAAAGTCTTTGCCCAATTTTCCCAGTTTTAAATATTTTACATCCTGTTTTCGAATATGAGTCTCTTGCAAACAAACAATATCACATTTTTGTTTTAGTAGTCAGTGAAAAATATTTTTTCTCTTGTTCGGTGAATTTAGTCCATTTACATTCCAAGATAATACTTTACACTCCATGTTCATAATCTTGTTGGTAAGTCTTTTTCATTGTCCCTTATAAATCGCTCCATCTCCCGCTCAGATCTGATACGCTTTTTAGCACCTCCAAATTTGAAGGACATACCCTCTGGATGCTCCCATCTGTACCTGATTTTCATGTCCTTCAGCATCTGGATTAGCGTTTTATATTTTTTCCGATCTAGTAACACTGATCTGGGTAATTCCTTCATTATAATAATTGTCTTGCCATCGATCTCCAATGGATCTTGAAACTGTTTAATCACAATCTTCTCTTTCATGTTTCTTGTTGTAAATTGTACAATCACGTCTCTTGGTACTTTTCTCTGGGTTGCAATTCTCGAATTCACACGATATGCCACATCTAGGATAGCCACAACATCCTCCTCCTCCTTCCCCAGGTATTCAGCTAACACCTCCTTCATCTGTTCTTGCGCTGTCTTTCCTTCCATTTCCGGCAGACCGCGAAATCTCAGCTGCTTCTCCATATGTCTACTTTCCGCAACCACCATCCTTCCCCTCATCAGTCTCATCTCTGTTTGTTGCGTATCTGCTAAGTTCTCCATCGCTCCTTCTACTGTTTTAACTCTCTGCTGCGTCCCTTGTAATTCACTTTGTATTGTGTCCATACCTTTCTTCACTTCTGACAGCTCCGATTTTACTTCTGACAGCTCCGATTTTACTGTCTGTTTAACCTCTTTAATCAGCTCCAATTTCATGTCTTTAAATTCTTTAATCACCTCCAAAAGTTTTTTATCCAGGTTTTCTATTGCCGATTGCCACTCTTTCTTCGACATCGTGGGGCTTGCTTTAGCTCGCTCCCACGAGTCCGCTCTCTTCCTTAGCTCCGTGGCGTTAAGTTTGGTACCTTTTTTATTTCAAATGTCCCGGTCTTCTTGCATAAATTAATTTTAAAGGGTCCAAAATGTCGGGCGTCTTTTCTCCATGGTCTCTCTATGATTTTGTAATCCAATATGGCCTACTTCCTTTTCCGCTGAGGCCGCGACCCTTCCCCTCTCAAAGATGGCGATTCCCTTCTTCCTGCCCTCCAGCAAGGGCCGCTTCTCTCCAGCCGCTCTATTGTTGTTACGCACTTCCTGTCTCCCGTCCTCCCACAGCAGATCTCGCGATGGTGTCTTTTTCTCACAGCTCCAAAGCCACAGGTATTCAAAACAATAGTCCAATTTCTTTAATAACTTCTTTAAACTTAGTCTCTTTTCAAATACAACTGCTGCCGAAGCTTCCCCTCCTTTTCGCTAGTCTGTTGCAGTTTAAAAATCTACTTTTTTTCCTCTCTGTTTTTATCAATCTGTCCCGTATCAGAAGATAGTGATCTTTACCTTCCCTTCACTTTCCTCGGGTTGTAATCGCTGTTTCGATCTCAAATTCTCCTTTCCACTTCTTCCCCCAATCGAAGCTTGGGTATGTAGGTCTTATGCCAGCCGAGTTGGCCCCAAAACTGCCGCAGAGATTGTAGCCGACCCGTCACAGGGTGGGACCTCAAGGATCGGGAGGGGGCCCGTTACGCAGAGCCCCCCCTCGTCCGAGATCTAACTCACCCTAGGGTCTTGAGCGTTCTTTGCCTGCTCTCCGCCTGAGAGCAGTCGGCCGCGGGCTATTTTCACCACGCCGGCCGCTTAAAACGGCAGTCCGGTCAGCTCCGCAAATGGAGCTGCGTTAGACCTCCATGAATCCCAAACCGGAAGACCTCCATATTTAAATATTCCTTATTTCTTTATTTTCAAAAATATTTCTGTAGATTTTTCATCAGAGATTAATGAATTTTCCATGCACCATTTCTTTTGATAATTATGTTGATTTTAGTTGTTCTGTTCTTTTGTATTGATTTAATGGCTCCCCTCCCCCATACTGGCTATATGTGTAGTAGCATGGTTTTTATATTGAACGTGTATGGTATTTCAAAGTACAATGTACGGAATTTGAATCTGTACTATATCTGTACAGCTAATATAAAGAGATCTTCAGGAGATGCTGCAAGTTGTGTTTGTTTGCCAGGATTTTTGATGGGCTAAAAACAGCAGGCATGTTGGGGGGAATATTTGAGGTTTATTATGTTATTTTGGTTCTAATTTGAAATGTTTTAATTATTATTGAAAGTTGCCTTGAGCTACAAGGGTATAAATAAATAAATAAACAAACAAACAAATAAGTAAAAGATGATGATGATGATAAATGTCAAGGGCTGGCTACCTAAGGATCAAAAAATCTATGCAGCTATAGCTACAATTTAGGGTTCTGTAAACTCTGGAGGAACCCCTGGTTTAAAGTTTTTTTAAATAAAAGATTGGTGGTAAACTCCCATAGAGCAAGAATGATGTCTGCCCATACACAGATTAAATTAACATGAGAGGGTGGGGGTGGTGTCAGGTCTGTTACCCACAGCACTGCCATATTTCTTTCTCACTACTGTTCTGCTGTAAGTGTCCAGTGTTGTTTTGTATGCAGGTTCACAGGGACAGATGTGGTTCCCAAGACAGCCTTATCTGAAGAGGCTCACAGAGACCTTGGAGCAACAACTTTCACATTTCCCAGCTTGTCTATACTAACTGGGCATACAGGGGGTGTGTGGAAAGGAGTGTTTGATATACAGTTGCAAAGAACTAACACGTCATACGGGGTGTGTGTGGAAAGGAGGGTTTGATATACAGTTGCAAAGAACTAACACGTCATTATCAACAAAGGCCTTGTGTTCAGCCAGACGCATTTGCAGCATTTGGATTATCTATGGACACTTGTACCTTGAATATATACTCTTCCAATAAAAACCTTTGACTCAAGAGATTTGGATTTCTTGCTGCAAGGGGTAGGAGATGAAATCAAAGTAACTTGACCTCCGTAGACTGACATTTTGTTGACAATCACTTCTCTCCCTAAACCCACACCCTGGAAGGATGGCTATCGGATATACACCGATGGAACCACCTGCTCCAGGACAGGTGGCTGGGGAGACCCCCTTTTCACCTGATGTCAGGAGTTTCCAACCGACTCTGGCTGGAGATGTGTCGTGGACTCAGCTGGGAGCCAGACTGCGGAGTGGAGTTTCCCATATGACTTGGACTTCCATACCCACACCATGACAGAGGGGACCCAGGCCCAGAGAGGGCAGAGAGAGGCGCTTGGGAACTGTGTTCACGCGCCCATCTGGATTGATCCTCCAGGATCCACACCTTTCCCCTATTGGGGAGGCCCCTGGGACAGGCACTAGCGTGGATCTAGTGTGGGAGGCTCTCCAAGAATCCACGGTGTTGACCAACACCGCCAGATTTAGCGCCATTCCCCAATTCGTGTGGGATGAAGTGGCAGGGTGTTTGGAGGAGGCGCCAGCGATGGCTGGTAGTGTGGGCGAGGGGCTTACGGACTGGTCGATTCCTTGCCACGAATTACAGAGCTGGGATAATATCTTTTTTTTGAAAAAATTTTATTGGGTTAGAATCCGTTATTTTTACATTTACATTCAATTTTCCCCAAATTTTTCATTTCTAACCCCCTCCCTTTCCCCCCTTTTGTTGACTTCAACAGTTTTCCAACCCTTTGTCCCTTTTCCCTTTCTTCTATTAAATTTCTCTATCTAAAACAAATATATATTCTCCATTATACTGAGCAGTACATCCTTAACTACTTTTCTTATTATATACCCAAACTGTAAGTCTTTGTTTCCATCTTAGATAAACAATTTATCCCTTTTTCCAATTTTGAATATTTCTATATATCATAAACCTATATATCATAAACCATAAAAATATTACACATTTAAATCAAACAATTTGACTTATTCTCTATATATTACTCATTCTATCTTTTTATGGTAATTCTATATAACTCTCGTCACATAGTCAATCAATTTGACTCGTCTGTACATTCAGTTTGGTGCATTATACAAATCTTATCAAAGAAAGAAAATATTGTTGATTACTCAATCCTTATATTTAATCCTTATCATTAATTATTTTCTATCAATATTCTATTTATTAACCTATATATATCTATATATATATATCAATCTGTTAATCTAACTGCTTATAAATTCACATTTATCTCTTCCCACCCCGGTAAAGTCACCCCCCTCTACATTTTATTATACTTCAGTAGTTCTCAAACTGCCACAGTTTTCCTCCCACCTCCCATTTCTTCTCCAGATATTGTTTCAGCTTCTCCCAATCTGTGTTAAACTGCCCTGAGTCCAGATTTCTCAGTTTTCTTGTCATCTTGTCCATTTCTGCCATGTACAGCAATTTGTAGGTCCAATCTTCAATAGTTGGCACTTCTTGTACTTTCCATTTTTGCGCATACAAAAGTCTGGCTGCTGCTGTCATATAAAATATCAACGTCCTATGATGGGCTGGAATTCCCTCCATTCCCAAGTTTAGTAGCAGGAGTTCTGGGTTCTTATTTATTTGAAATTGTAAAATTTCACTCATTTCTCTTATTATTTCCCCCCAGTACTGCCTAGCTACCTCACACGACCACCACATATGATAGAGGGAGCCCTCATGCTTCCTACATTTCCAGCATTTATTAGAAGTGTTCAAATTCCCTAGCGCAATCTTCTTTGGTGTCATGTACCAACGATAAATCATTTTGTAGATATTCTCTTTAATATTTGTACATGTCGTTGTCTTCATTGTAGTCTTCCACAAGTATTCCCATGCCTCCATTGTTATCTCTTTGTTAAAATTTATAGCCCATTTCACCATTTGTGTTTTAACTGTCTCATCCTCAGTATACCATTTCAACAGTACTTGGTATACCTTGGATATTCTTTTCTTGTCCTCTTTAAGAAGGGTCTGCTCTAGTTCCGAATTCTCTATTCGTATACCTCCCTTTACAGAGTCCGAGTTATACAAATCTCTGATCTGTCTATACTGGAACCAATCGTAGTTCGGTGATAGTTCCTCTTGCGTCTTTATTCTAAGTTTAGATGCTTCTATTTTAGTTATTTCTTTGTAAGTCAAACATTGTCGTTCGTTATCAACAGCTCTCGGGTCTATCACCTCATATGGGACCACCCACCAAGGAGTTCCTTCTTGTAGGTAAATTCTGTACTTCTTCCAGATTGTGTATAGACTTCTCCGTACAAAATGGTGCAGGAACATCGAGTTGACCTTTACTTTGTCATGCCATAGGTATGCATGCCATCCAAATATTTTTTTATATCCCTCTAGGGCTAATAGTTTCTTGTTCTTTAATGTCATCCACTCTTTCAGCCAAACTAGGCAGATTGCATCGTGGTAAAGTCTCAGGTTGGGCAGTTGCATTCCGCCTCTTTCCTTTGCATCTTGTAAAACTTTCATTTTCACTCGAGGCTTCTTGCCTGCCCATACAAAATCTGATATTTTCCTCTGCCATTTTTCAAATTGTTTAGAGTCTCTGATGATTGGTATTGTCTGTAGCAAAAACATCACTCTTGGTAACACATTCATTTTGACCGCTGCAATCCTACCCAACCATGACAGATTAAGCCTATTCCATTTAATCAAGTCTCTCTCAATCTGAGTCCATAGTTTTTCATAATTATTCTTGAACAAATCTATATTCTTTGCAGTCAGTTCAATTCCCAAATATTTCACCTTACTTGTTACTTCACAATCCGTTGTTTCCATTAACAATTGTTGTTTCTGCTTAGTCATATTTTTGCATAGTATCTTTGACTTCTTTTTGTTAATAAAGAAACCTGCCAAGTCTCCAAACTCCTTGATCTTATCTATCACTTTTGGCATGTTCTCCAGTGGGTCCTCTACAATTAACATTATGTCATCCGCAAATGCTCTGACCTTGTATGAATAGTCCTTTATTTTTATTCCTTGAATTTCCTCATCTTGTCGTATTTGTATCATCAAAATCTCCAATACTAAAATGAACAATAGTGGAGACAACGGGCAACCTTGTCTTGTTCCTTTGCTTATAGTCAATTTCTTAGTCAATTCATCATTCACCACAATTGCTGCAGTCTGGTCTCTGTAGATTTCCTTAATTGCTCTGATGAATCTTTCTCCTAATTGTAGCTTTTCCATAGTGGCAAACATAAAGTCCCAGTTTAAATTGTCAAATGCCTTTTCAGCGTCAACAAAGAAGAAACCAACCTCTTTATCACAACACTTATCATAATATTCAATAGCATCAATCACTGTCCTTAAATTGTCTCTTATTTGTCTGTCTGGCAGAAAGCCTGCTTGCTCCTCCTCTATAACTTCCGAAAGCCACCCCTTCAGTCTCTCCGCCAGTATCTTCGCAAAAATTTTATAGTCATTGTTGAGTAACGATATAGGTCTGTAATTTTTCACACTAGTCAAGTCTTGGCCTTCTTTTGGGATCAATGATATGTTCGCTTCAGACCAAGTGTCTGGAATCCTTTGATCCCTTAGAACTCCATTGATCACCTCCTTTAGGAATGGTGCCAGCTCATTGGCCATAGTCTTATAAAATTTAGCTGTAAGTCCATCTGGCCCTGGCGCCTTTCCTAGATTTGCAGATTGTATTGCCTTACTTATTTCCTCATCCGTTACTTCACTGTTCAGTTTATTTCTCCAAGCGTCCGAGATTTCTGGAAGTGTCATTTTCTCCAAATATGACGCTATTGAATCTTTATTTACTTCTTTCTTATTATACAGTTTAGCGTAGAATTTATAAAAGGCTCTACTAATGGTATTCTGTTCCAAATACGTTTTGTCATCTTCACAAATTTTATTTATTGTTTTCTTTTCCCTTCTCTTCTTCAGTTGCCATGCCAGGTACTTCCCAGGTTTATTTGCACCCTCAAACACTTTCTGATTCAGCCTTTTGAGATTCCACTCCAATTCTTTATTACTCATTGCTGTTAGCTGTTCTTGCAGTATTTTAATTTCCTGGTATAATTTCTTTTTCCCTGGTCTCTTTTTTAACTGTATTTCCTTAGTTTTTATTTTCTCCTCAATCTCTTGTCTCTTCTCCTCTTTCTTCTTTCTTGCTCTACCATTTAAGTCCGTTAGTATGCCCCTTATAACCGCCTTATAAGCATCCCAAACTTTATCAGTTGGTACTTCTTTATTCACGTTGTATTGTATGAAAAACTTTGTCTCTCTTCTCAATATTTCCATATTCTCTTTTTCCTGTAACAAATCCTCATTTATTCTCCATGCTTTCCTTTTTCTCCTTTTCCCTAGCTTCCACATAATTGGGTTGTGATCTGAGCCTACCATCGGCATTATTTCTACATCCTTAGTCCATAACGCCAAATCTTTTGAGGCCCAGATCATGTCAATTCTTGATAATGTGGAGTGCCTTGCAGAATAAAAAGTAAACTGCCTACTTTTAGGATATTCTCTCCTCCATACATCTTCAAGAGTCTCTTGTTGAATCAACTCAAAAAAGAGCTTTGGTAATAGTCCTCTTTTCTTTTGTGCCATTGTAGTCTTTTTATCCAGTTCCAAGTCTGTCACTCCATTGAAGTCTCCAGCAAGAATTATCTGGTCATATGAAAGATCATCTAAATGCTTCCTCAAATCCTCAAAGAAGCTCTCTTTTGCACCGTTGGGTGCATAGATTCCGACTACCAACACTCTTTAAATTCCAAGTACATTCCACTGCTACAATTCTGGCTTCCACATCTTTCATTATGAATTTTGGTTGTAGCTCCTCTTTTACATACAACACCACTCCTCTTTTTTTCTTACTTGAGGCCGCTACAAAGTCTTTGCCCAATTTTCCCAGTTTTAAATATTTTACATCCTGTTTTCGAATATGAGTCTCTTGCAAACAAACAATATCACATTTTTGTTTTAGTAGCCAGTGAAAAATATTTTTTCTCTTGTTCGGTGAATTTAGTCCATTTACATTCCAAGATAATACTTTACACTCCATGTTCATAATCTTGTTGGTAAGTCTTTTTCATTGTCCCTTATAAATCGCTCCATCTCCCGCTCAGATCTGATACGCTTTTTGGCACCTCCAAATTCAAAGGACAAACCCTCTGGGAGCTCCCATCTGTACCTGATTTTCATGTCCTTCAGCATCTGGATTAGCGCTTTATATTTTTTCCGATCTAGTAACACTGATCTGGGTAGTTCCTTCATTATAATGATTGTCTTGCCATCGATCTCCAATGGATCTTGAAACTGTTTAGTCACAATCTTCTCTTTCATGTTTCTTGTTGTAAATTGTACAATCATGTCTCTTGGTACTTTTCTCTGGGTTGCAATTCTCGAGTTCACACGATATGCCACATCTAGGATAGCCACAACATCCTCCTCCTCCTTTCCCAGGTATTCAGCTAACACCTCCGTCATCTGTTCTTGCGCTGTCTTTCCTTCCATTTCCGGCAGGCCGCGAAATCTCAGCTGCTTCTCCATATGTCTACTTTCCGCAACCGCCATCCTTCCCCTCATCAGCCTCATCTCTGTTTGTTGCGTATCTGCTAAGTTCTCCATCGCTCCTTCTACTGTTTTAACTCTCTGCTGCGTCCCTTGTAATTCACTTTGTATTGTGTCCATACCTTTCTTCACTTCTGACAGCTCCGATTTTACTTCTGACAGCTCCGATTTTACTGTCTGTTTAACCTCTTTGATCAGCTCCAATTTCATGTCTTTAAATTCTTTAATCACCTCCAAAAGTTTTTTATCCAGGTTTTCTATTGCCGATTGCCACTCTTTCTTCGACATCGTGGGGCTTGCTTTGGCTCGCTCCCACGAGTCCGCTCTCTTCCTTAGCTCCAGCTGGGATAATATCGATGTAGGGTCTACAGATTCTGCGACCCTGGGAAATGTGTCTGAGCAGCCCGGGGATTGGTGGAATGTCCTCATAGAGAAAGTTCAGGTGATGCACGATGAAATGTTAGCCTTACCAAAGGCTGGGTGGACAGTGTATTGGGGGTACAGTGCCCCTTAATACCCTTGGAAGCTCCAGATTTCTGCCAGGAGGCTTTGAAGTGCAGCGCAATCAGCACTGCTGGATTTACAAGGTGGAGAAGACCAAGTGGAAGGGTCCCTTCGGTCTACATCCTTGATATCCAGTTACCACAATACGTTGGCCTCCCCGGCTGGAGGGCCTCAAGAGGTGGGACTAGAGACCACACCAACCCTGGGTGCAGGGGCAATACTTGGATTCTCGGCCAAGGAACTGGAATGTGCCCAACAGTTACAGCAATTATGGGAGGAAGAGCTACGCAGAAATGCAGAGAGGGCCGCAGCAGAGGGGAAGATTAGGGCGGATAATGCTCGTTATGCCACCTTGGAAGCACAAGTGGAGCTCATGAGAGGGGAGTTAGCCCAGGCGGCCCAAATAATGGAACTTATGCTGGCTCAGCCTGCAGGACTACCTGCTCCGCCTCCGGTGTTACCCCCACCTCCTCCTCTTGTGCCTGTGGGGCCACCAGCTGTGATACCCGGCACTTCAGCCCCGAGAGATGCCGGGACCATGGGGCGAGGGGAGAAGAGGGGATGCTCAGCAAGCTAGACAGCCGGCTGCTCCTCCCAAGCCTTACCCTGCATGACTGAGAGATCAAATCTGGGGCCTCATTGCTCCCCCAGGCCCATGACCTCTCCCATGCCAGGGGCCCGCACCCCTACCAGCACCGGCCCCACGCATTCCACTGGCACCCAGACAGGTGCCGGCCGGACCGGCTCTTCCAGGACCACTGGGCCCCCCTCCACCTGTCCTGGATCCCATTCCTGTGGCAGTACCAGTAGAAGGCCAAGCGGGGGGAGTGGAGGTGCCGATGGGTTGGATTAAATTAGAAGTTACTTTTGATGGTGAACCCAGAAAGTTGGGATTTTTTATCGTGCAAGCGTTACAATTCTTCAACGAGTGAGGACACTTATTTCCTACGGAACAAAGTAGGGTCCCGATTGAAGGGGATAGCAGCGGAATGGTATGTGACTCTCTACGACATGGGGGCACCCGAGCTATGGGATTTGCAAGCCTTTATAGCCGCTCTAAGGGCCCAATATGAAGATCCCTTGGAAAGCGAGAGGGCTCGCACGGAGCTCAGAGCAATTCAACAATGCTCCAAACCAGTCAGGGAATACACAGCTAAATTCTGCCAGCTAGCAACTAAGTGCCCCAACTACCATGAGGGAGTGAAAATTGAATTGTTTCATAATGGGCTGAACCCAGAGTTGCTGGATAGGGCATTGATGCAAGACGACCCACCCACACTCTTGGGATGGATTCAATTGGCGTGTGAAGTTGAACATCGTACTCAGGTCATCCGCCTAGTAAAGCAGCACCAACTCGGGGGTCCGAAGAGACCTACCCCTACCCCCGGGAGAGGCCAAGGAGTGCAAGGAGGACCGGGATTAACTCGGGGAACCCGGAACAACCGGTGGAGACAAGGATTGTGCTTGCAATGTGGAAGGAGTGGACATTTCACAGCCCAATGCCCACTCAGAGCTATGGCAGATCAACCTCTGCAAAGGCCTATCCCAGCACCGTGTACGGGCAGGGCAGAGCGCAAACCTCCAGTGCAGTGGGGAAAATCAGACTCCGGTCTAGAAGCAGAGGAAATATTTGGAGAGAGCACTTACCCTGGCCAAGAAAGCCCACAATGCTCGCAGTCGGGAAATGAAGAGGATCTGTTGTGAAAAGGCCCCAACGCCAGATCAAAAATCAATCCACCCCTGGTGAAGTGAGAAAAAGGGGGGCCATACTGTTTATGCTTGTTGAACTGGTAAATCCTAAGCATGGGACACATGTAACGGTACATGCATGTAACAACGTTTGAAACAGAACCTGTGCCTACAGGTATGGGAGCGCATTGGGAGACCCAACCCTATATTGTTAGGCAAGTGGCGAAATATCCCTTAATTCTGGGCAGTCGCTGGCTCTGGGACCACAACCCCTACATCAAATGGTTGGAGGGAATGGTGGTTTTTAGTCGGGACCATTGCCAACACCACTGGTGGAATAAAGATTGGGTTGAAAAGGCGCCCTCAACTTTGGAAGTTGCCTTACTTACAGAGGAAGAGCTAACCATCATCCCTAACAAGTACAAGGATTTGGCGCAAGCGTTTAGTGAGGAAGAAGCAGATGGACTTCCTCCACATTGTACCACAGATTGTGCTATTAAACTAGTGCCAGGGGAAAAACTACCCAAGGGCCAATTATATTCAATGAGCCCGGCGGAACGTCAATAGTTGAGGAAATTTATAGACAAAAATCTCAAATGAGGATTCATCCATCCGGCTAGCTCCCCACATGCAGCTCCCGTGTTATTTGTAAAGGAAAAGGATGGGGGACTGAGACTATGCACAGATTTCCGAGGGATTAATGCAGTTTCCATATCCAATGCATACCTCATTCCCTTGATCCGAGACTTACTCAGCGTGGTGGCTCAAGGTAAAGTCTTTTCTAAGTTAGATTTGAAAGATGCCTATTTCCATGTGAGAATAAGAGAGGGGGATGAATGGAAAACAGCTTTCAATATGCCTCTGGGACAATATGAATACTTAGTCATGTCTTTCAGCCTTAAAGGTGCCCTGAGTGTGTACATGACACTCATAAATGAAGCACTACATGAGTACCTGTACAAAGGAGTAGTCGTGTACCTTGATGATGTTTTAATTTGTATACAAGATAAAGAATCCCATGTAGAGCTGGTCCGCAAAGTACTAAAGGCGTTAATTAAGCACAAGTTGCCTGTCAAATTATCCAAATGTGAATTCCACAAAGAGGAATTGGACTATCTGGGCTATCATATATATCTGGCCAGGGGCTAAAGATGGACCCCGTGAAGGTCCAAGCAGTTAATAGTTGGGCGGCCCCACTACTAGAAAGCAACTGTAGTCGTTCCTGGGGTTCGCAAATTTCTACCAACCTTTCATACAGAACTTTGCTCAGATTGCTTTACCTTTAACTGATTTACTGAAAACAAAGGGTAAGGAAGTGCAAGCTGTCAGCTTGTGGCTAGATAAGGCTCTTCCTACAGGTTCCCTTTCAAAAGCAAACAAGAGTCCATTGATTGAATAAGGAAACTTTACTGCAGAAAAGGTCCATTATAGTCCACTGTCCTGAATAGAAGACTCAGGATGGTACACAGTCATTGTTACCAATGAAGGGCAAAGCATGAGGTACAGAGTAACAGTTCCCATCTGCATCAGCCTCCCCCCACAGTTCTCAAAACTGCCCCCCTTAAAATAGATCCCCCCCTGGTTTATATGGGTAACGAGTATGGAAAGCTTTGGTTAATCTAGGAGCTTGAACATGTACAGAGTTCACCCACTCATCGTATCCAGAATCAAAGTCCTTCCACCTAATGAGGTAAAAAAGCTGATTCCGTTTGAATTTAGAGTCCAAAATTTGTTGCACTTCATAGTGTATTTGGTCGTCTATCAAAGTTGGAATGGGTGGAGCTTTGATGTGCCACTTGTCGTCTTTTAAGGAGACTGACATGAAATGTATCATGAACATGGCGCAAGTTCTTGGGTAAACTTATAGCAACAGTCACTTTATTGATTACTTTGCGCACAGGGAAAGGCCCAAGGAACTTTAACGCTAGTTTGCGGCTTGTCTGAGCTAATTTCAGGTTCTTGGTGGAAATATAAACATGATCTCCAGGTTGTAAATCCCATTCGGGCGCACGATGGCGATCTGCGTACTTTTTGTAATCCAGTTTGGCTTTTTCGAGGTGTTTTTTAATAAGAGTCCATTGCTGCGTGGCCTCCCCCCACCAGGAAGATACATCAGGCGAACTAGAGGAATGGAGAGGGGGAGTGTCCAACGGGAAGGGATTGAAGTGAGCTCCATATACAATTTTGAAAGGGGCCTCCCCAGTGGAAGCATGCACACTGTTGTTGTATGAGAACTCAGCTAAAGGAAGAAGGTCCACCCAATTATCTTGTTGGAAATTAATGTAGCAATGAAGGAACTGCTCTAAAATCTGATTAGTTTTTTCGGATTGTCCGTCGGTTTGTGAGTGGTGGCTTGAGCTGATTCCTTGCTCAATATTCAACATTCGCAAAAGCTCCCGCCAGAAGTTGGCAACGAACTGTCCGCCGCGATCCGAAATCACCTTGGACGGAAAAGAATGTAATTTTACGATGTGTTTTAAGAATAAATCCGCCAGTTTCCGAGCGGTGGGTATAGCAGTACATGGAATAAAATGAGCTTGTTTGGAGAACAGATCTACCACGACTAAAATGCAATTATGTCCTTTCGAAAGGGGTAAATCAGTGATAAAGTCCATAGATATTATTTCCCACGGTCTGTTAGGCGTTTCCAATGGTTGTAGGAGGCCTGGAGGTTTCCCTTTCCGGGTTTTGGCGCTGAGGCAAATGGGGCAGGAGCTAACGTATAGGGAAATGTCTTTGCGCATGCCCGGCCACCAGAATTGCCGTTGTATTAGATGCAACGTTTTCAGATACCCATAATGACCAGCAGTGGGGGCATCGTGACATCGTTGTAATACCTCCCGTCGGAGGCTGTCCGGGACATAAAATTTGCTTCCAGCTAGCCAATCCCCCTGTGGGGATTGAGCCAGTTTGCTTTTAGGCACTTTATCCCCCTCCTTTTCCACCTCAGCTTTAAGTTTCGATTTCCACTCCTGGTTATGCGGGAGGGGCTGGCTTGCGCGGCTGCGGGTAGTCACCACGCCTCCCAATTGCGTAGGGGAGAAGACCGTGTCTACAGTCTCCTCCCGTTTGCTCTTGTGTTGGGGCATGCGCGATAGGGCGTCTGCAAGAAAGTTAGTCTTGCCCGGGAGGTAATTTAAAGTGAAATTGAATTTGGAAAAGAATTCTGCCCATCGTAATTGTTTGGCATTCAGTCTGCGAGGGCTTCGAAGGGCCTCCAGATTTTTATGATCTGTCCAGACCTCGAAGGGATATCGTGCCCCCTCCAGCCATTGTCTCCAGTTAGTGAGGGCTGTTTTTACTGCAAAAGCTTCCTTCTCCCACACATTCCAATTCCTTTCTGCTTCTGAAAATTTCCTTGACAGGAATGCACAAGTCCGTAGTTTCCCATCCTCCCCCTTCTGCAATAATACCCCTCCTATCGCCGCATCGCTGGCGTCGACTTGTACTATGAAAGGGTAATTTTCGTTGGGGTGGCAGAGGATGGGTTCTGTTACAAATTGCTCTTTTAGGCGTTCGAAAGCAGTTTGGCAATCGGATGTCCATTGTATTTTGGAGGAGGGTTTTTTAGCCTGGTCCCCTTTATTTTTAGTCCTTAACAATTCGGTTAAGGGGAGCGTGATTTGGGCAAAGTTTGCTATAAAGTCTCTATAGAAGTTGGCAAAACCCAGGAAGGACTGCAGTTCTTTGCGGGTGGTGGGAGTTTGCCAGTCTTGGATCGCTTGTATTTTGGCTGGATCCATTTTTAACCCCTCTTGGGAGATACAGTACCCAAGGTAAGTGAGTTCAGTTTTGTGGAATTCACATTTGGACAACTTAATGGGTAGTTTATTATTCATCAAAGTAGACAGGACTTTTTGCACCATTTGAATGTGTTCCTCCTCCGAGTCCGAATAAATTAATACATCATCAAGGTACACCACTACACCTTTATAGAGGAATTCGTGTAGAACTTCATTTATCATGGACATGAATACAGACGGGGCTCCCGCCAATCCAAAGGGCATAACTAAATATTCATACTGTCCGAGGGGTGTATTAAATGCGGTTTTCCACTCATCCCCTGCCCTGATACGGACGTGGAAGTAAGCATCTTTTAAGTCTAATTTTGTAAAGATCTTACCTTGGGCCACGATGTTGAGAAGATCTCGGATGAGCGGGATGGGATAGGCGTTGTTGGTGGACACAGCATTAAGTCCTCTAAAGTCCGTGCACAGCCGAAGTCCCCCATCTTTTTTCTTCACGAAGAGTACCGGAGCGGCATGGGGGCTATTGGCTGGGCGGATGAACCCTCTTTGAAGATTGGTGTCGATGAATTTTCGGAGCTCCTCTCGTTCATGGAGACTCATGGGATAGAGTCGTCCTTTGGGCAATGAGGCTCCAGGTACAATTTCCACCGCACAGTCAGTTCGTCGGTGCGGGGGTAAAGTATCAGCTTCTTCTTCGGAGAAAGCATTCAGAAAGGGCCAGTACGGTTCGGGTATTTGGTTTATTTCTTCTTGGGTGAGAAGAGCCTTCTCGGTGTGAGTTGGATCACTACCCCAGTTTTGGTTCCAGCGATGGTTGTTACAGTTGGCGTGACTGAAAGTGACGCATCCTTCTGCCCAATTTATGTAGGGATTGTGATCACATAGCCACTTGCTGCCTAGAATTAACGGGTATTTGGCAGTGGAGCTGATGACAAAAGACCTTTTCTCCCAGTGTTGGCCCATGCCGGTGATTACTGGAATGGTTTCGGTGGTAACAGGGTTCATATTGGTGCCATCCATTTGTTCAAAAATTATTGGATTTTGCAATTCACGAGTTGGTAGAACTAGTCCGTTGACTAGGGCTGGGGCGATGATGTCTCTTGAGCAGCCCGAGTCGATGAGGGCTTGCACTCGGATGTGCATCTTCCTCTCCGGGTTAAGTAAAGTCACTGGCATGAATAAGATGGACCCAGGTGGCCGGTTCCGTGCAGGGACGGGCTTGGGGTGGATCTGTCGTTTGGGCCCTTTTACGACAGATCCATCTCGTTTCCCGACTGGGGGCTTTCTGGATTTACCTCTGCGTTTGGGGAAGCGGGGTCGTATTCCATAACTTCTTCCACTTCCAGCCCTCTTTCTGAGGCGGGCCTTTGGGAAGCGCCGCGGCCTCTGTTCGCTCGTGGTGCGGGAATCGGGCATTGGAGAGTAGGAAATGGAGCCAGGGTTGGACGCCGTAGTTGAAGCGGAGGTCTTTGCACAGGCCGGTAGGGGCATTGTGCTGCAAAGTGACCGGCTTGTCCGCATTGCAAACACAGCCCTTGTTGCCATCTAGCATCTCTCGCTCCACGAGTGGCGTATCCAGCTCCCCGTCCTCCCTTCTGTAAAGTCAAGGGTCTTCTTTGTCCCGTTTGTTGTTGTTGTTCAACCAAACGGACTTCCAAAATGCGATTTTCGACTTCGCATGCAAGTTGGATCCAACCTAACAACGTAGGGGGATTGTCCTGCATAAGGGCTCTGTCCAGAAGTCTCGGGTTTAGCCCTTGCTTGAACAGGATGATTTTGGTGGACTCCTCACACCTAGGGCATTTGGCAGCTAATTGTCGGAATTTCGTAATATAGTCCCTTGCCGACATGCTGCCTTGTTTAATGGCTTGCAATTCTGTTCGGGCCCTGGTTTCCTCTAAGGGGTCTTCGTATTGTGCTCGAATAGCATCCACCAACCCCTGGAGAGTATTGAGTTCCGGGGCCCCAATATTGTATAAACCTACATACCAGTCCGCTGCTTTGCCTTGTAAGCGGGAGCCGAGATGCTCAATTTGACTGGCCTCGCTGCCGAAGAGGTGTCCCCACCGGTTGAAGAATTGCACGACTTGCACTAGGAAAAATCCCAGTTTGGAGGGATCCCCATCAAAAGTAGCTTCCAGTTTCACCCAGCCCATCGGGAGGTCTTGTCTCGGAGCCGGTGCTGGGTAGAAGTCCGTCGGAAGCATCAATGGCACTTGAGGTACGAGGGGAAGTGGTTGGGGACCCGGTTGTGGTAGCGGCGCTGGTTGCGCTGGCGGCGGCATCACCGGCTGAGCTGGCGGTGGTGGCCTCTGCTGGGCTGGCGGTGGTGGCCTTGGCTGGGCCGGTGGCTGTAGCCGTGGCCGGGCAGGCTGCTGCAACCTTGGTCGGGCTGGTGGTGGCAATACCGGAGGTGCCGGCAGTAGCGGTTGAGGTGGAGGTGGCCGGTGCGGTTGAGTAATGACCGGCCGCTGAGGGGCGGGTTGGTGGGGTCGTAGTGGTGTAGGCCCCACCGGTTGGTTCGGAGGTGGTAATACGGGTTGATCAAGTGGCAAACGTATCGGTTGCTGCAAAGGGGTTAGTTGCGGTCGAAGCGGAAGGGGCCGCAGCGGCGAAGGCCTGATGGGTGGTGGGCCGCGCGGGCTTGCACCTCCCGGCGTCGTGACTCTGGGAAGCAGAGGCTGGTCTTGTGGTGCCGGTAGACCGTCCCTCGGGGTTTGCTGAATGGGAACCACTTCTAGCGGTTGTTGCGGCAATTCCTCCCCAGGAGGAGCCGGAGGCTCTTCCGTCTGATCCGGCCGAACCGTTATTGGAGAAGCGGGAGGGGGTATAACCGTCGTCTCGGTTGGACGGGTTGGCCCTTCTTCCCCTTCTCTAGGCACCTCAGCTGGAGTCTCCTCGGGAGGTGGATCCCCGTCCGATTTAGGGGGTTCCGTTGGAGTCTCTCCAGGTACCTCAGCTGGAGTATCCCCGCTAGGCGGAATTTCGTCTAATCTAGGGAGTTCCGCGGGCGGTTCTCCCGGTTCTCCAGGGTAGGATTCCTCCTCTCCCGAAGGCAGCGGCTGCTGCGGGGCGTCCTCCACTGGATAGGACATAACGCTTTGGAGGGTGGCTATTTGTACAGCCATTTCTTCAGGTGATAGTCTCTCTCCTGCCCCCATCGCTGAGATTAGGTGAATGGCATGAGCCAAACTTTCCTCCATATCGATCAGCCTAGCTTCCAACTGTTGCATTCGGCTTGGACCCGGTTGCCCCATCACGGAACCTCCCTCGGTTGTACTCACCGGGGAAAACGGCCCCCAAGGCGGAGGATCTCCTTGATCGACTCGCGATCTCGCTGCTAGAATTCCTTTGGCTAGACCCGTCACTGCCGAGATGCCGGAATCTACAGCATGGGTGCGACTTTGCATCTGCACCCAACTTTGTTCAGGAACTTCCGTTGGCTCTTTCCATGGGGCAAGTTCCGAATAATCCCAACTCAGGGCGCCGCGGCGGGATGTGTTCCCGTCCGTCTGTTCGGTCGTCCTGTTCCAAAACAGCCACGGTTGGCTGCTATCCAGCTCAGGGACAGTCTCTAGGCTTCGGCGCCCGTCCATCGAAACTCTTGGATGTAGTCCTCCGGCCCGGCGCTCTCGCGTTTCTCGGGGTCTGGCTCCCCACTCCGACGGGGTGGGTAACGAGATCAAGGGGAGAGCGGCAGCCGTCGGCCTTGTCCCCTCACTGCCGAGGTTGATGAGAGGCGGTGTAGAAGTCGAAGCTCCAGCCCCGGCTGGCACCGGTTCCTGAGATTCTTGGGGTTGCGCTGTTTGACTGTCGGGGGACGCATACGGATCAAACAAAGGATCCCTGTCCAGGACTACCTTGGATTCCGCTGGGCCCGACTCAGGCATGATTGGTAACAAAATGTCAGCTTGTGGCTAGATAAGGCTCTTCCTACAGGTTCCCTTTCAAAAGCAAACAAGAGTCCATTGATTGAATAAGGAAACTTTACTGCAGAAAAGGTCCATTATAGTCCACTGTCCTGAATAGAAGACTCAGGATGGTACACAGTCATTGTTACCAATGAAGGGCAAAGCATGAGGTACAGAGTAACAGTTCCCATCTGCATCAGCCTCCCCCCACAGTTCTCAAAACAACATCTTTCAGTCTTGGGAAGCTGCTCTCCTTCAAGGCCAATGCTTGGTGGAACGGTGTTAGACAAAACAGTCTCCTCCGGTGGGAAAGCTGCCTGGGAACTGGTGCACCTGCGGGGAAAAGCACTTAGACACTAGAAGCATTAGAAAATGGAGTCAGTACAGTTTAAACACACACTGGACCTGACACAAGCAAACAAACCCCAGGCTAAATTAAACTGGACCATAGAATGTCAGCAAGCCTTTGAAGGCTTAAAAGGCAAATCCACCTCCGAGCTGGTGCTACAGCATCCAGATGAGAATCGTAAATTCATTGTGCAGGTAGATGCGAGCGAAACTGCCATGGGGCGGCGGGTGCTACTGCAGCAAGATGAGACTAACAAATTACACCCCTGTGCCTATCTTTCAAAAAATTCACGGAGGCGGAATGAAATTGGAGTGAATGAGAAAAGGAAGCTTTTGCAGTTAAATTAGCCCTCACAACTTGGAGACAGTGGTTGGAGGGGGCCCGCCATCCATTCGAGATCTGGACGGATCATAAAAACTTAGAAGCTATCCGCACCCCCACCGGCTCAATGCTAAACAGCTTCGGTGGGCAGAATTTTTTTCCAAATTCAACTTCACCCTGAATTATTTGCCTGGGAAGTCTACTTTCCTAGCAGATGCTCTATCACGCATGCCCCAACATGACAGCAAGAGGGAGGAGATCATTGACACTGTCTTCTCACCCAATTGGGAGGGGCTGTGACTACACGTAGCCAATCATCCAAAGAGCAAACCAAAGAGAAACTTGATCCCAGTGACTGGAGAGAAAAAGTGAAAAGCAAGGTGGAAAAAGAGGGGGAGGAAGCGCCCACTGCAGAGCTCAAACAAACGGAGGAGGGCGAATGGCGCAAAGGCTCTAAGCTGTATATACCCTTAAGCCTAAGGAAGGAAGTGCTTCAGCAATGCCACGATGCCAAATTGGCTGGACATTTCGGCTACCTCAAAACCCTCCACTTAATGCAAAGGCAATTTTGGTGGCCAACTCTGAGACGGGATGTCTCACAATACGTATCCTCATACCCTGTGTGTATAATGGCCAAATCCAGGCGGGGGAAGCCTCCAGGACTATTGCAACCACAAGAGACTCCCTCTAGACCCTGGGCAGTGATCACAATGGACTTTATAACTGATTTGCCGTCCTCGAAGGGCTGCATTTTAGTAGTGGTGGATTGTTAGCTTTTGCCCTTTAGCCAACAGTTCACTATGCGAAAGGGGGGATCTTTAGTATACCTTCAACTGAGTCAGATTTTCCCAAATGAAGAGAGAGCAAGGATACAACACAGGCCTGGACATGAATTTCAGTAAGTTTTATTCAAATCATTTTGCATAGGTTACATAGACTTTAAGTATCGTGGTACAGCATGGTCTTAGCATTGCAATAGCTTGATTAACAATACAACAAGAACAAGGCATAGTAAATCATCTTACCAATCCTGGAGATGTCCCAGAGATTCTCGTTGATGGAAAGAATGGGAGAGCGCTTTGCCAATCTGAAAGGAAAAGGAGAGAGATAGCAAGGAGGTATTCCTTCCTTTCTCTCCTCCTAGCTTCTTAGACTCCATGATTTTCTTGCTCATTTTTATACAGTTTTGGCCTACATCATCCCATTCAAATTCACCAATGAGATTCTTCAGAGTCATTCCTGGCACTGGAAATCACCTAAAAATTGTAACATTTGCAGAATTTGCGCTGAGATCGTGACATCTGTAAAACGGTCAGGTCATTCTGATCCCTTAGTATTTGTTATCATTACTCATATGAATATCATGTATCAGCAAAAATCCCCTAGATCTTAGCTTATTGCCATGTTTCCATTCAAAGGTTCATTTGGACTCCATTTTGTTTGGTTCAGTATATCCTGAGTTCCTTATGATTAAGGCCTATGTGATTGATATATGTATAGTGATTGCTGAGTTATTTCATGTAGAGATATAATGAGATTGATTGAGCTGTGAATATATGGATATATGTATGCATGTATGTGTGTTTCCAGCAAAACAATCATGTGGTTAGTGTCAGCGTGATGTTATAGTCAAGGCAGTGTTTCTAAGTGACTTGAACTAGTATTGGACTGTTAGAGTTTCCTTTTAAGACCAAAAGATCTTAAAAGAATCTCTCTTGCTGTGGATTTTCCTCTTTTTCCTCTCTTTAATTGTGTTCTCATGATTGCTAGTGTTTTCCTTCTTTAGACATAAGAGTAGATGTGAAAGTTACTGTGTTTTAACGTCTTTGAATCTTAAAAGTTAGAGAGAGAAAAGTTATCAGTTTAAAATAAGCCTCTGAGTTTATTATCCGTCAGCCCCCCCCTTTCTGCTAGGTTTCTGTGACACTGGGCATGGTCAGATTCTGGCCGACTGACAAGATACTGACCTGCCATCGATTTTTGCTTCTGTACACTGGCTAATGCAAACAGCAAAAGCAAACACTACTTGTCCTCTCCTGTTCAGAATATGTCGTTTTGGAATCTGTCCCAAATGAGCATAGCTTAATGTCAAGTAAAATATTCTGGTGCTTTTTGTGCTTAAAAGAAAAATGGAGATCAGGATTATAGAAAATAGGCTGGCTTCACTATACAGGAATACAACAGGATTTATTCTCCAAACAAGCTTACTTTATTCCGTGTACCACCATTCCTACTGCAAAAAAGCTAGCCCGTTTGTTCATGAAGCACATAGTCAGACTTCATTCTTTTCCCTCCAAGGTTATATCAGATCGAGGCGTACAATTCGTTGCCAACTTCTGGCGGGAGTTACTACAGATAGCGGGCATTGAACAAGGGTTAAGCTCCGTCAACCATCCGCAAACCAACGGGCAGTCGGAAAGAACAAAGCAGGTGTTAGAACAGTTTCTCAGATGTTACATCAGTTACCAACAAGATAATTGGGTAGACTTTATTCATTATGCTGAATATGAGTACAACAACTCGGTTCACAGTTCTACCGGAGAATCCCCTTTCAAAATAGTACAAGGCTATGAAGGGAAAGCTATACTTTTGAAACCACTCCGGTTACCCAAAAACCAGGGGATTTGGGAGAATGGTGGTCTTCCCTAACAGCGCAATGGGAAATCATCCAAGAAACCTTAAAAAAGGCCAAAGAGGATTTCAAGAAATATGCAGATCTCCACCGTGTGGAGCAGTGGAAACTGCAACCTGGAGACAGAGTCTGTTTCCACCAAATATTTCAGAAGCGAGCAACCCTGCAAAAAACTAGGACTGAAGTACATGGGTCCTTTTCCTGTAAAAAGAGTGATTAATGAAGTAACTGTAGAGTTGGAATTACCAAAAAACCTACGACAAATGCACTCTACCTTTCACTTCAGTCTACTAAAGAAAGCACCATCACCAGATGAATGGCATCCAGAAAAACCAGTGCCCCCCGACCCTCGTGGATGGACAAGTACACTATGAGGTGGAGGAGATATTGGACTCCAAACGAAAACATAACAAACTGTATTATCTTATCAGACGGAAAGAGTTTGATGAAAGCTTTAGAAAGTGGGTAGAATCCTCTCATGTACAGGCCCCAAAACTCAGCCAAATTTCACAAAAAATACCCCGACAGGGTGGGGGCTGGAAGTTGAAGGGGGCTTTTGGAGGGGCAGAAATGTCAGGTCTGTTACCCACAGTGCTGCCATATTGCTTTCTCACTATTCTGCTGTAATTTTCCAGTGTTGTTTTGTATGCTGGTTCACAGGGACAGATGTGGTTCCCAAGACAGCATTATCTGAAGAGGCTCGCTGAGACCTTGGAGCAATACCTTTCACATTTCCCAGCTTGTCTATACTAACTGGGCATATGGGGGGTGGGGTGGAAAGGAGGGTTTGATATACTGTTGCAAAGAACTAACACGTCATTCTCAACAAAGGCCTTGTGTTGAGCCAGACGCATTTGCAGCATTTGGATTATCTATGGACACTTGTACCTTGAATATATACTCTTCCAATAAAAACCTTTGACTCAAGAGACTTGGATTTCTTGCTGCAAGGGGTGGGAGATGAAATCAAAGTAACTTGACCTCCATAGAGGTCAATCAAAGTAACTTGACCTCCATAGACTGACATTTTGTTGACAATCACTTCTCTCCCTAAACCCACACCCTGGAAGGATGGCTACCAGATATACACCGAAGGAACTACCTGCTCCGGGACAGGTGGCTGGGGAGACCTCTTTTTCACCTGATGTCAGGAGTTTCCAACTGACTCTGGCTGGAGATGTATCGTGGACTGAGCTGGGAGCCATACCGTGGAGTGGAGTTTCCATTATGACTTGGACTTCCATACCCACACCACGATACCCCACCATTTTAGGGGTGTGCAGTTCGGAAATTCCAATCCCGAAAAAATCCCGAATCACCCTGATTCGGGGTGATTCGGGGAATCCTGAAACATGAAAACATTAATGGATCGTGCAAGACGGATATGTGAGCCGCACTTTCTCAATGAGGAAATTAATCATCTAAACCACGCACTTCAGGCAAATGGCTACTCCAGAAATGAAATCCGAAGAGCAATCAAACCCAGGATGAATCAAACAACCAAGGAAAAACAGTCTCCTACAGGAAAAGTGTTTTTGCCATATATCAAAGGAATTACTGATCAGATGGGAAAGCTTATGAAAAGCATAACCTTCAAGCAGTATTCAGACCCACCCGAAAAATACAACAGATGCTACGATCAGCAAAAGACAGTAGAGACCCCCTCACCTCTGCAGGAGTATACCGTATACCCTGCAGCTGTGGACAAGTTTACATCGGGACCACAAAGCGTAGCATCCAGACAAGAATAAAAGAACATGAAAGACACTGCAGACTTGGACAACCTGAAAAATCAGCAGTGGCTGAACATAGCCTAACGCAAACAGGGCACAGTATCTTATTCCAGGACACCAAAATACTGGACAACACTTCCAACTACTTTGTCAGACTGCACAGGGAAGCCATTGAAATTCACAAGCATAAGCAAAACTTCAACAGGAAAGAAGAAACCTTAAGAATGAACAGAGCATGGTTTCCAGTTCTGAAAAACACCAGGCTAACAAAACATTCTATCCCCAACAATAGCCCTGCAGAGAAGATTAGCACATCAAGTACCAATCCATATGCAAAAGAACCTCCTCAGGACACAGTGAAGCCTCCCGCCATTAGCATTCCACACCCTGGGAAACTCTTACAGGATGACTCAGCTCAACCCCACCCCTCCTGAGATGATACAAATGACCTACATCTTTTCCACACTGTGACACTGAGAGATCTCTGTCTTTTGGTGCTACACCTCTGAAGATGCCAGCCACCGCTGCTGGCGAAACGTCAGGAACTACAATGCCAAGACCACGGCAATACAGCCCGGAAAACCCACAACAACCATCGTTCTCTGGCCGTGAAAGCCTTCGACAATACATAGGAGCTGGATTTCTTCAGTGTCTGAAGTATTACATTACCCAGTATTTTGTCTGCCCAGTGTGTGAACTCCAAAGCTGTTTCCCATACTGCCTTTGAACTTGTGCTTTAGGAGGGAGAGGGTTGTTTGAGCATATTGCCTTGTAATGGCCTTAAGACTTATTCCTTTCAATGAGAAGTTACCATGCTCATCTGCATTTTACTACATGCTGAAATGAATCCAGGGATCTATCTGCCATAACCTGTCATCCATAGTCTGAAACCTATCCATCGTGGAGGGCGTGGGTTTCCAAAGGCTGCTTCAGCACTTTGTCCCATGGTTCTCCATGCTGTCAAGGCATTGAGTCCTGCCTGACCTCTACCAGTCCATGTGAGACATGCTGCTCAGGGAGCTGTTGGCCACCAAAGGCTGTACTGTCCACTTCATGGCTGACTTCTGGAGTAGCTGCCATCACAGGCACCTTTCATCAAAAAGCCAAAGCTCAAGGAGATCAAGCTGGGGTTACAATGAAACACCCTATAATCATGTATAAATTGTCAATTTCAATATTATATTCCACACAGTACGTATTTGTTACAGTTCATTAGATACAAATAATCACATAGTCCAGTTCCCCATTGTATTTACTGGGTATAAATCATTTTGTCCTTTTCGATTTTTATATTGTCTTTCATGAGCACAGTTATACTGCAGCCTGGATTTGAGAAAGGCTTATGGGAAGAAATAAAAAAATGGGCCAGAGGAAGACAAGACTCGAAACGAGCCGATAACAAAAGAGCCGGCAAAGCTCGTAGCCAACACTGCCAACACCTTTGAAGTACTGCCTTCACCTCACTGCAATGGAGGAATACAAACAGCTTGCATAGACTTTATGCAAGCGATTTTGTGTGCTTGAGAAAGACGATATAAAAATCAGGAAGGACACCATGATGCAGCCAGTGGTTACCCGTTGTTCTCTCCCAGGCAAGGTCCTGAACATTCCCTCTTTTGACCTCTCCCTCTCTGTAACCGCTCCATCCCCTCCCAACGACCTCGCCTCTCCTGCCCCCCATTCTTTCCATGAAGGCCAGATGGTGGGTGATGCCAGCTGCCGCCGCTACCCATCTCTGCTGCTGCTGCTGATCGTGGTAGGGCAACACAACACGGGGGTCCCTATCTATGGGTTCCTGCTGATGCTTCTGGGCATGGGGGGGAATGGGTCCCTCCCACCCTTTCCATGAAGGTGGAAAAGTGGGCACCATACTTCTCCCGCTGCTTCTTGACATGAGGGGTGGCTCAAAAGCTTTTGCAGATACAGTTTTGCAGAAAGATAAGGTGCACTCCCATCCATGGACACCTGCTGTTGCACCTGTGCATGGGGGCAATGGGTCCTGCAACTCACTTCCTTTCCAAGAAGGCAGGAAGGTGAGTGATGCTGGAGACTGTTGGAATATATGTGTGTTGTAAGGTCTGAGATTCAGTCATTATGGGGTTAATGTGTTTACCTACCATGCTATTGTTTAGATTGACCTGGAAGGGGAACCTGGCTCAAAGCCAATAATCTGCAAGCCCGGGAAACTTGAGAGTGTTTGTAAACTGTTATTGGTCAACAGGTCAGGTGACTTTCTTTCTAGGGTCAAGAAGAAGGAGGAAGAAGAAGATTCTCCATTCTGTTATCCCAGCTCTTTGTTGTAAACAGCTGTGAGAATGTAGCTCCAGGCATTTATTATTTTGTAGGCAACCTGTGACCCTTTTCCTTTAGTAGTAAATGTTTTTTTTAAAAGCTAAACTCGTGTACTGACTCTCTATTGATTCAAGATCCATTGCACCTCTGAAGAAAAGCTATTTTTAAACTTTTTCCCCAACAAAGTGGTAGCAGAGCTTATGGTTTTGGTGTTTTGTTTTGCTAAACAAGCAAATGATTTTAATGGATCTTTAGAGAGAGACTAAGCTAGATAGGCACAAAGGCTCAGATTTTTTTCCCTACCAAACCTTTTTGCTGCAAATTTCAGTTGTAACTGGGGGGGGGGGAAGAGAAGTCTCCTTTAAGATCTTGCAGTCTTAAGAGATTCTTTAAAACCGGTCTGCACTGAGAGAAACTGCAGCTGAGAAGTATTTGAAGTTTTTTTTTTCTTTCACCCGGAATGGAGCAAAGGAGCCAGCAGCCAGCAGCAGAGAACAAAGGAGATCGTTAACTCCACGTGTGCCTGATTCCTCATAAGCTGAAAGATGAATTCTTCAAACCAGGGTGTTGTGAGTAAACCAAAGCCCTTTGAAGTCAGCCCAGGAAATTTTAATATGCCTCATTTAAATAAGAGCAACTATACTTGGTGGCTAGCCTTATTAATAACCGAACTCGAAATGCATAATGCTGAGGACATTCTAACTGCAGACATCCGAACTAATCCTCAGGCAAAGTTTGAATTTACCAGGAAAAATGCTCTAGCCAAAACATTAATCATGACCTCAGTAGCTCATTATGAAGTCCAGGACTTACACACCTTTGATACTGCAAAAGAGATGCTTGAAGCTTTAAAGAAACGTTATGAAGGACAGACCTCCACCAAGGTCCTCTATCTTAAAACAGAGTTGTTTGATTTTAAAATTAAAGAAGGGGATTCTATACCTGCCCAATTGCAAAGGTTTATGAGACTTTATAGAGAGCTGAAAGAACTCGGAGAAGCTCCAAGGGAAAAAGATGTTGTTGCCTTGCTGAAAAGTTTACCAAGTAGCTATGATAATTTAGCACTTCTCTTGAGACAAAGAGAATTTAACACTGGAGCAATTGTTGACAAGTTTAAGAGAGGAATTGGATTTTTAGTTCTTGTTTTTATCGATTTTAACTGTTCGCCGCCCAGAGCCCCTGGAAATGGGCGGTATATAAATTGAAATATAAAATAAAAAAATAAATAAGGAAGGAAGGAATTTACAGGCTGTGTCTGATGGAATGACTGTTTTGAATTTGGGAAATGGATATAGAGGCAGACAGACTAACTGCTTTTCTTGTGGAGGAAGGAACTACATGGCCAGAGATTGTGCATTAAACTGAGTGAATAGTGGAGCGGCCATTGCTAGCAGATCAAATGCACGTTACCCTAGTACAGAGACTCATGGTGAAAGAGTGCCATCTCGTGGCAGAAGAAATTATAGCAGCAAAGGAATTTTACATCTGGAAGCAGAGGGAATGTGTCTAGAGGTAGATTTCAGAGAAATGGCAGGAGTGGTTGTGCACAAAGAGTTTTTGATGATGAAGATATTCAGGATAAGAAATTACTCCTCATTGATTCAGGAAGCTGTTGGCATATTTGCAAATATCGTGACTTGTTTTCTGAACTTGATACTGATGATAAACCCAGACTGTTCCAAGCAAATAAACAACTGGAAAGGTGCCAATTAAGCCACGCACAACAAGAGAGGAAATAGTAAATGTTACCCTACATGATGTGGCACTTGTTCCTAAAGCAGCAGAGAATTTAATCTCAACTAAGAAACTTGTGGAAAAGGACTGTGTGGTGGTTCTTCAGAAGAGAATGGGTAGTAGAAGCATAATTGTTGAAAGGAAATCTGGATTTAAGTTTGCTGTTGAAGAGAGAAATGGACTGCATTATTTTGTGGATGTTAGTAAAAGACCAGAAGTTGCTGATGCTGGTGAAGGACAGATTTATCAAACTAGCCAAGGTGCTTGTGACCATAGGAAATGTTTGTATTCATGGCATGTAAAAACGGGCCATAGAGGCGTACAAAGTGTTGAAAAGTTGTTAAAGGACTGCGGAATTTTTGTTCCTGTTTGTGATAAAGCAAGAGAGAAATGTGAAACCTGTCTTAAAACAAAGGGAACTAGCCCAAGCTGCACAGGAAAGTCCACTACTCATAATGAGGAACTTCTAGCGACTGTATATTCTGATCTTGTTGGTCCACTAGTGCCATCTCTTGGCGGCAACAAATATTTTGCAACTTTTACTGAAAGTAAAACGAGGTATAGCATTGTATATCTGATGAAGAGCAAAGATGAAACACTTGAGAAATTTAAATGTTTTGTTGCCACAGTTAAGAATAAGTTTGGAAAAGCACCTCAAAGCCTATGTACTGATGGTGGTGGAGAATATTGCAATGCAGAATTTAAGAAGTTTTTAGGGAACTTCCGGCTTGGGATCATGGAGGTCTGAAGTGGTCCAGGGAGCTGGACCATCCGAGGTGCTGTTTTTTGGCTCGCGTGGTGCCTTGACCACCCGCAGCCCCCTGATTTCAGGCAGGAATTGGGCAGGAACGCTTTGTGGCCCCAAGAGTGAGTGATCTTGCCAGAGGGGGGAGGTTCTGAATAAAGGATTCCATTTCTGGCTTGAGGTCCCCTCACAGAAGGGTGGCTATTATCACTGCAGCAGCTTTTGGAGTCATTTAATTGGCACAGGACCCTCGTACCCAAGCTTCAGAAATGGATTTAAAGCAGAATTGAACAAAAGAAACAGTGAGTACAACCCAAGAGGAACAAAAGAAGTAAAGATTGATATCTCCCCTAATGGACTTGATAATTGAACAAAGACCAAAGTATATTGAATTAAAGAGACAGATACCTAAAGCGGAGGAAGTAAGGAAGTGATTGGGAGTGGAAATTGAGACTTTTTGAATATAAGAGAGCTAAAAAGAGTGAAAAAGATGTTTTGTTTTGCATACCTGTGGTTTGACAGATAACGACGCGAAGGGAAGGAGTGTGGGGAATGGTGGAAAAATCGTGAGATGTTGATTGTATGTGAAAGCAAAGAGCAGAAGGGCAGGAAGTGTGCTGGGGGAGCAACGGAAGGGGAACAAGGGAAGAAGAACAATGTGGGACAGAAGACCCGAAGAGGAAGCGGAAGGTCACCATTTCGAGTGTGGGAAAAGGTTGAAGGCTTTACCATAGACTATACCATCAAGAAAAAATGCCTGACCTTTTAAAGAGGAAGCAAGATTCGCCATTTTAAGTAAGGGAAAGTTGCGGACCACCACAGACTGTACCATAGAAAAAAAAAACGCCTGACATCTTGAAGGTAATAATCGAACATTATTAAGTTTAAGATTTGTTATGACAGTTTAGAGTGACAGGTGAGAAAACGGAGTTGAGAAAGAGAGCAGACTCATGGGGTGCTAAGGCAAGTCCAACAATATCGAAGAAAGATAAAGACAGAGACTGGCCAATGGCAATTGAGAACTTGGATAAGAAAGTAACAGAGGGCAATAAAGAAATACAAGAAATGGTTCAGGAATCACAAAAGCAGATGCAGGAGGCACAGCAACATTTATTGAAGGATATTAAAGAGGCTATAAGATCAGAAGTGGCAGAGCTGGCAAAAATATTGAAGAGATAAAAAAGGAACTTCAAACTACACAACAAAAAGTACAGGAGGTGGAGATGAAAACAGGAAATTTAAAGGCAGAAACATCAGCGTTAAGTGACAGGATGGTTGTGATGGAATGTAAAGCAACAGAAAAACAACTTCACTTTAGAAGTGTGCCGGAGACAATGGGGTCTACTCTGAAACAAATCACTGTAATAATAGCAGAATTTTTAAATAGAGAAAAGGAGGAGGTGGCTGCAAATCTGGATATAGTCTATAGAGTGAACTCAAAGTACGCAGAGCAAAAGAATCTACCAAGAGATGTTATTGTCCAGTTAACTACAAAGAGAATGAAGGAGGAAATTATTAGGAAACATTTTGAATCCCCATTGGTACTTGAAGGGAAAAGGGTCAGAATTATGAAGGAGTTACCGAAGCAAGTTTTGCAAGAGAGAAAGAAATATAGAGATCTGACACAGAGACTGAAAATGATGAATATAAGATATAGATGGGAACTACCTGAAGGCCTGAGTTTTGAGTTCCAATCTGTGAGACAAGTGATCAAATCAGGACATGCAATGGAAGTGTTCCTATTAGATAAGAATAAGGACTTACCCCAAACAAGTAGACTTTAAATATGGAGTACAAATTAATTTCGTGGAATGTAAATGGACTTAATTCACCCTCTAAATGTAAGGCATTATTTCATTGGCTGGCCAAACAAAGATGTACTATAATTTGTTTACAAGAGACCCATATAAGAGATCAAGATATTAAGTATTTACACTATAAGAAATTGGGAAAAGAATTTGTGGCAGCAACTAAGCAAAAAAAGAGAGGAATTGTAATTTATATAAAAGAAGAGCTGCAACCAAAATGATTGTAAATGACAGAGATGGCAGATACTTGGCGGTGGAATTTCAATGTAATGGGGAAAAGACATTGATTTGGGGAATTTATGCGCCAAATGGTGCAAAAGAACAATTTTTTAACGAAATAAGGATGCAGCTGGATCAAGTAACATATGACCAAGTGATTGTGGCAGGGGAGTTTAATGGTGTTGTGGACTTACAACTAGATAAAAAAACACATATGAGTAAAAATAAAATGGGGAAATTGCCAAAGTCGTTTTTTGAATTTCAAAAACAAGAAAGTTTAGAGGACATTTGGAGAATCCACAACCCAAAGACAGAGCAATATACCTTCTTTTCAGCAACTCATCAATCACTGTGAAGAATAGATATGATTTGGGCAACTAAAGGATTAGCAGTGTGGACAAAAGAGACGGATATTTTGCCAAAAGTTAGTTCTGATCATAATCCTATGTTGTGGAGATTTGGCATGAGAAGGAAAAAATTGAGATGGAGAATAAATGAAGACCTCTTGCATAGCCAAGTAAATTTGGAAGTTCTTAAAAAAGAGACTAGGTGATTTATTCAATATAATGTGGATCAGGGTGTGTCAATTCATAAATTATGGGATACGTATAAAGCGGTTATTCGAGGAGTACTTATAGACTTAAATGCCAGAGACAAGAAAAATAAAGAACTGAAATTGAAAGAAATTCAAGAAAAGATAATGCAAAAAGAACAACAATTAAAGAAAAGACCAGGTAAAAAGAAATTGCAATATGAAATTAGAATACTACAGGAACAAATAAAAGCAATGGAGAATAAAGAGGTGGAATGGGAACTGAAAAGACTGAAACAAAAATCTTTTGAAGGAGCCAATAAACCGGGGAAATATTTAGCATGGCAACTGAAGAAAAAGAGAGAGAACAAAATAATAAGTAAAATTATAGAAGATGGAAAGGAGCTATTTGATCAAAATGCAATTGGAAGAGTATGTTATAAATATTGCGCGAAACTATATCAGAGAAAACCTATTGACAAAAGGTTAATGGAAGAATATTTCCATAATTTGAATTTGCCAGAAGTACCTAAGAAATTGAGAGACAAATTGAATGCTAAAATTACAATAACTGAGATTATGGAGGCGATACAAGCAACAAAAGGTGGTAAGGCGCCAGGGCCAGATGGAATTACGGATAAATTCTAGAGTTTTGGCTGATGAAGTAGTACAATTTTTGCTAAAAGTAATGAATGCAATATTAGAAGGGCAGGAAATACCGGAAACATGGAATGAAGCCAACATAACATTGATACCGAAAGAAGCACAGGATTTGACTAATGTTAAAAATTATAGACCAATATCATTGACGAACAATGACTATAAGATCTTTGCAAAAATATTGGCTGAAAGACTTAAAGCCTGATTGGTGGAGTTTATAGACGAGGAACAAGCAGGTTTTTTGCCAGACAGACAAATAAAAGACAAGAGTAGTGCTGAATGCCATGGAGTACTATGACAAGAATCCAGGAAAACAAGTTGGTTTCTTTTTTGTAGATGAAGAAAAAGCGTTCGATAATTTAAATTGGGATTTTATGATTGCTGCAATGGAAAAGATGCAATTGGGTAAGATGTTTATCCAAGCAGTGAAGGCAATATACAAAGATCAATCTGCAGCTATAGTTGTAAATAGTGATATAACAAAAAAGTTGGGAATAAGTAAAGGAACAAGACAAGGGTGTCCACTCCTTAGTTGTTTGTGATGGTATTGGAAATTTTACTTAGAAAGATACGTGAAGATGATATGATAACAGGCTTAAAGATTAAAGGTTTTTCCTATAAAGTTAGAGCATTTGCTGACGACGTTATGGTTATAGTGGAAGATCCAATTCAAAATAAGCCAAGACTGTTGGAGAAAATAAAAGAATTTGGAGATTTAGCAGGATTTTATATCAACAAGAATAAATCCAAACTATTATGTAAGAATATGTCTAAACAAGAACAGCAAGAATTAATGGACATAACAAACTGTGAAGTAGTCTGCCAAACAAAATATTTAGGTATTGAATTGATTGCAAAAAATATTGACCTCTTTAAAAACAATTATAACTAACTATGGCAACAAATAGATATGGATATGTCGAAATGGAATAAGATGAATTTGTCATGGTTGGATCCTATTGTGGTAATTAAGATGAAGGTACTCCCGAGGATAATGTTTTTAATGCAAACAATACCTATTGTTAAAGACAATAAGCAATTTGAAAAATGGCAAAGGAAGATTTTGAATTTTGTATGGGCAGGAAAGAAGCCCAGAGTGAAGATGAAGGTTCTATACGATGCCAAGGAAAGAGGTGGACTACAATTACCGAATTTGCAATTATATCAGGAAGCTATATGTTTGGTTTGGTTGAAAGAATGGATGTTACTGAAAAATCACAAATTATTGACTTTGGAAGGACATAATAAACTTTTTGGGTGGCATGCATATTTGTGGTATGAGAAGATTAAAGCTGATGCGATGTTTTTGCATCATTTTGTGAGACGGAGTTTATTTGTGGTCTGGAAAAAATATAAGAGATATTTAGATGAAGAGACTCCAATGTGGATTATACAAGCAGAAGTTGTGAATCCAAAGGTGGAATATGATGGAGAGGAGTGGATGACATATAAAGAAATTCTTAGAATGGACCATGATAAATATATACTTAGAAATAATGAAGAACTGCAGTTTCAATATGGTTGGTTTCAATATAGACAAATAAAAGATTTATATGATACAGATCGTAGAAAGGTAGGATTTTTAGAATAAAAAACTCAGAGTTAGAGGAATGTCTACTTCAAGAGGGGAAAAATGATATCTAAAGTATATAAGATTTTGTTAAAATGGTTTACAGAAGATGAGGTAGTTAAAGTACAGATGGTGAAATGGGCAATAAATTGTAACAAAGAAATACTGATGGAAGCTTAGGAAAGGTTGTGAAAAAATACTATAAAAATTTCTACATGTACTACTATAAGAGAAAATGTGTATAAAATGATGTATAGATGGTATTTAACACCAAAAAAGTTAGCAAATGGTAATAGTCAAATGTCAGATAAGTGCTGGAAGTGTAAGAAGCATGAAGGTTCTTTCTGTCATATGTGGTGGTCTTGTGAAAAAGCTAAACAATTCTGGGGGGAATTGTAGAGGTTATGTCAGATATTTTACAGAAAAATGTGATTAGGAACCCAGAATTGTTATTAAGTTTGAACCTAGAGCAATTTGATAGAATGGACAGAACAATGGTGTTCTATATGATTAATGCGGCTAGGATGTTTTATGCACAGTTGTGGAAGACTCAAGAGATACCATCAGTGGAAGATTGGATTCTGAAACTACTAAATATGGCACAAATGGACAAGCTAACAAGGAAGTTGAAAGAACAAGATACTGTGGAATATGTTAAGAGTTGGGAGAAACTTAAGAATTATGTGGGGAAAAAGTGGAACATGAAAGGCAAAATGTGGTCTTTGGATATGGTGTAGGGGTGTGCAAAGGCACAGTGGTTCGGCTTTCCCGATTCAGGTATACCCGAATCGAGAAGCCGATTCGGGAATCGCTGTCCCCGAATCGCCAAGCCGATTCGGGAATGGCGATTCGGGGCGATTCAGGAAAGCCTTTTCAATGGGAAAAAGCTTTAGGTTGCTGCTGCTAATCTCCTATTTTGTGCTTGCTGCTGCTGATCTCCATTATTTCCTATGGGGAAAAAATGAAGAGGCAGGCTGCCTTTGCCAGGGGTGGCATTTTGCATGCAAAATGCCCCCCAACCCTCAGGGGCCCTTCTCCCACCCCTCCTCCCACCCCCCACCAAGGCTCAGCCTGCTCCCACTTGGGGGGGAATTTCATGGCCTCCCTAAGTAGGTGCTCTTTTCTCTACTACTTACAGCTGGGGGAGGCTTGTCTTGCCAGGGGTGGCATTTTGCATGCAAAATGCCCCCCAACCCTCAGGGGCCATTCTCCACTGATTGGAAAGCTTGTAAATAGGCTCTGTACTGTTTGGGTATTTGGTTAACTTCCTCCTGGGTCAGGAGGGCTTGTTCTATGAGGGTAGGATTCTTACCCCAATTCTGGTCCCAAAGATGAGACTTGCATGTATCTGTTTTGAAGGTGACACTTCCAGCTGCCCAATTAATGTCCGGGTTGTGATCCCACAACCATCTGCTTCCCAAAATTAACGGGTATTTTGCTGTAGAGCTAATTACAAATGATCTTGTCTCCCAGTGTTGTCCCATGCCTGTAATGACTGGTACTGTTTCGGTAGTGACTGGATTCATATTAGTGCCATCCATCTGTTCAAAAATGACTGGATTGTAAAGTTCTTTTATTGGGAGCACTAATCCGTTCACTAGAGCTGGTGCAATTATATCTCTGGAGCACCCAGAGTCAATAAGCGCTTCCACCCGAATATGAGTCTGTCGTTCAGGATTAACTAATGTAACAGGCATGAATAGTATGGACCCTTGAGGTCTATCCACTATGGGAACTGACTGAGTGTTGATCTGCCGTTTGGGTCCACTTACAACAGATCCATCTCGTTTCCCGAACTGGGACTTTCGGGCGCCTCTTCGCCAATTAGAGTGGTCGGGTCAAAGTCCATAACTTCCTCCAGCTCTAATGCTTTTTCGGGAGGATTTCTTCTGAACGTACCTCTCCCTCGCGAAGTTCGCGGAGCGGGCGTTGGGCGAGATGGCTGAGGAAGGGTGGTAGGGGCTGGACGCCTTGGTGGGAACGGAGTTCTTTGCACAGGCCAGAAGGGACATTGCGCTGCGAAGTGGCCCCTTTGACCACACTGTAGACAAAGTCCTTGTTGCCATCTAGCATCTCTCGCTCCTCTAGTTGTGTATCCTGCCCCTCTGCCCCCTCTGACAATTATGGAGGTTCGCCGGTGGCCGCCCGATTGCTGTTGCTCAACCAGACGCACTTCTTGCATCCGGTTCTCTACTTCACAAGCCAATTGAATCCAACCCAAGAGTGTGGGGGGATTATCTTGTATGAGGGCTCGATCTAACAGTCTGGGATTCATGCCTTGCTTAAACATGATTATTTTGGTGGATTCCTCACACCTTGGGCATTTGGCAGCTAGCTGTCGGAATTTTGTAACATAGTCTCTAGCCGACATGCTACCTTGCCTGATCAATTGTAATTCCGTTCAGGCTCTGCTCTCCTCTAGTGTGTCTTCGTATTGCGCTCAGAGTGCATTCACTAACCCTTGTAGGGAATCTAATTCTGGAGCCCCCAAATCGTATAATGCTACATACCATTCCGTGGCTTTCCCTTGCAATTGGGATCCCAAATGCTCGATTTGACTAGCTTCGACTTCGAACAAGTGTCCCCAATGATTGAAAAATTGCAGGGCTTGTACTAGAAAAAATCCCAACTTCGAGGGATCCCCATCGAAAGTAGCTTCCAATTTTACCCATCCCATTGGTAACTCTTGTGGTCTGGCAACCGGTGCTGGGAGTAGGTAATATTGTACAGGTACCAGTTCTTGCCATGGCTGCCAGTCGGGTTGGCACGGGAGCGGTTGCCTCGGTGGGAATTGGGGCCTTGGCTGTGGGATCCCTTGGGGTCTTGGTATAGGAAGAGCTTGTAGTCTCGGCTGAGGCCTCAGCGGTCATGGAGCTGGAGGGCCTTGAGGAGGCGGACCTCTCGGTCTAAATGGTGGAGGAAGTCTAGGCCCTGGAAACCGTGGCTGCCCCCGTGGCGGCAGCGGGAGCACCAGAGCCTCCTCTTGCGGCTGTACCGGGTGGGCCGGAAGCTCCTGTGGCTGTTCTTGTGGTTGCTCCGCCGGCAATTCTTGGGGCTGCTCCTGCGGTTGTTCTTGGGGCTGCTCCTGCGATTGCTCTTGAGGCTGTTCTAATGGTGCCTCGTCCTCGTCATCTCGAGGTCCTCCCGGCTCCTCCAGGGGAAGTTCCTCCGGTCTCTCATTGGCCGGCCCCTGAGGTTGATCCGGTGGTTGTACTGGCTGTTGCTGGTCATCAAGAAGTATTAGCGGTTGTCCCCTCGGGACCATAGCTTGCAGGGCAGCCAGATTTTGTTCTACAACTCGGCTGGAAGCACCTTCCAGTTGGGTTGGGGCTTCCTCAGATCCTCCTACAACGAGTACGGAGAGTAGATGAACCGCATGTGCTAAGCTCTCCTCCATAGTACAGAGTCTTTCTTCTAGTATTTGTACCCGTTCTGGGGCTGCTGTGGCCCCCAATTCAGCATATTCTTGGGGAGTTTCTCTGGGAACTTGTGTAGTTTCCATATACTCTGTATAAGACGCTGTAGCTCGAGGCCAAGGCCAAATTGCTCCCATGCCCTGAGCCCCGTTACCTTGTTCTATTTCCGATCTCCCTGCCAATATTCCTTTGGCCAATCCAGTTACCGCCAAAATTCCAGCATCAACCGCCAAAGTTCGGCTTCGTAGTTGTATCCACCTCTGTTCGGTTGGCTCGCGTTGCCCCATCCACGGGGTACTCTCTGCATAATCCCAACTCATTATGTCACGACGGGAGGTTTCCCACATCTGGGTACTTTCTGCAGCTCTTCGGTTCCACTCGAGTTGATCGGCTTCTCGATACAACGGTTGGCTACCTGAATGCTCGGGGATAGAGCCGATACTTTTTTCCCATCCATTTGCGACTTGGTAGACACTGCACTTGACCTCCTTTCCCTCTTCTCGCGCGGCCTTGAGCCCCACTGCCTTGGCGTAGGTGGGGATATCAGAGGTTCTGCCGCCACCCTGGACCTACCTTCGGCTCTATCAGGTGTGAGGGTAATCAGCACAGTAGGTCTGGGCTCCGTTCCTCCCTGGATGGGTCCTGTAGGTTGCAGTCCTTCCAAACCAGGGGAGGCGTAGGGATCAAACAAAGGGTCCCTGTTGGGACCGCCCTTGGAATCCGTCTGCCCCAGTTTAGGCATTGGAACAGATGTGATTTGCAACAAAATGTCAGACTGTGGCTTATTAAAAGTTGCAATCCAGACTATCTCTTGCAATTAGACATGATTCCATTGGTTTCAAAAGATTTTACTGAATATAAACCATTATAGTCCACTGGCCAAGATTCAATATCTTGGCTGGTACACGGATGTTGTTACGAATGAAGGTAAAGGTTAGGATACAGAGTAGCATAGCCCATCATATCCCATCCTCCCCCCACAGTTCTCAAAACAAACGGCTTGAAGCTGAGAGAGTGAAACTTTCCCAAGGCTGGAAAGACTGTAGTCAAAACATTCCTCTTCTTTGAGATAACTGTTACTGGACTGCTTGTCACCTGCAAAAGAAGAGCTTAAAACACTGACAGGATTAAAATGGAGTCTCTCTGGTTAGAACACACAAGAAACGTATGTCGGACCTGACAGTTGGGGATGGATTTAGGTCTGTGAGGGGCTAATGTGGGGATTTGGGTCTGTGTGTGGCAGCTGGGGGGGAATTGGGTTTGTGTGGGGCTGTAGGGGGTGGACTTTGGGGGCTGAGAGCACCTACTTGGGGAGGCCATGAAATGTCCCCCCAAGTAGGAGCTGGCTGAGCCTTGGTGGGGGTGGGAGGAAAGGTGGGAGAAGGGCCCCTGAGGGTTGGGGGACATTTTGCATGTAAAATGCCACCCCTGGCAAAGGAAGCCTGCCTCTTCATTTTTTCCCCCATAGGAAATAATGGAGATCAGCAGCAGCAAGCGCAAAATAGGAGATTAGCAGCAGCAACCTAAAGCTATGCCCTTTTAATAGGTGAGGATAGGGGGACCTGGTTTGGGGGGCCATAATATGGCCCCCCAAAGTCCAATCGGTCTGAAACTTGGGAGGTTGTTAGAGGGGAGTTAAAGGAAGGTCCCCACCAATTTTGGCTTGATTCGGTGGGAAAATGCCTCCCTCAGGCTATAATGTTTTCATTATGCCTCTTTTCTGTCGGGGGTGGTGATTGGAGTTTTTGTGTAAGTACCGATCAGTGTGAGTTGGCTTCCTGTAGACCTTGTGACCTAACTGAAAGTTTGCTTTGCGGATGACCAAGGTATCCAGAAATGGGAGTTTTCCCTCGATTTCTTTCTCCATTGTGAATTGTATGTTCAGGTGGATGTTGTTGAGATGATTCAAAAACCCCATCAATTCTTCCTCCCCATGGCTCCAAATGATAAATGTATCATCCACAAACCGGAACCATACACTAGGCTTGTGGGGTGCTGACTCTAGAGCTGTTTTTTCAAAATGTTCCATGTAGAAGTTTGCTATAACTGGGCTGAGTGGGCTCCCCATGGCCACCCCATCCATCTGTTCATAGAATTCGTTGTCCCATTGGAAGTAACTGGTTGTCAGACAATGGTGGAATAAGGCTGTTACATCCTCTGGGAAAATCTGATTAATAAGTGCAATAGTGTCTTTTACTGGAACCTTGGTAAACAGGGATACAACATCAAAACTGACAAGTATGTCTTGTGGATTGAGTTTCAGAGAACTGATTTTGTTGATGAAATCTGCTGAATCTTTGATGTAAGACAAGGTTTTCCCGATGTGGTCCTGCAGGAGATCGGCCAGATGTCTAGCTAATTCATATGTCGGTGAACCAATGGCCTTTTGGAAACAATGGACTGTTGTCTGATTGCAGAAGGTAGTCTGGAGTAGTCTGGGGACCTCCTCCACGACAACCGCAACCTCGGCCTCAGCAGCCTCCATTGCAACTCACTCCACACGACGTTTATCCGATGCCAGCACCACCTCCCAGGCAAGAACTTCCCATGGGGTGGGTGAAACTGGAAGCTACCTTTGATGGAGACCCGTCCAAACTAGGGTTCTTCCTTGTACAAGCAGTACAATTTTTCAATCAATGGGGACATCTATTTGGAAGTGAAGCCAGTCAAATCGAACACCTCGGATCGCGACTTCAAGGCAAAGCAGCAGACTGGTATGTAGGACTTTATGATATTGGTGCCCCCGAATTGAATACACTTCAAGGGTTAGTGGACGTGCTCCGAGCCCAATATGAAGACCCCCTAGAAGAAACTAGGGCCCGGACTGAATTGCAGTCTATTCGGCAAGGCAGCATGTCGGCTAGAGACTATGTTACAAAATTCCGACAGCTCACTGCCAAATGCCCAAGGTGTGCGGAATCCACCAAAATCATTTTATTCAAACAGGGACTGAATCCTAAATTGTTGGATAGAGCTCTCATGCAAGATAACCCTCCTACGTTGTTAGGGTGGATCCAGTTAACTTGCGAAGTAGAAAATCGCATGCTGGAAGTTCGTTTAGTGGAACAACATCAACAACCCGCGGGCCAAAGGCGCTCCTCAGTTCTCGTTCGAGGAGGCAGAGGGGCTGGATACGCTACTCGTGGAGCGAGAGATGCTAGATGGCAACAAGGTTTGTGCTTGCAGTGTGGCCAAAGTGGTCACTTTGCAGCACAATGTCCGTACCGGCCTGTGCAAAGACCTCTGCTCCAATTAAGACGTCCAGCTCCCACAACCTACTTGGCGCCACCGCGCCCAACACCAGCTCCCAGATCAGCGAGGGGCAGAGGGGCTCCTCGGAAGAACCTCCCCGAGAGAGGGTTGGAGTTGGAAGAAGTTATGGAATATGATTAAACGGCTCTAACCGGGGAGGAGAATCCAGAAAGTCCCGCTTCGGGAAACGAAATGAATCTGTCGTAAAAGGACCCAAACGGCAGATCAAACCTCAGTTCGTTCCTGCTTTGAACAGACCTCCAGGGTCCATACTCTTCATACCCGTAATATTAGTAAATCCAGATAGAAAAATGCACATCCGCGTGCAAGCCCTAATAGATTTGGGCTGCTCAAGAGACATTATTGCCCCAGCCTTAGTGAATGGATTAGCACTTCCTGTACAAGAATTGGAAATGCCTGTTATTTTTGAGCAAATGGACGGCACTAATATGAACCCAGTCACTACCGAAACCACTCCGGTCGTAACCATTGGGAGGTAAGATCGTTCGTCATTAGTGCCACCGCCAAATATCCCTTGATCCTGGGAAGCCGGTGGTTGTGCGATCACAACCCCTATATAAACTGGGCAGAAGGAAGCATCACGTTCAGCCATGATGTCTGCAAAAGTCACTCTTGGGATCAAAATTGGGGTATCAATCCTACCCACAAAGAATCAGCTCTCCTCAGCCAGGAGGAAATTAACTAAATAACTAAATATTCATACTGGCCGAGGGGCGTGTTAAAAGCGGTCTTCCATTCATCCCCTGCTCTGATATGAACGTGGAAGTAGGCATCTTTTAAGTCTAATTTTGTAAAGATCTTACCTTGAGTCATGACGTTGAGAAGGTCTCTGATGAGCGGGATGGGGTATGCGTTGCTGGATGATACAGCATTAAGTCCACGAAAATCTGTGCACAGTCTTAATCCCCCATCTTTCTTTTTGACAAAGAGCACTGGTGCAGCATGTGGGCTGTTAGCGGGTCGTATAAATCCTCTTTGAAGATTCGTGTCAATGGATTTGCGGAGTTCTTCTCTTTCGTTTGGGCTCATGGGGTATAGGCAGCGAGGCAGCGAGGCGCCTTAGGCAGCGAGGCGCCTGGTAAAATTTCCACGGCACAGTCTGTCCTCCTATGTGAAGGTAAGGTATTGGCCTCTTCTTCTGTGAAGGCTTGGATGTAGGCTCTATAGTGCTTGGGTGAATTTCACAAAACAGAACTCACTTATTTAGGCTACTGCATCTCGAAAGATGGTTTGAAAATGGATCTGAGCAAAGTACAAGCAATCCAAAGTTGGCAAACTCCTACTACTCGCAAGGAACGACAATCCTTTTTAGACGGCCGTGAAAGCCTTCGACAATAAATCCTTTTTAGGTTTCGCCAACTTCTATAGAGAGTTCATTGCAAACTTTGCTCAACTTACGCTCCCCCTAACTGAACTGTTAAAAACTAAAGACAAGGGGGATAATGCCAAAAAGCTGAGTGCCAAATTGCCTTGGACACTGGAATGCCAAGAGGCATTCGACCTTCTCAAAATGCAGTTTGTTTCCAAACCCGCCCTCCAACACCCCGACGAGAATCGCCCCTTTGTAGTGCAAGTCGACGCCAGCGACACTGCAATTGGAGGCGTACTTTTGCAGAAGGGGGAGGACGGGAAACTCAAGCCCTGTGCCTTCCTATCCCAGAAATTTTCTGAAGCAGAGAGAAATTGGAATGTATGGGAAAAGGAGGCATTTGCTGTAAAAGCAGCTCTCACTACCTGGAGGCATTGGTTAGAGGGAGCCCATCATCCATTCGAGGTCTGGACGGACCATAAAAATTTAGAAGCCCTACGCAGCCCTCGGAGGCTAAATGCTAAACAGCTGCACTGGGCAGAATACTTTTCCAAATTCAATTTCACTTTGAACTTTTTGCCGGGCAAAACAAACTTTCTGGCTGATGCCCTCTCGCGCATGCCCCAACACAAAAGCAAAAGGGAGGAGACTGTAGACACCGTCTTTTCACCTACACAATTAGGGAGTGTGGTAATAACGCGCAGTCGCACTGCCCAGCCCCCTCAACCCGATCAGGGGTGGAGGTTGAAGCTGAAAGCTGAAGTGGAAAAGGAGGGGGAAAAGGTGCCCAAAGACAAACTGCAACAATCGAAACAAGGAGAATGGCTTTGGGGGGACCGCTTTTATGTACCCGACAGTTTAAGAAAAGAAGTCTTGCAGCGCTGTCACGATGCCCCTACGGCAGGACACTATGGGTACTTAAAGACGCTTCATTTAGTACAGCGACAATTTTGGTGGCCAGGCATGCGTAAGGACATTTCCCAATATGTAGCATCCTGTCCCATTTGCCTCAGTGCCAAATCACGCAAGGGCAAACCTCCCGGATTATTACAACCGCTAGAAACACCAAGCAGACCATGGGAAGTAATATCCATGGACTTTATCACTGATTTACCCCCCTCCAAAGGTCACAACTGTATTCTGGTCGTAGTGGATTTATTCTCCAAGCAAGCACACTTTATACCTTGCACCACTATACCTTCAGCTAGAAAACTGGTGGATATTTTTCTGAAACACATTGTAAAATTACATTCTTTTCCGTCTAAGGTGATTTCGGATCGTGGCGGACAATTTGTTGCCAACTTCTGGGAGGAGCTTTTACAAATGCTTGATATTGAACAAGGTTTAAGTTCAAGTCATCATCCTCAAACTGATGGACAGTCGGAAAAGACTAATCAAATCCTAGAACAATTTCTTCGCTGTTATATTAACTTCCAACAAGATAATTGGGTCAATTTGCTCCCCCTGGCAGAATTCTCTTACAATAACAGTGTACACGCCTCCACAGGAGAAACTCCATTCAAAGTCTTTTACGGCTTCCACTTCAAACCCTTCCCGTTTGAAGCGCTCCCCCCTCCTATGGCGGCTTCCAGAGACGTAACAGAATGGTGGGGGGAAGCTGCTCAACAATGGACTCAAATTGAAAAACATCTCGACAAAGCCAAAGAGGATTACAAACGATACGCCGACCACCACCGTGCGGCTGATTGGGATTTATAACCAGGCGATCTTGTCTATCTCTCCACAAAGAATCTGAAAGTGGCTCAAACCAGCCGTAAGCTCACATTAAAATTTCTTCGACCCTTTCCTGTTCGTAAAGTGATCAACAAAGTGACTGTTGCCTTGGATTTACCAAAGAATTTGCACCACGTACACGATACTTTTCATGTTAGTCTGTTAAAAAAAACCCTCCTGCAGACCAGTGGCACATCCGTGCCCCTCCAATTCCAACTTTGATTGATGATCAAACTCATTACGAAGTGCAGCAAATTTTGGACCCCAAAGTGAAAAGAAATCAGCTATTTTACCTTATCAGATGGAAGGACTTTTACTCTGGGTTTGATGAGTGGGTGAATTCTGTACATGTTCATGCTCCTAGATTCGTCAAAGCATTCCATTTTTGCTACCCACATAAGCCTGGGGGGGGGGAAAGCATCTTAGAGGGGGCAGAATGTCAGGTTCAGAATGCTCTCATGTGTGTTCATGCCTAACCGACTCCATCTTTAATCCTTTCAGTGTTTAAGTGCTTTCTTCACAGGTGCCAAGGTTCCCAGGCAGCTATCTCACAGAGAAGGATTGTTTTGGCTACCGCTGTTCCACCAAGAACCGGCCTTGAAAGACTTTCGCTTTCCTAGCTTCAAAGGGGTTGTTTTGAGAACTATAGGGGGAGGTTGGGCCTGCTGGGATCTGTTACTTTGTACCTCATGCTTTGCCTGTCATTGGTAACAATGCATATGTACCATCCTGAATATTGTGTTCAGGCCAGTGGACTATAATGAACTAATTCTTCAGTAAAACCCTTTTGGAAACAATGGACTGTTGTCTGATTGCAGAAGGTAGTCTGGAGTAAGGACATTATCTAGCCACAGTTCTGACATCATTAACGTGGTCAGCACTTTCTGGACCATCTCCAGATTTGATTTCTTATCAGCCGAATGCATCAACACGTCATCTAGGTAAACAACAACACCTTTGTACAGGTACTCGTGTAGCACTTCATTGATGAAGTTCATAAAAACACCTGGGGCCCTTTGGAGCCCAAACGGCATAAAGAGGTATTCAAATGGGCTGAGGAGCATATTGAATGCTGTTTTCCATTCATCCCCCTCCCTTATTCTCACCTGGAAGTAAGCATCTTTTAAATTCAATTTTGAAAAGATTTTTCCCTGAGCCACCACACTGAGTAAGTCTCTAATCAAGGGTGGGGGGTATGCATTTGACACTGAGACCACATTGAGGCCCTGGAAATCCGTACAGTCTTAAAACCCCATCCTTCTTTTTTTGGAACACAGGCACCACATGGGCGGAGCTGGCTTGGCGGATGAATCCCCGCTCCAAGTTTTTATCAATGAAGGTTCTAAGTTCCTTCAGCTCAGTGGGGCTCATGCAATACAATTTACCTTTAGGCAATTTTTCTCCTGGAATAAGTTCAATAGCACAGTCCATTTTTCCATGGGAAGGTAGTTCATCTGCTTCTTTTTCATCAAATACTTGCTGTAAATCATAGTATCTGAGGGGATGCCCCCTTCCTCTTCTGAAGTTACCAGTACAGTCTCTAAGGGGGAAGGCACCTATTTACCCTGTCAGGTCCAGTGTATATCTAAACTGTACTGACTCCATTTTCTAATGCTTCTAGTGTTTAAGTGCTTTCTTCCCAGGTGCACCAGTTCCCAGGCAGCATTCCCACCCGAGGCGACTGTTTTGTCTAACACCGTTCCACCAAGCATTGGCCTTGAAGGAGAGCAGCTTCTCAGGACTGAGAGATATTGTTTTGAGAACTGTGGGGGGAGGCAAATCCAGATGGGGATTGTTACTTTGTACCTCATGCTTTGCCCTTCATTGGTAACAATGACTGTGTACCATCCTGAGTCTCCTATTCAGGACAGTGGACTATAATGGACCTTTTCTGCAGTAAAGTTTCCTTGTTCAATCAATGGACTCCTGTTTGCTTTTGAAAGGGAACCTGTAGGAAGAGCCTTATCTAGCCACAAGCTGACATTTTGTTACCAATCATGCCTGAGTCGGGCCCAGCGGAATCCAAGGTAGTCCCGGACAGGGATCCTTTGTTTGATCCGTATGCGTCCCCCGACAGTCAAACAGTGCAACCCCAAGAATCTCATGTGCCAGCCGGGGCTGGAGCTTCGACGTCTACACCGCCTCTCATCGACCTCAGCAGTGAAGGGACAAGGCCGACGGCTACCGCTCTCCCCTTGATCTCGCTACCAACCCCGTCGGAGTGGGGAGCCAGACCCCGAGAAACGCGAGAGCGCAGGGCCGGAGGACTTCATCCAAGAGTTTCGATGGACGGACGCCGAAGCCTAGAGACTGTCCCTGAGCTGGATAGCAGCCAACCGTGGCTGTTTTGGAACAGGACGGCCGAACAGACGGACGGGAACACATCTCGCCGCGGCGCCCTGAGTTGGGATTATTCGGAACTTGCCCCATGGAAAGAGCCAACGGAAGTTCCTGAACAAAGTTGGGTGCAAATGCAAAGTCGCACCCATGCTGTAGATTCCGGCATCTCGGCAGTGACGGGCCTAGCCAAAGGAATTCTAGCAGCGAGATCACGAATCGATCAAGGAGATCCTCCGACTTGGGGGCCGTTTTCCCCGGTGAGTACAACCGAGGGAGGTTCCGTGATGGGGCAACCGGGTCCTAGCCGAATGCAACAGTTGGAAGCTAGGCTGATTGATATGGAGGAAAGTTTGGCTCATGCCATTCACCTAATCTCAACGTTGGGGGCAGGGGAGAGAATCTCACCTGAAGAAATGGCGGTACAAATCGCCACCCTCCAAAGTGTCATGTCCTATCCAGTGGAGGACGCCCCGCAGCAGCCGCTGCCTTCGGGAGAGGAGGAATACTGTCCTGGAGAACCGGGAGAGTCACCCGCGGACCTCCCTAGAAAAGACGAAACCCCGCCGCGCGGGGATACTCCAGTTGAGGTACCTGGAGAGACTCCAACAGAAACCCCTAAATCGGACGGGGATCCATCTCCCAAGGAGACTCCAGCGGAGGAGCCTAGAGAGGAGGAAGAAGGGCCAACCCGTCCAACCGAAACGACGGTGATACCCCCTCCCGCTTCGCCAACGACAGTTCGGCCGGATCAGACGGAAGAGCCTCCGGCCCCTTCTGAGGAGGAATTACCGCAACGACCGCTAGAAGCGGTTCCCATTCAACAAACCCCGAGCGCCCCGACGCCACAAGACCAACCTGTGCGTCCCAGAGACACGACGCCGAGAGGGGCAAGCCCGCGCGGCCTACCACCCATCAGGCCTTCGCCGCTGCGGCCCCTTCCGCTTCGACCGCAACTAACGCCTTTGCAGCAACCGATACGTTTGCCACTTGAGCAGCCCGTACTACCACCTCCGAACCAACCGGTGGGGCCTACACCACTACGACCCCACCAACCCGTCCCTCAGCGGCCGGTCATTACTCAGCCGCACTGGCCACCTCCACCTCAACCGCTACTGCCAGCACCTCCTGTATTGCCACCACCAGCCCGACCGAGATTGCAGCCGCCTGTCCGACCACGACTGCAGCCACCAGCCCAGCCGAGAGCACCACCGCCAGCCCAGCCGAGGCCGCCACCCCCGGCTCAACCGGTGATGCCGCCGCCAGCGCAACCAGCACCGCTACCACAACCGGGTCCCCCCATACCTCAAGTGCCATTGATGCTTCCGACGGACTTCTACCCAGCACCGGCTCCGAGGCAAGACCTCCCGATGGGTTGGGTGAAACTGGAAGCTACTTTTGATGGGGATCCCTCCAAACTGGGATTTTTCCTAGTGCAAGTCGTGCAATTCTTCAACCGATGGGGACACCTCTTCGGCAGCGAGGCCAGTCAAATTGAACATCTCGGCTCCCGCTTACAAGGCAAAGCAGCGGATTGGTATGTAGGACTATACAATATCGGGGCCCCGGAACTTAATACTCTTCAGGGGTTGGTGGATGCTATTCGAGCGCAATATGAAGACCCCTTAGAGGAAACCAGGGCCCGAACAGAATTGCAAGCCATTAAACAGGGCAGCATGTCGGCGAGAGACTATATCACGAAATTCCGACAATTGGCCGCCAAATGCCCTAGGTGTGAGGAGTCCACCAAAATCATTCTGTTCAAGCAAGGACTAAACCCGAGACTTTTGGACAGAGCCCTCATGCAGGACAATCCCCCTACGCTGTTAGGTTGGATCCAACTTGCATGCGAAGTTGAGAATCGCATTTTGGAAGTCCGGTTGGTTGAACAACAACAACAAACGGGACAAAGAAGACCCTTGACTTTACAGAAGGGAGGACGGGGAGCTGGGTACGCCACCCGTGGAGCGAGAGATGCTAGATGGCAACAAGGGCTGTGTTTGCAATGCGGACAAGCCGGTCACTTTGCAGCACAATGCCCCTACCGGCCTGTGCAAAGACCTCCGCTTCAACTACGGCGCCCAACCCTGGCTCCATTTCCCACTCTCCAACGCCCGATTCCCGCGCCACGCGCGAACAGAGGCCGCGGCGCTTCCCAAAGGCCCGCCTCAGAGAGAGGTCTGGAAGCGGAAGAAGTTATGGAATACGACCCCGCTTCCCCAAACGCAGAAGTCAATCCAGAAAGCCCCCAGTCGGGAAACGAGATGGATCTGTCGTAAAAGGGCCCAAACGACAGATCCGCCCCAAGCCCGTCCCTGCACGGAACCGGCCGCCTGGGTCCATCTTATTCATGCCAGTGACTCTAATCAACCCTGAGAGAAAAATGCACATCCGAGTGCAAGCCCTTATCGACTCGGGCTGTTCGAGAGACATCATCGCCCCAGCTCTAGTCAATGGACTAGTCTTACCAACTCGGGAATTACAAAATCCAGTAATCTTTGAACAAATGGATGGCACCAATATGAACCCTGTTACCACTGAAACCATCCCAGTGATCACAGGCATGGGACAACATTGGGAAAAGAGGTCTTTTGTCATCAGCTCCACCGCCAAATACCCGTTAATTTTAGGCAGCAAGTGGCTATGTGATCACAATCCCTATATAGACTGGGCACAAGGATGTATCACCTTCAGTCATGCCAACTGCAAAAATCACCGTTGGAACCAAAACTGGGGCAATGATCCAACTCATACTGAAAAGGCCCTTCTTACTCAAGAGGAAATCAACCAAATACCCGAACCGTATTGGCCTTTTCTAAACGCTTTTTCCGAGGAGGAAGCTGATTCTCTACCCCCGCACCGATGAACGGACTGTGCGGTGGAGATTTTACCCGGAGCCTCACTGCCCAAAGGACGACTCTATCCCATGAGTCTCCATGAACGAGAAGAACTCCGGAAATTCATCGACACCAACCTCCAACGAGGGTTCATCCGCCCAGCCAACAGCCCCCACGCCGCTCCGGTTCTCTTCGTGAAAAAGAAGGATGGGGGACTACGACTGTGCACGGACTTTCGAGGACTTAATGCAGTGTCCACCAACAACGCCTATCCTATACCACTCATCCGAGACCTTCTCAACGTCGTGGCCCAAGGTAAGATCTTTACAAAATTAGACTTAAAAGATGCTTACTTCCACGTCCGTATCAAGGCAGGGGATGAGTGGAAAACCGCATTTAATACGCCCCTCGGCCAATATGAATACCTAGTTATGCCTTTTGGATTGACGGGAGCCCCGTCTGTATTTATGTCCATGATAAATGAAGTTCTGCACGAATTTTTGTACAAAGGGGTGGTGGTGTACCTTGATGATGTCTTAATTTACTCAGACACAGAGGAAGAACATATTCAAATGGTACAAAAGGTCCTGGCCACCTTGATGAATAATAAACTGCCCATCAAGTTGTCCAAATGTGAATTCCATAAAACCGAACTCACTTACCTTGGGTATTGCATCTCCCAAGAGGGTTTAAAAATGGATCCAACCAAATACAAGCGATTCAAGAATGGCAAACACCCACCACCCGTAAAGAACTACAATCCTTCCTTGGGCTTGCCAACTTCTATAGAGACTTTATAGCAAATTTCGCCCAAATCACGCTCCCCTTAACAGAATTGTTAAAAACAAAAGATAAAGGGGACCAAGCTAAGAAACCCTCCTCCAAACTACAATGGACCTCCGATTGCCAAACTGCTTTCGAATGCCTGAAAAAGCAATTTGTAACGGAACCCATCCTCTCCCACCCCAACGAACAGTCCCCTTTCGTAGTGCAAGTCGACGCCAGCGATACGGCAATAGGGGGAGTTTTACTGCAGAAGGGGGAGGATGGAAAGTTGCGGCCTTGTGCGTTCTTGTCTAGAAAATTTTCGGAGGCGGAAAGGAATTGGAATGTGTGGGAGAAGGAGGCTTTTGCAGTAAAAGCAGCTCTTACTAACTGGAGACATTGGCTGGAGGGGGCGCGATACCCCTTCGAGGTCTGGACAGATCATAAAAATCTGGAGGCCCTCCGAAGCCCACGCAGACTGAATGCCAAGCAATTGCGATGGGCGGAATTCTTTTCCAAATTCAACTTCACTCTAAATTATCTCCCGGGCAAAACTAACTTTTTGGCGGACGCCCTATCGCGCATGCCCCAACACAAGAGCAAGCGGGAGGAGACTGTCGACACGGTCTTCTCGCCTACGCAACTTGGGGGCGTGGTGACTACTCGCAGTCGAGCCAAACAGCCCCTCCCGGCCAACCAGGAGTGGAAATCGAAACTTAAAACTGAGGTGGAAAAGGAGGGGGATAAGGCTCCGCGAAACAAACTGGTCCAATCCCCACAGGGGGATTGGCTAGCTGGGAGCAAGTTTTATGTCCCAGACAGCCTCCGGCTGGAAGTTTTGCAGCGCTGTCATGATGCTCCCACTGCTGGTCATTATGGGTATCTAAAAACATTGCATCTAATCCAAAGGCAGTTCTGGTGGCCGGGCATGCGCAAAGACATTTCCCAATATGTTAGTTCCTGCCCCGTTTGCCTCAGCGCCAAAACCAGAAAAGGAAAACCTCCGGGTCTCCTGCAACCATTGGAAACACCCAACAGACCTTGGGAAATAATATCTATGGACTTTATCACTGATCTACCTATTTCAAAAGGACATAATTGCATTTTAGTCGTGGTAGATCTGTTCTCCAAACAAGCTCATTTTATTCCCTGTACTGCTATACCCACCGCTCGAAAACTAGCAGATTTATTTTTAAAACACATCGTAAAATTACATTCTTTTCCGTCCAAGGTGATTTCGGATCGCGGCGGACAGTTCGTTGCCAACTTCTGGCGGGAGCTTTTGAGAATGTTGAATATTGAGCAAGGCATCAGCTCAAGCCACCACCCACAAACCGACGGACAATCCGAAAAAACAAACCAAATACTAGAACAGTTCCTTCGTTGCTACATTAATTTCCAACAAGACAATTGGGTAGACCTTCTCCCTTTGGCCGAATTCTCATATAACAACAGTGTACACGCTTCAACTGGAGAAGCCCCTTTCAAAATTGTCTATGGAGCTCACTTCAATCCCTTCCCGTTCGACGCTCCCCCTCTCCATTCCTCTAATTTGCCAGATGTATCTTCGTGGTGGGGGGAGGCGGCGCAACAATGGACTCTTATTAAGAAACATCTTGAAAAAGCCAAACTGGATTACAAAAAATACGCAGATCGCCATCGTGTGGCCGAATGGGATTTACAACCTGGAGATCATGTGTATATTTCCACAAAGAACCTGAAACTAGCTCAAACAAGCCGCAAACTCGCTCTGAAATTCCTGGGACCTTTTCCTGTGCGCAAAAGAATAAATAAAGTGACTGTTGCTGTAACTTTACCCAAGAATTTACGCCACGTACACGATACATTCCACGTCAGTCTTTTAAAAAGAGCTCCTACCGATGACAAGTGGCACATCAAAGCTCCACCCATTCCAACTTTGATTGATGACCAAATACACTATGAGGTGCAACAAATTTTGGACTCCAAACTCAAACGAAATCAGCTTTTTTACCTCATTAGATGGAAGGACTTTGATTCTGGGTACGATGAGTGGGTGAACTCTGTACATGTTCATGCTCCTAGATTAACCAAAGCTTTTCATACTCGCTACCCGTATAAACCAGGGGGGGATCTATTTTAAGAGGGGCAGAATGTCAGGTCCAGTGTATATCTAAACTGTACTGACTCCATTTTCTAATGCTTCTAGTGTTTAAGTGCTTTCTTCCCAGGTGCACCAGTTCCCAGGCAGCATTCCCACCCGAGGCGACTGTTTTGTCTAACACCATTCCACCAAGCATTGGCCTTGAAGGAGAGCAGCTTCTCAGGACTGAGAGATATTGTTTTGAGAACTGTGGGGGGAGGCAAATCCAGATGGGGATTGTTACTTTGTACCTCATGCTTTGCCCTTCATTGGTAACAATGACTGTGTACCATCCTGAGTCTCCTATTCAGGACAGTGGACTATAATGGACCTTTTCTGCAGTAAAGTTTCCTTGTTCAATCAATGGACTCCTGTTTGCTTTTGAAAGGGAACCTGTAGGAAGAGCCTTATCTAGCCTTATCACACTTTAGTCCAAGCATGCCTTGCACAACAATCCCCTTTAAAGACAACCATTCTGGTGGACCACTTGATATATGGATCGTGATCCTATAGCCAATGACTTCCCAGCACCAAGGGGTATTTGGCTACATCACTAACTACATAGGTCTGATTCTCCCAATAGTCTCCCATCCCCATAGCTGTAGGTTCGGTTTGATGCTGTGTGGGTTGCATGCTGGACCCATCCATTTGTTCAAACACTATAGGGTCTTTGAGTTCTGTTACTTCTAAACCCAGTCCATTTACTAACATTGGCGAGATTAAGTCCCATGAACATCCAGAGTCCATTAAGGCTTGCACCTGCACATGAGTTCCCAGTTTTGGGGTCAGTAACATTACAGGCATAAACAGTATGGCCCCTCTTTATGTCACTTTTGGTGGTGATTTTGGACCTGCCGGCGAGGCCTTTTTACGGCAGGTCTTCCCTGTTTAGCAATGCTGGGGTAACCTCCTCCTACTTTTCTGTTTGTGTGGGCTCCTCCGTTTATCCCGGCCCCTCATCGGTGTCTAAGCCAGTCTCTGGTTTCCCCCATTTTGAACTCCGGACCCATCTTGACGGTCTAGGGGTCCCTGGGGTTTTGGGTAGAGACTTGTTCTTTTCTCCTTGTGCCCCCCTTTCAGGGCACTGCACCGCAAAGTGTCCCATGCCCCCACAAGCCAGACAGAGTCCCTGTCTCCACCATGCTTTTCCACCAAGTACTGAGACAGGGGTTTTTACATTTTGGGGGCTTCGACTCCTACTCATTGAGGTGGGTCTCCTTGACCCTCTTGGTTGTTGCATTCATACAAGCTGCACTATGTGAGTTCTGTTTTCAACCTTACTGGCTAATTGAATCCATCCCAACAAAGTTTGTGGATCATCCTGCATTAATACATGGTCTAATAGATGAGGCAGGAAGTGACCTTTTGAAACAAAAGGCTCCTCCTTGCCAGAGGCAGAGCAGAAGCACCTGGGCTGAGGAAAGAGCACATGGTGGAGAGCTGCTGTTAGAAGGTAAGGGGTTGTTGCCTTTCTGCCTTTTGCCCTTTGCCTTTCCTAGCTACTGTGTGAGAAGCTGAGGGTGAGTGGGTTCTGTGTAGCTTGCTAGAGTGGTTCTGGTTAAGTTAAGTTAAGTAGGGCTGTTGGGGGCTGAGTGAATTGCTGTTGTTTGCTGCTGGTTGCTGTTGCTCTTGGTTACAAGCCCCGCCCCCTAGTGTCCTGGGGCCCTGCTTGTCTAGGCAGGAAGTGACCTTTTGAAACAAAAGGCTTCTCCTCACCAGAGGCATGAGTCTTTGGTGTGAGCCAAAGGGTGAGAGCTAAAGGGCTCTTGGCCTGGGGCTGTTAGCCTGGGGAATCTGCCTGGGGGACCTGAAACTCTGCTGGTATACTTGTTCTGCTGGTACTCTAGGTATATATTTGGAAGGCAATCATGTCTACTGAAGCCCCCTTCACAATCACCTGCATGGAGTGTGCCATGTTTATTTTCCTCCCAGAAGAGAAGACAGAGTTCACTTGCCAGGAGTGTAAGCGGGTCAGAGTTTTGGAAGAAAAGGTTCAGAGCCTGGAGGAGAGGATCACCACCCTTCAGGAGATCAAAGAGGGAGAGGATTTTATTGACAACAGCCTGGGGGCTCTGCACAGCCAAGAAGAGGAAAGTCAAGGAGGAGGAGAAAGAGTCGATCTCCCTTCTGAGCCTCCTCTCAGATCTATGGTACAAACCCGAAGACGTCAACGAAGAAGATGCTCTGGTCCACTTGAGCTCAAGAATCGTTTTGAAGTGCTAGAGATGGTGACGGAGATGAGAGTGGAAGGAGAACCACAAAGATCTGGAAGAGGGAGTGCAGAAGACATGGGGCCACATGGAAGTGGAAAAAATGGAAGGTAGTAGTCGTTGGGGGGACTCTTTGCTCAGGGGTATGGAATGCCATGTCTCCGGGCCAGATCCCCTATTCCGAGAGATGTGTTGCTTGCTGGGGGGCAGAATTCAGGATATTACCGACTGGCTGCCAAAACTCATCAAGCCTGCTGATAAGTACCTGTTTGTGCTGATTCATGTGGGAACGAACAACACGGCTGCGAATACTGTTGCAAGAATTAAAGAGGATTATGAAGCTCTTGGAAGGCAGTTGAAGACATTGGGGGCTCAGGTGGTATTCTCTTCTATCCTTCCAGTCACAGGAAGAGGAACACACAGGGAGCGGACCATACTTGAGGTGAATCGTTGGCTGAGTTGGTGGTGCCAAGTAGATACAACAACGGCTGTTCCCACAACTGCTGGCTGAGAAAAATGGGGGGGGGGGGGGAAACCCTGCAGGAACCAAAACAATACATGCTCTCTTCAACAACTTATATGTTAAAGTGCAAATGCTAATTAATCACTACTAGAGCCATCAAAGGTACAACATTCATAGAAATTATATTACAACAGCTGTTATATTGTTATGATATATACTATATTGATAGTATGCTTGATAGAATTTATGTAAAAAAATAAGAATGTGCTTAGAGTAAGAGATATTATGATCTAGAGGCGGTAGGAAAATATAAATGAATTAGATTTAAGCAATAAGAAGGGTTAAGGGTTGGAAAGCTGTTGGAAGTCAATAGGGAGGGGGGAGGAAAAGGGTGGGGGGATAGAGCAAGGGGAATAATGAGATTATATGTGTCAAATTTGGGGGAAAATTCTTTTGTTTATTCGCTCACCAATAAAATTTTATTAAAAAAAAGAAAAGAAATTATATTACAACAGCATAACACAGTGATTCTTATGCAATAATAGCAGCAATCCAATCCAGTAAAGTGCAAAGAGCAAGATATAACTTATAGATATCCTATAAATGTCTGGGTGTAACAAGGAGTCCTCTCTATTTGATCTGAATTGTCCTTATTCTGTTCCTTTACACTGTCCTTCCTCGAAGTCCTCGAAGTGTGGAAGAGCCGTGGCGTTGAGGCTGGTGGAATACCCTCCTCCCGCTTAATCTGGGACCGGTTATATTCCACAGATTTCGTTGTTCCTTCTTCAGGAGCGAGCTCTCTAACACAAATGTACATTCATTAATACTACCTTTTTCAAAATCAAGTAGCAAAATTACAAATATTTAACATGTACTTACATTTCACATACGAGGAAAAATCACATAATAAACATCCCGGAATCGGTGGCGGTGTTTTTTAATGCGTGCCTAACGCCCATTAGCGTTTTCCTCAAGTATACAGCCTGCTGACTGAGTGACCCGCCCCTTAAAGGGAACGATCTCCTCCATTTAATGGTAGAGGAATTCTCTCATAAGAAACAGCTCATAGTTAACTCACTATTCAAGCCTTTCGGCTTCACAGAATCCAATGTAAAAATCCATAACGCCTCCCTGCGACAGAGGTGCGTCTGTGAAGATTCATTAATGTCTCTTACCAACTCCAGAATAATCACTGTGCAGGCGTTATCTGGATGGTTCTTCTCCCTATAGTGTATTGTAAGGGGTGCCTCCTGAATATTATTGCGGATCCTTGAAACGAGACCTCGAGACCTTAATTGGTCTCGAGGTGCACCCAACATATAACAACTTACATGGGCTTTCTATCGCATAAATCATGCCTTTAGTCTGACAGTTGGCAAAGTGCGTAAAGGTATATTTCCTATCCTTAAGAGTAACATCTCTACCCTCCCATAAATTCCTACACATTTGACAATGGCCGCACCTGAAGTTACCATTTGGTAAATGTTGCTGACTCTCCTTTGTTCGAATATCTGTGCATACCAATTGATCTTTTATATTTCTAGTTCTTCAGAAGCCCACCACCGGCTGTCGTTCACATCCTTTTATATCTGACACTAGCTCCCAGTGATTAGAGACAACCTTTTTGATGTTTTTGGCCAATGGTGTGAAATCCAGAGACCATATGATTCTGTTTGTTTGTTCTTTGCTCTTAGCAGCAAAAAGGAATTCCCTATTAGTAGAGCTAGCCCGCTCCCATGCCCGACTGTAAGCACCCTCTTCGGATAACTCCTCCTAGCGAAGCTCCTACACAGCTCCCGTCCATCTCTATCAATACAGGGCCTGGGTTCCTTGCACTCCCTGCAGGATGTTCCCCAGGGGACCCCTCCCCCCATTGTATGTTCAACTTGTACTCCTGCCTCCATTGGGACCCAGCTGGGGGCTCTTTGTGGTTGGCCTGGGTATGGCATCCCACTGATTACAATTGATGCTCCTGTGCTGACTTGAGCTTGCTCGGGTTGCTTCTCTGGCCGTGGTCATACACTTAATCCCACTGGTAAGTTCATCATCTCATTCACCAGCTGAGTGGTTTGCTCCAACTCCTTTCTCCTCCTCGCCATTTGGGCCTTGACAATCTGGTACCTTTCCCCCACTCTTGAGTACAGCGTCTGGCCCCCGAATGGGACTGATAAAGCAGCCACCTTCCAATCCAGGGGGTAGGTCCCCTCATTGCCCATGTAACCCTGGAATCTTTGCAAGTTACCAGGCGTTAATCCACTGGCCCCCTGTATTTGTACATCCTCCAGCACCGATTGTGCCAGCATAGGGAGTGGCAGCATCTGCCCCATTCCTGGGTGTCTGGCCTGGCCACAGCTCTCACTTGTACATCCCCCAACACCAATTGTGCTGGCATAGAGAGCAGCAGCGTCTGGCCCTATTCTTGGTTGTCAGGCCCAGCCGTGGCTCCCACTTGTACATCGCCCAACACTGATTGTGTTGGCATAGGGAGCGGCAGTATCTAACCCCATTCCTGGTTGTGTGGCCCAGCCATGGCTCCCATTTGTACATCCCTCAACACCGATTGTGTTGTCACCTCCGATAGCATATACAGCTACAGCGTCTGGCCCCATTCCTGGTTGTGTGGCCCAGCCGCAGCTCCCATTTCCTACTCAGTTGGTGGGTCACTTATAAATCCACTGCACTCGGCAGCCATCCCTGGGGTTAATCCAAGGTTCCCCGGTACTTATAAACCCACTGGGTTTTGGGTTCACTAAGCATCCACTGTGCTCCTCATCCAACCCCGGGTATGTCCTGTTAACACCAACAGGTCATATCTCATCACCTGGAGCTGTTCACTGAGGTAATCCAACCAATCCTCTCCTGTTAGCTCCATCCCTTCTGTCGGCTTGGGGGATCCCGGGTGAGGAACAAGCTCCCTTGGCAAAGGTTTTTCCATTGCCGGTAATCCCGTCATGACTCGGGCCTCTTCCTGGAAGAAGGTCCAGAGGGGGTTCCAACCCCCACGGCAAACAACTCTCCTGCTGCACGGGGAGAGTTACACAATGTTCCAGTTCATCATCCCACCAAAACTCTGATGCACTTGCAGCTATATCTTCCACTCCCTTCTCTGGAACGGTGTGGGATGTTTCAAGGGAAAGGTCTCCCATGGCCTTGGTCCTCTGCTTATTCTCTGGGATGGAGGTTAAGTGCAAAGCCCTGGAGCGGTTGGGTGCTTTCGTCTCACTCAGACAGTGGCCAAACAGCGCTCCTCTCTGCCTCTCCTTTTCCTCCCGGTTCCGAGGTGCCTATTAACTGGGAGTTGGTAAGGTAGTCCATGTAAGATGGGTGACCCCTCTCCTAGGGATCACCCCCATTTCTATAGAAGTTCTTCCAGCAGCTGCACCTGATCCAAGATGCAGGGTTGGGTAGGAAATGGGGTCTCCTGGTGGTGTTAATCCTGGGCTTGGCTCAAACAGCTGAAACCTGGTAGCCATTCTCCAAAGGTTACAGGTTCAGAAGAAAATAAGATTCCTTTCAAAATGTCAGACTATGGATGACAGGTTATGGCAGATAGATCCCTTGATTCATTTCAGCAAGACATATGTCCTGGGCTAAATGACTTCTATTCAGGAAATCAATCTTGTTACATATACACAGGTCCATGGGAGTAGATGAAGTAAAATGCAGATGAGCATGGTAACTTCTCACTAAAAGTAATAAGGCTTAAGGCCATTATTTATTTATTTATTTATTTATTTATTTATTTATTTATTTATTTATTTATTTATTTATTTATTTATTTATTTATTTATTTATTTATTTATTTATATTTCAATTTATATACCGCCCATCCTCAGGGGCTCTGGGCAGTGAACACAGTAAAATCAATAAAAACAAAAAAACAACAATACTAAAATCAACATACAAAACAATAATGAAATAAATTAACTAAGTGCAATGGTGGGGAGAAACCCCCCACCCCAAAGGTGGGAGGCCGACATGGCACCGCCCCCTTCAACCACTGAACGCCTGGCGGAACAGCTCGGTCTTACAGGCTCGGCGGAACACTATGTCCCGCTGGGCTCGGGTCTTCATTGATAGAGCGTTCCACCAGGCTGGGTCCAGGACTGAAAAGGCCCTGGCTCTGGTTGAAGCGACGTGGGCTTCCTTGGGGCTGGGGATCACCAGTAAACATTTATCCGCTGATCGAAGAGGTCTCTGGGGAACCTACAGGGAGAGGTGGTCCCAAAGATATGTCAGTCCCAACCCACTCAGGGCTTTAAAGGTAAGAACCAATACCTTGAACCTGATTCGGAATTCAACCGAAAGCCAGTGCAGCTGGCGCAGGACAGGTGTGATATGTGACTGGTAGGATATACCAGTCAGGACCCGCACTGCTGCATTCTGGACCAGTTGTAGTTTCCAGATCAGGCCCAGGGGTAGCCCAGCGTAGAGTGAGTTACAGTAATCTAGCCTGGAGGTGACCGTTGCATGGGTCACAGTAGCCAGGTCCTGGGGCGTCAGGTAGGGGGCAAGTTGCCTGATCTGATGAAGATGGAAAAATGCAGACTTGGCAACCGTCGTGTCCTGGGCCTTCATCAACAGGGAGGCATCCAGGAACACACCCAGACTCTTCACACCCATCCAGGGCAGGGAGCTGGATCCCAACATCTGGCAGCCCTCATCCCAGCTGCAGGACCTCCGTCTTCACCGGGTTCAGTTTCAGTCTACTCTGTTTCAACCATGCCGTCACAGCCTCCAGAGCTCTGGCCAGATTGTCTGGGGCCATGTCTGGCTGGCTGTCGATCAACAGAAAAAGCTGGGTGTCATCCGCATATTGATGACAGCCCAGCCCAAACCTCCACACCAACTGGGTGAGGGGGCGCATGTTACAAGGCAATATACTCAAACAACCCCCTCCCTCCTAAACCACAAGTTCAAAGGCAGTCTGGGAAACAGCTTTGGAGTTCATACAGTAGGCAGACAACATACTGAGTAATGCAATACTTCAAAAACTCCAGGTCAGTCTCAACAATATCAATAGAAGAGATTGTCTGCAGCTGCTGGCTATGCTGTGAGAAAGAGAAAACGAAAGTGGTTATTGAAAGCTAAGGAATGTACTTATCAGTTACAACATAAGACCAGGTACAACACTGAGGTAACTCTGGACCATACACTTAAAATTGGCATGGATGAATGGGTACAGTCAAACATGACAATAGGGGGAATCCTTGCAGGCCAATCATCTCCGCCGCCACACAAACACCTGCCTCCTGAGTCCTTGACTTCACCCTTTTCAATGGCATTATCCCTGACCCCGATGGAACAACCTCCCCAAGGGCGGCCTGCCTGACCATTCCACTCCCACTGGCAGCACCCTCGAGGCAAGACTTCATGCTTGGGGTGGATTCCAGTGACCATCCCACTGATCCCTGCTCAGAGGAGCTGGTAGCCCTCTGTCTCCCCCCACTGGATGCTTCGCTGGCCGAGGACAGAGGCTCGGGTGGTGTGTCTTCAGGTGCCTGGTCAGGACAGTCAATGACATTTGGGTCATTGCTCCTGCACACCAGCCCATCACAGACACGCCACTGCACCACAGGGGGGTCATTTGGAGGGGCCCGGAAGTGCCTCCATGCAGCCGATTTGAACCGTGCCCACTAACTCTTCTGGGGGAGGGAGGACGAACGGTTGCTGTCTGTGCTGCAGAGCAGGCAATGGAAGACGGAGTGAGGGGTGGACTGCAGGCAGGGACAGCACCAGGAGTTTGGGATGGGGACAGGATGGATGTTTCATCGAACCCAAACCATCCTCCATGGATCCCTCAGCCTCCTCCTCCTCAAACATTGGACAGAGTTCCTCTTCCCCCGGTGGCAAGAGCTCTTTGGCCTCCTCCACAGCCCCCACAGGTGATTTTTTGGGAGCGGGAGTCTCTGCTCCCACAGAGCCCTGCCCAGTACTGCTTCCCGTGGGGCAACTGGGACAATCTTTGCACTTCCCCCCATGACCACCCTTTGCCCCCACCCAAAGCCTCGTTGTGCCAGCAAACAAGGAGGAGGAAAGAAAAGGGGACAACACTGTTTGCGATATATTGTCGAAGGCTTTAACGGCCAGGGAACGATGGTTGTTGTGGATTTTCCGGGCTGTATAGCCGTGGTCTTGGCAACACTGTTTGCCCTCAGCCGAGGTGCCCACTGAGCTTGGCCCCAGGATTAAAAAATGAAACAGACTTTTTTAAGTGCACATCTCTAGTCTTACCTTCTCACCCCACAGCTCAGCAATGGCTACCTTTTCTCTCTGCCACTTGCCAAAATCTATCTCAAAGCCTGTCAGTTCCCCTCTTATGTTGTCTTCAGTCCTCCAAGATCTAGTGACCGTGATTGCTTTCTTTACACATAATACAAGTCAACCTGTAGTTGAACTGGTATGGTGGGGGTTGGAGGTACCTCCTGTCAGCCTTCAGAAGCATTTTGATCCCACTTCCTGACCATTAGGTCCAGCTAGAGATGAAACCCTTAAGTGCCTCCACATATCATGTGTGATCAAACAGATCCATTTGTCACCTTACCTTTCAACGTTTTTATTATACCCACACATACACAAGCAGGGGACCCACAAAGGTTTGGTCAGGCAAGTTCTCCATTCCAGCAGGTACTTCTTATGCTATGCTTGTTTTCCTTCCTTCCTCTCCTTTGCAGCCTCTTTCCCTGCTTCTTCCCTCGTTTCAGTCCTTTTCTGTCCCATTTTTGCTCCATTTCCACTTCCTCCCTCTACTCTGACTTTGTTTCCTACTCCTCTTCTTCCTTCTTCTCTGTCTTGCCTGCCCACTCCTTTCCCCTATGCCCTTAGGCTTCAAAATGAACCTGTGGCACTTGTTCTGCACTACCTACGCAACCATTGACAGTGTCAGTGTTAATTTCTAAGTTTGCCTAGGCAATACAAAATGGCTGCAGAAATATCATGAGGAAACCTTGCAAGATCTCCATTTTACTTTTTACTTTTAATTTATGTTATGACCTTCTTTATGTAGCCCTTCCATTCTTGTCTAATGTAAGTTTTTTGTGCAAATTTGGGGTTTTCTCACTCTGAAGACAGGTTCAGAATTAGCTGTGTTGTATTTTATGTGCTCTTATGTTTATGTTTTATCTGTGCTTGAGTCCTAGGGGGATATAGATACTTTTGATATATAAATAAATAAATATCACTAGCAGAATTTCAGAAATTAATTCCAGAACTAGAACATGTGAAGATGGCCACTACTTTCATTTCCTTCAGTTTATTACTGTTTGTCTCTCTATGTTTCCAGGGCATGCATATTGATAAAACTCTGCCCCTTAGAGGAATTTTAACTCTGTTGTACATAGGTTTACATAAAGACTCCTTTTGTGCAATGCTTTTCAAATGCACAGGTTGGAAATACACCAGACAAAAAGAATCTTTATGCAATCCTGTACATGATCTCATCAAGATTTTTTTTGCTGTGTATAGTCAACCCCCCCCTCCACTTCTTCAGTTACCAAATATGCTGAAAACGGTGGCAAACTGTGCATGCATAGCATTTGATAAAAAGGGGTGTGGGTGGAATAATGAACATCAACTAGAATAAATCCTAGGTAATATGGAACTCCAAAATCCAGAGAGGATTTGGGATGAGGAGAATGTCAAATGCATCTCTACTGTAATGCATATATTTGAATAGAGTTACAGTTGTTAGCAGCAAGAAAACAGAGCCTTAGCTGGTACAGCCCAAATCTGACCCTAGGAACCTAGCCCTACCAGTTTGAATGAATGAATGAATTTATTTGCGGTCAGAGACCATAAAAATGGCAATACATCCTTAGCAATCAATAGAATAGTTAAATCCAGCATGTAAAGAAAAAATGTTCTTTACTCAGCGTAAAAATGTAAAAGGATATAGAATGTAACATAGAATGTAAAAATGTAAAGGACAGAAAAATACATTTAGCATTTAAAATCTTATCTTAAAATGTATATAGTTCTCTGGGAACCGCAGTAATTCTAATATTTAAAACATTGACATTAAAATAGTTAAAATCATAACAAGAGCAGTACAGACTATGTATGGCTATTCTTTTTATTATGGAATTTAACCAAATAGAGACAGAATTAGGCTATTTGCCCGGAGATACATTAGGAGTTTCTCCAGGCAGGCCTTATTTGCCTCTGCAATTGGTCTGTGTAAGAGTGGGGGAATAAACTTGTCCCTATAGACTTGATGGAAAGGACAGAAAAAGAACATGTGAGTAAGTGATTCCACTTCACCAATGGAGCAATGGCAGCGTCTGTCCTCGTATGGGATCTTTCTATATTTCTTTCTATATGGTCACTGAAGGGATAACTTTACATCAGGTCAGGGTGAAAGCTCTTCTATAAGATGGGACATCCAAATGAGTGAGATATTTGGCCATACCCATAACATATCTAGATTCCCTAGGGGCCATAAAATGAGGAGATTGAGCTAAATCTCGTGGTGTTCTATGTCTCTCACCCTTTGTTTAACAATACTTTTTGCCTGGTCACTTCCCTGAGTCAGTAGTTCATCAGGGGAGAGTCCCAATCTTTCTAGGTTGCTCTTAACCATCCACATCCCCCTAGGCTGGTAAGGATCTTGGTTTATTAGAGGGAGAAGGCCTTTTTGATTGTTATATATCTTGAGCCACTGATAAACAGAGGATAGCAATATTCTGGCTTCACTTCTCATTTGGCCTGTTTCTAGCCGTAGGAGGGCATTTGGCACTCCTGGGGATACCTGTAAGATGGCATGGATAAATTTGGAGTGATTCTTCTTGAGAACTAACAAATTATCAGCGGATATGCCCAAATTAATACCATAGGAGTTGCACAAGGGCTTCAGCTTGATACAGCTTCAGTGCTGCCGGGACATATAAGCCCCCCTTAGATCGAAAGAATCTTGATAGCATGCACCGCCCTTTCAGTTCTCTTCACCATCAGATTACAGTGTGCTGTATTAGCCCCCGAATCCTGTATAACCACCCCCAGGTAGATACATTTATTTACTTGTTGAATTTTATTCCCTTTCATCCTACAGGATCGCTTCTTGGGGCGTCTGCCAAATGCCATCACCTTTGTTTTATCAAAGTTGATGGTTAGGTGTTCTTTGTTGCAGTATGTTGTGAATCTATCTCACGCCCTTCAGAGTCCTAATGGGGTCCTGGATAATAGGACTGCATCATCTGCATAGAGCAGAACTGGTAAATGGTGTGAACCTACCAGTTTGATATTACGGCACATTCACAGATCGTTACTCCAGATGACTCACTGGGATAGAGTTAGCTTAATGCATTAGTTTTGGAGAGAAGAACCTTCATGAGAAAATAATTGAACGGGAGATTGCCCAGTGGCAGAATAATTTAAAATTTAGGGGCCTGGCTGAAAAGGCTGAAGAGAAAACTGATCTCTGTATGTTCCTATCATCTTGGCTTGCAAATGAACTGGATCTAGAAGAAGGGGTGGCTCCAATTATTTCTAAAGCATACAGACTTGGTCCCCCGCCTAATAACACACCAAACTTTTGCAGAGACATGGTGGCTCACTTCCTTTACTACTGCACTAAACAAAAGATTCTTAATGAAGCCCAAAACAAGGGTTCTCTCCAGTTCAATGAAAGAGAGGTTAATGTTTTTTCTGCCCTCCCTCCAGAGGTTTTTCAGAAAAGAAGAGAACTCAAGGAAATAACAGATAGATTCTCTGCATCCAACACCAGATATAAGTGGAACTACATCTGTAATTAGATTGTTCATTGCAACAGACAGACCTTCCAAGCCTCAGATCTGGATTCTGTCAAGTGTCAGAGCTGTGGCTAGATAATGTCCTTACTCCAGACTACCTTCTGCAATCAGACAACAGTCCATTGTTTCCAAAAGGGTTTTACTGAAGAATTAGTTCATTATAGTCCACTGGCCTGAATACAATATTCAGGATGGTACATATGCATTGTTACCAATGACAGGCAAAGCATGAGGTACAAAGTAACAGATCCCAGCAGGCCCATCCTCCCCCCATAGTTCTCAAAACAACCCCTTTGAAGCTAGGAAAGCGAAAGTTCTTCAAGGCCGGTTCTTGGTGGAACAGCAGTAGTTAAAACAATCCTTCTCTGTGAGATAGCTGCTTGGGAACCTTGGCACCTGTGAAGAAAGCACTTAAGCACTGAAAGGATTAAACATGGAGTCGGTTAGGCAAGGATATACATGAAAGCATTCTGAACCTGACATTCTGCCCCCTCTAAGATGCCCCCCCCAGGCTTATGTGGGTAGCGAGAATGGAACGCTTTAACTAATCTAGGAGCATGAACATGTACAGAATTCACCCACTCATCAAACCCAGAGTCAAAGTCTTTCCACCTGATAAAGTAAAATAGCTGATTTCGTTTTATTTTAGAGTCCAAGATTTGTTGTACTTCGTAATGGGTTTGATCATCAATCAATGTTGGAATGGGAGGGGCACGAATGTGCCACTGGTTTGCAGGAGGAGCTTTTTTTAACAGACTAATATGAAAAGTATCGTGTACGTGGCGCAAGTTTTTTGGTAAATCCAGAGCAATAGTCACTTTGTTGATTACTTTACGGACAGGAAAGGGTCCAAGAAATTTTAACGCAAGCTTACGGCTGGTTTGAGTCACTTTCAGATTTCTCGTGGAAAGATAAACAAGGTCGCCGGGTTGTAAATCCCAATCAGCCGCACGGTGGCGGTCGGCGTATCGTTTGTAATCCTCTTTGGCTTTGTCGAGATGTTTTTTAATTTGAGTACACTGGTGAGCAGCTTCCCCCCACCACTCCGTTACATCTCTGGAAGTTGCAGTAGGAGGGAGGAGCGCTTCGAACGGGAAGGGTTTGAAGTGGAAGCCGTAAACGACTTTGAATGGAGTTTCTCCTGTTGAGGCGTGCAAGCTGTTATTGTAAGAGAATTCTGCTAGGGGGAGTATATCGACCCAATTATCTTGTTGGAAATTGATATAGCAGCGAAGAAACTGTTCTAGGATTTGATTAGTTTTTTCAGACTGCCCGTTGGTTTGCGGATGATGGCTTGAACTCAGACCTTGTTCAATATTTAGCATTTGTAAAAGCTCCCACCAGAAGTTGGCAACAAATTGTCCGCCACGATCCGAGATCACCTTAGACGGAAAAGAATGTAATATTACAATGTGTTTCAGAAAAATATCCGCCAGTTTTCTAGCTGAAGGTATAGTGGTGCAAGGTATAAAGTGTGCTTGCTTGGAGAATAAATCCACTACGACCAGAATACAGTTGTGACCTTTGGAGGGGGGTAAATCAGTGATAAAGTCCATGGATATTACTTCCCATGGTCTGCTTGGTGTTTCTAGCGGTTGTAATAATCCGGGAGGTTTGCCCTTGCGTGATTTGGCACAGAGGCAAATGGGACAGGATGCTACATATTGGGAAATGTCCTTACGCATGCCTGGCCACCAAAATTGGCGTTGTACTAAATGAAGTGTTTTTAAGTAACCATAGTGTCCTGCTGTAGGGGCATCGTGACAGCGCTGCAAGACTTCTTTTCTTAAACTGTCAGGAACATAAAAGTGGTCCCCCCAAAGCCATTCTCCTTGTTTCGATTGTTGCAGTCTGTCTTTGGGCACCTTTCCCCCCTCCTTTTCCACTTCAGCTTTCAGCTTTAACCTCCATCCCTGATCGGGTTGAGGGGGATGAGCAGTGCGACTGCGTGTTGTTACCACACCCCCTAATTGCGTAGGGGAAAAGACGGTGTCTATAGTCTCCTCCCTTTTGCTTTTATGTTGGGGCATGCGCGATAGGGCATCAGCAAGAAAGTTCGTTTTGCCCGGCAAGAAGTTTAATGTGAAATTGAATTTGGAAAAGTATTCTGCCCAGCGCAGCAGTTTAGCATTTAGCCTCCGAGGGCTGCGGAGGGCTTCTAAATTCTTATGGTCCGTCCAAACCTCGAATGGGTGACGGGCTCCCTCTAACCAATGCCTCCAGGTAGTGAGGGCCGCCTTTACAGCAAAAGCCTCCTTTTCCCACACGTTCCAATTTCTCTCCGCTTCAGAAAACTTCCGGGATAGGAAGGCACAGGGCTTGAGTTTTCCATCCTCCCCCTTTTGCAATAGTACGCCCCCAATCGCGGTGTCGCTGGCATCGACTTGCACTACAAAGGGGCGATTTTCATCGGGGTGTTGGAGGGTGGGTTCGGAAACAAACTGCATTTTGAGGAGATCGAATGCCTCTTGGCATTCTTGTGTCCAGGGCAATTTGGCAGTCGGCTTTTTGGCATTGTCCCCCTTGTCTTTAGTTTTTAACAGTTCGGTTAGGGGGAGTGTAAGTTGAGCAACGTTAGCAATGAATTCCCTATAGAAGTTGGCGAAACCTAAAAAGGATTGTAGTTTCTTGCGAGTAGCAGGAGTTTGCCAACTCTGGATTGCTTGTACTTTGCCCGGATCCATTTTTAAACCATCTTTGGAGATGCAGTAGCCCAAATAAGTGAGTTCTGTTTGGTGAAATTCACTTTTCGATAGTTTGATGGGCAGTATGTTACACATCAGTGTGGTCAGAACCTTTTTTACAAGATCTACGTGTTCCTCCTCAGTTTCTGAATATATTAAGACATCATCTAGGTAAACCACCACTCCTTTGTACAAAAATTCATGTAATACTTCATTAATCATGGATATGAAAACCGATGGGGCCCCAGCTAAGCCAAACGGCTTAACTAAATATTCAAACTGGCCGAGGGGCGTATTAAATGCGGTTTTCCATTCATCCCCTGCTTTGATACGAACGTGGAAATAGGCATCTTTTAAGTCTAATTTCGTGAAGATCTTACCTTGAGCCACGACGTTGAGAAGGTCTCTGATGAGCGGGATGGGGTATGCGTTGCTGGATGACACAGCGTTAAGTCCCCGAAAATCAGTGCACAGTCTTAAGCCCCCATCCTTCTTTTTGACGAAGAGCACTGGCGCAGCGTGCGGGCTGTTCGCAGGTCATATAAATCCTCTTTGGAGATTAGTGTCAATGAATTTGCGGAGTTCTTCTCTTTCGTTGGGGCTCATGGGGTACAGGCGGCCCTTAGGCAGTGAGGCGCCCGGTAAAATTTCTACAGCACAGTCTGTCCTCCTATGTGGAGGCAGAGTATTGGCCTCTTCCTCTGTGAAGGCTTGGAGGTAGGCTCTATATTGTTTGGGTATTTGATTAATTTCTTCCCGAGTGAGGAGAGCTGATTCTTTGAGGGTAGGATCGTTGCCCCAATTTTTATCCCAACGGTGACTTTTGCAGGCATTATGGCTGAATGTGATGCTTCCTTCTGTCCAATTTATATAGGGGTTGTGGTCGCACAACCACCGGCTTCCCAGGATCAAGGGGTATTTGGCAGTGGCACTAATGACGAACGATCTTACTTCCCAATGATGCCCCATGCCGGTTACGACCGGAGTGGTTTCAGTAGTGACTGGGTTCATATGGGTGCCGTCCATTTGCTCAAAGATGACGGGCGTTTCCAATTCTTGTACAGGAAGCACTAATCCATTCACCAAGGCTGGAGCGATAATGTCTCTTGAGCAGCCCGAATCTATCAATGCTTGCACGCATTTGCATTTTTCTATCTGGATTCACTAATATTACAGGTATGAAAAGTATGGACCCTGGAGGTCTGTTCAAAGCAGGAACGGACTGAGGTTTGATCTGCCGTTTGGGTCCTCTTACGACAGATCCATTTCGTTTCCCGAAGTGGGACTCTCAGGATTCTCCTCCCCAGTTAGAGCTGGTGAATCATATTCCATAACTTCCTCCAGCTCTAACCCTCTCTCGGGGAGGTTTTTCCGAGGAGCTCCTCTGTCCCTCGCTGACCTGGGAGCTGGTGTTGGGCGCGGTGGTGCCGAGTAGGTTGCGGGAGCTGGATGTCTTAGTTGGAGCGGAGGTCTTTGCACAGGCCGGTACGGACATTGCGCTGCAAAGTGACCACTTTGGCCACACTGCAAGCACAAACCTTGTTGCCATTTAGCATCTCTTGCTCCGCGCGTAGCGTATCCAGCCCCTCGGCCTCCTCGAACGAGAACTGAGGAGTGCCTTTGGCCCGTGGGCTGTTGATGTTGTTCCACTAAACGAACTTCTAGCATGCGATTTTCTACTTCGCAAGTTAACTGGATCCATCCTAACAGCGTAGGAGGGTTATCTTGCATGAGAGCTCTATCCAACAATTTAGGATTTAATCCCTGTTTGAATAAGATGATTTTGGTGGATTCCTCACACCTTGGGCATTTGGCAGCCAGCTGTCGGAATTTTGTAACATAGTCTCTAGCCGACATGCTGCCTTGCCGAATAGACTGCAATTCAGTCCGGGCCCTAGTTTCTTCTAGGGGATCTTCATATTGGGCTCAGAGCACGTCCACTAGCCCTTGAAGTGTATTCAATTCGGGGGCACCAATATCATAAAGTCCTACATACCAGTCTGCTGCTTTGCCTTGAAGTCTCGATCCAAGGTGTTCCATTTGACTGGCCTCACTTCCAAATAAATGTCCCCATCGATTGAAAAACTGTACTGCTTGGACAAGGAAAAATCCCAGTTTGGAAGGATCTCCATCAAACGTAGCTTCCAGCTTAACCCAACCCATGGGAAGTTCTTGCCTGGGAGCTGGTGCAGGCATCGGGTAGACGTCGAGCGGGGCGAGTTGTAAAGGAGGTTGTCGCGGTGTTGGCGGTAGCAGTGGCGGAGGTTGCTGAGGATAAGGTTGAGGTCGTTGTGGGGGAGGCCCTCTAGGTACGGGTTGACACGGCGTTGGCCATAAAGGTGCTGGCTGCATGGGCGGTGTGCCTCTAGGCGCCGGCAATCTGGGTGCTGGTAACAAAGGAATGGGAACCGGTCCTTGGGGTGCCGGTCGTAACGGGGTTGGTTGAAGAGGAATAGGCTGCTGAGGTAACGGAGTTCATCCAGGAATTGGCTGATTTGGTGTTAGGGTTTCTATCGGCCCAGGCGTTTGGTGTGGCCGGGGGCGGTACCGCTACCCGGTATGATTCGCGGCGTATCCCCTCTCGGTAGTACTGGCTGCTCACTCACTTGGGTCGTGGGTGGAGGTGCTACTGGGGAAGTGGGTCTCAGGGGTTGTCCTGGTTCCCCACCTCCTCCTCCGGTTCCGCTGTCGGGAATGATTGGACGATTGGGCCGGGGGGTCTTCTGGGCATGGTTCTCCATCTCCTCCGCCGCTTCCGTTGTCAGTTGGTACAATCGGACCTTCTGGGCGAGGAGTTTCTGGACGGGGTCCATCCCCGTTACCAGGCTCAGGATCTCCCGGTTGTCGCGGCCACGGCCGGATTGGGCCCTCAGGACATGGGTCTTCTGGACCAGGTTTGTCCCCGGTTTTGGACCCGGAATCTCCAGTTTCAGGTGGCTGTTGCGGCCACGGCTGAAGAGGGCCTTCGGGGAGGGGCACAAGGCTCTGTAAGGTAGACAAACTTTGATGGATGACTGGTAGACCAGCTGGCGGCTCTCGTTCGCCATCCCCCGCCACAAGTACAGAAAGTAGGTGAACGGCGTGGGCTAAACTCTCTTCCATGCTTGCTAGTCTGGTCTCCAATACTTGAACTCTATCTGGATCCACCTCCTCCTGTTCAGTATAACCAGTAGCTTGCGAGGTGGGTGCATATTCAGTATGTGGCCTTGGTAGACCAGGTATGAGTTCTTCCACCCCTTGTTCTTCTTGAGATCTTGCAGCTAAGATCCCCTTTGCTAAACCAGTGACTGCTGATATTCCAGAGTCAATTGCAATTGTTCTGCTTTGAAGCTGCACCCACTGGTGCTCACTTACATCTTGTTGCCCCAACCACGGGGTGACTTCCGAATAATCCCAGCTTAGGGCGCCACGGCGGGACGTCTCCCACTCTGTTTGTTTGGTCGTCCTGTTCCAGTAAAGCCACGGTTGGCTGCTGGCATGCTCGGGTATTGACTCCAAACTGCGCCTACTGTCCATCTGTGTTTGCGTGAACAGCGTACTGGCCCTCCGTTCCCTCGTCTCCCTTGGTCTCGCACCCCACTGCGTCGGAGTGGGTACAGAGAACAGTGGTTCAGCTGTAGCTCTGGGCCGGGTATCTGCACTGCTGGGAGCGAGAGTGTAGAGCGTAGTAACAGAGGAGCTGTTCCCTCTTGGTACAGGTCCTTGAGGTTCCAATCCTTGAGAGCCGGGAGAGGCATACGGGTCAAACAAAGGATCCCTGAGAGGGACAGCTTTGGAGTCCGTTTGATCCGGCTTAGGCATTGGAAAAAGGTGATTGGTAACAAAATGTCAGAGCTGTGGCTAGATAATGTCCTTACTCCAGAGTACCTTCTGCAATCAGACAACAGTCCATTGTTTCCAAAAGGGTTTTACTGAAGAATTAGTTCATTATAGTCCACTGGCCTGAATACAATATTCAGGATGGTACATATGCATTGTTACCAATGACAGGCAAAGCATGAGGTACAAAGTAACAGATCCCAGCAGGCCCATCCTCCCCCCATAGTTCTCAAAACATCCCCTTTGAAGCTATGAAAGCGAAAGTTCTTCAAGGCCGGTTCTTGGTGGAACAGCAGTAGTCAAAACAATCCTTCTCTGTGAGATAGCTGCCTGGGAACCTTGGCACCTGTGAAGAAAGCACTTAAGCACTGAAAGGATTAAACATGGAGTCGGTTAGGCAAGGATATACATGAAAGCATTCTGAACCTGACATCAAGGCACTACTGCACTCTCTAAATTTAGATTCTATTAATGAAGAAATGACCAAGACTCCCATTAGATGCTACAGATAGGCTTCCAAAATGACTCCAGACAAACAAGATGCCAGTCAAGCACAAAGCAAAAACTCTGGGGTTTCCCACTGATGCACTTCATAGAATCATAGAATCATAGAGTTGGAAGGGGCCATAAAGACCATCTAGTCCAACCCCCTGCCCAGTGCAGGATCAGCCTAAAGCATCTCTGACAAGTATTCATCCAGCCTCTTCTTGAAAACTGCCAGTGAGGGGGTGCTCACCACCTCCCTAGGCAGCTGATTCCACTTTTGAACTACTCTGACCATGAAAAAGTTTTTCCTAATATCCAGCCAGAATGTTTGTGCATGTAATTTAAGCCCATTGCTTCGGGTCCTACCCTCTGCTGCCAACTGGAACAGTTCCTTGTCCTCCTCCAAATGACAGCCTTTCAAATATTTAAAGAGAGCAATCATGTCCCCCCTCAACCTCCTCTTCTCCAAACTAAACATTCCCAAGTCCCTCAGCCTTACCTCATAAGGCTCAGTCTCCAGACCCCTGATCATTCTCGTCGCTCTCCTCTGCACCCTCTTGATTTTGGCCACATCCTTTTTGAAATGAGGGCTCCAGAACTGCACACAATACTCCAGGTGTGGCCTGACCAAGGCAGTATAGAGAGGGGCTATGACCTCTTGTGATTTCCATGCTATGGCCTCTTTGATACAACCCAGGATTGAATTGGCTTTTTTTTGCCACTGCATCACACTGACTGCTCATATTTAGTTCACAGTCCACTTTTACCCCAAGATCTCTTTCACATATACGACTGCCCAGAAGTGTATCCCCATCCAGTATTTGTGCTTCCCATTTTTGTGGCACAGATGTAATACTGTGCACTTGTCTTTGTACCATCAGCAAATTTAATGAGCAGCCCTTCCACTCCTTCATCCAGATCATTGATAAAAATATTGAAAAGTACTGGGCCCAAAACTGAGCCCTGCGGACACCTCCCTCCAATCTGATGAAACGCCGTTGACCACCACTCTTTGGGTGCGGTCCTCTAACCAGTTCCCTATCCACTGAACTGTCCTATAGTCCAGTCCACAGTCTTCCAGTTTGCCCATCAGAATGTCATGGGGACCTTATCAAAAACTTTACTGAAATCCAGATAAATCACGTCAACAGAGTTCCCCCAATCTAGTAAGCTGGTCGCTCGATCAAAGAAGGAAACCAGGTTGGTCTGACAAGATCTGTTAGGGACAAAACCATGCTGACTTCCCCGGATGACTGAGCAGTCCTTCAGATGCTTACAGATTGATCCCTTTAAAATCTGTTCTAATATCTTCCCAGCAACAGACGTCAGACTGATTGGCCTTTAGTTTCCCGGGTCATCCTTCTTCCCTTTCTCAAAGATTGGGATAACATTCACTCTTCTCCAATCTTGTGGCACATCCCCAGTCCTCCAGGAGGCCTTGAAGATGATGGACAGGGGTTCTGCAAGTTCTCTAGAAAGTTCTTTCAGCACTCTTAGGTGCACCCCATCCATCCCACGGGATTTGTACTCATCCAGTGCAGCCAGATGCCTCTCCACAACCTCTCTGTCAATGTCAACTAGCCACTCAGGTGTCCTGTCACATTTTCTAATATCTCTAGATGTGCCTGAGTTCTTCAGGGAGAAAACAGAGGCAAAAAAAAGTCATTCAGCGTGTCTGCTTTTTCTCTGTCCTGCATCAGAGTTTCTCCATCTACTCCCAACAGTGGTCCCATTGCCTCCTTTACCTTAAAATTCTGTTCATATTACTGTCAGACTATGGAATCCCTGCTATCTAGAGTTCGTCTCCCCCTTCTGCAAGAAGCACAAGTTTCTTGATTTCAAAAGGTTTATTGAAAGACTAGGCTCTGATACAAGTGTCCATATTTCAAGGCATAAAGAAGACTTGACTGAACTAAGGCATTGTTGAGAATGAGATACAAAACAAAGCCAGCAATACATCAAACCCTTTGTTCCAAGCCTCCCCCCCCCCCCATAGTTCTGTATGAGAACGTGGATGTGGGAAGGCCCGGGTTGCCAAGGTCTTCGGCTGACGAGACAAATAAAAAGTATTCTCTCCCATGGAAAATGTGGTCAAAACAACATCTGGACCTGGAGGGAGAAAAAGCTTAACAACTACAATTTAAACATGGCGTAACTCTGGTTAAGAACATGAGCCTTAAAAGAGATCCTGACATTCTGCCCCCCTTAAGACCCCCCTCCTCTCATAATAATAATAATAATAATAACATTCAATTTATATACCACCCTTCAGGACAACTTAATGCCCACTCAGAGTGGTTTACAAAGTGTTATTATTACCCCACAACAATCACCCTGTGAGGTGGGTAGGGCTGAGAGAGCTCCGGAGAACTGTGACTTGCCCAAGGTCACCCAGCTGGCTTCGTGGAGGAGTGGGGAATCAAACCTGGCTCTCCAGATTAGAGTCCCATGCTCTTAACCACTACACCAAACTGGCTGTCTGGCCCTGCCTTGTTGGGATACTTGAGGGTAAAGAAATATTAATAATCACTCTTGCTCAAGAATTCATGAATCTCTTATTAAGACTATAAGTCTAATAACATATACAACTCATACATATGACTCATACATCACTTATATGCTGATAACTTATATCACAAGAATAATACATGTATATCTGACAGAGTCCCCGTCCGAGGACTCGGGCATATACAGGCAGATGGAAGTCAACCAGGTAAGTCCTAAGGTTGTTATTGAAGAATTTCCAAAATAGGTATTGCTTTTTCTTCTGTTTTCTCTTTCTGTAGGTAAAGAAGAATCCGAAGTGTAGATGGAGAACATCCAAATGGAACAAGCCCGGAACCTCAGCCGGCAAGACTTCTCTTTACTTCTTTAGTTCTTCGTCATAAGACTTCCTCAGGGGCATTTACTATATTTCAATTAATAAAGAACAATGTTTCCAACATCTGCTATGTGCAAATTATTTACACATCAATAGTCTTAATAACACATTATGTATGCTCACCCTTATGATGTTGCTTTTCAGACATGCCTGCTACATCACCCGTTAAGACATGGAAAGTCCAACATGACTAGACTCAGCATAATCCTCCACTTAAATATCAGTTCAATTAAAGGGGCCACGCTCCTATGTTACATAATACTATAGTAACTTCAACAGACATCCCAAACAATCACATGATATATAAACTGGACTGTTACAAAAAACACTTCAGTGATAGTTCATTATTCAGTCCCTTGGGTACCAAAGTTCCCAGGGAATGGATCCATTGAGCCTCTTTACGGAGGAGATCCTGTTGAGCATTGGATTCTTTAGAGGTACTGTAAAGTCCCACCACTTTTATGTCTTGTGCTGAATGTTGTTCGTCTATGAAGTGCTGTGCGACTGGTGCTTCTGTTATTTGATGCCTAATACGCGATACGTGTTCTAATATTCTTACTTTTAAAGCTCAGGACGTGCTACCTACATAAAGTTTAGGGCAGGGGCATATAATTAAATATACAACCCCTATTGTTTGGCAGCTAATGAGGTGTCTTAGTTCCATGTTCACATTCAATTCAGGTATGATCACATTAGTGCTCTGAAGAATATACTTGCATGATGCACAATGTGTGCATTTGAAAGTACCTCGTGGAGGAGGTAGATCTGTTGTCATTGTCCCCGCTCCCTCGATGGGCAGGGGATTTAATGTGGACTGCACCAACAAATCTTTTATGCTAGTTGTTCTCCTATATGCAATCCTAGGTGTCAGATCACAACCCGGGATATCTGTTAACAAAGACCAATGTTTGAGCACAATTCTTTTCAATTGTGCAGCACGGGGAGTGTAATCAATTGGCCACGTGATTTGTTTATCTAGTGGTCCAGGTCTCTTTGTCAATAGTGAGTCTCTGTTTACTCTCTCACATCTCTCCCTTGCAGAACTAATAATTGCTTCAGGATACCCTCTATGGGCAAAATCCCTGGCAAGAGTCTTACAGCCTTTTCTATATTCCTCCTCTGTAGTGGAGTTCCTTTTAATCCTAAGTGTCTGGCCATATGGAATATTATTCTTTAAGTGAGGGGGATGGAAAGAGGTATATTCAAGATATGGGTGGCAATCAGTGGGCTTACTGTATGGTCGAACACATAAACAATTATCTCTATTCCTATACACCATGATGTCCAAAAAGTTGATGGAATCCCTGTTAATGTTCCAAGTAAATTGGATATTAAGGTCTTGTTCATTATTCCAATTGCAAAACTCATGGACCACTGTTTCTCCCCGGAATAAGACAAAACAATCATCTATGTAGCGCCGGAACAACACAATATTTTCCAGAAATGGGTTATTGGAACCCATGATATGCTTAGCTTCCCATTGGGCCATAAAGAGGTTGGCTATACTGGGTGCTGCTGTGCACCCCATAGCCACCCCTTTGATCTGTAAATAGAATTCCTCTTGAAACTTAAAAAAAAAATTTCAAGGACTAAATCTGCTAGTTGGAGTAGGAACTCAGTAGGGGGGTGAGGGTCCGTTCTGTTTAACAGAGTGTGTTCAATTATATCTCTGGCATCTTGATGGGGAATAGATGTGTAAAGAGAATTCACATCTAAGGTAAGGAGAATATCCTCTTTTGCTATGGTATTACCCTCAATTAATTTAATGAAGTCTGTGGTGTCCTTAACATAGGATGGAATTCTTCTTACTGCTGACTGGAGAAAAACATCTAAATACACTGCCAATGGTTCCAAAACAGTCTCACAGCCCGACACAATAGATCATCCTGGGGGAGGTGTGATATTTGTATGGATTTTAGGGAGTACATAGAAAGTTGGGGTCCTAGGTACTTCTCTAAACAGAGCATGTCTGGTGGTTTCTGATATGATAGACATGGATGATGCTTCATAAAGGACTGTCTTAATAAGGTTTTGGTTATGTTTAGTCAGATCCCCTGGGATTCTCTTGTAGCTGGTGGTATCCCCTATTTGTCTATGGACCTCCGCTATGTAGGTATCCCTGTCCAAAATGACAATCCCCCCTCCTTTATCTGCTGGTTTAATTATGATTTTAACATCTTGCTGTAAAGTCTTAAGTGCCTGTCTTTCTGATCTTGAGATGTTATAATAATTCTTATTTGGACGTTATTCTAGTTGTTCAATGTCCCTAAGGACTAGATACTCAAAGGTATCTATCCTATGATCAGAAGACGGTGGGAAGACATGGGAAGCCTCCACCCACTCCCTAAACCCCTCCTCAAATTCCTTCCACCTAATTAAGTAATACAGTTTGTTGTATCTGCATTTAGAGTCCAGGACTTCATAGTGCACCTGATCATCAATTAGCGTTGGATGAGGTACTGGTGTGTCTGGGTGCCAAATATCAGGTGGAGGTGCTTTTTTGAGTAAGCTGACGTGAAACGTGGGGTGCACTTGCCGTAGATTCTTTGGGAGTGCTAGTTCTACCGTGACTTTAGTTATTACTCTTGTGACTGGGAAAGGACCCAGGTATTTTAGTCCCAGTTTCTTACTAGACTATTCAACTCTGAAGTTTTTGGTGGAGACATAAACCTTGTCTCCAGGCTGCAATTCCCATTGCTCCACACGATGGCAATCGACATACTTTTAGTAGTCAGCTTTTGCTTTATCCAAAGTTTTCTGGATTATAGTCCACTGTTTGGAGAGGGTGGTCCACCACTCTCCTAGGTCTCCAGGGTTTTTGCTTCCGGGTTGCAGATCGAAAGGGAACGCTATTCCTTCATAGCCATGCACAACTTTAAATGGTGTCTCCCCAGTTGAACTGTGGACCGAGTTGTTATAGGCGTATTCTGCGAAATGGAGCAGCTGGATCCAGTTATCCTGTTGGAAATTAATGTAGCATCTGAGAAACTGCTCTAGCACTTGATTAGTTCTTTCGGACTGCCCATCACTCTCGGGATGGTGGGCGGAGCTAATTTCTTGCTTGATGCTGGCCAGTTGCAATAGCTCCCGCCAGAAATTGGCAACAAATTGTCCGCCCCAATCCGATATCACCTTGGAGGGAAAAGAGTATAGCTTAACACACAGCCACAGCAACCTTTATTGGCATAAATAATACAGACAAAGTGGGGGGGGAGCTTAACAATGTGCTTCATGAACAGAGTGGCTAGCTTTTTAGCTGAAGGTAGGGTGGTACACTGAATAAAATGGGCTTGTTTGGAAAATAAGTCCACTACCACCAAGATGCAAGTGCAGCCTTTTGAAGGGGGTAACTCTGTAATAAAGTCCATAGAAATTACTTCCCAGGGGCGATTTGGAGTTTCCAGGGGTTGCAAAAGTCCTGGAGGTTTTCCTCTCCTAGGTTTCACCATAATGCAAGTAGGGCAAGAAGCCACATATCGAGATACATCCTTCCGCATTCCTGGCCACCAGAACTGTCTTTGGACTAAATGTAAAGTCTTCAGGTTGTCAGAACTGTGGCTAGATAATGTCCTTACTCCAGACTACCCTCTGCAATCAGACAACAGTCCATTGTTTCCAAAAGGCTTTTACTGGATAAAAAGTTCATTATAGTCCACTAGCCTGAATGCAATATTCAGGATGGTACATATGCATTGTTACCAATGACTAGCAAAGCATGAGGTACAAAGTAACAGATCACAGTAGGCCCAACCTCCCCCCGTAGTTCTCAAAACAACCCCTTTGAAGTCAGGAAAGCGAAAGTTCCCAAGGCCGGTTCTTGGTGGAACGTCGGTAGCCAAAACAATCCTCTTCTGTGAGATAGCTGCCTGGGAACCTTGGCACCTGTGGAGACAGCACTTAAACACTGAAAGTATTAAAAATGGAGTCGGTTAAGCAAAGCAGTACATTTCAGTATTCTGAACCTGACACAGGTAACCGAAATGGCCAGCGGAACGGGCGTCATGACATTGTTGCAACACGTCTTTTCTGAGGCTAGCTGGAATGTATAGTTTGCCCTCTCTAATCCAGTCCCCCGCTTCCATTTGAGATATCTTTCCTCTGGGCACTCGCTCCCCCTCTTTTTCCACCTCGCTTTTCACTTTAGCTCTCCACCCCTTTTGCTTGCTCTGCAGCTTGGTTGCTTGGCTACACGTTGTAACCACACCTCCCAACTGGGTGGGGGGAAAGACAGTGTTGATACTCTCCTCCCTCTTGTTTTGGAGTTGGGGCATGCGCGAGAGAGCGTCTGCTAAGAAGTTTGATTTGCCAGGTAGAAAGTTTAAAGTGAAATTAAACTTTGAGAAGAACTCAGCCCATCGGAGTTGTTTAGCATTAAACCGACGGGGAGTTCGAAGGTCTTCCAAGTTCTTATGATCAGTCCGCACTTCAAACGGGTGGTGAGCCCCTTCCAACCAATGTCGCCACGTAGTGAGGGCTACCTTAACTGCAAACGCTTCCTTTTCCCACACATTCCAATTACGCTCAGCCTCGGTAAATTTCCTGGGTAAATACGCACATGGCTGAACTTTACCATCCTCCCCTCTCTGAAGGAGCACTCCGCCAATGGCCGCATTGCTCGCGCCCACTTGTACTATAAAGGGGCGATTCTCGTCTGGGTGCTGTAGACTGGTTTGGAAGTAAATTTGTCCTTCAATTTTTTGAACCCCTCCTGGCAGTCGGGTCCCCAATTCAGTTTGTTAGTGGGCTTACTGGCTCACTCCCCCCTTCTTTTCATTTCAGCAAGTCTGTTAATGGTAGGGCAATTTGGGCAAACCCCTCAATAAAGTATCTATAGAAATTGGCAAAACCCAGAAAGGATTGCAACTGCTTTCGGGTGGTTGGTGTTTGCCAGTCCTTCACTGCCTGGACTTTGGCAGGGTCCATTTTTAGTCCATGCCCCGAAATGTGGTAGCCTAGATAGTCCAGCTCTGTCTTGTGGAACTCACACTTGGACAGCTTGATAGGAAGCTTATGGTGCATTAGAGTGGTTAAAACCTCCCGAACCAGTTTATCATGCTTTTCTCTAGTTTCTGAATAAATAAGCACATCATCCAGGTAAACCACCACCCCTTTATATAAAAATTTATGCAAGACTTCATTGATCATGGCCATGTAGACAGATGGAGCTCCAGATAAGCCAAAAGGCGTGACCAGATATTCATACTGGCCTAAGGGCGTATTGAATGCAGTCTTCCAGTCATCCCCTTCTCTAATCCTGACATGAAAATAAGCATCTTTAAGGTCCAACTTTGAAAAGATCTTACCCTGCGCCACCATGCTCAGCAGGTCTCGGATTAACAGGATTGGGTAGGCATTGGTCATTGACACTGCGTTGATGCCTCAAAAGTCAGTGCACAGTCTCAGCCCCCCATCTTTCTTTTTCATGAATAACACAGGTGCTGCATGAGGGGAGCCGGCCGGCCGAATGAAACCCCTCTCCAGGTTTTTGTCTATACACTGTCGCAACTCCTCTCTCTCTGCTGGGCTCATGGAATACAGCTTCCCTTTGGGGAGACTTTCTCCCGGAATCAGTTCAATTGCACAGTCAGTCTTTTGGTGGGGTGGCAAGCTGTCTGCCTCCTCCTCACTAAAGGCTTTCGCCAAGTCTCGGTACTCCACTGGAATGAGGTTGAGCTCTTCTACGGTTAGCAACGCTACTTCCAAATTTAACAAGGCTTCTTCCCCCAACTCCGTCTGCCAATGATGGTTGCGGCAGTACTCCCAGTCAAATACAATCATTCCTTTGGCCCAGTTAATGTAGGGGTTATGGTCCCAAAGCCATCGGCTGCCCAGGATGGGGGGACATTTAGCTGCTTGGCTTATAATGTAGGATCAGCTTTCCCAATGCTCACCCATCCTGGTGGGCACCCGCTCTGTTTTCTGGACAGCTGGATTCATATTGGAGCCATCCATTTGCTCAAAAATAATCGGGCTTTTAAGTTCTCAGGTTTCTAACCCTAAGCCATTTACCAGAGTGGGTGCAATAATATCCCTTGAACAGCCTGAATCAATTAAAGCTTGCACACGAATATGAGTTCCCCTCTTCGGGATGGTTAACATCACTGGTATGAACAAAATGGCCCCTCTCTCTCTCACCTCAGAGTCTCACCTCCTCTGGGGTGGACTCCTCTGCGATCTGTCATTGGGGACTCCTCACGACAGATCCATCTCGTTTCCCGACTGTGGGCTGGGAGTGTCGGCCTCTGCAAACTGGACATCTAGATCCATTTGCACCTCTTCGGCTTCCAACCCTTTCTCCGAGCGCCCCCATCTTTGCATTCCCCTACCTCGGCTGGTTCTTGGAGCCGGAACTGGGCGAGTTGGTGGGGGAGTTGGTTGGACTTGCGTGAGAAGAGGGCACCGAGCTGCAAAATGCCCACTGTTGCCACATTGCAAGCAAAGGCCTTGTCTCCATCAGGTTTCCCGAGCTCCTCTGGCCAACGGAGTTCCACGGGCCCCTCTCGCTGTGGGTTGGGGTGTTCTGCTTCCCATTGCCTGTTGCTGCTCCACAAGGCGGACTACTTGGGTATGGTTTTCCACTTTGCACGCCAACTGTATCCAACCCAAAAGAGTTGGGGGATCATCTTGCATTAAAGCCCTGTCCAGCAATCTGGGATTCATTCCACTACGGAACATCACTATTTTCATCCCTTCCTTGCAATGAGGGCACTTAGCTGCTAACTGACGGAATTTGGCTGCATACTCCCTCACGGGTTGAGTCCCTTGCCTGAGAGTTTGCAGCTCAGTACGGGCTCTCTCCTCCTCCAGGGGGTCTTCATATTGGACTCTTAGTGCTGCAATAGAATCCTGTAAAGTGTTCAGTTCAGGAGCCCCCGAGTAATACAGAGTCACGTACCATTCCACTGCCTTGCCTTTCAGCCGGGATGCTAAATGAGCAATTCAGCTCTCCTCATCCAGGAACAGATAGCCACATTGATTAAAAAATTGAAGGGCTTGCACCACAAAAATCCCCAGCTTGTGGGTATCTACATCAAAGGTGGTCTCCAGCTTAGTCCACCCCATAGGCAATTCCGCTCCTCCCTGCTGGCCCTGAGCTACCTGCCCCACTAGAGGCGGGAGGACAAATTGTGGTGGCTGCTGAGGCTGTGGTCGGAGGGGAGCTGGTACCCGACCCGGGACCTGTTGAGGTCTAGGTACTAGCCATGCTGGTCCCCGCGGCACAGCTCTGGCCTGCCCGGCAAGTCCCTGTTGCCTTGGGATGGGGCCCCTTGCCTGCACCAGCTGGCCTGCTGGTGGAAATCGGGCCCCTCCCAGTGCTCCTGGACCGACAGGCCCCAGAGGCGGTGGTGCTGGGAGCGGCTGTGGCAGTGGCAGTTGCGGTTGCAGTGGCGGACCCATGGCAGGTAATGGTGGTGGCTGTAGAGGTCGCAGGGTTGGAGTAGGTTGAGGCAGTGGTGGCAGTGGCTGCTGTAACAGCTGTGGGGCAGGAGCTGGCTGAGGTGGCAGCGGCGGTTGTTGTGGCTGTGGAACCTGAGTACTTTGGGTTGCCGGCAGTGGTGGTGGCTGCTGGGGCCCAGGCTGGGCCTGACCCTGTTTGCCGGGGTCCCGGGGAGGGTAGAGCAGGGCTCTGCTGAGATTGGGCTTGGCCCCGAGAGTGCACGACCCCTGCTGCTTGTCCTCATGGAGCTGGCCATGAGGGCCCCTCACCCTGCATGAGCAGGCTGATGAGATAGACAGCTTGAGCCAAATCTTCTTCCTTCGCACCCATCCTGTCCTCCAGCTGTCAGTACTGGGCAGGAGTGCCGAGTTCCACCTCCTCCTCCTGCTCAACCGGCACCATCTGGTCTGGCTGGAGCAAACTCTCTTCCCATGGTCGCTGGTGTCTGTCTGCTTCTTCCACTGCATCCTCCGAAATCCCTGGCACCCACTCCTCACCTGCCAGAGTCACCTCCACTGTTTCCTCAGGGTGCCTTTCTTCCTCCGCTGCACTGGCCATCCAGCCCTTGGCTATTCCTGTCACTGCCAGTATTCCATACTGCACCACATGGGCTTGATTTTGCAAGCGATTCCAATGTGGGTCTTTACCTTGGGCTCCCGAGCCATTGTCCCAAGTTCCAGCTGAGCCCACATCAGTGTAATCCCAACTCAAAAGTTCATTGTGCGGGGCCTCTCAGTCCTGAGGCCCGCTGGCCTCCTCCCACAGACCATACTCCACCAGGCGCCTGGCCTCCGCATCCCAATGGTACCACAGTTGGGAACTGACCCGTGTAGCACCTGCAGAGAGCATGGATAGGTGACCCATTTCCCAAACAGGTCCTCCTGTTGATCCCTGGTCCACCAACCTGACAGTTCTGCTTAGATCGATCATCGAGTGGGAGAACATGGTGCCAGCACGCCGCTCCCTGGTTTCCCGGGGTCTAGAGTCCCATTGCCAAGGAGTTGGCAAAGAAATCAGCTGGTCACTTCTGCGAGTCCCACTCGTCTTTGGTCAAGCTCCCTCAATGATCGCTCTGTCTTGCTCAGTACCACCGGCAGGCAATTCTTTCGACCCGGCACCCTCCTCTCCAGGAACGGACAGATCAATCAGGTCTTCACTGGTATCCATCCTTCCTAGGTGAGGGGTCGGGGGAGTTGAAGTGGGATTCTCAACAAAATGTCAGACTATGGAATCCCTGTTATCTAGAGTTCATCTCCCCCTTCTGCAAGAAGCACAAGTTTCTTGATTTCAAAAGGTTTATTGAAAGACTAGGCTCTGATACAAGTGTCCATATTTCAAGGCATAAAGAAAACTTGACTGAACTAAGGCATTGTTGAGAATGAGATACAAAACAAAGCCAGCAATACATTAAACCCTTCGTTCCCAGCCTCCCCCCCCATAGTTCTGTATGATGAGAACGTGGATGTGGGAAGGCCCGGGCAGCCAAGGTCTTTGGCTGACGAGACAGATAAGAAGTATGCTCTCCCATGGAAAATGCGGTCAAAACAACATCTGGACCTGGAGGGAGAAAAAGCTTAACAACTGCAATTTAAACATGGCATAACTCTGGTTAAGAACATGAGTCTTAAAAGAGATCCTGACACAGACAAGGCTCCAGGCCCGTCAGAGAGAACGTGGCCAAAGTCGATCAGCTAGCTGCCAAATGCCCAAACTACCATGAAGGATTGAAAATTGAACTGTTTTGTAATGGGCTAACTCTGGAATTGTTGGATCAAGCACTGATGCAAGATGATCCACCCACCTTACTAGGGTGGATTCAATTAGCATGTGAAGTAAAAAATCGTACTCAGGTGGTTCGGCTGGTAAAACAACACCAAGCAGCGGCCCACTCCACCACTTGGAAGAGGCAGGGGAATGCCGGGCAGTCCTACTCTAGCAAGAGGAACTTTGGATACACGTTGGAGACAAGGCTTGTGCCTGCAATGCGGCATCGGAGGGCATTTTGCGGCCCAATGCCCACTGAGAGTGGCCCCTGAACCAACTACTCAAAGACCCATCCCTGCCCCTCACACAGGACAGGTGGAGCGGAAACCGCCAGCGCGGCACGGCTGGTCGGAGGTCGAATTGGAAGCAGAGGAAATAAGTGGAGAGGATACCTACCAAGCCCCAGAGCCAAGTACATTGTACTCACAGGCGGGAAACGAGGAGGATCTGTCGTGAAAAGGCCCCCATGGCAGGTCAGCGAGGAGCCCACCCCTGAAGAGGTGAGAGAAAGGGGGGCCATACTGTTTATTCCAGTGGTACTGTTAAATCCCAAGCGTGGAACTCATGTAATGGTGCAAGCTTTAATAGACTCTGGCTGCTCTAGAGATATTATTTCACCAGCCTTGGTGAATGGACTAGGGGTGGAAACACACGAGTTGGAAACTCCCATAATATTCGAGCAAATGGATGGATCCAATATGAACCCTGCCACTTATGAAACTGAACCTGTACCTACGGGCAGGGGAAAGCATTGGGAAGCCCGGTGTCAGGGTTGAAGTGTATGTATGTAACCAAAGAGACTCCATATTAATTCTTTCAGTATTCTAGGTGCTTTGTTCACAGGTGCCAAGATGTTCCCAGCAGCTATCTCACGGAAGAGGATTGTTTTGGCTATCGCTTCTCCAGCCTTGGGAAACTTTCGCTTTCTCAGCTTCAAAGGGATTGTTTTGAGAACTAGGGGGGGAGGTTGGGCCTGATGGGTTCTGATACTTTGTACCTCATGCTTTGCCTGTCGTTCGTAACAATACACGTGTACCAGCCTGAATATTGTATCTGGGCCAGTGGACTATAATGAATTCTTTCTTCAGTAAACTTTTTGAAAACAACGGACTTTTGTCTGATTGCAGAAGGTAGTCTGGAGTATAGACATTATCTAGCCACAGTTCTAACATTTTGTTACGAATCATAATTTTCCAATGCCTAAGCCAGAGCAGATGGATGCCAAAGCCGTTCCCGACAGGGACCCTTTGTTTGATCCATATGCCTCCCCCGGCTCTCAAGGACTGGAACCTCAAGGACCTGTTCCAAGGGGGACAGGGTCCTTGGTTACTACAATTTATACTCTCGCACCCAGCAGAACGGATACCCGGCCCATTGCTGCAGCAGATCCGTTGATATCCTTGCCGACTCCGACGCAGTGGGGTTCGAGGCCAAGGGACGCGAGAGAAAGAAGGGCAAGTACAGTGTTCACGCAACCCCCAATGGACGGCCGGCGGAGTTTGGAAGTAATTGCAGAGCATTCCAGTAGCCAACCATGGTACTACTGGAACAGAGAAGCCGACCAGTCGGAGTGGGAAACATCCTGCTGCGATGTATTAAGTTGGGACTATGCAGAAGTTACCCTGTGGATGGGGCAACAAGACCTGAGTGAACACACGTGGATACAATTGCAAAGCCGAACCATAGCGATTGACGCTGAAATCTCAGCGGTTACGGGATTAGCGAAAGGGATCTTGGCAGGGAGATCCCAAGAAGAGCAAGGTGCAGGGGCCCAAGGCATGGGGGAAATAAGGCCTTGGCCCGGGGCAGCCTGTGCGGAATCATATGCTGAATACGTGGAGACCTCGCAAGCCACCGAGGAACCACCTTATAAGTATGCCGACACCGAAGCCGCCGAAAGGAATTCGGGTCGTGTGCAAATCTTAGAGGAAAGGCTGACGAGCATGGAAGAGAGTCTGGCCCATGCAGTCCACCTACTGTCTGTACTCGTGGTTGGGGCTTCGGAAGAAAACCGGGAATTGCCAGCAGGCCTGCACAACATCAGTCAAAGCCTGTCTAACTTACAAAAGTATGTCCCAAGGACGGAGGCTGGGGCACCAATTCAACCGCTTCCAGTAGAGGATATACCGCAGCAACCCAATGAACCACCGGATCCCACTCCGGAGATAAGTGAGGATACCTGTGCTGACCCAAATGTAGAAGAAGAAGTGGAAGAGGACGGAGACGATGGGGTAGTGCCTTTAGAGGAACCTCCGTTAACCCCGAGAGGTACACCGGAATGTCCTCCAGGAGAGGTGCCTGCCAATACACCACCAATTATTCCGCTAACAACGTCCCAGGGAGGGGGGGCAACCCTTTCTGCCGAGATTATTGGCGCCGTTACAAAGAGGCACTACTCCGCGTCTCACTCCGCTGCTGGGACCGATTGGAAGGGGAACTACTCCTCGACGGCTACCAACGCCTGGGCCAAGAGGAACCCCCTTCCCAAGGCAACCGATCCCAAGAGGCACTCCTCCCCCATTACAGCCTGTGCCGCTACAACCAGTACCACTATTGCCCGCACCACGAGGGACGCCCCCAGCACCACTACAACCAGCGCCGCTGTTGCCCGCACCACGAGGGACACCCCCAGCCCCGCTACAACCAGCGCCGCTGTTGCCCGCACCACGAGGTACGCCCCCCGTCCAACCACTACCGATACAACCGGCACCGTTACAACCAGCGCTGATGTTACCTGCACCAAGAGGACCCCCCCACCGCTACAACCAATTCCGGGGGCCCCTCCTCCACGGCTTCCACAACCAAGGCCCCAACAACCTCCCTTTCAACCACCGCCGCAACCCGTACCACTCGTTTACTATCCGGTACCAGTGCCAGCGGCCAGACCACAAGAATTACCGATGGGCTGGGTAAAGTTGGAAGCCACGTTTGATGGGGATCCTTCCAAATTAGGATTCTTTCTCGTGCAAGCCTTACAATTCTTTAATCGATGGGGACATTTATTTGGAGATGAAGCCAGCCAAATCGAACACTTGGGATCCCGTTTCAAGGAAGAGCTGCAGATTGGTATGTAGCTCTTTATGATATAGGCGCCCCCGAGTTAAATACACTTCAAGGTCTAGTGGATGCACTATGAGCCCAATACGAAGACCCTTTAGAGGAGACGAGAGCTCGGACAGAATTGCAGTCCATTAAGCAAGGCAACATGTTGGCCAGAGACTATGTTACAAAATTCCGACAGCTTGCCACCAAATGCCCAAGGTGTGAGGAGTCCACCAAAATAATTCTGTTCAAACAAGGCATGAATCCCAAATTGTTGGATAGAGCCCTCATGCAAGATAATCCTCCCACCTTATTGGGGTGGATTCAGTTAACTTGTGAAGTGGAAAACCGCATGCAAGAAGTGCGCTTAGTTGAACAACAGCAACACCCTGGACAAAGGCGCTCTTCCGTACTTGTGAGGGGAGGCAGAGGTGCTGGATATGCTACCAGAGGAGCGAGAGATGCTAGATGGCAACAAGGGTTGTGCCTGCAGTGTGGCCAAAGCGGTCACTTTGCGGCGCAATGTCCGTACCGGCCTGTGCAGAGAACTCCGCTCCAATTGAGGCGTCCAGCCCCCGCCGCTGTCCCGGCGCCAGCCCGCCCGACGCCAGCTCCTAGAACAACAAGAGGCAGAGGGGCTTCTCGTAGAAATCCTCCCAAGAGAGGGTTAGAATTAGAAGAAATTATGGACTATGATTCAACAGCTCTAAAAGGAGAGGAAAACCCAGAGAGTCCTGCCTCAGGAAATGAAATGGGTCTGTCATAAAAGGACCCAAATGGCAGATCAAATGTCAGTCAGTTCCTACTTTGAACAGATCTCATGGGTCCATACTCTTCATACCAGTAACATTGGTGAATCCAGATAGAAAAACGCATATCCGCGTTCAAGCTCTCATAGACTTGGGCTGCTCTAGAGATATTATTGCACCGGCCCTAGTGAATGGACTAGTACTCCCCATTAAAGAGCTGGAAACTCCAGTCATTTTTGAACAAATGGATGGCACTAACATGAATCCTGTCACTACTGAAACCGCGCCAGTCATCACAGGCATGGGACAGCACTGGGAGACAAGACCGTTCGTAATTAGTGCCACCGCCAAATATCCGTTCATTCTGGGAAGCAGATGGTTGTGGGATCACAACCCCTACATAGACTGGGCAGTTGGAAGTATCACTTTTTCCCATGATACTTGTAAAAATCACCGTTGGAATCAAAATTGGGGTAACAACCCTACCCTCAGTGAGCAAGCCCTTCTAACTCAAGAAGAAATCAACCAAATACCCAAACAGTACAGAGCTTACATCCAAGCTTTCACTGAAGAAGAAGCCAACTCCTTACCTCCCCACAGGAGGATGGACTGTGCCGTGGAGAAGCAAAGGCTTCTCGTAGAAATCCTCCCGAGAGAGGGTTAGAGCTAGAAGAAATTATGGACTATGATTCAACGGCTCTAACCAGGGAGGAAAACCCGGAGAGTCCTGCCTCGGGAAACGAAATGGATCTGTCGTAAAAGGACCCAAATGGCAGATCAAATGTTAGTCAGTTCCTACTTTGAACAGACCTTCTCCCACACATTCCAGTTTCTTTCAGCATCTGTGACTACTTGTAGCCAAGCAACCAAAACACAAATGGGAAAGATGCCTGATCTCAGTGGGTGGAGAGAAAAAGTGAAAAGCGAGGTGGAAAAAGAGGGGGAGGAAGCACCTGCAGCTGAACTCACACAAACGGAGGCGGGAGAATGGCTCAAAGGATCTAAACTCTACATCCCCTTGAGTCTAAGAAAGGAAGTACTTCAGCAATGCTATGATGCCAAACTTGCAGGACATTTTGGCTATCTTAAAACCCTCCACTTAGTTCAAAGACAATTCTGGTGGCCAACTATGAGACGGGATGTCTCCCAATATGTATCTTCTTGCCCCACATGTATAATGGCCAAAGCAAGAAGGGGAAAAACCCCGGGATTATTGCAACCCCTGGAAACCCCCTCCAGACCGTGGGCAGTGATTTCAATGGACTTTATAATGGATTTACCTCCCTCTAAAGGTTGCACTTGTATTTTAGTGGTGGTCGATTTGTTTTCCAGACAAGCTCACTTCATACCCTGTACCACTATTCCTACAGCAAAGAAGTTGGCTAGCCTGTTCATGAAACACATAGTAAAATTGCATTCTTTTCCTACCAAGGTGATTTCCAATAGAGGCATACAATTTGTTGCCAACTTCTGGCGGGAGCTCCTACAAGTAGCAGGCATCCACCCATCACCCAGAGACCGATGGGCAGTCCAAAAGAACTAATCAAGTATTATAACAATTCCTCCGATGTTATATAAACTACCAACAAGACAACTGGGTAAATTTTATCCCTTATGCCAATTATGCGTACAATAACTAGGTTCACAGTTCTATTTAAAATTGTACATGGATATTGTACACGGATATGAAGGACAGGCCATACCATTCGAGATTAACCCCAAGTCCAAAAAACGGAGATTTAGGAGAGTGGTGGTCCTCCTTAACAGAGCAATGGTCTCTCATCCAAAAGACATTGAATAAAGCCAAAGAAGAATACAAAAAATATGCCGACTGCCACCGTGTGGAACAATGGAAATTGCAACCTGGAGATAGAGTTTATGTTTCCACAAAAAAACTTCAGAAGTGAGCAACCCAGCAAAAAGCTAAGACTGAAATACGTGGGACCTTTCCCAGTCAAGACAGTAATCAATGAAGTGACTGTCGAAGTAGAATTACCAAAGAATCTATGTCAAATGCACTCTACTTTCCACTTCAGTCTACTCAAAAAAGCTCCTCTACCAGATGAATGGCATCCTGAAAAAGTGGTGCCCCACCCCACCATCATAGAAGGACAAGTACGTTATGAGGTGGAAGAGATATTGGACTCCAAAAAGAAGCATAATAAAAATTTATTATCTTATCAGATGGAAAGATTTTGATGAAAGTTACCGGGAGTGGGTAGAGTCCTCTCATGTAAATGCCCCTAAGCTCTTAGCAAAGTTTCACAAAGAATACCCACACAAGCCAGGTGGATGAAGGGGGCCTTAAGGAGGGCAGAATGTCAGGCCTGCTAACCACAGTACTGCCATATTGTTTGTAACTGCTGTATTTTCCAGTTTTGTTTGTCTGCAGGTTCACAGAGACAACTTTGTTCCCAGGACGGTCTTATCTAGCACGGCTAGCCACAGACCTTGGAGGAGTCTTACTTTCGCATCCCCAAACCTCTGCCTTCTCTAGACTATAGAGAAGCACACATCCCTAACTACCCCTCTTTTGGTGTGGTCCTCTAACTGAACTGTTCTATAGTCCAGTCCACAGTCTTCCAGTTTACCCATTAGAATGTCACGGGGAACCTTATAAAAAGCTCTGCTGAAATCCAGGTAAATCACCTCAACAGAGTTCCCACATTCCAGTAAGCTCGTCACTCAATCAAAGAGGGAAACCAAGTTGCAAATTTTAAAAAAACATAGGATATAGCATACCAATTTCTATTTAAACCATTCATGATCCACATAGTCAAAAGCTTATCCATGATCGATAAAACAAGCTGATTTTCTTCTGAAATCCTCTGGTGTGCTCCAGTTACCATTAAAAATTTGCATTATGATCTCTAGTGTCTCTTCCTTTTCTGAATCGATCATGAATATCTGGCATTTCTAATTCCATACGGCAAGAATCTTTGTTGTAAGATTTTGAGCATCACTCTGCTTGTGTGGGAAATTAATGTGATGGTCTGATAGTTGCTGCAATCTTCAGCATCTTTTTTTCAGAACTGTAATGTAGAATGAACATTTCCAGTCTGTGGGTCATTGTTTTGTTTTCCATATTTCTTTTTTTTTTTTGAAAAAATTTTTATTGGGTTAGAATCCGTTATTTTTACATATACATTCAATTTTCCATATTTCCATATTTCCATGTTTTCCATATTTCTTGAGATTTTCTTATTAAGATTTTGGTGGCCTCTTTTTCTGTAGCTTGAACTAACTCTATTGATATTCCATCTCTTCCTAGTAATTTGTTTCTCCCAATTGCCTAAATGCAGCTGTCATCTCACTTTTAAAAAATTATTATACGTTAATTAAAATAAACAGGTTACAGATGTATACAAAAGATACCAATATTTGTAAAATATCTCACTTTCTAAAATTGCACGTTCTTTTTTTTTGTTCTTGAATATGTATTCTTTTTACTGAAAAAATCATTCATAAATTAACAAATACAAAAATGTATAAACATATTGGTAAATAAATGTAATGACACAAAGGATTGCTTTGCTGAAAATTGTGTGTTTTAAAACACTAGATTTCAGTGCAAAAATGTACCCCTGGCACCTCATAGGAAACCTAAGAGCGAGCTCAAACAGAACAGGATGGAAAGGAGTTGCACATGGTTTCTTCAATGCTTCCTGTGACAGGAGGTTGTCAGACTGTGGCTAGATAATGTCTAGCCTAGGCAATGATGTCTCTAGAGCAGCCTGAGTCAATTAGGGCTTGTACACGGATATGCATCTTTCTCTCAGGGTTTAACAAAGTCACTGGCATAAACAATATGGACCCTTGTGGCCGGTCCCTTGTTGGGACGGACTGAGGGTGGATCTGCTAGTTGGGTCCCTTTACGACAGATCCATTTCGTTTCCCGACTGGGGGCTCTCTGGATTCTCCTCTCCGTTTAAGGCGGTAGGGTCGTATTCCATGAGTTCTTCCACCTCTAACCCTCTGTCGGGGACATTTCGTTGAGAAGTGCCACGACCCCTGCCCAATCTGGGAGCGGGTGTTGGGCGTTGAGATGGGGGAAACGGAGCAGGGGTTGGACGCCGTAATTGGAACGGAGGTCTCTGCACAGGCCGGTATGGACATTGTGCTGCAAAGTGACCACCTTGCCCGCATTGTAAGCACAAACCTTGTTGCCATCTAGCATCTCTCGCTCCTCGAGTAGCATATCCAGTGCCCCGTCCTCCCTTTTGCAAAGTTAGAGGTCGTCTTTGTCCCGATTGTTGTTGTTGTTCAACTAATCGGACTTCTAGTATACGATTCTCAACTTCACAGGTTAGTTGAATCCATCCTAACAGCATAGGAGGATTGTCTTGCATGAGCGCTCTGTCCAAAAGTTTCGGGTTTAACCCTTGTTTGAACAATATTATTTTAGTGGATTCCTCACATCTGGGGCATTTGGCAGCTAGTTGTCGGAATTTTGTAACATAGTCTCTGGCCGACATGCTGCCTTGCTTAATAGCTTGCAGTTCCATTCTGGCTCTAGTTTCTTCTAACAGGTCTTCGTATTGTGCCCTTATAGCATCCACCAACCCTTGTAAGGTATTTAGTTCGGGGGCCCCAACATTATATAGTCCTACATACCAGTCCGCCGCTCTGCCTTGAAGCCGGGATCCGAGATGTTCGATCTGGCTGACCTCGCTCCCGAATAGATGTCCCCATCGATTGAAGAACTGTACCACTTGTACCAGAAAAAATCCCAACTTGGAGGGGTCTCCGTCAAAAGTGGCTTCCAGTTTAACCCAGCCCATTGGGAGAGCTTGTCGTGGGACTGGGGTGGTGGTGGGGTAGTAGTCCATCGGAATGGATAGCTGCATTTGCGGTGTGATAGGAGGATGCTGGGGGGGTGGGGGTAGTTGGGGCCAGGGTTGTGGCTGCGGTAATGGTTGCCCGGGCCCCCCGGGCGGCAGCGGTAGATGCGGGATCGGTTGAGTTGGTGGCGGTCTCACCGGCTGAACTGGCGGTGGCCGTACCGGTTGGGTTGGGGGTGGCCGAACAGGTTGGGCCGGAGGTGGTCGCTGGGGTGCGGGTTGGAGCGGTCAAAGTGGGGGAGGCCTTACCGGTTGATCGGGAGGTGGTAACACCGGCTGAGCTGGAGGTAACCTTATAGGCTGCGGTGGTGGTATTTGTTGAGGTCGGAGCGGAAGGGGCCGCTGCGGTGAGGGCCTGATAGGTGCTGGACCGCGCGGGCTTGCCCCTCCCGGCGTTGCCAATCTCGGACCTGGAAGTAGTCCTCTGGGTATGGTCTGCAAAGGTTGATTCCCCCCTGGAGGTTGTTGCAAGGGGGTTGTTGTTGGCGTTTGGTGTGGTGTCCCCCCCCCTTGGAGGAGCTGGAAGTTCTTCTTGCTGATCTGGTTGGAGAATTACCGGAGAAGTCGGGGGGGTATTACCGAAGTAGTTGATCCCGTCGGGCGGACTGGCTCATCTCCGCCCGCTCCCGGGACCTCTGTCGGAGTATCTCCCGGGCAGGAATCTTCCTCTTCCTCCGTGTCAGATGTAGACCCCTCAGGATCGTCTGGGCACAGGTTATCGGAGCAGGAATCCCCTTCACCTCCTGTCCCTTGTTCGCCCGTGGGTGCCGGCTGAAATGGAGCAGACTCCCGCGGGTTGGAGATAACGCTTTGGAGGGTAGCTATTTGTAGAGCCATTTCTTCGGGTGATGGCCTCTCTCCGTTCCCCGCTACCATTACTGAGAGTAAATGTATGGCATGAGCTAGGCTTTCTTCCATATCGGCTAACCTAGCTTCTAGTAACTGAACTCTACTTGGACCCTGTTGGTCCGTCGGTCTTTCACTCAGTGTCGTTGAGTCTCCTGCAGTGGTGGCCACCGGGGTACTCGGCCTCCATGGTGGAGGGTCTCCCTGATCGTCTTGCGACCTCGCTGCTAGAATTCCTTTGGCCAATCCCGTAACTGCAGAGATGCCGGAATCCACAGCCAGGGTACGACTTTGCATTTGTACCCAACGTTGTTCGGAAATCTCTGGTTGTCCCGTCCACGGGGTGACTTCCGAATAGTCCCAGCTTAGGACGCCGCGGCGGGACGTTTCCCATTCCATCTGTTCGGTCGTCCTGTTCCAAAATAGCCATGGTTGGCTGCTGTCCTGCACAGGGACTGTCTCTAGGCTTCGGCGCCCATCCATGGTTAACGGATGGAGCATCCCGCTGGCCCTGCGTTCTCTCGTTTCCCGAGGCCTGGGTCCCCACTCCGAGGGTGTAGGCACCGAGAACAGGGGGATGGTGATGGCCTTCGGCTTTTCACCCTCACTGTCGAGATCGATGAGAGGAGGGGTGGTAGTCGAAGCTCCGGTCCCCACCAGTGCAGGGCCTTGAGGTTGTAACTGTTGATCGCCGGGAGAAGCATACGGATCAAACAAAGGATCCCTGTCCGGGACTGCTTTGGATTCCGATGAGCCCGGCTTAGACATGATTGGTAACAAAATGTCAGACTGTGGCTAGATAATGTCCTTCCTACAGGTTCTCCTTTACAAGCAAACAAGAGTCCATTGTTTGAATAAGGAAACTTTACTGCAGAAATAGTTCATTATAGTCCACTGGCCTGAATAGGAGATTCAGGATGGTACAAGAGCATTGTTACCAATGAATAGAAAAGCATGAGGTACAAAGTAACAGTTCCCAGCTGAAACAGCCTCCCCCCACAGTTCTCAAAACAACGGCTTTCAGACTTGGGAAGCTGGACTCTCTCAAGGCCAATCTTGGGTGGAACGTTGATAGACATAACATTCTCTTTCGGTGAGAAGTCTGCTTGGGAACCTGTGCACCTGTGGAGAAAGCACTTAAACACTAGAAGCATTAGAAAATGGAGTCAGCACAGCTCATATACACACTGAACCTGACAGAGGTATTTGGAAATATGTGGCGGTGGCTCAGCTGGTAAACTCTTTGGAGAGGAGCTTTAAAAAATGAAATGGTGGATATTACACAATTTAAGCAAATTAAGACCACATGGCTCATACCAAAAAAAATGCATTTATCATGTTCCACCCCCCAGCCATATTAGCAGATAGTGTTGATGGGGGATGTGGAGCAGTGGCCTCGTCAAACTTCAGCTGCCAAAGTTATGTACACTTTTCAGATGATTTTTTTTACACCGTATCACAAGTGTTTGACAGTTATGTTTTTGAACCAGTACATTTACTATACAGTATTTGACTTAGCTGATAAGATTAACAGTGCACATTTTAAAAGTATTCCACATTTCTAAAGAGGGAAAGAAAACAACATGACTGGGGGGAAATCCCAACTAAACCGAGAGTGCCATTGATTAGGAAGTCAAACTGACCCTTTCATGCCAATCTTTAGCAAGTGCGTTTCTGAGCAGAGGTAATTCCTTTTTTTGTTTTTCAAGCAAGTGGAATAAATGTTAAAAGCTTGAGAGATCTGAAGTGCTGGAAAGTCTGTCTATTTGAACAGATACATTCATTCAAATGCATGTGATGATGAATTCAGACAATTTGAAATGCATTCCTCAGTTGAAGCACCATGAAACAAAAATGTGGGTTCTTGCTAGTTTTCTAGGCCTTAATAAAAGGGAAAATGGAAGCAAAGGGTACATATGCATCATCTATATGAGAAAAATCAAAATTTAGGTTTTTATTGCTATGAGTGTCATTAAAAGAAAAACCCACTCAAATCCTTACCTCTGCTCTGCAGCAGCCATGAAGGGTTCCCTTATGAAATATTTTAAAGCACACTTACTTCAAATACTTTTCACCTAAATTACATGCTTACCAGCGTTTTCAGGGGCAGACTTGCTGTCCTTTCATATGGGCTGATAAGATCTACACACATCTCCACACACACGCATGTGTGCATACATGCATAAAATTGCAGGTTCTTCATCAAAAGATTCTTCTTTGAAGGAATCTATCATCCTTTCATCTTTTCCATATAGTTCTCCTGTATAATATTTCTGTCGTGAATCAGCCTTGACCTGACGATAACTTCTTTTTTCAAATGGTGGAGGAAGGTACAAGGGGCTCGGCCATACTAGACTTAATATTAACCAACAGGGAAGAATTGATAGATGGGGTGAAGGTGGTGGGGACCTTAGGGGAAAGTGACCATGTCCTCCTTGAATTCCAGTTGCTGTGGGGGGCCAAGAAAGTTCATAGCCAGACTTGTAGGTTAGATTTTCATAGGGCTGATTTCAATGAACTCAGAGGCTTGATGAGAGTCATTCCGTGGGGGAGTGTGCTGGACAGGAAAGGAGCGAGTGAAGGGTGGGCCCTTCTCAAACATGAGCTTTTGAAAGATCAAGCCCTCACTATTCCAGCAAGATTGAAACATGGTAAGGGCTCCAAGAAACCGATGTGGATGCACAGAGAGCTCCAGAATAAGCTAAGGGAGAAAAGGGAAATGTTCAGGAAATTGAGAGAAGTGCTTTCTTCACAGGTGCCAGGATGTTCCCAGGCAGTTATCTCCCAGAGGAGGAATGTTTTGGCTATCGCTGTTCCAGCCTCGAAGGACTTTCGCTTTCCGAGCGTCAAAGGGATTGTTTTGAGAACTATGGGGGGAGGTTGGGCCTGCTGGGATCTGATACTTTGTGCTTTATGCTTTGCCTGTCATTGGTAACAATTCACATGTACCATTCTGAATATTGTATTCAGGCTCGTGGACTATAATGCATTCTTTCTTCAGTAAACTTTTGAAAACAACGGGCTTTTGTCTTGGAGTCTCGAGCCCAGGTGTTCGATTTGACTGGCCTCACTTCCGAAAAAATGTCCCCATCGATTAAAGAATTGCACCACTTGTACAAGAAAAAATCCCAACTTGGATGGGTCTCCATCAAAAGTAGCTTCCAATTTCACCCAGCCCATGGGGAGTTCTTGCCTGGGAGCTGGTGCTGGCATCGGGTAAACGTCGAGCGGGGCGAGTTGTAAAGGAGGCTGTCGCGGTGTTGGCGGTAGTGGCAGCGGAGGTTGCTGAGGATAAGGTTGAGGTTGTCGTGGAGGAGGCCCTCCTGGGATCGGCTGGGGAGGCCCTCTAGGTACGGGTTGTAGCGGCGCTGGCCATAAAGGTGCTGGCTGGACTGGCGGTGTGCCTCAAGGAGCCGGCAATCTGGGCGCTGGTAACAGAGGAGCGGGAATTGGTCCTTGGGGTGCCGGTTGTAACGGGGATGGATGAGGAGAAATAGGCTGCAGAGGTAACGGAGTTCCTCCAGGAATTGGCTGACTGGGTGTTAGGGTCCCTCTCGGTCCCGGCGTTTGGTGTGGCTGGGGAGTGGTACCTCTACCAATCACGCTCGTCCCCGGTATGATTTGCGGCGTACCCCCTCTTGGTAAAACTGGTGGCTCACTCTCTTGGGTCGTGGGTGGAGGCGCTACAGGGGAAGCGGGCCTCACGGGACGTTCCGGTTCCCCACCTCCTCTGCCGCTTCCATTGTCAGTTGGTATGATCAGATCTTCGGGATAGCTCTGTCCCACAGGCCTTTCCTTGCTTAAAGGCAGCCACTCAAAACATCTTTCATTTTGTAGATTGGTTTATATTGGTGGAATTTGGGATTCCTCCCTCTGAAATGCTTATCTGTTTTTAGTCAACTAATAGAATCATAGAATCATAGAATCATAGAGTTGGAAGGGGCCATACAGACCATCTAGTCCAACCCCCTGCCCAGTGCAGGATCAGCCTAAAGCATCTCTGACAAGTATTCATCCAGACTCTTCTTGAAAACTGCCAGTGAAGGGGAGCTCACCACCACCCTAGGCAGCTGATTCCACTTTTGAACTACTCTGACGGTGAAAAAGTTTTTCCTAATATCCAGCTGGTACCTTTCTGCATGTAATTTAAGCCCGTTGCTTCAGGTCCTACCCTCTGCTGCCAACTGGAACACTTCCTTGCCCTCCTCCAAATGACAGCCTTTCAAATATTTAAAGAGAGCAATCATGTCCCCCCTCAATCTCCTCTTCTCCAAACTAAACATTCCCAAGGCCCTCAGCCTTTCCTCGTAGGGCTCAGTCTCCAGACCTCTGATCATCCTCGTTGCTCTCCTCTGCACCCTCTCAATTTTGTCCACATCCTTTTTGAAGTGAGGCCTCCAGAACTTCACACAATACTCTAGGTGCAGCCTGACCAAGGCAGTATAGAGAGGGGCTATGACCTCCTGCGATTTCGATGCTATGGCCCCTTTGATACAACCCAAGATTGAATTAGCCTTTTTTGCCACCGCATCACACTGACTGCTCATATTTAGTTTACAGTCCACTCTTACCCCAAGATCTCTTTCACATATACTACTGCCCAGAAGTGTCTCCCCCATTCAGTATTTGTGCTTCCCATTTTTGTGGCTCAGATGTAATACTGTGCACTTGTCTTTGTTGAATTGCATCCTATTCCCAGCTGCCCACTTCTCCAGAGTATTCAGGTCTTGTTGAATTTTAATTCTATCTTCTTGGGTGTTTGCACCGCTCCCAATTTGGTATCATCAGCAAATTTAATGAGCAGCCCTTCCACTCCTTCATCCAGATCATTGATAAAAATATTGGAAAGTACCAGGCCCAAAACCCAGCCCTGTGGCACCCCACCGGCCACCTCCCTCCAATCTGATGAAATGCCATTGACCACCGCTCTTTGAGTGTGGTCCTCTAACAAGTTCCCTATCCTGTCCGAACTGTCCTATAGTCCATATATTATAGTTCCATATAGTATAGTTCCCTATCCACTGAACTGTCCTATAGTAATATATGCATTGTGTTGCTACTCCTCATGAGTCACAGGGATCCAGCCAGCTAAAAATCTTAAACATCAATGTCTTTATTTCTTTTTTAAAATCTTCATACTCAACCTTTGTCTCTGATACAGACCCAGAACAGGTTATGATGGCATTCTCTCCTCCATTTTATCCTCACAACAGTCAGCAACCTTGTGAAGCAAGTCTGGCTGAAAGAGTGACTGGCCCAGCAAAGTTCCATAGCAGAGTGGGGATCTGAACCCGAGTCTCCCAAACCCTCATCCAAGTTTATTGTTACGGTCTGCGACCAGCCAAATCCTAGTCCGACATTATATCATATGAGTTTTAACAGGAAGATCAGGCTACGTTTTGTCCTTTCTCTTGGGAGACCAATTCTGATTTGATTGATTTGAGTTTATTAAAATTCTAGCCTGCTCTCCCTGCAAGCGGGCTCAGAGTGGGTAACAACATCAATCCATAGATACATAAAGAAAAACATAATGTAATATATACTAAAATACATCAGAGATACTACAAATATAAGAAAGCACTTTCAGATGCAGCACTCAATATTGCACAACCCATACGCTCAACCATTGTGAGTGTTCGATTCGTTCACTCAAATCTCCATTGATCAGGGCTGAGTGAATCATAAATACAGAATGCCACTGTAAATCAGAATTAAAAGTGCATACTGAGAGCATACTGAAGAAACAGCCCAGAAAATAAGCTCCATAAAAATGTCCTGTGCTGTATGGTGTAATTTACAAGCTTTCCTGCATTTATTTACTAGATTGATGCCTGTGCTTTGTTATGGTATTTAACTACTTTAATTCCAGTTATAATACTTCTGGATATGTAACTTTTTTTGGTTTGTGGGGGTTTTGGAGTTGGTTTTGTAGTATAATAGCATAGTACCCGAGCTTCACAAAGGTGTTTGAATAAAGCGAAGCATGTTGATGTCGAAAACTGATGAAGTGAATTTCAAAATGTAACATTTGTTGAAGAGATTTTAAAAGGAAGAGATTGTAGTGTAATAAATAAAGTGACAAATACGTACAACCTTTTTTTTTCTACTGAAGGACCTCTTTGTAGACCTCATTGGTGGTTTTCCCCTCAGGTGCTAGGATCACCAGGCTGCTGGGTGAGCTCACTCTGGAGCAAGCCACGTAGAACTGCCCATGTGAGAGGCAGTCCTCCCTCAAGTCAGTTCTTGCCACCTTCAGTGTCTGCTCCTGGGACTTGTTCATCATCATAGCAAAGTAGGCCTCGAAGGGGAACTGCAGTATCTTGAATTTGAAGGGTTTCTCATGGTATGAGTGGTATGCATGGTATGAACATCAACTCCCCCCCCCAGCACTGCTGGTGAACAATGTGGCCTCAATGATGTTCCTGTGGAGGCTTTCACTCATAGTCTGGTGTCATTGCAGAGTTTGGGTGGGCTGAGGTTCTGGAGCAGCATCACTGGAGCCCCCACTTTGAGGAGAAGCTTGTGGGCTGTTAAGCCAGGAGGGTTGAGCATACTGAGGTACTCCACAGGATAGTGGACCACATCATCTGAGTCCACAGATCTGTACTCCATTTTGAATGAGTTAAGTTGTGTTTCATTAATGATGGCATCCTTGTTGATCTGGGGGGTCAGAATGGCATGCTTGCACAGCCAGTCCATGGACTTCTCCATGATACTGATGATATCAGGGTATATCATGGCTGTTAGGTCTGCTAGGATCATCACTACTGTGCCCAGGTCTGCAGGGATGGTCACTTTTCCTTTGGCCTCGGGATATGCTCCATCCCCTATTTTTAGTAGGAGTTCAGAGAATTCCCCAGCAGACAGCTCACCTCTCAAGTGAACCCTCATGTTCTTTCTTAGTGAGAGTTTCCTGATGAGGGGGCACAGATACAATGCCTTGACACACACAGTAACCTCATCAGCTTGAATTCCCCTTGGGACTACTGGCAGAGTCTGCCAGAAGTCTCCAGCCAGCAGCACTGTGACCCCCCCCCCTCGCGCTCTCATTGCCCCTGACATCTTTGAGGATTATGCTCAGTGTCTCCAAACACTCCTTAAGCGCCATGGTGCTCTCATCCCAAACAATGAGCTTAAAGTTCCACAGAACTTGGGTCATGTTGCTTTGTTTTGAGATGCTGAACAGGGGTGTTCCTGCATGGATGAGGTTAAGAGGTAGCTTGAAGGTAGTGAAGGATCATATGCCATGCCTGAGTGAGCCTTGACCTTCTGTTGGATAAGTATTGTTGCAGAGTAGAAAATTTGCACAACAGATCAAGAATCACAGACACATCTGTGTTCAGCTTCTAAGATAAATTTTTACTACATATAGGAAAAATAATAAAGGGTACATTGGAGATAAAATAAAGAAGAGCTAACTTAGTTCCTACATCCTTATATCCTGAAGGTAATGGTCTTACCAACTGGAGAGCAATGGCATCCTGAGTAAAGGAAAGAATGTCAATTGCCCCCCAATCAATCTGGTCAGCCAATAGTCAATCCTAGATCTGTTCATTAAGCATGTAACTCCCCTTTTACCCTGGTGGCACCACCGGTGCCAGTCCGCCCCCTGGACTACATGATGACATCACCACATGATGATGTCATCACACAGCAAATCCAGCCCCATTAGCTGGCGGGTGGCTGGGCCGGCACACAGAGGCTGCCCACGCTCCGCACACCGCCCCAGATGCCTGCTGTGCCTGACCTGCGGCTGCTGCACCCTGCCAGGGGCGTGTGGCGGTGGCGACACAGAGCTGGCCGGCTGCAGCAGCTGCAGGCCAGGCACACCAGCTCCATGACATGCACCTCCACCCCTGGCACCCCTCTGGCGCCCCCTCTTGCACCCCAGTGCCCACAGCGCCCGCCTCACTGCCTCAATGGTGGCTCCGGCCCTGCCTGGCAGGAAGAACAACTCAACATCTATCTGGTCTTATGCTAACTAGTTGTCTCTAACTAAACACAAACAAATTGACTCTTTCATAACTGAAGAGAATAACACTTGTAAAAATCCCAACAACCCCTTCTCAAGTGTTAGTAGATGAAGTCATGAAGGTTCATCTTCTCTTGTAGGTACTCGAACTTCACTTTCATGAGTGGCTTGGTGAGAATGTCAGCAACCATTTCTTCTGAAGGTCAGTACTTGAGATCAATTATTCCTTCTCGCTGCATCTCTCGAACAGAGTGATATCTGACAGTGATGTGCTTGCTTCTTGCCTTGATGTTCTCACTCTTTGATAAGGCAATGCAAGCTTGGTTATCTTCAAATAGAGTTATAGGTTTAGGTTCATCTCTGCCAAAGTCGTTCAGCAAATTGATGATCCACTCAAGTTCATCACAGGCTCATGCAACAGATGTGTATTCGGCCTCTGTAGTAGACTTGGCAATTAAAGTTTGTTTCTGGCTTGTCCAGCTGATCAGGCTTTTTCCATAGAAACATAGATATCCACTGGTTGATTTGTAGTCAGCTTGGTTTTCACCTCAATCAGCGTCCATGTATCCAACCAGCCTTGGGTTGTCACAGGCTGAAATCTTTAGTTTCAGGTCAGCTGGTAAGTCTTTTGACAGCATTCATGTCGTGGTGGTTGGGTGAATTTGACTTTCTGTATAGGATTCCAGCTGGTGCAGATATGTCAGGTATCTGTACTCAGGTAGAGAAGTTTGCCAATTGCTTCTCTGTATTGCTGATTACTTTCAAGTAGCATTCCATCTGTAAGTTTGAGATGTGGGTTCAAGCAGTGTGCTTACCCCTTTGGCATCTTCCATTCCCAGAAATTCTGCAAGATCTTTGATTTTATGTTTCTGGTTTAGGAGAAAACTCCCATTTTCTGTTCTCTCAATTTGAATCCCAAGATGATGTTTTAATTTTCCAAACTGTTTCACTCTCACATCTTTGTTTATTTTCTCAGCAATTTCATTTGCATGCTCTCTGTTCTCACAGCACAGGATCAAGTCATCCACAAACACAAGAATATACTCAAACTGTCTGTCTGGGGCCGGCTCCTCCGGCCTCGGACTGGGTCGAGGCAGCCCCCTGCACCTGCCCCCCCGCAGCTGGGACAGGATCCCCCGAGCCCCCAACCCCACTTACCAGCCGGCCCTGTGGCCCACAAGAGCCCGAACACCAGAGAAGCATGCCAGCAAAACCAGAGCCTGCAGGAGGAACCCAGCAAACAGCTGAGCAGCGCAGAGACATGGCCACTGCTGCCGCTGCCAGACTTGGGCTGGCCATTGGGAGCAGGCCCGGCTGCGTAGCTGGTCATCTGGAGGTGGGAGGAGGCAGCTACAACAACAACAACATTCGATTTATATACCACCCTTCAGGATGACTTAACACCCACTCAGAGTGGTTTACAAAGTATGTTACTATTATCCCCACAACAAAACACCTTGTGAGGTAGGTGAAGCTGAGAGAGCTCCAGAGAACTGTGACTAGCCCAAGGTCACCCAGCTGGCTTCAAGTGGAGGAGTGAGGAATCAAACCCGGTTCTCCAGATTAGAGTCCTGCACTCTTAACCACTACACCAAACTGGCAGCAGTGGGTCCAGCATCTGGGGAGATGGGTGCTGGGCAGGGCCCTGGCCAAGCAAGGCCTGTGCCAGGCACAGGCTGGGTGAGGCAGATGCCATGTGGTGGGAGGGCCTGGTAGCCCTAGGCTGGGGTGGGAGGCTCACCCTCACTCCGGATTGGCATGAAGGTGCTGGAGATGTCAGCCCCATCTGACAGACAGGTGGGGCCCAATCATGATGGGAAAACACTGGAAGGGTGGGGGAAAGGGGCTGGCCAGGAGGGGATGGGTGGGGAGGAGTCCAGTTGGAGGGACAGGAGCAAGGGACAATTGGGCAGGGGGGAAAGAGCTGGGTAATGGGAGGCCAGGGAATACTGGTGGATGCTCAAGGGGGCAGGGCAGTCAGGCGCTATAAAGGGGGAGAGTCCCAGGGAAGCCGAGGAGGAGAAAAAGTTGGGCGTGAGTGTGGAGAGAGAGAGAAAGGGAGTGCAGCCTCATGACCCAGCTGGCAGGAGGAGGACCTTGGTGATGCAACCACGGCCCCTGCCAACATCTGAGGTGGAGGGAACTCTCCCCCATGGGACACCTGGGAGGATGGCGGAAGGCGGGGAGGCTGCGGCAAGTGGGGCGGGGCCTCACAGCTTGGTGGAGAATGTGGGCAATGACAGCCTAGTGAGGCACCGGCTACCGCATCTCCCAGTCCCTGCTGGATGGAGCAGTAGCCATTCTCTGCTAAGACCCACTGTGTTGAAGGTGTCCAGGGACACCCCTGGAGAAGCCAAGGACACTTCCAAGGAAGCCATGGATTTCACTCAGTTCGGCCAATGGCTAACCGAACACCAGGGGCAGCTCTTGAGGGAGGTGACCCAACAGCAGCTGGACGCTCAGGCGGCACTGGCCCGGCAGCAACACGATGCCCAAGTAGCTCTGGTACGGGACCTCCAGCAGGCCTTGGAGAGGACTGAGGGCAGGGTGGCAGAACCCAGAGCCCAGCTCCAGAGCCCAGCCCCAGAGCCCCCGAAATCCACCCTTTAATCTGGCCAAACTGGGACCGGGGGAGGACGTCGATGCATTCCTAGATGCCTTTGAGTGCACCACAGTGGCGGCTGGTTGGCCATCAGCCCAGTGGGCCTTCATCATCGGGCCCTATCTGATGGGGAAGGTGCAAGTGGCACTGAAGGCCTTGCCCAAAGAAGAGAGTGCGGATTACCATAAGCTGAAGGATGCCATTCTGGACTGCTACGAGATAACCTCCAAGACCTACCGCCAGAAGTTCTGGACCCTGAAGTTCCAGAAAACGGATCGTCCGCAGACTCTGGTGGCCGCCCTACAGGATGCGGCATATCGGTGGCTGAAACCCACCTTGGAAGAGGGCCATCGGATAGCCAACCAGGTGATACTGGAGCAGCTGCTGCAGATTCTATCCCCCCGTGCACAGAATTGGGTGGTGTATAACAAACCCTCATTGAAAGAGGCCACCTCTCTGTGGGAGAATGTGATGGCGGTGGAGCCAAGGGAAGGGCCGAGAGCCAAACGTCACCCCGGTGGCGGGGGAAATACCAATGAGGGCAGGCGAGAGAGGAGAGCTCGACCTGGGCCCTGGCCTTTTCAGGTGCCAGCACAGGGCCAAGGCCTGGGCGCCCCTGTGGCCGGGCCCCGGGGACCACCCCCTCCCCCTTTGGGTGCAGTTGGAAGATCTGCAGCCCTGGCAAAGGACACCGGCAACAAGGGTCCCTGCTTCACCTGTGGGAAATGGGGCCACTGGAAAAAGGTGTGCCCCCTTATGGAATGTGACCTAGGCTGGGACACCACCATGTAAATTACAACCAGAGCTCCGCAGCCTCCGCCCATGTTGAACTTGGTGACGGTGGCCTGACAGCGGTTGACCGCCTTGCTGGATAGTGGTAGCTCCATGTCAATGACCAGGTCGCATCTCCTGCCACCGAGACCGCCAGTAGTTCGCCAGGCCACCATTGCCTGTTTTCACCACCATGTCGAGGAGTGCCCCGTGGTACAGGTACCGGTGACATACCTGGAGCAGACCCAGGAGACCCATCTAGCCTGGGTGCGAGCCCTGCCATACCCAGTCCTGCTGGGGAGGGACGCCCCCCCCATTTCCACCTCACTTTAAGGACCTCCATCCCACTGGTTTTGGACAATGGCGAGGAAGTGCTGGTGGGGGAAGAAGAGGACCCCCCCAGACAAGGTCCTGGTGGACGGAGACGACAGTAGACCGACGGTGCGGCTCCACCAGGGCTGGCAGGCTGAACCCCGGTTTGCTGAGGCAAAGGCGGATGACCCGTCCCTTGAGAGCCTTCAGGGGATGATCGCAGTAAGTCAGGGCACCGTACTTAACACTTGGAGGGCTGGGCAGATGCCACGGATTGTCCAAGACGGGGGGCGGTGGTACCATCTAGTGAAGGGGACAAAGGGGGAGGTCCACCAACTGCTAGTGCCAGACGCCTATTGCCAGGAAGTCCTGGAAGCTGCCTACGACCACCCCTGGGCTGGGCACCAGGGCGCCACCAGTACGTCCCAGATTGAGGCCCATTTCTACTGGCCCAGCCTAGCCAGGGAAGCCAAACAGTACTGCCAGGCCTTTCCTCTGTGTCAAAAGATGTCCACCTGGAGACCCGCCCAGGCCCCGTTGGCCCTGTTGTCTGTTATCACGGAACCATTTGAGTGAATTGCTATGGACTTCATGGGGCCCCTGCCCCGGAATCCCCGGGGGGCCCAATACATCTTAGTGCTGATGGACTATGCCACGTGCTAACCAGAGGCTGTTTCATTGAGAGACGTGAAGGCTGCAGGCGTGGCCAGGGCTCTCCTCCGCTTCTTCGCATAGGTGGGGCTGCCCCAAGAGATCCTGATGGACTGTGGAAAACTCTTCACCACCAACCTGACTCGACTCCTGTGCCAGATGCTGCACGTTCGACAGATCTTTACCAGCGTCTACCACCCCCAAATGGACGGGCTCCTTGAGAGGTTCAACCAGACCCTGAAGCCCATGCTGTGCAAATTGGCACGGGATAAACCATGGCAATGGGACCTGTACATAGATCTGTTGCTCTTTTTTCTGTATGGGAGACGTCCAGGCATCCACTGGCTTTGCACCCTTCGAACTTGTTTATGGGTGCAGATCCCATGGGATACTGAGCCTGGTAGAGGAGCAGTGTGTCAGACAGTGGCTTGCTAAAAGTTGTACTCCAGACTACCTCTTGCAATGAGACAAAGATCCATTCAGATTTGCTGAATATAAACCATTATAGTCCACTATCCAAGATACTAAGATCTTGGCTGATACACGAGTATTGTTACGAATGACAGGCAAAAGTTGAGGTACAGAATAGCAAACTCCTGCAGGCCCCATCCTCCCCCACAGTTCTCAAAACAAATGGCCCGAGGCTGAGAAAATGAAAGTTTCCCAAGACTGGAAAGGTTGTAGTCATAGTATTCCTCTTCTTTAAGATATCTTCTATTGAGCTACTTGTCACCTGCAAAAGAAGCACTTAAAACACTGACAGGATTAAAATGGTTAGACCACTGTTCCAGTTCAAGGTCAAGCCCTTTGGGCTCCACGGGGCGGCCACGACATTCCAGAGGCTAGTTGACCATGTGCTCGTACACTGCCAGGAGTTGGCCCGGGTGTATATCGATGATATAATAATATTTAGCCCGGACTTGATGTCGTACCAGCAGCACCTGGACACAGTACTCAAGGCTCTGGCGAGAGCTGGATTACGGGCCAACCCAAAAAAAAGCTGGGTTGGCTTCAGGGAACTGACATACCTCGGGTATCAAGTCGGCCAAGGGGTACTCCGCCCGGTACCCAAGAAGGTGGTCACACTGGAACAGAGCCCCCGGCCCCGGACCAAACATCAGATGAGATGCTTTCTGGGGCTGGTGGGCTACTATAGTAAGTTTATTCCCCACTTCGTCAGCCAAGCTAGCCCCCTTTTGGACTGCTTACGGAAGGACCAGCCCACGACAATCCAATGGGACCCATAGTGGCTGCGAGCCTTCGAGGCCCTGCACAAGTCACTGTCATGATCCTCGGTCCTTCGCAACCCGGACTTTGAACGGCTGTTCCTGGTCCAGACGGACGCTTCAGAAGTAGGACTAGGAGCGGTCCTGTCGCAGGAGGTGGGTGGGCAGGAACACCCGGTGCTGTTCCTTAGCCGGAAACTGCAGCTAGCGGAGGTCAAATATGCCACGGTGGAGAAAGAAGCCCTAGCCGTGAAGTGGGCTGTGGACGCACTGCAGTTTTACCTCACCAAAAATCCCTTCATGCTAGTCACGGACCACGCCCCCCTGCTCTGGATGTCCAGGATGAAAGAGCACAAATCCGTATTCTCAGATGGTATCTCTCTTTGCTTCCATTCAGCTTCACCCTGCAGCACCAACTGGGACGACTCCAAGCGAATGTGGACTACATGTCACGGATACCCGACAATCTCAATGACATGTTGCCGCCCCCCCCCCCCCCGAGGGAGGGGGTGTCTGGGGCTGGCTCCTCTGGCCCCGGACTGGCCCGAGGCGGCCCCCCTGCACCAGCCCCCCCCACAGCTGGGACAGGATCTCTCGAGTCCCCCCCCCACTTACCAGCCGGCCCTGTGGCCTACAAGAGCCCGAATGCCGGAGAAGCACGCTGGCGGAACCAGAGCCTGCAGGAGGAGCTTGCCAAACAGTTGAGTGGTGCAGAGACGTGGCAGCCACCACCGCCGCCGGGCTCAGGCTGGCCATCGGGAGCGGGCTTGGCTGTGCGGCTGGTCAGCCGGAGGCAGGAAGAGGTGGCCTCAGCGGTGGGTCCAGCACCCGGGGAGATGGGTGCTGGGTGGGACCCCAGCCAAGCAAGGCAAGCTCTGGGGACAGGCTGGGCAAGGCAGGCGCCAGGTGGTGGGAGGGCCTGGAAGCCCCAGGCTGGGATGGAAATGGCGGGAGGCTCACCCTCACTCTGGATTGGCAGGGAGGTGCTGGAGAGGGCTGGAGAGGGCACCCCCATCTGACAGACAGGCAGGGGCCCAATCACCACGGGGAAACACTGGAGGGGTGGGGGGAAGGGGCTGGTCAGGAGGGGACGGGTGGGGAGGAGTCCAACTGGAGGGACAGGAGCAAGGGCCAATTGGGCAGGGGGGGAGAGCTGGGTAATGGGAGGCCAGGGCAGACTGGTGGATGCCCAAGGGGGCGGGGCGATCAGACACTATAAAGGGGGAGAGTCCCAGGGAAGCCGAGGAGGAGAAGAAGTTGGGTGTGAGTGTGGAGAGAGAGAGAAAGGGAGCACAACCTTGCGACCCAGCTGGCAGGAGGCGGACCTTGGTGATGCAACCACTGCCCCGCCGACATCTGAGGCGGAGGGAACTCTCCCCCATGGGACACTTGGGAGGACGGCGGAAGGCGGGGAGGCCGCAGCGAGCAGGGCGGGGCCTCACATTCTTAGTCTCGAAAATAGGCAAGGCTCTGCTTTTCCTTGTTGAAAACTTTGCTTCTTCAGTAATTCAGATAGATTTTCATTCCATGATCTCACAGCTTAGCGCAATCCATAGAGACTTTTGTTGAGTTTGCATACAAGGTTCTCTTTTCCTTTCTTTTTGAATCGGTCTGGCTGAGTCATATAAATCTCCTCAGTTAAGTCTCCACTGAGAAATGCAGTTTTGATATCTAGATGCTCAGCATACACCCCTCTTGATGTGGCTATGCTTAGCAGGGTCCTGATTGATGTGTACTTCACGACAGGTGCAAAGGTTTCAGTGAAGTCAGTCCCAGGTTGCTGTGTAAATCCTTTGTCCACTAGGCAAGCTTTTTATTTATCAATGCTTCCATCAGCGTTGTATTTCACCTTGAACACCCATTTGCATTCGATAGCCTTCCTTCCAGGTGGCAACTCAGTGAGTGTCCATGTTTGATTATTTTGTAAGGATTCAGACTCCTCATGTGCAGCTTCCATCATTTGTTTCTCTCATGGGTAGGCATTTCTGTCATCTCCTCCCAGCTTGAGGGTTCACACACAGGTTGCGTACTTGCACAAAATCCAAATCTTTGCAGTGGTATTCCTTTGTTGATTCTTTGTGATCTCAGTCTCCTCTGGCCTGTCCTTTCCTGCTCCCCCTTCTGACCCCAGGGTTCCTGCCTCCTCTTCTGGTAGTGGAGCCTCTTCTTGGTGTTCCTCCTGTGGGTTGGCATCCTAGGCAGGTGGCCTTGTAGTCAAATCGGTAAAAGAGACTTCTTCAGTTTCTAGGCTGGCTTCCACTGTGGAGTCCTTCTCAGGAGCTTGGAAAGTGTCACTTTCATCAAAGTGAACCACGTTGCTTATTTTAATTGAGAATGTTTCAGGATTCATGATTTTAAATCCTTTCCCACATACCCAACAAGAATGCCCAATTCTGCCTTGGGGTCAAGCTTTCCCCTTTTTTCCTTGGGCACATGTTCATATGCTTTAGCCCCTCAAGTTCTGAGATGTTTGAGTCCTGCCTTTCTTTCAAACCACATCTCAAATGGAGTTTTTCCTGTAGCCTTTGATGGCACTCTATTGTAGAGATCGGCCTCTGTAGTTACAGCATCTGCCCAGCAGATGTCAGGCAGACCAGCCTGAAATAACAAGCAAAGACTCATTTCCAATAGGCTTCTATTAAATCGCTCAGCAACACCATTCTGTTCAGGAGAGTAAACGACACTTGTCTCATGCATTATTCCTTCCTCCTCTACGAACCTTTGGAACTCACTGCCACAATATTCAGTTCCATTGTCAGTGAACAACACCTCTAGAGCTTTGTTAAATTTATTTCTCATGATAGCTACATAGTTTCTGAACTTATCCAGCACTTGACTCTTAGATTTCAGTACATAGACAAATGCATATCTTGTTGCAGCATCCAGAAAACTTACAACATATTTATGTCCTCCAAGAGAAGTCTTAATTGGTCCAATCACATCTGAATACACTTTCAACTAGCTTGCTTTGTTTCCTGTTGTATTTGGGGGCAGTCCCCTTTGCCTTAGCACAAACTGAACAACCATTCTTCAAAAGACCACAGTCAACAACTTGAGTTCCACAATCTTTCAACAATTTTTGAATAGAGTCAATATTTCTATGACCTAACCTGCAGTGCCAGGTGGAGAGACAGTCATTTAATTTTGCTTGATACACTGGTAGACCAAAGTCCTTTAAGTAAAAGCATTCATCCATCATTTGTGCCAAAATCTCAACATCAATCTTAGGATTATAAATGCAGAAGACATCTCCTTTCACGGAAAATTCAATTCCAGACTTCAACATCCTTCTAAGAGACATAATATTCTGGTCAGCCTTAGGGGCATACATACAATTTTCCAGAGCTGTTTCCACTATTTCTCCATGAACATCCAAAACTCTTATTTTTGCTGTTCCATTTCCTTCAACCTTCAATGCAGACCCATCAGCAAGGGTCATACTGCATTTATTGCCTTCATTCAAGCTTTCAAAGTAAGCCTTATTGTGCGAAAGATGGGCCATTGACCCAGAGTCGATCAGCCATAAGTTTTTCACATTAAAATTATCATTTGAAACCATGCAGGCAAAACTTTTGGAAGAATTTCTCTTTGCTCCATGCAAAACTCCCTTTTTCTTCCCATCAGATCCACTTGTCTCTTTATGGCCTCTGGGGGTCATGTGCTCAGTGGATTCCCTTTGTCTCTGGCGAGCTCTACAGTACTTTGCATAATGCCCCCTCTTGTGGCAAAAATCGCACACTACAGCCTTTCGTCTATCAGTAATTTTCAGGGCTCGCATCCCTTATGATGTTTGGTGGATTGATCTCCTTAGTGCCTCATGACGCAAGCAACTGACAATGTAAGAAAGTTCCACCTCTCCTTTATTCTCAAGAATGGAGATGTGGCTGGCATATGATTCTGGAAGACTACTAAAAATTGTGGCAGTTACCTCACTGTCTGGTACTACAGCCCCTGCTGCCCTGAGCTCATTGACCAAAGACATTATCCAGTTAAGATGAGTTTCCATATCCCCCCCCTTTCAGGGAGTCTAGAGTTGTATAGCCGTTTCCTTAGGAATTGGACTTGGCTTCCTGTTTTATGGCTGTAATATTCCTCTAAAGCTTGCCACAAACTTTTAGTGGTGGCTGTGTTAATAGCCAGAGGGGCATCCTTTTTGTTTAGGGTTGGGAGCATCATAAGCTTAACCCTTGAGTCATTTTTCATGAATGAGCATCTCTCCTCATCATCTTGAGGTGCTTCTTGAGAGATTATGTGGCTCAAATCATGCACATCTAAAGCACAGCTCACACTGGCTCGCCATATTAGGTACTTACCAGTTTGGGAACGGAGAAAGGAATAGATTGGGTCTCACCAAATTGGAGTAGCTGTGTGCCTTCTCTCCCAGCTCCATTTCCCCTTTGGATTCCACTGTTGTTAGCTCCTTGATCAGTGCTCATTGTTATCTGCTCAGGCAAGCTGTGAATTTCTTTGAAGTGGAGATGATCCTTTCTTCCTTTTGGCTCAGGCAACAAAGCGAGTTTGCTCTCTGGCTGTCTCACCTCCAAGCTCTAGGCAGAGAGTCCCTTTGTTTGTTTGCAAGTCCAGTAAGAAGCATAGGAAAAATCCAAGGGAAGGATCCCTTAAAAAAAATTTAGCTTGCACTTTCAAGCTGAAAACACACAATGCTATGTCTTAAAACGTCTCGGCCGCATGACCTTTTGTTGGATAAGTATTGTTGCAGAGTAGAAAATTTGCACAGCAGAAAAAGAATCACAGACACATGTGTGTTCACCTTCTAAAATAAATGTTTACTACATATAGGAAAACTATAACTGGAGAGCAATGGAGTCCTGAGTAAAGGAAAGCATGTCAATTGCCCCTTAATAAGCCTGGTCAGCCAATAATCAATCCTAGATCTGTTAATTAAGCATGCAACTCCCCTTTTACCCTGGCGGGAAGAACAACTTGACATCTAACTGGTCTTATGCTAACTAGTTGTCTCTAACTAAACACAAGCAAATTAACTTTCATGACTGAAGAGAATGACACTTGTAAAAATCCCAACACCTTACATGGAAGTGAGCACCTCTCCACTCGTCTTCCAGGATTGCTTTGCTCATAGAGAGACTCTGCCACTCCGTGCACCTTGGGGTGATCTTGCTGGTACTTGGCCACTGCTGCTGGGTGCACTGCAGGAGCAGGACATGAATATTTCCTTGCCACATCTCTAAGTTGCTTACTCTTTTTAGCATTGGAGTATCTTGCACAACATCTGCCAGAAAGCTTTTTGGCAGCAGTAAGAGATGATGGCTGCAAGAGGTGTGAGGTGGAGTTGGACTGAGGGGTGGTGGTGTGGTGGGCACTGTGGCAGGTTCATGTGAGAGGTTCGCATTAAAATGGCCCCTAGAAATGTTGTGTACCATCTCACCATGAACATTTAAAAACTCAGCTGCCATACTGACTTTATATAAAATCCCTATTCAGGAGTCTTATACTGTCTTTCTTCAACTGTCTGCAGTTTCCTTTGCCTTATTTTTACCTCAGAACACAGAGTTCCACAGCTGACCCATCAGCCTGCCAGCCACACAGGAAAGCCAGGCCCCACAGGGAGATTGGCAACCCTAGACTGGGAGGTGTATTTTTACCTCCGGACACATTCAGTGACTCCCAATAGCAAGTATATACTCTTTAGAATGTTGGAGAGATGACCAATCAAGGCCACATATGCAAATGATCTCAGGGAAGAGTGGCAGTTGGCCGGGGGAGGGGGAGGACCCTGCCAGCCACATAGGAAAGCTGTATCCCTATGGCAAAACACATTTCCCCCCTTTTTACCCCCTTAGGGGGCAAATTTCTTAAAAATCCTTCTTAGTGAGCCCCTACATCACAAAAGGAATGTCCTCCCCAAATTTCAGGTTTCTAGGTCCAGGGGTTTGGGCTGAGCATTGATGAGTCAGTCAGGACACTTGTCTTTATATATATAGATTTAGTTGAAAAGAGAGTGGGGGGTTACATTTCAAGCAGACAATCTGGATAAAGTTCAGAAATCAGCAACAACACTCTGGAGAAATATTGCAAATCCTTGAGAAATTAATTCTAACTGTCCCCTGACAATATATTGCTATAACAGGCAAGTTTCAATTTGAATTGTTGTTCTGATATTACACAAAAAAACCTTACTGGACTTGTGATTGTGTAGAAGTGACGATCAACTAGTGACCTTTGAGATGATTTATTGTGCCAGAAAACACCACTCTTCCTGGTAGTACCTTGATCATATACAGTTATGCCCTCTAGCCTTAATCTGAGAACCAGGCAAAGCTGCAGAAGGGTGTAACATGTCAGGATCTGCCATGCTGGGGACATGTAGCCTGTATAACGCCATATTAATTTCTGTAGTTGTTTAGACTCTCTCCCCTCTAGGTCCCTGCAAGTACATTTCCATGGGAGAGGATGCTGTGTCTTATGTGTTTCTTTCTAAGACGACCTTGATGAACCAGCGTTCCCACAGAGAAGCTGCCTGCTATGTGAACTCTGGGGGGAGGCTGGGATCTGAGACTTTGAAGTGTAACAACTTTCGTTTTGTAACTCATTCCTAGCAAAACTTTGCTCAGCCAGGATCTGCTTGGTCCTGTAATGTGGACAACTGGCCCAAATGCTGTCTTTCTAATAAAACCTTTTGAAATCAAAAGACCTTGTCTTCTTGCAGAAGGGAGGAAGGCAGACTCTAGCCAACTGGAATGCCATAGCCTGACATAACAGACAGGACTGGTTCCAGCTCCACTCTCCTGGGAAACAGTCAATGAGAGCTGGTGGAATACTGGGCCAGTGACAGTTGAAAGTCTGTTGAAAAGCAGTTACTTACGCTGCTGAGGAAAGGTAGCAGAGATATTGCTGGCTGTTAAGACCTGTTCTGATATATATTAACCATTCCCATTTTAAACACAAGATAGCTATGACTGATTGTGCTTCCAATTATTCAGCCCTACTTTATACATCTTGTAAATAAAGCTTATGCTTGTTTCTGTTTTAACACTGACTAGCTTGAAGTTGTTGGCTGAGGGTAAATAAAACACACACACAAACATGAAGCACTCTGGTCACTACCAAAGATTCTAACTTAAATAAATGGTGGTAGTGTATATATCGGAAGTAAAAACTAGACCTCTAGGGTCATCTAGTCCAACCCCTGGCACAATGCAGGAAATTCACAACTACCCCCCCCCCACACACACACACGCACAGACCCAGTGACCTTTACGGCATGTCCAGAAAATGGCAACTAAGTTCCTTTTCTCCAGTAATCCTAGGTAGTAGCTGGATGAGGGAATGGGCTGCCTGTCTGGAAAGAGGAGAGAGGGGACCTGGTATGGATTTGGGTCAGGGCTCTCTGCCTAAAAATGGGAAGTTAGACCAGTGGTGTGTTGTGACTGCTCTTAACTTCTTGTGAAACACACAAACTTGAATAGGAAGTTTTATGGTATTGCTTCCTGGTATCTGAGACAGAAAATGTAGCATTTATCTTTCTTTCAGTGTCCCCAAACCCTTTGCAGCATTGCATTCCTATATAACATGCATGAAAAAGTTTGGTCTCTGTGGGCCAAACTAGACTTAATGTCTGCCCTGAGTCCTTTCAGGGTGCCCTCAGCAGACTAATTGATAGACATTACATCAGGGAACTAATTTCCCAACCAATTCAGGGCCTGATTCAGCTTGACAGCATGGTTTTGGGAGGAGGAGGGGCCTTTTTTCCTGCACTATTTTCCAAAGCTCAAATGGACATTTGATCCACTGGAGGGCTCCACATGCATTGACTGCAGCGAGGTATGTGGCTCCTTAGTGGCTGTTTTGTCCTGGGTATATGTAAAGTGAAGGCAATGCTTTTTTCCTCCCCCCACATTGAGCTCCTGAGCTGAATCAGCCCCTAGAGTGCATGGAAGCATCTGTTCCCTGCTGTAATGTCTGACTATAAATTGGGTCTGGGAAACCCAACACAACCTGTGGGCAATAGGGATGTGCGTTTCGGCATTCAGAATGCCGAAAGAATGCCGAAACAAAAGTGTTTCGGCATTCTTCAGGAATCCCGAAACGTTTCGGGGAATGCCGAAACGTTTCGGGATTGCCGAAAGAAAAAGCCGAAACGTTTCGGGATTCTTTCGGCATTCTTTCGGCATTAGAGAATCGCCATTTTGTTTTTGCTAGCCGTTTGCCTTAGCAAGCGGCTAGCAAAATCCTGCTGGAAGCAAAGGCTTCCTGCAGGCTCTTAGAAGAGGGGAGGGGGGGAGAAGGAGTGAATCACTCACTCCTTCTGTCACCCCCCACCCCTCTTGCAAAGGAGGATAGGGAATCCTGCTTTGCCTTGCAAATGCAAGGTGCAAGCATTGCATTGCACTTTGCATTTGCAAAGCAGCAGAGATTCCCGCCAAAACTAACAGGTAGGGGAGGGGGAGCAGGAGGAGGGTGGCTCTTGGAGTGTGGGTGGGGAAAGGCAGGGGAGGGGGGACTTTAGGAGTCACCAATCCCACTGCTGCATTCTCATGCCAGCCAATAGATTTAAATCTTTGGCTGAGGCTGCAGCAGGGGATTTAAATTTGGAGCAAGACTGTCTGGAACACTTCTGTTGCTGCTGCTGCTGAGCTGTGACCGAGAGAGGAGAAGAAGAGAGACTGCACCTGGAGCCTGGAGGACATCTGCCTGGAGGATCAACTGTGCTGGACATCCTGAGAGGACACCTGGTAGGCCTTTTTTAAATTTTTGTAAATTTTTTTGATGCTGGGCAATGTGCTGCTGTGGCCTGCCTCTGCAAAAAGGTGTTGCAGTTTATTCTTGGCATGGCCTGGGGGACAGGTTGGGCAGACAATGTTTGATGGTGGGGTGGGGGTTTCAGCATTGGTTGTTGTGCTTGCCTTCTTTAAGCTTGATCCACTGTTTTAAGATTAAAACAAGAGTGTGCCAGCTTTGGGCCTACACAGGCCAGAAGCCTTTCTTCTGGCTGGCTCTCACAGTTGTGCTTCACAATCTGGAATGGTGTGGCTTGTTTTTCTGTGTCTGGTCCCCTGCTTGCAAGGATTCCCAACAGGCTCTGTCCTGATCAACTGTGCCAGCCTGTGGGCCACACACAGGTATGCTGCTTTGGCCAAGGTAACCCTTTTTGGTTGCAGGCCTGGCACTCACAGTTGTGCTTCACAATCTGGAATGGTGTGGCTTGTTTTTCTGTGTCTGGTCCCCTGCTTGCAAGGATTCCCAACAGGCTCCGTCCTGATCAACTGTGCCAGCCTGTGGGCCACACACAGGTATGGCCTGGGGGACAGGTTGGGCAGACAATGTTTGATGGTGGGGGGGGGGGGTTCAGCATTGGTTGTTGTGCTTGCCTTCTTTAAGCTTGATCCACTGTTTTAAGATTAAAACAAGAGTGTGCCAGCTTTGGGCCTACACAGGCCAGAAGCCTTTCTTCTGGCTGGCTCTCACAGTTGTGCTGCACAATCTGGAATGGTGTGGCTTGCTTTTCTGTGTCTGGTCCCCTGCTTGCAAGGATTCCCAACAGGCTCCGTCCTGATCAACTGTGCCAGCCTGTGGGCCACACACAGGTATGCTGCTTTGGCCAAGGTAACCCTTTTTGGTTGCAGGCCTGGCACTCACAGTTGTGCTTCACAATCTGGAATGGTGTGGCTTGTTTTTCTGTGTCTGGTCCCCTGCTTGCAAGGATTCCCAACAGGCTCCGTCCTGATCAACTGTGCCAGCCTGTGGGCCACACACAGGTATGCTGCTTTGGCCAAGGTAACCCTTTTTGGTTGCAGGCCTGGCACTCACAGTTGTGCTCCACAATCTGGAATGGTGTGGCTTGTTTTTCTGTGTCTGGTCCCCTGCTTGCAAGGATTCCCAACAGGCTCCGTCCTGATCAACTGTGCCAGCCTGTGGGCCACACACAGGTATGGCCTGGGGGACAGGTTGGGCAGACAATGTTTGATGGTGGGGGGGGGGTTCAGCTTTGGTTGTTGTGCTTGCCTTCTTAAAGCTTGATCCACTGTTTTAAGATTAAAACAAGAGTGTGCCAGCTTTGGGCCTACACAGGCCAGAAGCCTTTCTTCTGGCTGGCTCTCACAGTTGTGCTTCACAATCTGGAATGGTGTGGCTTGCTTTTCTGTGTCTGGTCCCCTGCTTGCAAGGATTCCCAACAGGCTCCGTCCTGATCAACTGTGCCAGCCTGTGGGCCACACACAGGTATGCTGCTTTGGCCAAGGTAACCCTTTTTGGTTGCTGGCCTGGCACTCACAGTTGTGCTCCACAATCTGGAATGGTGTGGCTTGTTTTTCTGTGTCTGGTCCCCTGCTTGCAAGGATTCCCAACAGGCTCCGTCCTGATCAACTGTGCCAGCCTTCGGCCCACACACAGGCCTGCTGCTCCGGCTTTGGTAACCCTTTTTGGTTGCTGGCCTGGCACTCACAGTTGTGCTCCACAATCTGGAATGGTGTGGCTTGTTTTTCTGTGTCTGGTCCCCTGCTTGCAAGGATTCCCAACAGGCTCCGTCCTGATCAACTGTGCCAGCCTTCGGCCCACACACAGGCCTGCTGCTCCGGCTTTGGTAACCCTTCCCGTTTGCTGGCCTGGCACTCACTGTTTTGCTTCACATTCAGGTTGTTTATCGTTGGTGGACCTCTTCTGGACTGGACTGCACTTGGTGGACATCGGCCTGCAGATCTCTGCGTGGAGGATCAACATTGCTGGACATCTGCACTGGTGGACTGGTAGGGTTGTTGTTAAATTTGGTTTTTGAGCTTATGTCTGCTGCTGTGCCTACCTGCGAGCATATGCTTTGGCTCTGTCTTTATGGCTTGGGCTGGGGGGGGGGGGGGCATTTTCTGGTTGGGCAAGAGGATATTGTTTGGGGGTTAGGGGGGCCAGCATTGATCGCAGTGCCTGCTTTCTTTCATGTTTCATTTTTCAAGTTTGAGTGTGGGGTGGGCATGAACTACTGTTTCACAGGACTAAAAAATGAGTGTGCCAGCTTTTGGCCTGCAAAGGCCAGAAGCTCTGCTGGGTGGATGTGTTTTGTTTTGCTGCTGGTTGGCCCTAGCCTTTCAGGGGGGGGGCTGACTTGGCTTGTGCAACAGGGCCTTGAATTTTGGGGGTTGCGTGTGCGGCGTGTGGTGTTGACTCTGCTAACATTTCCAATTTTCTTGACAGCATCGTGGAGGAGAGGAGGACCAGCTGCAAGACCGCCTGAACATCGCTGGACTGCAGGACTGGTGTTAGTGTGAGCGAGTCCGGGTTCACATTTGGGTGGCCTTGGGGGTGGGTTCTTGCTAGCTTGGGAGGGGGGAGGCTCATCTTCAAAACACCACATCCACACCCCACACCGACATACCACAGATACATCGGTCCCGCTAAATAGTGTCTCTTAGGTAGGTAGGCCAGTTGGTAGGTGATCAGTGGATAATTGCCCTCAACATAATTATTAGGGAAACCGAGCCTAGTTTTTTTTAAAAAACTAAATAGGGACTCAGCAGGGAAAGCATTAGTGAGTGAGTGTTAGGTTTGAATTCTATATATATATATATATATATATATATATATAAAAAAAATTTGTAATAGCTGTCAATAGGCTTCCCATTAGTGCCCCCATAACTAGGGTTCCACTGCCCATCTCTGGCACCCGTGGTGGTGCCAGGCCGGCCCGGGCATACTAGTGTGTGAGTGTTTAAGGCTTTGTCACCTGTTATTGGTGTTTAGGGCCAGCTCAATTCCAGAGGAATTCAGCTGATTGGCAGGCTCAGGTTCCCTGACATAAATAGGGTTGCTTAAAAAGGCACTTGATTGTTCATCTCCAAGTCACAGAGCCACTAGAAGCACAGATTTAGAGCAGGTTAGTTAGGTCTTGAAAACAAAGTTGACCTTTGTTTTCTAAATCTTTTCTGATTAGTTAGGGTTGAATTTGGGAGGGGAAAGTATGTCAGAGAGGAAAGCAGAGAGGGGCCCCGGGGGAAAGGCTAGGGAGAAATCTAGAGGGGAGGAGGGGAGGGGGAGGGGGTCTGCTGCGGCAGCCCCCCCATCTGAGCGGAGGAGGCCCTCCCCTGCGCTGCTGCCGTTCACCAGCCTGGCTTCTGGTGACAGGAAGAGGGTTCGCAAGACTCTCTTTCCTGAGGCAGCTGCTGGAGGGCCACCCCCAACCCGGGTGCGTGAGGCAGGGGCTGGCACTGGGCGGGGGCCTGCTGCTGAGGCTCCTCCTCCTCCAGTGGTTGCGAGCCAGCTGCTGGAGGAGGGGCAGCATGTGGTGTCTCCTGGGATGGGCGCGGAGCACATGACTTTCCCTGCGCTCCCGCTCACCCCAGGAACCCGGAGGATGTTGGAGGAACTGCCCGTGAGACCCCCCCTGGGGCGGTCCACCCCAGTTTCCTCTGAGGCCAGCAGCAGGCCTCTCGCGGCTGTGCAGGAGGAGAGGATGCGGGAGGAAGAGGCAGAGACTGTGGTGGAAGAGCCCACATCTCTGCCCCTTCAGCCTCGTCCATCCCCACCTGCCCGGCCGAGAGTGGGACACGGTGTGTCCGGCCAGAGCACCTCACAGGAGGTGCCTCAGGGTGATCCGGAAAGCGCTTCTCCTGGGAAGCGTGGGTTGCCCTTTTCCTCCGAAATCTGGAAGCACTTCCAGGCAGCGGAGGATCCCCGAGCAGCCCTGTGCCTGCATTGTAGGCAGCGCGTCAGCCGTGGCAAAGATGTGTGGCATCTCTCCACATCTGGGATGAGGTACCATATGAAGAGGCACCACCAGGCGGTGCTTCTTCGGGAGGAGGGTTCGAGTGGCGCCGCACAGCCGCCAGCTAGCCAGAAGGAGGCAGGCTCCTCTGGTGCTCTCCCCCTAAGGGTACCTGCAGGAAAGGGACGCCAAGCCTCTCTCCCGGAGATGCTTGGTATGCAGGGCGCTAGTGTGCCCAGAGAGGGATTCCGGAGGGCGAGCAGGCGCATCACGCGCCACATCGTCAACATGATAGCAGTGGATGGGCAACCGTATTCCATAGTTGAAGACTTCGGCTTCTCAGGGCTGCTCCAAGATTGCTTTCCCTGGTACGCCGTCCCTGCTCGCACGTCGTTGAGCAGATCGGTGGTGCCCTCGTTTTACAGGGCTGCCAGGGATCATGTGAAGGCACAGCTGTCCCGGGTTGCCGGGAGAACTGTGCACTTCACATCGGACATCTGGACCTGCCCAAGTGTGCAGCAAGCGCACCTCTCGCTTACTGCTCACTGGTGGGAACCCGAGTCGGTTCTGGGTGGGGGCCGGGGGGAGGTGCCTAGCACAGCTAGACAGGGAAGGATGCGAGACCGCCAGGCCGGCTACTGCAAGGCCTTGCTTCACGCCGAGGTGCTCGACGTGTCCCACACGGCGGAGAACATCGCTGCCACCTTAAGGAGACAGTTGGACGAGTGGATAGGCCAGGGACCCGCCACCGTGGGATGCATGGTGACGGACGGTGGCAAGAACATGAGGGCAGCGGCGCATCTAGTGAGCTGAGAGAGCGTCTACTGTGCCGCTCACAAGCTTCACCTAGTGGTGAGAGATGCGCTGGGGTTGGGCTCCTCGAAGGAACCCGTGGATACCCGGAGCCGTGAACTCCAGTTACTTGTCCAGAAATGTCGGAGGCTCACGGGTCACTTCTCGCGCAGCGTGAAGGCCACGCACGAACTGCGCCAGACACAGGTCAGGACAGGTGTGCCAGAGCACGCTCTGATCACTGACGTCAGCACTCGCTGGAACTCCACCTGCGCCATGCTTGAGCGCTTGGTGGAGCAGAAGGCCGCACTCCACGCGTGGCTCTCCGAGAACCGCGGTGCGAGTCAGGTGGGTGAGTTCAGCCGGGAGGATTGGCTCACCATCACCCAGACAGTGGAGGTCCTGAAGCCCTTCAAGGACTTCACTGTGGCGGTCTCGTCAGACACGGCGACCCTCGGTCTGGTCATTCCCCTGGTGCACACGCTCCAGAGGAATCTGGCCACCCTTGCAGACCGGGTCGCGCCCCGTGCTGACCTTGTTCCAGCGGTGCGCGCATTAGTGAGAAGGCTGCAGCAGGGCATAGCTGCCAGGCTAACTCCTCTCACTAAGGAAGAGTCATACATGTTGGCGACCATGTGTGACCCGCGCATAAAGGGCACTTTCGCCGAGCGGGACGGGAACCTCACCCAAGCCAGAGACGGCCTCTGCTCTTGGGTGAGGCGCAGGCAGGCCAAGAGGGGACGCCTGTCGACAGGGGGGACGCAAGAGGGGCCCTGCCGTGCGGGTCCCTCTGACGCCCCCTCTGCGCAGGCCCCCCCCGAGGCCACCACCGGAGTGCCGATGGAGATGGAGATGCTCCGGTGGGCCCTCGTCCCCTCTGGGGTCGTGAGGACCGTGAGAGAGGATCCGGCGGAGGCGATGGTCAGGGACTACCTCGCGGAGCCCTGCGAGTCGCTCTCCACCGATCCGCTCAGCTACTGGGCCAGGAAGGAGTCGGTCTGGCCGGACCTCTCCCTCGAGGCGCAGCGGCTGCTCTCATGCCCTCCGACGAGCGTGGAGAGCGAGCGCGTCTTTTCACATGCGGGCGACATTGTCGGCCCACATCGCACTCGCCTTCTCCCATGGAGAGTCGAGCAGTTGACCTTCCTGAAGGTCAACTCTCGCCTCTTCGATTTCTCAGGACTGGACTTCCAGAGTGACTGAGGTGAGCCCAACTTGTGGCCTGCATCCTCTATGAGTCCAATCCTTTGGAATCGCGCTCTCTCCTGTATAAAACCCTGTATATACAGTTAAAACCGGCCAGTAGAGGGAGGGTGGTTAGGAACCAGTGGCAAAGGGAAAACACCCAGCAATTTGAAAGCCCCCCCCCCCGGGTATTCAAAACATCTCCCATCACTGAGACATACCCTGTGGGACCAAATTTATTATGAAAAATAATGCCCCAGAAACATGGATTGCTACTGGAGGGAGAAACAGGTTAGATAGGGATTGCTTAGGTGTTTTTATCAGATGAAATCCTTGTAAAAAAAAATTGAAGAAGAATTGTTGTACTGTTTTTTGAAAGTTGATGTTCTGTTCATGTAAAAAAAAGGAAAAAAACCCAAAAAAATGTTGTGATTATGTTTTTTGAAAGTTGATGTTCTGTTCATGTAAAAAAAAGGAAAAAAACCCAAAAAAAATGTTGTGATTATGTTTTTTAAAAGTTGATTGAATGTTCATGTAAAAAAAAGAAAAAAACCCAAAAAAAATGTTGTGATTATGTTTTTTAAAAGTTGATTGAATGTTCATGTTTAAAAAAAGGAAAAAAACCCAAAAAAAATGTTGTGATTATGTTTTTTAAAAGTTGATTGAATGTTCATGTTTAAAAAAAGGAAAAAAACCCAAAAAAATGTTGTGATTATGTTTTTTAAAAGTTGATTGAATGTTCATGTTTAAAAAAAAAAAACCCAAAAAATGTTGTGATTATGTTTTTTAAAAGTTGATTGAATGTTCATGTTTAAAAAAAAAAAAATTGATGTTAATGTTGGGTTTGCATGGTTGGGGGATGCGGGAAGAGTGGTGGATGGGCACCGGCCAATGATGATCTCTCGCAGATGTTCCCAGGTAAATTCTGAGGCTGGTGTGGGGGTGGGGGGAGACCTCTGCAGAACTGCTCCAGAAATACCATTGTCCAGTGCCTTGGAAGTGCCCAGTTCAGCTTTGTGTGTCTGAACTGAAAGCACAGCCACAGGAAATGACATAGGTTCTGCTGGACCCTGTTGCAGTGGTTCCCCCCCATTAAGTCGTTTTATGGAGGGAGAGTTGTATTAGGCTGGTAGTTATGATCATCTTCTGTTTCCATGCCCTGTTGTGCCCGCTCACTATGTAACCTGTTGTAATGTTCAAAACTTTACTGTTTGTCCATTTCAAAAGAAAAATTGTTTTTAAGATTCTCTGATGTGTAGTTAATTGTGTTGTGTTGTGCTGTGAGGGACAATAAGTGTAATATGTTGTGATTTGTTGACCACTTGTAATTTGAAAATGAGAAAATAAAGGTTTTTTAAACTTAATGATTGTGTGTCTGTGTTCCCTTCTTTGATGGGAGGTTGGTTCCCAGCATAGGGAACAATGGGGCAGGCTGGCCAGCCTGTTCCTGGGGTACTCGGTGTGGGGCAGCTGAGGGTGGTTTTGGTTCTGAGAGGGGCTGAGTGGAGGATTTGGGTCTGTGTGTGGCAGCTGGGGTGGGGGAACTGGGTTTGTGTGGGGCTGTAAGGAGTGGACTATGGGGGATGAGAGCACTGGTCGTCCTTTGTGCCCAAGTAGGCCCCTGCTACTGTCCTGGTGTGGGCTTCCATGCCTCTATCAGTTGCTGGCCCTCCTTTGCCATCTTTTTCAGAAATTTTCCTAGGGCTGCCAAACTCCTGGTTGGGCTTGAGTTCAGGTTAGAGAGAGTAGTTCCCTACAGAGAAACTGGCTGCTTCCAAGGGCAATCTCTTTAGAGGCCAAATGCGGACCATGGATTCTGGGGGAGATCCCTACTCAGATTTTCCTTTCCACAAGTCCCACCCCCAAATTGCCAGTAACTTCCAAGGCCAGAGTTTGCCACCCCAGAGAGATCCCGTTCCCACCCTCTTAGCCTTGGCATGAAAGTTGTAGCCCCCATGGAACACTTCCAGGTTCCTGATTCCAAGCCCAATTACACCACTGTAAGACAATCCAGACCTCCATCAAAAATGGATTTTAAGTAGCAGTGGGATTGGGCTGCATTTCAGTCATTCACATATCTGGTTGTGTTCCCAAACATTTAGCTTATGTTTTTTTAAATCAGCGTATGGCACTTAAAGACACTTTTAAATGGTTCTAAAAACATATTTTTATTATGAAGTATTTAATGTGGCATTGATCAAGGGCAGGCCTTTTGGCCAAATGAGCAGTATCAGTACAGTAAAATTTAGACAAAGCTCATAGGAAGAAAAAGCATTCACACTGTGAAGTGGGAAGAAAGTTTTAATTTACATGTACCATGGACTCCGAAAAAGACATGTAAGTGGCATCCAGACCAAATCAGGCCTGCTTTCTCCCTTGAAGATATCAATTGATGATAGTGCTTATGTCACATCATGAGAAGACAAGGTTCACTAGAAAAGACAATAATGCTAGGAAAAATTGAAGGCAGTAGGGAAAAGAAGAATACCCTAGATGTGGTAGATTGACTTCGGTTTGCAATACATGGACAAGGTTTTTGGGATACTGTGGAGCTCAATATAATTCTAAAGTACACCACAAGTGATTTGAATGCATAAAACATACAGACACATACACATAAAATGTATATACCCCCTCCCCACCAAATTAAAGGTTTATCTTATGCCCCGGTTTTCTCCCCCATGGGAACCTAGAGTGGTTTACACATTGCTGTTCTCCCTTGATTTGTTTCACCCTCATCACAACCAGGCTAACAATAGACAGCTGCTCCATGCCTCACATTGGAGTGACTACATCCACCGATGGCCTTCTTAGTTGTATGAGGGGGTGGAGGGGGGGGAGGAAGGAAACAACGCACTCCTTCCCACTCTATCTGGGGCCTAGGTGACCAAATTGCTTGGCCTTGGCAAGGAGCCAGTGGTGGGGCGGCACTGGTTCTGGGGCCCCGTCCAGAACATTTGTCCAGGGCCCCAAAATCACCTAGACTGCCTCTGGAAAACACAACACAATTGTTTACTTAGGCTGAGCCAAGAACATCCATCAAGCCTACAAGGCACAGAATCAGAGTCTGCCAGATTCTAGACCAACTCTCTAGCCATTGCACTACAGTGGATATCTAAAAATTGTTCATACCCCCACCAGCAACTTGAACATTTTTCTCCAAAAGGCACACAACTTGGCTGGGTCTCAAAAAGGACTATGATGCATGGGCCTGTCAATGCATACTGGTACTAAGGCTCTGGCCGGGGGGAGGGGGGCATTGTGCCAATGCCACCCTGGCTTTGGAAGGGGACAGTAAAGTAGAAGAAATAATCTAGGTTCAGTGCCTCCCCCCCTTCTCTGTCTCTCTCTCTCTCTATAATGTGAGTGAAAACATTACTATACCATCACTGAAGCCTACAGGATACTTAGGGTCTGTTCACACACGCATGATCATTTAATGGCAATGCTCTGGCATGATGATGTCTGTTCTAGGAAGTGATGTGATCATCACACAAGGCTGGGGAGCACGCACAATTCACAGCAGGCAGATTTGGGCCACAAGGGATCCTGCTTTGGCCTGTAGGGCCCAAATCAGCCCACTGCAAAGCACAGGAATACTCTCAGGGCAGCCAGATGACATCAGTGACATCACGGCAGCAGCCCCTGGAGCGTACCTTGAAGGCTCATTCACTGACTTTCCCCCTTCGGGGTGATAGGTGAGAGTGGGGGATCCCCCACCAAGGGGAAACGGATCCCTAATTGTGTCTGAGGTTGTGGAAATCAAATGGGTCATTACCTCCATATTGCTTCTGTCTTTGAGGGACTTACATGCACATTATATTTAACTCCAGATTTCTTGATTGTCAAGGAATGCATGTGGTGGGGGGGGGGTGGGAAGGGTGGGAGAAGGGCCCCTGAGGGTAAGGGTGGCATTTGGCATGCAAAATGCCACCCCTGGCAAGACAAGCCTCCCCCAGCTGTCAGTGGTAGAGATGAGAGCAGAGCACCTACTTGGGGAGGCCATGAAATGGCCCCCCCCAAGTGGGAGCAGGCTGAGCCTTGGTGGGGGGGTGGGAGGAAGGGTGGGAGAAGGGCCCCGGAGGGTTGGGGGGGGGATTTTGTTGCAGTGGTTCCCCCCCATTAAGTCATGTTATGGAGGGAGAGTTGTATTAGGCTGGTAGTTATTATGATCATCTAGTGTGGGCTTCTGTTTCCATGCCCTGTTGTGCCCGCTTACTATGTAACCTGTTGTAATGTTCAAAACTTTACTGTTTGTCCATTTCAAAAGAAAAATTGTTTTTAAGATTCTCTGATGTGTAGTTAATTGTGTTGTGTTGTGCTGTGAGGGACAATAAGTGTAATATGTTGTGATTTGTTGACCACTTGTAATTTGAAAATGAGAAAATAAAGGTTTTTTAAACTTAATGATTGTGTGTCTGTGTTCCCTTCTTTGATGGGAGGTTGGTTCCCAGCATAGGGAACAATGGGGCAGGCTGGCCAGCCTTCTCTGCAGGTGGTGGGGGGGTCAGGGGGGTGGTTGTCTGTGTGCCAGGGCAGGTGCTCTTTCCCAGGGACGATTTGGCACTGCCACCATTGTGGCACCCCTTGTCTGTGCAGAACTGCCCTGGGAAAGAGAGTTTAGGGGTTCCCAAAAGGGGAGGGCAGGCCAGCCTGTTCCTGGGGTTATGGTGGGTGTGGGGCAGGTGGGGGTTGATTTGGGTCTGTGTGTGGCAGCTGGGGGGGAATTGGGTTTGTGTGGGGCTGTGAGGGGTGGACTTTGGGGGCTGAGGGGACCTACTTGGGGAGGCCATGAAATGCCCCCCCCCAAGTGGGAGCAGTCTGAGCCTTGGTGGGGGGTGGGAGGAGGGGTGGGAGAAGGGCCCCTGAGGGCTGGGGGGCATTTTGCATGCAAAATGCCACCCCTGGCAACACAAGCCTCCCCCAGCTGTCAGTGGTAGAGATTAGAGCACCTACTTGGGGAGGCCATGAAATGCCCCCCCCCAAGTGGGAGCAGGCTGAGCCTTGGTGGGGGGTGGGAGGAGGGGTGGGAGAAGGGCCCCTGAGGGTAGGGGGGCATTTTGCATGCAAAATGCCACCCCTGGCAAAGGAAGCCTGCCTCTTCATTTTTTCCCCATAGGAAATAATGAAGAAAGATTAGCAGCAGCATGCTAACAATATGCTGCTCCTTCGCTTTCTTATGGGGAGGATGGGGGGACCTGCTTTGGGGGGCCATAACATGGCCCCCCAAAGTCCAATCTGTCTGAAACTTGGGTGGTTGTTAGAGAAGGGTTAGAGGAAGGTCCCCACCAATTTTGGGCTTATTAGGTGGGAAAATGCCTCCTCCAGGCGTCCTGAAAGACGGAGGCATTTTCCCAAAAAAAACCCCGAAAGAATGCCGAAAGAATGCCGAAAGAATGCCGAAAGAATCCCGAATCCCAAATCCCGAAAGAGATTCTTGTTTCGGCTTTCGGCTTTAACGGTAGAGAATCTTGTTTCGGGTAATCCCGAAACAAGAAAGCCGAAAGTTTTTTCCTTGCACACCCCTAGTGGGCAATAGCAGATGTCTCATCTAATTTGGCCCTCTGTCTTGCAAGTACAATACGGCAGACAACAAAATAGTAACTAAGCAGACAGGAGCCATTGCTTAGATAGAATCATAACAATCCCCAAGTGAGAGAGTCAAAATGAGATGAGTGTAAACCTCACTTTGAAAAGACCTTTGTGCATAATCCATTTGGGTAGCAAGATCTGTATTTAACTCTGCTGACTTGAAAATATTTCTGTCACTTATAGATCTGCTGAGTCAGACTTTCTTTACATCTTCCCCCCTTCTTGCCTAGGACAGACAGCCAGGCACCAGAATGATAAACAGAGCCAGAAATTTCTGAATATTGGCATATTTCATTATTTTTTCCAATTTGGATAGTATGGGTGGAGGCAGATACTCAAGCTCCAAACAATAAGGATTTAAAGGTAAGCCATTTGAACTGTGCATAGAAACAAAATGGCACTCCCGGGGTGGACCTGTGCGCTTACCCGGGTGCCAACATTTGCCCTCCTGCATGGAGGAAGAAAGGAGCCTTTCCTGGGCATCCGGGTGCATGGAGGGGTGTGTGGCCTGGCTGGTTATAGGCCGGCTGTGTATTCACTCCTGCGCAGTTCACCTTGCAAGCTCATCCCACCCTCCGCGCCCTATGTTTATGCAGTACAGGATTGGCCGGTGGCTGGTTTTCAGGGCCAGGTAGGAATTTTTTCGCCTCTCGCCAGATTGGCCGTTGGTGAGGGGTGTTTTTCGCCTACCTTGTACTGCTGGTTTAAGTTGGTGTTGTTTCCGGGTTGTTCAAGTTGCTGGCAGGTTAGTTTGGGTAGGCAGAGTGGGCTGGTGAGCACCCGGTGGCACATCCCCATTGGTGGCGAATGGGGGTCTGTCTCAGATCAGCTGGTGGGCTTTACAGCTGCCAGATAAGAGGGAAGGCTGCCGTTGGGACCCCCTGGAAAAGGCCTTCCCTCAGGCTTTACAGCTGAGGTGTATGGCGCTTTAAAGGGGGGAACCATTCGCCTGGCTGGCTGGGTTACAGCCATGCAATGGATGGCCCGTGCCTGGGGCAGGGGGCGCTCAAAAATCACCTTTTGGGTTCAGCCTCAATGGCTTTTCCTGGTACCCAAAGACATCAGGCCAGTTTTGATGGGACTGCTTCATGAGGTGACTCTTTAGCAACAAGATTGTAAATCCATTATTCAATGGAAATTGTGTCCAAGAAAACAGCTGCATAGCATAAAGGTGCAAAGGAAAAATATATATGAGACAGAAGTTCTCCGACAATTGGGAGACAGGGAAAGCTACACCCCCACCCCCCAGGACCCGACTGGCCATATAGCTAATTTAATTAAGCTGGTACTAGATGAAGGAGTGTTGGCAGGAGAGATTTCAGATCAGACATATAAAGCGCTACTGAATCAGACCCCGAGAATACCATTGTTTTATGTGTTGCCCAAGATACATAAGGGCACCCATCCCCCTCCGGGATGCCCAATAGTCTCTGGGGGTAATTCCATTTTGGACCCCCTATCTACCTATATTGATTTTTTTCCTCCAACCTTTTGTAATGAGGACACCAGCCTTCTTAAAAGATACAGGCACTTTCATCCAGCTGATTGAGGGTAAGGAGATGCAGTCAGACTATGTCTTCGTCACCATGGACGTTATGTCCCTTTACACTTCCATCCCCCATGAAGGGGCTAGAATGGTGGTAGAAACAGTCCTGTATCAAAGAGAGGATCCCACTCCGAGCACTCCTTTTTTGTTACAGTTGGTGGACATTATTTTGGAAAAGAACTATTTCCAATTTAAATCACAGTTCTATTTCCAAACAAAAGGGGTGGCCATGGGGTGTGCTGCCACCCCCTCTTTAGCAAATCTGTATATGGCAGACTTGGAGAAGAGATTTGTTTTTGAACCCACCATGAACCCCTTTTACGATAAGATCATAATTTATCGCAGATTTATTGACGATCTCTATGTCCTATTCAGGGGATTGGAACAAGCTGGTGACTTTGCAGCATGGATGAATCAATTGGATAACAATATTAAATTTACCATGCAATGCCATTTAAATTGCATCAGCTTTCTGGATGTGGTCACTTATCGCAACATGGATGGTACTATAGGGGTTAGACCATTTAAAAAGCCCACGGACAGGAACTCCTATTTAGATTTTAGGTCTTTCCATCCTCGCCACACCAGAGAGAATATACCATATGGCCAAATGCTTCAGTTGAAGCGCAATGACACTTCGGCCCAAGATTTCTCCAGAGGCTGCACCAAGATCAAACAACATTTCTTAGATAGGGGTTACCCATACAGAGTAATACAGAAGGCAGAAGAAAGGGTGGCTCGGGTCTCAAGGCAGGAACTCTTTAAAGAGAAACACAGGGACATTCAGGAAGCAATAACTATCTCCTTAAACTTCACACCTTTATCATATGAGATTCAGAGTATTATCCGCCAACACTGGCACTTGGTATCAGATATAGAGGGATGCAGAGATCCACCGAGGGTGGGCTGCAGATGCACGAGCAACATTAAAGACATCTTAGTACATGTGAAAATGAAGGGACCTATTAGAAATGTCAGCTTACTGATCGGTAACTTTCCGTGTGGACATTGTTGGGTTTGTTCACTGATGTGGTCAGGGAGCGAGTTCCAAATTGCGGGTAGAACTCGGAACATAAGAGTATCCCATTTTGCCACATGCCAAACAACTGCGGTTGTTTACCTCATTAAATGTAATTGCAATAAAATGTATGTAGGGAGCACTACAAGAGCAGTACGCATACGGGTGCTGGAACATTTATCCAGAATCAAGAACAGGAATATGGAGGCACTGCTAGTGCAGCACTTTTGTGAACATCACACCAAGGAGACAGAATTTAAATTTACCATCTTGTATGTGTCCCCTGCAAATACACAGACTGAGGTGCAGAGAAACCTCCTACAAAGAGAAGCAGAGTGGATCCACAATCTCCAAACCTTAATACCCAGGGGCTTGAACTTAGAACAAAATTTGTCATGTTTTTTGTGACAGCTATAAGTAACAACAACAGGTGGGGGCAGGGCTATATGCTGTAATTTCACTGTATGCTGTAATGTGTTCTGCAACTTTAAACTACAGTAACCGGTCTTGTATATAACTGTCGGGTGTGGCAGGTGTTCCTAATTGGCACAGACCACGTGTGAGTGCACTGAGAGAAGCACCTGAGATTTTGTGATTTGCCGTTGGGTAAGCATTACTTTTCACAAGGTGTAGGTTATGTAAATAATCACTCAGTAATTGTTACAAGTAGGCTGATGATTTTCAATACTTTCTTAGGTTTATGGATAGAAGAACGAGATATAAATGCCCCTGAGGAAATGGTGTGAAACAAGCTGAGCGACTCTTGCAAGCGACTTGTTGGGCAGAGAGAGGGGAGACCGGCCAGGCCCCCTCTCCCATGTGTTCTTCTCATTTACGAGCAAAGAAGTGTGTAAGGCGTCTACCCGTAGGCAATTGGATTTTTTCTGGAAAGACAATTTTCCACACGACCGCTTCAATCACGTTGGGAGTTTAGTGTCTTGCAGTGCACTAGAGAGAAAAATTTTTTTGGAAGACAGATGAACTACATATTTAAGGGTGAATATCTTTATTTTGATGCACTGCGAGATCAAAATTATTTACATGGAAAATTGACACATGGACTAAGAATTCACACGGACTGAAATTTGGTTGAATGGTGGTACAGATGTATTCAAATTTATGATATGTATGATAATGTATATGCTTGTAAACAATTTTCATGAATGAATGTACTATTGAACATAACTTTGATTTGTTGATTTTGACCCAGGGGTTTGTATTGTAACTCTTTGGCTATTCCTTGGGCTTTGCCTGTTCTAACCCCCTCTCTTTGGCTTAGCATAAAGGTCTTGGCATTTAATATTTGATAATGTAAATCTCACATGAATCTTAAGACAGTGAAGAAAGATTATATTTTAAATTAACATTTCCCAAAAGCCATGTGGCATGTTGTTTTCCCCAGTTAAAATGCCAACAATGATTTCCAGGCATAAAATCAACTTCCAGATAGATCATCCACATTAAATCAATTCAAGAAACTGCAGTAACACTCTTGCTTCATGAGTCACTTCATGAAGCAGTCCCATCAGAACTGGCCTGCAGTTAAAGAGACAGTAAAAAACGAATTGGCAGAGGTGAAGAAGGGAATGGAAACAATACAAACCGATTTACAGGCAGCGCAGCAGAAAGTTAATGTTGTGGAAAAAGCGATGGAGAATCTTACAGAGACGCAACGAACAGATATGAGAGTGATAAGGGGGAGAATGGCAGTTGCGGAGAGTAAATATATGGAGAAACAGCTGAGGTTTCGAGGTCTGCCGGAAATAGAGACAAAGACAGCACAAGAACAGGTGACTGAAGTGTTAGCTGAATACCTGGGAAAGGAGGAGGAGGAAGTTGTGGCTATCCTGGATGTTGTGTACCGAATAAACTCCAGATTCGCGGCCCAGAGGAAGTTACCAAGGGACGTGATTGTGTAATTCACGACAAGGAATATAAGAGAAATGATAGTGAGTAAACAGTTTCAAGATCCATTGGTAGTCGATGGCAAGACGATTATCATCATGAAGGAGCTACCCAGATCGGTGTTGCTTGATCGGAAAAAATATAAAGTGCTTGTGCAGAATTTGAAGGATATGAAAATAAGATATAGATGGGAATTACCGGAAGGGATATCTTTTGAATTTGGAGGAATGAAAAAGTGCATCAGATCTGAATTTGAGATGGAAAAGTTTATGAGGAACAATGAAAAGGACTTACCAACAACAAGGCTATGAATATGGAGTGTAAAGTTTTATCTTGGAATGTAAATGGACTTAATTCACCCAAAAAGAGAAAAAGTACTTTCCACTGGCTAGTAAAACAAAAATGTGACATTGTATGTTTGCAAGAGACCCATATCAGAAATCAGGATGTAAAATATCTCCAAGTGAGTAAGTTGGGCATTGATTTTGTAGCGGCCTCAAAAAAGAAAAAAAGGGAGTAGTACTATATATTAAAGAGGAGCTACAGCCAAAATTAATGATTAGAGATGTGGAAGCCAGATTTATAGCAGTGGAATGTACATGGAATTTTTAAAAAGTGTTGGTTATTGGAATTTATGCACCAAACGGTGCTAAAGAAAGCTTCTTTGAGGATTTAAGGAAGCAACTAGATGAACTTACGTATGATCAGATAATCCTTGCAGGAGACTTCAATGGAATTACAAATTTGGAACAGGACAAAAAATCGGTAACTGCACAAAAGAAAAGAGGACTTTTGCCAAAGACATTCTTTGCATTAGTGCAGCAGGAAACTTTGGAAGATGTATGGAGAACGCGGAATCCCACAAGTAGACAGTATACATTTTTCTCCGCAAGACACTCTACTCTATCACGTATTGATATGATCTGGGCCTCAAAGGATTTAGTGCTTTGGACTAAGGATGTTGAAATAATGCCCATGGTAGGCTCAGATCATAATCCAATTATGTGGAAGTTCGGGAAAAGAAATAAGAGGAAAGGATGGAGAATAAATGAGGATTTGCTACAGGAGGGAGAAAATATGGAGATGCTGAGAAGGGAAACCAACTTCTTCATACAACATAATATGAATCGAGAAGTACCAACCAATAAGGTCTGGGATGCATATAAAGCAGTGATTAGAGGCATACTAATGGATTTAAATGGAAGAGCACGAAAGAAACGAGAGGAGAAGAGACAGGAGATTATGGAGAAAATAAAAGCCAAAGAAATACAACTAAAGAAAAGACCAGGTAAGAAGAAAATTTATCAGGATATTAAAATTTTACAAGAGCAGTTGACGGCAATGAACAATAGAGAATTGGAATGGAATTTGAAAAGAATGAATCAAAAGTCGTTTGAAGGTGCAAATAAACCTGGGAAATATTTGGCATGGCAACTGAAGAAGAGAAAAGAAAAAAAGATAATAAATAAAATATGTGAGGACAACAAAGTGCATCTGGAACAGACTGCCATTAGTAGAGCCTTTTACAAATTTTACGCCAAATTGTATGGGAAAAAAGAAGTGAAAAAAGACTCAATAGCGACATATTTGGGAAAAGTAAAACTCCCAATAATCTCGGAAGACTGGAGAGTTAAATTAAACAGTGAAATAACAGAGGAAGAAATAAAGAAAGCAATACAGTCAACAAACTTGGGGAAAGCGCCAGGGCCTGATGGACTTACAGCAAAATTTTATAAGGTAATGGCCAATGAGCTGGCGCCATTTCTAAAAGAGGTGATCAATGGGGTTTTGAGAGACCAAAGAACTCCAGATACTTGGAGTGAAGCTAATATATCATTGATCCCTAAAGAGCGACAGGACTTGACAAATGTTAAAAATTACAGACCTATTTCTTTACTTAATAATGATTACAAGATCTTTGCAAAGATCTTGGCAGAGAGACTAAAGGGATGGCTAGCTGAGGCTATTGGGGAAGAACAAGCAGGTTTTCTTCCAAATAGACAAATTAGAGACAACTTAAGGACAGTTATAAATGCTATTGAATACTATGACAGGCGTTGTGATAAAGAGGTTGGGTTCTTCTTTGTAGATGCTGAAAAAGCGTTTGACAATTTGAACTGGGACTTTATGTTTGCAACAATGGAACCGCTACAAATGGGAGAAAGATTCATAAGAGCAGTTAAAGAAATTTACAGAGACCAAAGTGCAGCAATTGTGGTGAATGATGAGGTGACTAAGAAACTGACTATAGGGAAAGGTACAAGACAAGGTTGCCCGTTGTCTCCACTGTTGTTTATTTTGGTATTGGAAATTCTGATGATACAGATCCGAGAAGATGATGCAATCCGTGGAATAAAGATAAAGGACTTTTCCTATAAGGTCAGAGCATTTGCAGATGACATAATGTTAATTGTGGAAGATCCAATTGAAAACATGCCTAAGGTAATAGATAAAATCAAAGAGTTTGGAGACTTGGCAGGTTTTTTTGTAAACAAAAAGAAGTCAAAGATATTGTGTAAAAATATGACTAAACAAAAACAACAGCAACTTACGGAAATAACAGACTGTGAAGTAACAAGCAAGGTAAAATATTTGGGAATCGAACTGACTGCAAAAAACATAGATCTATTTAAGAATAATTATGAGAAATTATGGACTCAAATAGAGCAGGACTTGATTAAGTGGAATAGATTGAAGTTGTCATGGTTGGGAAGAATTGCAGCAGTTAAGATGAATGTTTTGCCAAGAGTGATGTTTTTGTTACAGACAATACCAATTATTCGGGACTCTAAACAATTTGAAAAATGGCAAAGGAAAATATCGGAGTTTGTGAGGGCAGGCAGGAAACCTAGGGTGAAAATGAAAGTGCTGCAGGATGCAAAAGAAAGGGGTGGAATGCAACTGCCCAACCTGAGACTTTACTATGATGCAATTTGTCTGGTATGACTGAAAGATTGGATGACGCTGGAAAATTGCAAATTGTTGGCCTTAGAGGGATATAAAAAACTGTTTGGATGGCATGCATATTTATGGTATGACAAAGTGAAAGCAGATTCTATGTTTCTACACCACTATATTCGGAGAAGCCTCTTCACAGTCTGGAAGAAATATAAAGATTACCTACAGGAAGGAACTCCCTTCTGGGTGGTTCCATATGAAGTTATTGATCCAAGAACGGTCGATAATAAGCAACAGTGTTTAACGTATAAGGAGATAACTCAAACAGAATTTTCTAAAGTTAGAATAAAGACACAACAAGAGCTGTCCCCAAACTATGATTGGTTTCAATATAGACAAATCAGAGATCTTTATTATTCGGACTGTGCGAAGGGAGGAATAAGAATGGAGAATTCAGAATTAGAGAAAGTAATTCTACAAGGAGATAAAAAAGAAATTTCAAAGGTCTATAAAGTGTTGCTAAAATGGTATACTGAGGATGAGGTAGTTAAAGTACAAATGGTGAAGTGGGCTATAAACTTTAATAAAGAAATAACAATGGAGGCGTGGGAATACTTGTGGAAAAATACGTTGAAGATTACGACATGCACTAATATTAAAGAGAATGTTTATAAAATGATGTATCGTTGGTATCTGACACCAAAGAAGATAGCGCTAGGGAATTTGAACATGTCTAACAAATGTTGGAAATGTAGAAAACATGAGGGTTCTTTGTACCATATGTGGTGGACTTGTGAGGTAGCTAGGCAGTACTGGGGGAAAATAATAAAAGTAATGAGTGAGATTTTACAATTTCAAGTGAATAAGAACCCAGAACTCCTGCTACTGAACTTGGGAATGCAAGATATGCCAGCACAATACAGGACATTGTTATTCTATATGACAGCAGCAGCTAGACTTTTGTATGCGCAGAAGTGGAAAGTACAAGAGGTGCCAACCATTGAGGATTGGATCTACAAATTGCTGTACATGGCGGAGATGGATAAAATGACAAGAAAATTGAGAGACCTTGACCCAGGGCAGTTTAACAAGGACTGGGAGAAGCTGAAACAATATCTGGTGAAAAAACGGGAGGTGGGTGGAGAACTGTGGCAGTTTGAAAATTACTGAAACACAATGGAAGAAGAGGGAAGTGACTATACCGAGGGGGGGAGAGTCGACTGAATAATTCTAAGCAAATACCATATTGGATTATTATATAGAGTATTAGTGGTGCTATTATTATAAGAAATGTAAGGATAAAAGCTAAATTAAATATCCTTCTGATGTAAATAATAGTTGCAAAAGGGTGAATGGATACATGTCAGCAGGTGAAATGTGGAAATAATAGATTGACTTATGTTAAACGAATATATGAATGGATTACTCTAGTTAAATAGCTCTATAATGGAGAAATTAGATAATTATATTGGATATGATATGTAAAAGGAAGTAAGGAGCAACATATATAGAATATAAGTCAAATTGATTGATTTATTATGAATATCTGCAAAGTTTATAGAAGTACTAGAAAATATGTATAAGTTGGGGCAAATTGCTTGTCCCATATTGAAGAGAGTAGAAAGAGTAAAATAGAGTATAGGTGATCAGAATGAATATTATTGAAAGGAATCAGAAATAGCACAAATATGATAGATAAGCTTAGAAGAATTTGAAAGTATATTATAATAAATATAGTAAAATTTATATGAGTAAAGGGAAAATAGATGAGGGGTTGGAAAACTGTTGGAAGTCAACAAAAGGGGGGGAATGGGAGGGGGTTAGAATTGGAAATTTAAAGGAATGTGAGTGTAAATGATATGATATGATATATTTCTAATCCAATAAAAAAATTTTACAAAAAAAAAAAAAAAGAACTGGCCTGCTGTCTTTGGGTACCAGGAAAAGCTATTGAGGCTGAACCCAAAAGGTGGGTTTTGCCACATAAAAAACCCCTTTGACAGTCCTGAAAAGCTTTGGTTATATGGAAATTTCTCTTAAAGAGGACAAAGGTGTTTACCCAGCCAAAAGAGGAGTCATCTCCTTCATTTGACCTAGGTAGAGCTTTTCCTGGTTGGGAAGCACATATTTCTGCAGGAAATGGGCATATACACTACATCCAGGTATTTGGTGCCCCTTTTGTGGGGGTCCCAGTGCCTTTGGCACAGGTTCCACTCTTTAACACACCTTCTCTACCTCAGCAGCCTCTCATTTCAGAGTCTGAGAAAAGAGGTTTTATTGCTTCTCTTTCTTTTATTAAGTCTTCAGATGAAGATCTGTAAAGGCACTTTTCTGATCACCTGTTTTGGCCAAGCTTTTTATACAGATTAATTCTACCAGAATTTTTCCTTGCAGCTGGAAACAAGAGTGTCTTTGTGCCAAAAAGGATGCAAACCTATTTCACTGAACTATAATCTTTTAAGTCTGTTGAACATAGCCTCCAAATTGTACAGCAATTGTACGCAATTAGAGGACTGGGAGTCCTTCAATCATATTATCCATCCCAAACAAGCAGGCTTTTAGAAATGATCAGGTACTGTTGATTGTTTATTAGCTGTCTCAACAGAGTATTAAGGGCCCCACCAATGCTTTGTTCATAGTATTTGTTGATCTAACCATGGCCTTTGACTCAGTTGATTGGAATCAATTATGGGTGAAACCAGCATGCACAAACGTATTGTCCCTTAAGGGAAATTCATTCTGATATATTTGTTAGAATTAAAGTGGGCTCTTTGGGCTCTTTAACTGAGGGGTTTCCAATTACTTGGAGGATTAAACAGGAGTGTTTAATTCAGATTCTGGAGTAAGAAATGGAATATCTCTACAGTCTACTTTTAAGGCAAAGTATTGCGTTGCTGCCTTCTGATGCTGTTTGCATACCTGGATTTATCAATGTCCTGGTTTTAGCAATTCCTTGACTCTTAGGGTGTTCCCTTGCCCAGTTTCAATATGTGAGATTGGATCTTCAAGGCTGACACTATGCTGGACAGAAGGACAATATATATTTTTCAAACCATTGTTTTCATAGAGTTCTGTTGATCTTTCTGAAATATAAAGAAAGGTGTATCTCCACAATAAACAGGTTAGGGAGGGACTTTTTTTGTTAATGAAAGCCAGGAATTCAGAAAATCTTTTGCGTGTATTGTGATAATGGTAGATCAATATCACACTATGAAAATGATGATTTTAAAAAAGATAGAAAACAAAAAAGCAGGGGAAGGAATGAGTGGTTTGACGATGATAAATGTCCAATAATCAAAAAGTAGGCTAGAAGTGGGTGGAGTGAGCAGGACAAACAAAACTGAAAGGAACATTACACATAAGGAAAATATTGATTCAAAATTAGCTTCCAGGAAAAGATCAGGGTAAAAGCAGTCTCAAAAGAAGCAGGAAAAAACGGGCTGGAGTGGGGGAGGAACAAAAAAACTGAAGCAAAAAACTGAAGGCAAAAAATGCATGTGGAAATAAGAAATAAACCAAAGCAGTATGGGACTAAAACCAGTGTGGAAAAACCCCAAAGAGAGCCAGCATGGTGCAGTGGTTAGGAGGATGCCAGAGTAGGAGTAGGAGGATGTAGGAGGATGCTGAGACACCCGTGTTTTAATCCCCTTTCAGCCATGGATGCTTGCTGGGTGAGTTTTAGCCAGTTCACACACTCAGTTTAACCCACCTCACATGGCTGTGGTTGTGACTTGTGAGTAGTGGGGGAGGGAAGAATGATGATGTAAGAAACTCTGCAATAGAAATATCTAAATAGATTGCAGCCTATACATAATTACTTAAATTAAGCTTCCTTCAATTTACTTCTGAATGAATTTACTCTGAATGAATATATCTAGGGCTGCCATTTGATGATGTACATGCAAGATAAGAAAACACAGATAATTGAGTGGGAAGCTTAAAATGAAAATAATATTAAGACAATTATTTTTAAAAGTAGGAGTAAAAAAATTCTTAGGATATATATATTTCATAAAGCCTGTATCTTTCTATTCATTTTCTGAGTTCAGTGAATCCCATGAAGATACCTGTTTAAAAGATGAAGACCACAGGACTCTGGAGGGACATTTTCTCTGGAGGTTCAGTGATCTCTTTTCAAGCTCATTGTGTGAGCTAATTGCTACTCTTCTGTGCTAATAAAAGACAAAGGTATCTACTCATTCCCTGCTGGCATGTGCCCAAAAAACACTGCCTCAAAAGGGCTTTTAGTTTCTCAAAGATCTTTACCAGGTTCCTTTTCACAATAAAGGGAATACATAATCTACATCAAACAAGTATTTCTGCTACAGTATTTTCAAAGCTAAAAATAAGGACTCGCCAAATGGCTTGGTTGCCTTGCATTAATTAAGCACAGGAAAGTTGCAGAGACTCAGATTACATCCATCCCCCTTCACTAGCCTTCTTCTGTCCAAACCTATGGAATAATAAAAGAATTTGGAACAAGCAAAATACCCTCACTTAGAGTGGGTACCATCTATTTCTCCACACAAATTTGATAGACTGCATCACACTTAACTTGACCTGCTTCCTGGCAATGGCAATAAGCTTGGGAAAGATCTAAAATTAATTTTGGATTGGTTCAGCTGTAGTTTGGGAAACTCCTGGAGATTTGGGGGCAGTACCTGGGTGGGGGAGGTGATGCCATACAGCCCACCCTCCAAAGCTCCCCTTTCCTCCAGTGAATCTGATCTCTGTAATCTGGAGATCAATTGCAATTCTTGGAGAATTTCAGACACACACACACTGGAACTTGGCAAGTCATGCCTTCAAGCATTTTTGTGGCCTGAAAGAGTAGCAATAGCACCCTGCACCCCTCCCACCTTGTGCTCATGCCTCATTACTGCAGCCAGGAGCTAGAGAACACAACCCTCCTTACCTCTTAGCTACCTCTGTTCTCTTCAAATATTGTGTGGGAAGCCACATGTATACCCTACAGAGTTCCTGAATTATCACAAGATAATTCTTTGGAGAGTTTGACCACCCTGGCAACAGAAATAGAGGCCAACAAGAATCTTTTTAAAAAAAAAATTTATTGGTGAGTATACTTTTCAAATTCAATACATACATTCTTTCAATATCTAATTAATCCTATCCCCCACCCTTTTCCTCCCCCCTCTCTATCGACTTCCAACAGCTTTCCAACCCTTAACCCCTCTTATTACTTAATAAATCCCTTACTCTAAGCACATTCTAATTTTTTTTCCAGGTATTCTATCATAAATATCAAATATCCTATCAATATAATATACTTCTATCAATTATGCTATCAAATATTCTATCAGTATAATATACATCTATCAGTTATACTATCAATATAGTATAGATCTTATACCCCTCAATATAGCAGACCAGTATAATATAGTATAATATATAACAGAAGTCTTAATTTAAACATATTCTATTTCTTTTAAACCTATATTCTATCAAATATATTATCGTCATTATAATATGTATTAAAACCCCTACTGTGTGCCCTGCCACCAATGTGGCACAGCATACAACACCGTACTACACATTCATTATATAATATACAATCTGATCCACTAACATTATAGTATATATAGTATACCCCATCAGTATATTTATTTAACTATTTCCTTATTCATATACTCTAAAAAAGATATTACTTATCCTAACCTCCCTATCTTATTCTTTACAAAATCAGTTCTAAATTTCACCCCTTTTCTACTATATTATAATCCAAGCTTAGATTAAAATAGATATAAATTCTTAATGTTAAAGTCACTTCTCTCTTCTGTTTAAAATGTCTTATTTTAAAAATTCTCAAACTGCCACAGTTCTCCTTTCACATCCCATTTTTTTTCCAAAAATTGTTTCAATTTCGTCCAGTCCGCCAAATACTGTCCCGGATCCAGGTCTTTGAGTTTTCTTGTCATTTTATCCATCTCTGCCATGTACAACAATTTATAAATCCAGTCCTCTACAGTAGGTATTTCTTGCATTTTCCATTTCTGCGCATACAGTAATCTTGCTGCAGCTGTCATAAAATAACAATGTTCTATTTTGCACTGGAACATTCTCCATTCCCAAGTTTCGTAGCAGCAGTTCTGGGTTCTTATTTATTTGGGTTTGTAACACCTCATTAATTACTTCTATTATATCTCCCCAGTACTTCCTCGCTACTTCACAAGTCCACCACATGTGGTATAATGATCCTTCGTGCTTTTTACATTTCCAGCACTTATCTGACATATTAGCATTCCCCAGCGCAATTTTCTTCGGTGCTAGGTACCATCTGTATATCATCTTGTATACATTTTCTCTAATATTCGTACACGTTGTAATCTTAATTGTATTCTTCCACAAGTGCTCCCATGCCTCCATTGCTATTTCTTTATGAAAATTTATTGCCCACTTCACCATCTGTACTTTCACTACTTCATCTTCAGTATACCATTTTAGAAGTATCTTGTAGATCTTTGAAATTTGTTTCTTATCTTCTTGTAGCATTACTTCTTCCAATTCTGAGTTTTCCATTCTTATTCCTCCTCTTGAACAGTCCGATTTGTAAAGATCTCTAATCTGTCTGTATTGAAACCAGTTATAACAAGGAGACAATTCTTCTTCTGATTTTATTTTTGGCATTAAATGTTGTATTTGTATTATCTCCTTGTAGGTTAAGCATTGCTGTTCGTTCTTGACAGTTCTCAGGTCTATTACTTCATACGGGACCACCCAAGAGGGGATTTGATCTTCCAGATACATCTTATATTTCTTCCAAATTGTGAAGAGGCTTCTTCTAATATAATGATGCAGAAACAGAGAGTCCGCTTTTATTTTATCGTACCATAAGTATGCATGCCATCCGAATATTTTCTTATAACTTTCCAATGCCAGAAGTTTGCGACTTTTCAACGTTATCCAATCCTTTATCCATGTCAAACAAATTGCTTCATAATACAGTCTTAAGTTGGGCAGTTGCAAGCCACCTCTTTCTTTCGCATCCTGTAACACTTTCATTTTAACACGTGGTTTCTTGCCTGCCCACACAAAATTCAAAATTTTTCTTTGCCATTTTTCAAATTGTTTAGAGTCTCAGATAATCGGGATCGTTTGTAACAGAAACATCACACGAGGTAGGACATTCATTTTTATTGTCACGATTCTGCCCAGCCATGATAAATTCAGCTTGTTCCACTTTATCAAATCTCTCTCTATTTGTATCCACAACTTCTCATGGTTGTTCTTAAATAAGTCTATATTTTTTGCAGTTAGTTCAATTCCCAAATATTTTACTTTGTTTGTTACCTCGCAGTCCGTTAATTCCATCAGTTCTTGTTGTTTCTGTTTGGTCATATTTTTGCATAGTATCTTCGACTTCTTTTTATTTACAAAAAAACCAGCCAGATCTCCAAATTCCTTTATCTTCTTTATTACCTTTGGCATATTGTCAATTGGATCCTCTACAATCAACATTATATCATCTGCAAATGCTCTGACCTTGTAGGTAAACTCTCTTATCTTTATACCTCGGATTGTGTCATCCTCTCGTATCTGAATCATCAATATCTCCAAAATCGATATGAACAGCAATGGAGACAATGGGCAGCCTTGCCTTGTGCCTTTGCTTATTTTCAGTTTTTTTGTCAGATTGTCATTCACTACAATCGCTGCACTTTGGTCTTTATAAATTCCTTTAACTGCTTGTATGAACTTTTCTCCCATTTGCAGCTTTTCCATGGTGGCGAACATAAAGTCCCAGTTCAGATTGTCAAATGCTTTTTCTGCATCTACGAAAAAGAAACCAACCTCTTTATCACAATGCTTATCATAGTATTCAATAGCATTTATTACTGTTCTCAGATTGTCTTTAATTTGTCTATTAGGTAAAAATCCCGCTTGTTCATCTGCAATGAATTCCGACATCCATCCTTTAATTCTTTCCGCCAACACCTTTGCAAATATTTTATAATCATTGTTCAACAATGAAATTGGTCTATAATTTTTAACATTAGTCAAATCTTGTCCTTCTTTTGGAATCAATGATATGTTAGCCTCCTTCCAAGAATCAGGAATCCCTTGATCCTGCATAGCACCATTCATCACCTCTTTCAGGAGAGGTGCCAATTCTTGGCCCATTATTTTATAAAATTTTGCCATTAGTCCATCCGGGCCTGGCGCCTTCCCCAATTTCGTTGATTGAATAGCTTCTTTTATTTCTTCTTCTGTCACTTCCTTATTCAATTTCTCTTTCCATTCTTCAGAGAGTGTCAGAAGTTTCATCTTATCTAAATATTCCGCTATTGAATTTTTGTTCACCTCTTTTTTTTGGTATAATTTTGCATAAAATTTAAAAAGGGCTCTACTAATGGCGACTTGATCACTTAATAACTAATCATCTTCTTGTATCGTACTGATAATTTTCTTCTCCTTCCTCTTTTTTAGTTGCCATGCCAAATATTTCCCAGGTTTATTTGCACCTTCAAATGACCTCTGATTCATCCTCTTTAAATTCCACTCCAATTCTTTGTTGTTCATTGCCGATAACTGTTCTTGCAATATTTTTATATCCTGATATATTTTCTTTTTGCCTGGTCTCTTTTTGAGCTGAATCTCTTTGGCTTTAATTTTTTCCATAATTTCTTGTCTTTTCTCCTCCTTTTTCCTCCTGTCTCTCGCATTCAAGTCCATTAGTATCCCTCTGATCACGGCCTTATATGTGTCCCAAACCTTATTTGTCGATACTTCTTTATTCAAATTGTATTGCAAAAAGAACTTGGTCTCTCTTCGCAGCAACACAATATTCTCTTCCATTTGTAACAAGTCTTCATTTATTCTCCATCCTCTTCTTTTACTATTCTTACCAAATTTCCACACAATTGGATTATGATCTGAGCCTAACTTTGGCATTATTTCCACCTCTTTAGTCTAGAGCGACAGTTCTTTGGAGGCCCAGATCATATCAATTCTTGATAGTGTAGAGTGTCTTGCAGAGTAATATGTATATTGTCTATTCTTGGGATACTGTCTCCTCCATACATCCTCTAAACTTTCCTGTTTCGTGATTGCAAAAAATGACTTTGGTAATAGTCCTCTTTTTTTTTGCGTAGTCTTAGATTTCTTGTCTTCCTCCAAGTTTATAACTCCATTAAAATCGCCTGCCAATATTATCTGGTCATAAGACAGTTCATCTAACTGTTTTTGTAAGTCCATAAAAAATTTTCTTTTGCACCATTAGGCGCATAAATTCCAATCACCAATGTCTTTTTTGAATTCCAAATTATTTCCACCACCAAATATCGAGCTTCAACATCACTAAACACCACTTTAGGCTGTAGTTCCTCCTTTATATACAGCACAACACCCCTCTTTTTCTGTTTGGAGGCAGCTACAAATTCTTTACCAAGTTTTGCCATTTTCAAATATTTTACATCTTGCTTTCTAATATGTGTCTCTTGTAGGCATACAATTTTACATTTCTGTTCTACAAGCCAGTGGAAAATAACCTTATGTTTACAAGGTGAGTTTAGTCCATTTACATTCCAAGATATGATTTTACACTCCATGATCAAGGTTTTGTGGGTTTTGGTAAGTCCTTTTCATTTTTACTAATAAAATCCTCCATTTCCTGGCCAGATCTGATGCTCTTTCTTGCTCCACCAAACTCAAATGTCAGTCCCTCTGGTATTTCCCATCGGTATTTTACTTTCATTTCTTTTAACATCTGGACTAGCTCTCTGTATTTCTTTCTTTCCAACAACACCTATCTGGGCAGTTCCTTCATAATTCTTACCGCCTTTCCATCAACTTCTAGTGGATCCTGAAACTGTTTGGTCACAATTAGTTCTCTTGTATTTCTTGTCGTAAATTGCACAATCAATTTCCTCTGAGACACAAATTTTGAGTTAATTCTGTACACCACATCTAGGAGAGCTGCAATTTCCTCTTCCTCCTTCCCCAGGTACTCTGCCAAAATTTCTGTAATCTGCTCTCGGGCGGTCTTTTCCTCTGTTTCCGGGATCGAACGAAATCTTAGTTGTTTTTCCATTTGGTCACTCTCTCTTTCAGTCCTCTCATCTCTGTCTTCTGCAGATCCATCGTGTTTTCTACTACCTTAACTCTCTGCTGCGTATCTGATACGTCTTTTACCAGTTCTGCCATTTCCGATTTAAGTGTCTCTTTAAAGTCTCTAAAGTCTTTTGCCATCTCCTGTATCATACCTTTGAGCTCTTTATTGCCTTCTGTAACTTCAGAAACTTTTTATCCAGATTCTCCATCGCAGCTTGCCACTCCTTCTTCGACATCGTGGGGCTAGATTTACCACGCTCCCACGAGTCTGCCCTTTTCCTTAAATCCGTGGTGCTGATTTATTGCTTCCAATTGCTTTAAAAAGTCCCAATTTACTCAGTTTTTGTTAAAAGTTGTTTTGCTCAGTCCAAAATGTCAGGTGTTTTTTCTCTATGGTTTTAACTTGGAGCAAACGCCCTTACCTTCTTCCAAGATGTCCTACTTCCTGTTTCCTTGAAGCCAAAACTTTGCCCTTCTCTGAAATGGCGAACTTCCACTTCCTGTATTAACACAGACCGCCTCTTGCCAGTCTCTTTATGGTCCTGACGTACTTCCTGTTTCTTTAATGTTTGCAGCCGTTCTCGCGATATTCAAGCTTTCCCACAGTCCAGTATCTCTTCCCACTGCAGGTATGTAAACAATATCCAATTTTCTGCCTTAACTACAGTTTAAAATGTCACTTTTTAAATTTTCCCTTGCCGGAATCTTCCCCTTCACTTAATCAGTCTGTCGCAGTTTTTAAATCCAGTTTTAAACTTTATTGCTTGCTTAAATCTGTCCCGGTTTGAGAGATAGCAATCTTTACCTTCTTAAACGTCTTTTCTTGGGTTGTAATCGCTGCTTCTTTTAATCAAACGAATCCATTTCCCTTGCTGCTTATCGAAGCTCAGGCATGCAGGTCTTATGCCAATACAGTTGACTCCTGAGCCGCTGCAGAGATCTTAGCAAACCTGTCTTCGGGTGGGACCTCAAGGGCGGGAGAGAGCTCGTTGCATAGAGCCCCCCACCACCCATGATCGACGCACCCTCAGGTACAGTGCATACTTGCCTGTTCTCTGCCTGAGAACAGGGGGCTGCGGGCAATCTGTGACCCTCCAGCCTCCACAAACAGCGGCACGGACAGCTCAGCTCTTAGAGCTGCTTTAGACCTCCATGGATCCCGAACCGGAAGTCCCCCAACAAGAATCTTAAGAGTTTATCTGTAAATTCCCCTCTGCCCTGTTTCCCACTCTTCTAGAAATCTGACTGACCTGAGAACATTTCTAAAATGAGTACTGGAGTCAGAGCCAGAAGAGTTTTCTGCTGAATTTCATGTACATCTCTCTCTGCCACGTGCACAATTCAGTCTACAACTTTTTCTCCCACTCTTCCTCCCAAAAGTTCAGGGAGCATCAATGGCTCTCTCCCTTCCTCATTTTTGTTTTGAAGCCACCCTGTGAAGTAATTTCAACAGGAAAAGTGCAGTTGGCCCAAGGTCACCTAGTGAGTTCTATGGCAGAGAGGAGGTGAATCCATGTTCCTCAGATGCTAGTCCAACAGGCTCAACTTGGTTCCACTCTCTTTCCTTATGCCACAACATGTTACTGATATTCAGGGACAAAAATACATTAAAAGATTAAAACCCAACCTTGATACAATTTTAACTGTGATTTGTTCAAAATTCTAGTGTGCTATTTTAGCGAAGTTCATAAAAACACTGGACCTTTAGAGAAACAGTGAAAGTCCACTCTGGAAAGTAATGTTTAATATCAAGAAATTTTAAGATAATCTAAAGGACTGGCTGTAACATGTAAGTACTGGCTTTCCTCCTCACATCTACAAGCTCAGATATGTGCTATATTGTACTGTACAGGAAACTCAATTCTCAAGCACATGTGGATCCAATAGGCCTCTCTTTTAGTCACCTACTATGAGAAATTACCTGCCCAAGAACCATTTCGCATGTGACCAGGGCTCATTTTGAGGGGGAACATGCAGGAACACAGTTCCAGTAGTTCTCCAAAGAGGTCACATCAGGTGGCCCTGCCCACCTGATTTTGGGCCATTTTGGGCCCATTTTGGCCTGGATTGAGCCCAAAAGGGACAGAATTGGGCCCAAAACAGCCAGGATTGGTCCCAAAACGGCCAGGATTGTCCTCTTATGGGTGGTGGATCACTCTCCCGCTCAGCAGCAGCCCAATTCCAACGATTTTGGGCCCCTTTTAAGTCATTTTCAGCCCCTTTTTGCCATTTTGGGCCCAATTTCCGCCCTGAATGGCCAGGATTGGGTCCAAAACAGCCAGGATAGGTGAGGTCAGGGGGTGTGGCATATGCAAATCAGTTATGATAATGACACAGGTGATGGCAAGGGGTGTGGCATATGCTAATGAATTATGCTAATGAGTTATGCTAATGACTACCTGCAGCTCTTTTTCTATTACCCCTGCATGTGACACTCTATGAACCCTGCCTAGTCTCTATGATAAAGACCATAGATACTAGGGGATGCAGTATAGAGCATCACCCAGGAGCGATATCACATCCTTTCCAAACACCCCCCTCCTTAGGAATAGCACCCCAAGCTTCCCAGCATTTGCCAAGGCACTCTTGGGAACACTAAAATCCAATTCTGATCCAGAGCAAGGTAGACAAAGAGAAGGTGCTTCAGCCTTCCCCCGTGATGTGCCAGCCTTATAGTAATGGCTTTTAATTTCTGTATCATGTTTTTTGTTCTATATCATATCATGTTTTTTGTCCAGTAAAATGCTTGTCACATATCATACCATCTCAGCCAACGATTCACCTCAAGTATGGTCCGCTCCCTGCACGCTCCTCTTCCTGTGACTGGAAGGATAGAAGAGAATACCACCTGAGCCCCCAATGTCTTCAACTGCCTTCCAAGAGCTTCATAATCCTCTTTAATTCTTGCGACAGTATTCGTAGCCGTGTTGTTTGTTCCCACATGAATCAGCACAAACGGGTACTTATCAGGGGGCTTGATGAGTTTCGGCAGCCGGTCAGTAATATCCTGAATTCTGGCCCCCGGCAAGCAACACATCTCTTGGAATAGGGGATCTGGCCTAGAGACATGGCGTCCCATACCCCTGAGCAAAGAGTCCCCAACTACTACCACCTTCTGTTTTTTTCCACTTCTGTGTGGCCCCATATCCTCTGCACACCCTCTTCCAGATCTTTGCGGTTCTCTGCACACCCTCTTCCAGATATTTACGGTTATCCTCCCACTCTCGTCTCCGTCACCACCTCTAGCACTTCAAAACAATTCTTGAGCTCAAGTGGACCACAGCGTCTTCTTCGTTGACACCAGAGACAGCAAATTTCATAAAATCATAGAATCATAGAATTATAGAGTTGAAAGGGGCCATACAGACCATCTAGTCCATTGACATTCCAGTCATGGGAATCATCCCACCAAGTCTCCCGGATGATACTGTCATGGCAATTTTAACCCAGGAACCTGAAAACAGTGATCTGTGAAAGACCTTTTTATTTCAGAACAGGAGCAAGGTCACAGGAGCAAGTTCACAATAAATAAAATTCACGAAGAGACAGATGCACAGAAATACATAGAAATACATACACAAGGGTCGTTTCCACATGACTTACTGGCCTCCAGAACATTGTGGAAAAAACACACGGAAGATAGCATCTTCTCGCGTGAAATCACGCAAGAAGACGCAATCTTCAGTGTGTTTTACACAACATTCCAGAGGCTGGTAAGTCGTGTGAAAATGGCCAAGGTTTCACAGCTGTGAATCCACATCTCTGTCAGCCTAAGAAGCTGATGAGATGTAAAGTGCTATACATGTTTTCAGCGCACATTCAACAGCTTTTACAAACACAAGAACTCTGATGTAAGGACAGTGATAAATCACATGGTTTTTTGTTACCTCTTGAGCACAGATCAAAACTTTAAGTTCACTGTTCCTGGTTTTATCTAACCACACTGTTTGTTTGATGAGAGCTCTGTGTTTCTTGTTTAAGACAGAACATGAAAAACTTCCTTTTTCAAAAAGTGGAGGAAGCTACAAGGGGCTCGGCCATACTAGACTTGATATTAACCAACAGGGAAGAATTGGTAGATGAGATGAAGGTGGTGGGGACCTTAGGGGGAAGTGACCATGTCCTCCTTGAATTCCAGTTGCTGTGGGGGGCCAAGGAAGTTTGTAGCCAGACTCATAGGTTAGATTTAAGTAGGGCCAACTTTGATGAACTCAGAGGCTTGATGAGAGTCATTCCGTGGGGGAGTGTGCTGGATCTGGGTCTGGCCAGGGACTCACTACAACAAGAAAAACTTCTACAGGCATTTGGACTATAGGACCGTTCAGTGGATAGGGAACTGGTTGGAGGACCACACTCAAAGAGTGGTGGTCGACAGCATTTCATCAGATTGGAGGGAGGTGTCCAGTGGGGTGCCACAGGGCTTGGTTTTGGGCCCGGTACTTTTCAATATTTTTATCAATGATCTGGATGAAGGAGTGGAAGGGCTGCTCATTAAATTTGCTGATGATACCAAATTGGGAGGAGTAGCAAACACCCCAGAAGATAGAATTAAAATCCAACAAGACATTTATACTCTGGAGAAGTGGGCAGCTGGGAATAGGATGCAATTCAACAAAGACAAGTGCACAGTATTACATCTGTGCCACAAAAATGGGAAGCACAAATACTGGATGGGGGATACACTTCTGGGCAGTAATATATGTGAAAGGGATCTTGGGGTAAGAGTGGACTGTAAACTAAATATGAGCAGTCAGTGTGATGCAGTGGCAAAAAAGGCGAATTCAATCTTGGGTTGTATCAAAGGGGCCATAGTGTCGAAATCGCAGGAGGTCATAGCCCTTCTCTATACTGATTTGGTCAGGCCGCATCTGGAGTATTGTGTACAGTTCTGGAGGCCTCACTTCAAAAAGGATGTGGCCAAAATCGAGAGGGTGCAGAGGAGAGTGACGAGGATAATCAGGGGTCTGGAGACTGAGCCCTACCAGGAAAGGCTGAGGGCCTTCGGAATGTTTAATTTGGAGAAGAGGAGATTGAGGGGGGACAAGATTGCTCTCTTTCAGTATTTGAAAGGCTGTCATTTGGAGGATGGCAGGGAGCTGTTCCAGTTGGCAGCAGAGGGTAGGACCCAAAACAATGGGCTTAAATTACATGCACAAAGGTACCGGCTGGATTTTAGGAAGAACTTTTTCACGGTCAGAGTAGTTCAAAAGTGGAATCAGCTGCCTAGGGAGGTGGTGAGCTCCCCTTCACTGGCAGTTTTCAAAAAGAGGCTGGATGATTACTTCTCAGAGATACTTTATGCTGATCCTGCACTGGGCAGGGGGTTGGACTAGATGGTCTGTATGGCCCCTTCCAACTCTATGATTCTGTGATTCTATGACACCCACTACCAGTTTCATGCCCTGATATAGCCACAGGAGTAGTGCAGTTTGCTCCACTTGGGAAACCTAGCCGTACCCCATCAATAGATGTGGTAGAGTTGCTTGGAGCTCTCCTGGAACTCCACCTCATCTCCAGACTACAGAGATCAGGTGGTCCCCAGCAGAACATGTGAGCTTCAGCGGCAGAGTCTTTGGTATCACATCTCCACTGAGTGCTCTCTCCCAGATCTCCAGGAATTTTCCAAGTTGGATTTGGCAAACATATGGAGACCTCAATGAGGACTCAGTGAGGCAAATCACACCCCTCAGCGTTGTTTCATTTCCAAAAAAAGGAGTGGGGACTCCTTCTCCTCATACACCACAGTCCCTGACATCTCAGTTCCCACGGTGAATCTATAACATCTATCTGATCACATGAAAACAGGGGGAAACATAATATATAGTTAAATTCAGGGGGTGACTTACTTTACAGCACCCAGTAAACTTGGGATTCAAACCCAAGTTTCTGCAGTCCTCATCCAGTATCCTATTCACAGCATAACAGAGTTACTCCCAGTATTCCAATCAAGGTAAGCTGTGAAAATGGTTGCCTGAATCCACCAACAGGAGCTTTGATCTATTGAATTATGCTTGTTCCTACACTTCTGCTGTCTGCAGAAAAATCAGCCTAAATTCTCTTTAATGAATGTATTTACCATGAGGGTCAAGTCTAAAGAGAAGACTGGTTAAGAAGCAGAAAATCTATCTTGAAACACAAATGTCTTTAATAATTAGGAAATGTGGCAAAGAGTCGAGAAACAAAGAGAGGCATGAAAAAGTGAGCGGTGCCCTGCAGGGCATTCATTTAATTAAGTTGGTAAGTGAAGAAGTGGTACTGTATTTGACAGAGTCCATTGCTGGTTTAAACAGAGCCAGTAGAGAGAACAGAAACACATACAAGGAACCTCGAAAGATTTAAAAGTAACATATTGAAAAGATGACAACCCAGCTTGTGACCTGGTGTGCTGCAATGGCTGAGAGTAGAGCTGAGGGTGGTTTTCATGAAAAAAGGCTTCCTTCATGCAGAACATGACTCCTCTTGTGGTGGGGGACTTGCAAGACAGCAACAGAACATGCAGCTCTCGCTCAGAAGTTCAAGAAACATGATACATGGTGCTAATCCTTATTGGAAGTAGTTCAGTTCAGTTCAGTTTAGTTTAGTTGTTTAGTTTAGTTTAGTTCAGCAGAGTTACCTTATCAGGGGAAGCATGGATCCAATGTACAGAAATCAATCTTCAGGTGATTATGTTGTAAAAAAAGACAGAACTTATTGAGGTAGATTCCATTCACAACATTTTCTTGCAGCAGATAGAAGAAAGAATCCTAGTCTAAAGTGAACTTTTCCTATTGGGCATGGCATCATGTTTGCATGTGGGTAAGTGGATTAGACCTCCAGGGCAGAAAATCTGAAAAGGTGTGCCCCTCCCCTTAGAAGATTATGAAACAAGGGAGAGAAACTTCCACAATGGACCCAGGAAGAGGAGGAGGAGCCAGGGAGGCGTTCCCACCTTGAACACATTTGCAACCTGACTCCCTTCTTGGCAGCACCCCTCTCATCTCCTCACTGGGATGTAAAGCCTCAGGGATCTCCACTTTTACTTATATCTGAGAAAAGGCGCTTTGACTCTCGAAAGCTCATACTCTGAAAATCTTGGTGGTCTCTAAGGTGCCACTGGACTCAAATCTTGCTGTTCTACTGCAGACCAATAGAACTACCCACCGTAGGTTATCATTTGCTAAGCAATGTTTAGGTTTGACTGACAGCCTTTATCTGTTACTATGAATAATACTTTAATTAATTACATTAATAATTTAGCATTCAAGACTTCCGGTTTGGGATCCATGGAGGTCTAACGCAGCTCTATGTGCAGAGCTGACCAGGCTGCCGTTTCAGCGGCCGGAGGGGCACAAATAGCCCCCGGCCACCTGCTCTCAGGCGGAGAACAGGCAAAGAACGCTCAAAGACCTCAGGGCGCGTCGATCTCGGGCGAGGGGGGGTTCTGCGCTAAGGACTCTCTCTCGACCCTTGAGGTCCCACCCTTTGACAGGTCGGTATAGATCTCTGCGGCAGACCCGGGGCCAGTGCGGCTGGCATAAGACCTTTGTGCCCAAGCTTCAACAGGGGGAAAACAAACGGAAAGAGAACTTAAGATTGAAGCAGTGATTACAACCCAGAAAGACGTTTGAAAAGGTAAAGATCACTATCTCCTGAATTGGGATGGACTGTTAAGAGTAACAAAGTTTTAAAAGGACTTTTTAAACTGCAACAGACTTACTATAAGGAGGGGGAAACCCGGCAAGAAATAGATTGGAAAAAGGACTAAGTAAAAAGAAGTAATTTAAGAAAAGGGACATTTGTTTATCATACCTGTGGTTGAGAATCGATAGCAGGCTGTGGGAAAAATTCTACCATCGCGAGAGCTGCAGCGGAGAGTCGGGAAACAGGAAGTACGTAATAGTGATAGAGTCGTCAGAAGGAGACGGCCCCTACTGGAAGACAGGAAGAAGGGCATCGCCATTTTTGAACAGGGAAGGGCTTTGGCTTCAGCAAGGGCGGAAGTAGGACATCTTGGATTGCAAAAGGGTACAGAGAAACCATAGAGAAAAGACGCCCGACATTTTGGATTTTTGGAGTGATTTTTGTTTATTTAAAGGACCGGGACTTTTAAATTAGTTAAAAGGATTATCAATTTGGACGCCACGGAGCTAAGAAAACGTGCAGACTCGTGGGAGCGAGGTAAATCAAGCCCCACGATGTCGAAGAAAGAGTGGCAAGCAGCCATAGAGAACTTGGACAAAAAATTTTGTGAAATGCTAAAGGAGCTTAAAGAAACAAAATTGGAGTTGGTGAAAGAAGTCAAAGATGTCAAAGAGACAGTTAAAAATGAGCTGGCAGAAGTAAAAAAGGGAATGGAGACGATACAAACCGACTTGCAGGCAGCGCAGCAAAAAGTTAACGATGTGGAGAAGGCGATGGACAATCTTACAGAGACGCAGCGAACGGATATGAGAGTAATGAGGGGAAGAATGGCAGTTGCGGAGAGTAAATACATGGAGAAGCAGCTGAGGTTTCGAGGTTTGCCGGAAGTAGAAGGAAAGACAGCACAAGAACAGGTGACTGAAGTGTTAGCTGAATACCTGGAAAAGGAGGAGGAGGAGGTTGTGGCTTTCCTGGATGTGGTGTACCGAATAAATTCCAGATTTGCGACCCAGAGAAAGGTACCAAGGGATGTGATAGTGCAATTTACGACAAGGAATCTAAGGGAAATGATAGTGACTAAGCAATTTCAAGATCCACTGATAGTTGATGGCAAGACAATTATCATTATGAAGGAGTTACCCAGATCGGTGCTCTTGGACCGGAAAAATACAAAGTATTAGTCCAGACTTTGAAAGACATGAAAGTAAGATATAGATGGGAATTACCGGAAGGGATATCTTTTGAATTTGGAGGAGTAAGAAAGCGCATCAGATCTGAATTGGAAATGGAAAGGTTCGTGACGGACAATGAAAAAGACTTACCAACAACAAGGCTTTGAATATGGAGTGCAAAGTTTTATCGTGGAATGTAAATGGACTCAACTCACCTAATAAGCGAAAAAGTATTTTCCACTGGCTATTAAAACAGAAATGTGATATAGTTTGCTTACAAGAGACTCATATTAGAAATCAGGACGCAAAATACCTTAAAGTAAGTAAATTGGGCATTGAATTTGTAGCGGCCTCAAAAAAGAAAAAAAGGGGAGTGGTATTATATATAAAAGAAGAGCTGCAGCCAAAGGTGATAATTAGAGATGGGGAAGCCAGATTTATAGCAGTGGAATGTATTTGGAATTTAAAGAAAGTGTTGGTGATTGGAATATATGCACCTAACGGAGCTAAAGAGTGCTTTTTTGAGGATTTAAAGAAGCAACTAGATGAACTTTCATATGATCAGATAATACTTGCAGGAGACTTCAATGGAGTTACGAATTTGGAACAGGATAAGAAATCAGCCACTACACAAAAGAAAAGAGGACTATTACCAAAGACTTTTTTTGGATTAATGCAACAGGAAGCGTTGGAAGATGTGTGGAGAACGCAGAATCCCATAAGCAGACAATATACCTTTTTCTCTGCAAGACATTCTACCTTATCGCGTATTGATATGATCTGGGCCTCAAAGGACTTAGTACTTTGGACTAAGGAAGCAGAAATAATGCCCATGGTAGGCTCAGATCATAATCCAATTATGTGGAAGTTTGGAAAAAGAATTAAGAGAAAAGGATGGAGAATAAATGAGGATTTGTTGCAAGAGGGAGAAAATATGGAAATGTTGAGAAGGGAGACTAAATTCTTCATACAGTACAACATGAATCAAGAAGTACCAACCAATAAGGTATGGGACACGTATAAGGCAGTAATCAGAGGTGTATTAATGGACTTAAATGGAAGACTTCGAAGGAAAAAAGAGGAGAAGAGACAGGAGATTATGGAAAAAATAAAAGCCAAAGAAATACAGCTGAAGAAAAGACCAGGGAAAAAGAAAATATATCAGGATATTAAAATCCTTCAGGAGCAGTTGACGGCTATGAACAATAAAGAATTGGAATGGAATCTTAAAAGACTGAATCAAAAGTCGTTTGAAGGGGCGAATAAACCTGGGAAATTTTTGGCATGGCAATTGAAGAAAAGAAAGGAGAAAAAGATAATAAATAAAATATGTGATGACAATAAAGTACACTTGGAACAGGTCGCTATTAGCAGAGCCTTTTATAAATTCTACGCTAAATTGTATGATAAGAAAGAAGTGAATAAAGATGTGATAGCCGCATATTTGGAGAAAATGAAGCTTCCAGTAATTTCCGAGAAGTGGAGAGTTAAACTAAACAGCGAAGTAACAGAAGAAGAGATAAGGAAGGCAATACAGTCAACAAACTTAGGAAAAGCGCCAGGGCCTGATGGACTTACAGCTAAGTTTTACAAGGCAATGGCCAATGAACTGGTACCGTTTTTAAAAGAGGTGATCAATGGTGTTTTGAGGGACCAAAGGATCCCAGATACCTGGAGTGAAGCAAATATATCATTGATCCCCAAAGAAGGACAGGACTTGACCAATGTTAAAAACTACAGACCTATCTCTTTACTCAATAATGACTACAAGATTTTTGCAAAGATCTTGGCGGAGAGAATAAAGGGATGGCTAGCCGAAGTTATTGGAGAAGAACAAGCAGGCTTTTTACCAAATAGACAAATTAGAGACAACCTAAGGACAGTTATAAACGCTATAGAATATTATGACAGGCGATGTGATAAGGAGGTTGGTTTCTTCTTTGTAGACGCTGAAAAAGCATTTGACAATTTGAACTGGGACTTTATGTTTGCCACCATGGAACAGCTACAAATGGGGGAAAGGTTTATAAGAGCAGTGAGAGAAATTTATAGAGACCAGAGTGCAGCAATTGTGGTGAATGACGAGCTGACTAAAAAATTGATTATTGGAAAGGGTACAAGACAAGGTTGCCCGCTATCCCCATTGTTGTTTATTTTGGTTCTTGAAATTTTGATGATGCAGATTCAAGAAGACAATGCAATCCGTGGTATAAAGATAAAAGACTTTTCCTATAAGGTCAGAGCGTTTGCAGATGATATAATGTTAATTGTGGAAGATCCAATTGAAAACATGCCTAAGGTAATAGAAAAAATTAAAGAGTTTGGAGACTTGGCAGGTTTCTATGTAAACAAAAAGAAATCAAAGATTTTATGTAAGAATATGACCAAACAAAAACAACAGTTATTAACGGAAATAACAGATTGTGAGGTAACAAGTAAGGTGAAGTACTTGGGAATTGAATTGACTGCAAAAAATATAGATCTATTCAAGAATAATTATGAGAAATTATGGACTCAAATAGAGCATGATTTGATTAAATGGAATAGACTGAACTTGTCATGGCTGGGAAGAATTGCAGTAATCAAGATGAACGTGTTACCAAGAGTTATGTTTCTGTTACAGACGATACCAATCATTAGGGACTCCAAGCAATTTGATAAATGGCAGAGGAAAATATCAGAGTTTGTGTGGGCAGGCAGGAAGCCTCGAGTGAAAATGAAAGTGTTACAAGATGCAAAAGAAAGAGGGGGAATGCAACTGCCCAATTTGAGACTTTATTATGATGCAATCTGTCTGGTATGGTTGAAGGATTGGATCATGTTGAAAAATCGCAAACTGCTGGCCTTAGAGGGATACAAAAAATTATTTGGATGGCATGCATACCTATGGTATGACAAAGTAAAAGCAGATTCTATGTTTCTGCATCACTACATTCAGAGAAGCCTCTTTACAATTTGGAAGAAGTATAAAGAATACCTACAAGAAGGAATTCCCTCCTGGGTGGTTCCATATGAAGTAATAGATCCAAGAACGGTCGACAATGAACAACAGTGTTTAACGTATAAGGAGATAACTCAAATAGAATCTTCTAAAATAAGAATAAGAACGCAACAAGAGTTGTCTCCGAATTACGACTGGTTTCAATATAGACAAGTTAGAGATCTTTATTACTCAGACTGTGCGAAGGGAGGGATAAGGATGGAGGACTCAGAATTAGAGAAAGTAATTTTACAAGAAGACCAAAAGGAAATTTCCAAGGTTTACAAAGTGTTGTTAAAATGGTATACTGAAGATGAGATAGTCAAAGTGCAAATGGTGAAGTGGGCTATAAACTTTAACAAAGAAATAACAATGGAGGCGTGGGAATACTTGTGGAAACATACATTGAAAACCACGACATGTACCAATATTAAAGAGAATATTTACAAAATGATCTACCGTTGGTATCTGACGCCAAAGAAGATTGCGCTAGGGAACTCGAATATGTCTAATAAATGCTGGAAATGTAAAAAACATGAGGGATCAATGTATCACATGTGGTGGACTTGCGAGGTAGCTAGGCAGTACTGGGGGGAAATAATAAGAGTAATGAGTGAGATTTTACAATTTCAAGTTAATAAGAACCCAGAACTCCTGCTACTGAACTTGGGAATGGAAGACATTCCAGCACAACATAGGACATTGATATTTTATATGACGGCAGCAGCCAGACTTTTGTATGCGCAGAAGTGGAAAGTACAAGAAGTGCCAACTATTGAGGACTGGATTTACAAATTGCTGTACATGGCGGAGATGGACAAAATGACAAGAAAACTGAGAGACCTTGATCCTGGGCAGTTTAACACGGACTGGGGAAAGCTGAAACAATATCTGGTGAAAAAATGGGAGGTGGGAGGAGAACTGTGGCAGTTTGAAAACTATTGAGGTACACAGGAGGAGAGAAGTGACTATACCGAGGGGGTGGAGAGTTAATGGAAAAATTCTAAGAAACTTTATATGATTTTTAAGTATTATATTAAGTAGTGTTGATACTATGAGAATTATTGGGATAGAAATTAATTAATCTATATTTTTTGGAAAGATAACCGTATAACATAGAGTGAATATATACATACATACGTAAATTTAAAGATAGGTCTAATTGTTAGACTTATGGTATATGTATAGATAAAGAACAATATATAGAATAGAAGCCTAAGCAAATGACAATAAGTGTGTATAATAAGTATGTGTATAGCAGTATTGGAATTTATGTATAAAGGGGGGCAAATTGTTTGTCCCTTATTGAAGAGAATAGAAGGAGTAAGATAAAACATAGGTTATCAAAATGAGTATTATTAGTAGTTTTAATGAAGAAGATAGATTAAGAGGTTTTTATTTATATGACAACTTATATGACAATCTATATGCGAAAGGAAGTGGAAATAGTGCTTAGAAGAATCTGAAAGTATATTATAATAAATAAATAAAATAAGTATGAAGGGAGTAGAGGGAAAGTGGATAGGGGGTTGGAAAACTGTTGGAAGTCAACAAAAAGGGGGGGGGAGGGAGGGGGTTAGAATTAGAAGAAATTAAAGAATGTGATTATAATTGTTATTATATGTTTCTAATCCAATAAAAATTCTTTTAAAAAAATAATTTAGCATTCAAATTGCATTTTTGAATATTTTCCTGTGTTCACATGCCTTGTGAAGATGTGTTATACAGTGTCAGTCAGTTAGCATGGTTCTCCTTTGCTTGGTGGTGTTTCTCTTTTGCTCTCTGAAATCTCTTAACTGTAGATGCCAGGGACTGAACTGTTTGTTTCATTCTGGTATCTTTTTTATTGTAACATTCTTTGATTTCTTTGCTGGAGAAAGGCCATATAAAAATGAAATTTAATAAAAAGAAAAAGAAAAAAAGATTTGGCCTTGAGACATTCATACATAGCCAAATCTGACAGGTTACCTGGCACTATGATACTATCACATTAACTACATCATCTCTGCATGGTAAATTATGTAGCCAGCAAGGAAAGGAAGTCTAAGTGGCACCAAAGCATTTGTTGGGAGCAGTAGTGACCAAACTGAATAAGATGATATGGGAAAGACAAAATTTAGGGAAATCTTTCCAAGAACATTAAGAGCCTGGCTCCATCCAAACATAATTGGACATTATTCTACCTTTCAAGGGCAGACTGGGTGGCTAAAAGACCCCTAGAAAAGGGCTCCACTCCTGACCCTACCACTCCAGTGGAGGGAGGGAAGCAGAGCAGGTGGAAAGGGAAGGCCACTGCCTTGTGATGGATTCAGAGAAGTTAGCCGTGTTAGTCTGTAGTTGCAAAATAGTAGAGTCCAGTAGCACCTATAAGACTAACCAACTTTATTGTAGCATAAGCTTTCGAGACCCACAGCATCTGACGAATAGAGCTGAGGTTCTCGAAAGCTTATGCTACAAAAAAGTTGGTTAGTCTTAAAGGTGCTACTGGACTCTTCACTATTTTGCTCTTGCTTCCAGCGACTTTTGGACTAATTCCAGCCCTGCAAAACACCAGGCTAACGAAATACTCTATACCCGACAATAGCCCTGCAGGGAAGATTAGCATATCAAGCACCAATCCATATGTAAAAGAACCTCCTCAGGATACAGTGACGCCTCCCTCCATTAGCATTCCACACCCTGGGAAACTCCTGCAGGATGACTCAGCCCAAACCCACTTTCCTGAGTAGATATAAATTACCTGCCAACATCTTCTCCACACTGTGACACTGAGAGATCTCTGTCTTTTGGTGCTACACCTCTGAAGATGCCAACCATAGCTGCTGGCGAAACGTCAGGAACTACAATGCCAAGACCACAGCTATACAGCCCGGAAAATCCACAACAACCATCGTTCTCTGGCCGTGAAAGCCTTCGACAATATATAATTACCAAGATCCAAATAGCAATGCCGTAGAGTAGCTGTGCGGCTATTTTTGAATTAAACCATTGCTCCAACCATAGACTTAATCTTATTCAGTGCAAATTTGCACTGGGGAGCCAAGGTAAATTTGAGGAGAAAAGAATTCCCAAATAACAAAACCTCTTAACTTGATCAATATCAGAATGTGTTACAGTCTACTTGGTGAGATCTAAGTTGCTATTTTTGGAAAAAAGCAAGATTTTAGATTTGTTGTAATTTATTTGCAAGTTCCTATCTAGGCAATAATTTGAAAAACTTCTCAGTAGTCTATTCAGGCCAATCTTAGTTTGGGATATAAGGCAAGAAGCAAGAAAAGTGTAGGAAGTTAAACTTCCCACCCAGCTGCTTATCTCATTGGAGGGGGTTCCCTCCTCCCCTCCCATCTGGTGAAATAAGTGGTGGGCGGGGTAGTTTAAACCCCAGCCAGCTTGCTTCACCCGCATGGTGGGGAAGTCCCTGGCAAGCAGCTGTAGCCGTGGTTTATATGCCCCTTTCGGTGCCGCTGCACAGCAGCACGGAAAGGGGCATTTAAACCCCACCAGCTTGACTCAGCTGCCTGGCAGGGAAGTCCTTGCCAAGCACTGAAACTGGAGTTTAAATGCCCTTTCCCTGCTGCTGTTCAGCGGCACAGGAAGAGGTAACTGAACTCCTTTTCCGAAGCTTTCTGAAGCGATACAAAATGCTTTGGGCAGTTTTGATTTGGGGTTTCCAAAATGGGCCTGGCATGCTGGGGCTGATTTGGAAATCCAGAATCTTTGTGAATTGGGTATTTGGGTATTTTTCCTGAATCGGAAACCCAAATCGCACACCCTTAGTTTTGGACCCTCCATTTTCCATTCCTTTCTGAGCCACCAAAACATGCACAAAAGGACTGCCAAACCCCTCTCCTACTCCATGGCTAAAATTGCCCCGGTCACGTAGGCACACAAAGACCATGAAGTCAGTTTTACGATGATACCAAAAGGCTAAAGCAGCATATATTTATTTATCCCAAGGATATCAGTTACACAAACATCTCAAGAAGTGTCAGGTTGAACAAACGGTGTTTTAATTGCCTCGCCTTCTCTCCTTCCTGCTTTTCCCTTGGCTATAATCTGCAATGCTGAATCACAAGCCAGATGTCAGGCTATGGAAAACAGGATACGTAGTAGCTGACTTCCCCCCTTGCAGCAAGAAATCCAAGCTCTCTTGAGTCAAGGTTGTTTATTGGAAAAATCAAAACTAAAGCATATATATGTCCATAGATTCTACAGAAGCAATATAAGCGACTGGCTGTACATAGATCTCTTGCTGAGAATGATGTAGGAGAGGCTTGCTACAAAGTTTCAGTCCTTCCCTGGGAGCCCCCCTCCCGCAGGACCCAGCTGGGCATAGTCAGTCAGTGGGAGAATAGGAGAGAACCGTCCCAAGGCCGCTGTGGTGGGCCATTTGAGATAAGCATGCTGTCTTCCCAGGAGTGAACTGGCCTGTGTGAAAAACTACACACGCACATACACTGAATAATTACAGCAAAACAAGAAAGATGGAAGGACTGTGGATGACAGACCTGACACCAGACTGATATGAAAAAAGGCCTATGTCTCGATCCATGACAGCAGGTCACTTCATCTGCTGAATGTTCATGCTTCTCTAGAGTTGTGGGAAGAGATACAAACTTTCAGACAAGGAATTGGGATATTTTAAAGTGATCTGCAAATGCTAAGTTGTTATGTCAGACTATGAAATTCCAGTTATATCGAGTTCGTCTCCCACCCCTTCTGCAAGAAGCACAAGGTCTCTTGGTTCAAAAGGTTTACTGAAAGACTATGCTCAGGATACAGGTGTCCATAATCCAAGGGCTGGAGAGGCCCCTGGTTGAACGAAAGCTTTGTTGAGAATGGCATGTAAAACAAAAGTTACAGCACTTCAAACACCCATTCCCAGCCTCCCCCCTAGTCCTGTCTGCAAAGGACTGAGAAGACAAGGACATCAAGGTCGTTGGCTGGGCTGGACAGATAAGACTCTTTGCTTCCATGAGTATGAATGGCCTGGACGACATCTGGGCCTAGAGGGAGGAAAACTGGAAAACTACTGATCATAACAAGAGTTAACATGGCATTGCTCTGGCTAGAGAACTGACATCCTGACATTCTGCCCCCCTTAAGACCTTCCCTCACCCCGTAAGCCCTGCTTTCTCAGGGTACTTTCTGTGAAATTTAGCAATCAGTTTTGGGGCGTTCACATTGGAGGCTTCTACTCACTCTCTGAACCCCTCCTCAAAGTCTTTCCACCTGACTAGGTAAAAGATCTTGTTGTGCCTCTGTCTTGAGTCCAAAATCTCTTCTATTTCATAATGTATTTGGCCATCCACGAGGGTAGGGTGGGGCACTGCTTTTTCAGGATGCCAGTAATCTGGGGGGGGGGGGGTGCCTTCTTGAGGAGACTGACATGAAAGGTGGAGTGGACCTGACGAAGGTTTTTGGGCAATTCTAATTCCACTGTCATGTCATTGATTACTCTTTTTATTGGAAAGGGTCCCAGATACTTCAGCCCTAATTTTTTACTCTGTTGTTCTGTTTTGAAGTTCTTGGTGGAAACATATACTTTGTCTCCTGGGTGCAATTCCCACTGCTCCACACGATGGCAATTGGCATACTTTTTATAGTCCGCTTTGGCTTTGTGTAAAGTTTTTTTGGATTACAGTCCATTGCTCAGTGAGAGAGGTCCACAACTCTCCCAGATCTCTGGATTTTTTGGACTCTGGGCTAGTTTCAAAGCCCTCGTAGCCATGCACAATTTTGAAAGGAGATTCTCCGGTCGAGCTGTGGACCGAGTTGTTATAAGCGTATTCGGCAAAATGAAGAAATTGTGTCCAATTGTCCTGTTGGAAATTAATATAACATCTGAGAAATTGATCTAATATTTGATTAGTTCTTTCTGATGGTCCGTCGCTCTCGGGGTGATAGACAGAGCTTATTCCTTGTTCAATTCCTGCTACTTGTAGGAGCTCCCACCAGAAGTTGGCAACAAATTGTACTCCCCGATTCGACATCACCTTGGAAGGAAAAGAGTGCATTCTTACAATGTGTTTCTTAAACAGACTGGCGATTTTCTTTGCCATAGGCACGGTTGTGCAGGGGATGAAATGGGCTTGTTTGGAGAACAGGTCTACCACCACTAGAATACATGTGCAACCTTTAGAGGGAGGTAGATCGGTAATAAAGTCCATCAAAATGACATCCCAGGGTCGGGAAGGGGTTTCCAGTGGCTGCAATAGTCCTGGGGGTTTCCCCCTTCTTAGTTTTGCCATTATGCAGGTAGGGCAGGAAGCCACATATTGGGAGACATCTTTTCTTATGCTGGGCCACCAGAATTGCCTTTGCACTAAATGCAGGGTCTTTAAATATCCAAAATGGCCTGCGGTCTTGGCATCATGACATTGTTGTAAAACCTCCTTTCTCAGGCTAGCCAGGATGTAGATTTTGTCGCCTTTAAACCACTCTCTGGCTGCCGTTTGTGTAAGTTTTTCTGTGGGCGCTTCCTCCTCCTCTTTTTCCACCTCGTTTTTCACTTTTCCTCTCCACCCCTCGCAGCTTTACTGCTTTCTCATTTGCTCTTTGGTTGCCTGGCTGTGAGTAGTTACTACAACTCCCAATTGGCTAGGACAGAAGAAGACAGTGTCAACAGTCTCCTCCCTCCTGCTCTGATGTTGGGGCATGCGCGAAAGAGCATCCACAAGGAAATTAGATTTGCCGGGCAGGAAATTTAAGGTTAAATCAAATTTTGAAAAGAATTCTGCCCAATGAAGTTGTTTCACACTAAGGCACCAGGGAGTGTGAAGTGCTTCTAGGTTTTTATGATCCGTCCACACCTGGAAGGGGTGTCGAGCTCCCTCTAGCCAGTGGCGCCAAGTAGTGAGAGCTACTTTAACTGCAAACGCTTCCTTTTCCCACACACTCCAATTCCTTTCCGCCTCCATCAATTTTCTAGACAGATAAGCACACGGCCGTATCTTGTTATCTTCCCCCTTTTGCATTAGGACCCCCCCAATGGCTGAGTCACTGGCATCTACTTGCATTATGAAGGCGTGGTTCTCATTGGGGTGTTGCAAGACCGGTTCTGAAGTAAATCGGATTTTCAGTTTTTCAAACGCTAGTTGGCAGTCCGGTCCCCAATTTAGCTTTGCTATTGGTTTGGTGGCTTGGTCTCCCTTCCCTTTCGTTTCTAGCAGGTCCATTAAAGGGAGAGCAATCTGGGCAAAACCTTCTATGAATGGCCTGTAGAAGTTAGCAAACCCCTGGAAGGATTGCAATTGTTTCTGACTTGAGGGCGCTTGCCACTCCTGCACTGCTTTAACTTTAGCAGGATCCATTCGTAGCACCTGCCCTGAGATACGATAACCCAAGTAATCCAATTCTTTCTTGTGGAATTCGCATTTGGACAGTTTGATTGGCAGTTTGAGTCGCAGAAGGGCTGCCAGCACCTTCCGGACCAATTGTATATGAGATTCTTTATCTTCCGAATGAATTAAAACATCATCAAGGTAAACAACCACCCCTTTATAGAGAAATTCATGCAAAACTTCATTGATGACCGTCATGTAAACCGAAGGGGCGCCTTTCAAGCCGAAAGGCATTACGAGGTATTCATATTGGCCTAAGGGGGTGTTGAACACGGTTTTCCATTCATCCCCTTCCCTTATTCTCACATGAAAATAAGCATCTTTGAGATCTAATTTCGAAAAGATCTTACCCTGCGCCACCACACTGAGGAGATCCTGAATCAATGGGATGGGATAGGCGTTGGACATAGACACAGCATTAATGCCCCGGAAATCTGTGCAAAGTCTAAGCCCCCCATCCTTTTTCTTCACAAATATCACTGGGGCTGTGTGCTGGGAGCTGGCGGGGTGAATGAAGCCTCTTTCCAAATTCTTATCTATAAACTTTCTGAGCTCCTGTCGTTCCGCTGGGCTCATAGAATATAATTTTCCTTTTGGGAGTTTTTTGCCCAGGACTAGTTCAATGTCACAGTCAGTGTTGCAGTGGGGAGGTAATTCATCCGCCTCCTCCTCACTAAACGCTTGGGCCACATCTCAGTATTCCGGCAGAATCAGATTTAGCTCTTCTGTAGTAAGGAGGGCGACCTCCCAATTAGCTGGGGCTCCCTCGCCCCTTTCGAGACTCCAGCAATGCTCTTGGCAGTATTCTCAGTCAAAGACTATCATCCCATCTGCCCAGTTGATGTAGGGGTTGTGATCCCAAAGCCATCTACTGCCCAAGATGAGCGGATATTTGGCCACCTGGCTGACCACATAGGGGCGGCTTTCCCAGTGTTTGCCCATTCCGGTAGGCACTAATTCTGTTTCGAGTACAGCTGGGTTCATGTTGGAGCCGTCCATTTGCTCAAATATTATAGGAGGCTCTAGGGCGTGGGTTTCCAACCCTAACCCATTAACCAGAGCCGGGGCGATAATATCTCGTGAGCACCCAGAGTTTATTAGGGCTTGCACCCGCACATGAGTCCCCCTTTTGGGATTAACTAGATTAACAGGGATGAATAATATGGCCCCACTTTCTCTCACCTCCTTCGGGGTGGGTTCCTCTTTGATCTGCCACGGGGGTCTCCTCACGACAGATCCCCCTCGTTTCCCAGCTGCACAATGGAGACTTCTTGGGTCTGGACTTCCAATTCCACTAGAACCTCCTTGGCTTCCAATCCAGTTTCGGGATGCCCTCTTTTAGATTCTCCTCTACCCCTTCTGGCCCACGGCACTGGAATTGGCCTGGCTGGTGGAACCTGGGGGGGGTCTGCACTCAAAGAGGGCATTGTGTGGCGAAATGTCCACTACTACCACATTGCAAACACAGCCCTTGTCTCCACCGCATCTCCCTGGCCCTCCTCGTCGTGGTGGCACCCCGTCCGCTTCCCGGGGTTTGAGGGGGACAGCAAGAACCTGTGGCTTGTTGTTGCTCAACCAGGCGGACTACCTGGGTGCGGTTTTCTACTTCACTCACCAGTTGAATCCAGCCTAGGAGCATTGGAGGACCATCCTGCATTAGCGCCCGGTCTAAAAGTGTGGGGTTCATTCCATTACGGAATAGTTCCACTTTCACTCCCTCCTCGTACTGCAGGCACTTAGCGGCTAGTTGTCAAAATTTGGCCGTATACACTCTCAGCGATTGCGTCCCTTGCCGAATGGTTCGGAGTTCTATGCAGGCCCACCTGCTTTCCAGAGGGTCTTCGTACTGTACTCTCAGCACCGCAATGAAGGCTTGTAAATTTCCCAGTTCCAGGGCCCCCATATCATAGAGAGTCACATACCATTCTGACGCTATCCCCTCCAGGTGGGCCATTAAGTGGGCTACTCGGCTTTCCTCCGTAGGGAACAGGTGTCCCCACTGACTGAACAACTGCAAGGCCTGCACTACAAAAAATCCCAGCTTCTGTGGCTCCCCATCAAACGTAGCTTCCAGCTTTATCCATCCCAGGAGTAGCTCCATCCCGCCCATTGCTAGTGCTTTGAGGGGTTGGGCTGGTTGACAAGGTGGCAGCTGTGGTGCCGGGCCCTGAGCCTGTGGTGGAGAAGGCTGGTGCGGTTGAAAGGGCACTCCTGCTCTTGGCATGGGTCTCTGCAGCACTCCCTGGGGCCCAGGTTGCGGTCGAGGCTGGGGCTGAGGTTGAGGCCTGAGTGGGGCCTGAGGCCGGGGCCCCGGGAGTCCTTGGAGGGTTGGTACTAGCAGCCCCACTCTTCCGGGTGGAAGCTGAGCCCTTGGCGGCTGCTGGTGAGGCGCAGGAAACCGAGGTGCTGGTTGCACTGGAGCAGCCAGCACAGCTGGGCCAGGGCCCACGGGTGCAGCTGGTGCTATGGCTCCTGCTGGAACTATTGGCCCACCCGGTGCTGGGACATCCGGGCCTGCAGGCAAAACCATGGGGCCTGCCGGCCCAGCAGGCACTGCTCGCACGGGGCGACAGGAGTGGTGAGGCCAGGTATGTCAGGTTCAGAATGCTTCCCTATGTATTGTAACCACTGAGACTCCATTTTAATTCTTTTAGTGTTCTGAGTGCTTTCTTCACAGGTGCCAAGATGTTCCCTAGCAGCTATCTCTCACAAGAGGAATGTTTTGGCTACAGCTTTTCCAGTCCTGGGAAACTTTCACTTTCTCAGCTTCAAAGGGATTGTTTTGAGAACTATGGGGGGAGGCTGGGCCTACTGAGTCTTGATATTTTGTACTGTATTCTTTACCTCTCATTCGTAACAATACACGTGTACCAGTCCAGATATTGCATCTGGACCAGTGGACTATAATGGTTGCTTTTTTTCAGTAAATCTTTTGAAAACAACGGACTCTTGTCTGATTGCAGAAGGTAGTCTGGATACAACTATTATTTAGCCACAGATCTGACAAGGCGGAGATGGCAGTGGAATGGGTGCCTGCGGGTCGGGTGGTGGGATGGGTACCGGTGGAGCCACCAGAGTGAGGAGTGGGAAGGGGGCCACTGGTGCTGGTCCTACAGGATGCCTCACTGCCCCGGTGGCTGCCAGACCGGCTGCACTGGCAGGGCCTTGAGGGCCCATCACCCCTGCGGCGTCTCCCTGAGCCATGCTCGCGTCTTCCGTAGGCCCCTGGACCATCAGACCTATGAGATAGGTGGCCTGCACCAGGTCTTCACGCATCACTTCCATTTGCACCTTCAACGCCCAGTAGCGGGCTTCCTCCTGACCTCTCAGGTCCTCTTCAGCATCCCATCCTGCTTGCTGGAGCAAACTTTCCTCCCAAGCTCATTGTCCACACTTGGCCCGCCCCAGTGTCAGAGCCTGTTTAACCTGAGTAAAGCCATATTTAATTCTGTAGTATTTAGTCTGTCTTTCCCTCCAGGCCTCAACACCTGCAAGGAGCCGAGTCCATGGGAAAGGAAACTCTCTTATCTGTCTGCTCGACCTTGGCCAGCACATCATGCCTCTGAGAAGCTTTGCTGAGTGACTTCCGGGGGGAGGCTGGGCTTAGGAGTGTGAAATGTAACCATTTTCTTTTCATGAGTTATTCTTGTCAATCCTTTGGTCGGCCAGGATCTTTATCCTGGATTATGCATACTTGGAGATGAATGCTATCTTTCACAATAAACCTTTTGAAACCAAAAAGACCTTGTCTTCTTGCAGAAGGGAGTGAAACAGACTATCAACTCTGGAGTAGCATAGTCTGACATTTTGACAAGAATCTCTCCTTTGAAGTCTACAACCCCCTCACCCAGGGCAGATGGATACCGAGGATTCCTTGCTTGATCTACCCATCCCTGGCCAGGAGGAGGATGACTCTCTACCACTGGTACCAGCGAGTGGGTCGGGGGAGACCCCAGACCCTACTGAAGTACCTATCGAGGTACCTTACGAAGAGAGAGTTCCTGAGGAAGGAGCGGGAACGGTGCCTGGTGGAAGAGCTGAGCAACCTGATACAAGGGTAGCCGGTGCACGGCCTAAGGTGCAAGAGGCTAACGGACAGATTTTCACTGCCGACTCTGAGGCAGTGGGGCTCCCGGCCTAGAGAAGTGCAGGAGAGGAGAGCGGAGACCATGTTTTCCCAGTCAATGATTGACCGTCAGGTCGATGGAGCAGGAAGGCCCCAGCATCGTATGGGATCTACAGAGGGCTACCCACACGCCGGAAGAAACGCGGGCCAGCACCCAACCATGGTACAAGTGGAATGTAGCTGCAGGCCGCCTTGAAGAGTGGGATCCCCGAGGTGCAGACAGCCTCCAGGATTGGGAAACCACTAGACATGAACTTATGAGCTGGGATTACTCTTTTTTTTTTTGAAAAATTTTTTATTGGATTAGAATCCGTTATTTATACATTTACATTCAATTTTCCCCAAATTTTTCATTTCTAACCCCCTCCCTTTCCCCCCCTTTTGTTGACTTCCAACAGTTTTCCAACCCTTTGTCCCTTTTCCCTTACTTCTATTAAATTCCTCTATCTAAAACAAATATATATTCTCCATTATACTAAGCAGTACATCCTTAACTATTTTTCTTATTATATACCCAAACTGCAAGTCTTTGTTTCCATCTTAGATAAACAATTTATCCCATTTTCCATTTTTAAATATTTCTATATATCATAAACCTATATATCATAAACCATAAAAATCTTACACATTTAAATCAAACAATTTGACTTATTCTCTATATATTACTCATTCTGTCTTTTTATGGTAATTCTATATAACTCTCATCACATAGTCAATCAATTTGACTCGTCTATACCTTCAGACATTCAGTTTGGTGCATTATACATATCTTATCAAAGAAAGAAAATATTGTTAATTACTCAATCCTTATAGTTAATCCTTATAGTTAATTATTTTCTATCAATATTCTATTTATTTACCTATATATATCTATATATATGTTAATCTGTTAATCTAACTGCTTATAAATTCACATTTATCTCTTCTCCCCATGGTAAAGTCACCCCCCTCTACATTTTATTATACTTCAGTAGTTCTCAAACTGCCACAGTTTTCCTCCCACCTCCCATTTCTTCTCCAAATATTGTTTCAGCTTCTCCCAGTCTGTGTTAAACTGCCCTGAGTCCAGATTTCTCAGTTTTCTTGTCATCTTGTCCATTTCAGCCATGTACAGCAATTTGTAGATCCAATCTTCAATAGTTGGCACTTCTTGTACTTTCCATTTTTGCGCATACAAAAGTCTAGCTGCTGCCGTCATGTAAAATATCAGCGTCCTGTGATGGGCTGGAATTCCCTCCATTCCCAAGTTCAGTAGCAGGAGTTCTGGGTTCTTATTAATTTGAAATTGTAAAATTTCACTCATTTCTCTTATTATTACCCCCCAGTACTGCCTGGCTACCTCACACGACCACCACATATGATAGAGGGAGCCCTCATGCTTCCTACATTTCCAGCATTTATTAGAAATGTTCAAATTCCCTAGCGCAATCTTCTTTGGTGTCATGTACCAACGATAGATCATTTTGTAGATGTTCTCTTTGATATTTGTACATGTCGTTGTCTTCATTATAGTCTTCCACAAGTATTCCCATGCCTCCATTGTTATTTCTTTGTTAAAATTTATAGCCCATTTCACCATTTGTGTTTTAACTGTCTCATCCTCAGTATACCATTTCAACAGTACTTGGTATACCTTGGATATTCTTTTCTTGTCCTCTTTAAGAAGGGTCTGCTCTAGTTCCGAATTCTCTATTCGTATACCTCCTTTTACAGAGTCCGAGTTATACAAATCTCTGATCTGCCTATACTGGAACCAATCGTAATTAGGTGATAGTTCCTCTTGCGTCTTTATTCTAAGTTTAGATGCTTCTACTTTAGTTTTTTCTTTATATGTTAAACATTGTCGTTCATTATCAACAGCTCTCGGGTCTATCACCTCATATGGAACCACCCACCAAGGAGTTCCTTCTTGTAGATAAATTCTGTACTTCTTCCAGATTGTGTATAGACTTCTCCGTACAAAATGGTGCAGGAACATCGAGTTGACCTTTACTTTGTCGTGCCATAGGTATGCGTGCCATCCAAATATTTTTTTGTATCCCTCTAGGGCTAATAGTTTCTTGTTCTTTAATGTCATCCACTCTTTCAGCCAAACTAGGCAGATTGCATCATGGTAAAGTCTCAGGTTGGGCAGTTGCATTCCGCCTCTTTCCTTTGCGTCTTGTAAAACTTTCATTTTCACTCGAGGCTTCTTGCCTGCCCATACAAAGTCTGATATTTTCCTCTGCCATTTTTCAAATTGTTTAGAGTCTCTGATGATTGGTATTGTCTGTAGCAAAAACATCACTCTTGGTAACACATTCATTTTAACTGCTGCAATCCTACCCAACCATGACAGATTGAGCCTATTCCATTTAATCAAGTCTCTCTCAATCTGAGTCCATAGTTTTTCATAATTGTTCTTGAATAAATCTATATTCTTTGCAGTCAGTTCAATTCCCAAGTATTTCACCTTACTTGTTACTTCACAATCCGTTGTTTCCATTAGCAATTGTTGTTTCTGCTTAGTCATATTTTTACATAATATCCTTGACTTCTTTTTGTTAATATAGAAACCTGCCAAGTCTCCAAACTCCTTGATCTTGTCTATGACTTTTGGCATGTTCTCCAATGGGTCCTCTACGATTAACATTATATCGTCCGCAAATGCTCTGACCTTGTATGAGTAGTCTTTTATTTTTATTCCTCGAATTTCCTCGTCCTGTCGTATTTGTATCATCAGGATCTCCAATACTAAAATGAACAACAGTGGAGACAACGGGCAACCTTGTCTTGTTCCTTTACTTATAATCAGTTTCTTAGTCAGTTCATCATTCACCACAATTGCTGCAGTCTGGTCTCTGTAAATTTCCTTGATTGCTCTGATGAATCTTTCTCCTAATTGTAGCTTTTCCATAGTGGCAAACATAAAGTCCCAGTTTAAATTGTCAAATGCCTTTTCAGCGTCAACAAAGAAGAAACCAACCTCTTTATCACAACGCTTGTCATAATATTCAATAGCATCAATCACTGTCCTTAAATTGTCTCTTATTTGTCTGTCTGGCAAAAAGCCTGCTTACTCCTCCTCTATAACTTCCGAAAGCCACCCCTTCAGTCTCTCCGCCAGTATCTTCGCAAAAATTTTGTAGTCATTGTTGAGTAACGATATAGGTCTATAATTTTTCACATTAGTCAAATCTTGGCCCTCTTTTGGGATCAATGATATGTTCGCTTCAGACCAAGTGTCTGGGATCCTTTGGTCCCTTAAAACTCCATTGATCACCTCCTTTAGGAATGGTGCCAGCTCATTGGCCATAGTCTTATAGAATTTAGCTGTAAGTCCATCTGGCCCTGGCGCCTTTCCTAGATTTGCAGATTGTATTGCCTTACTTATTTCCTCGTCCGTTACTTCACTATTCAGTTTATTTCTCCAAGCGTCCGAGATTTCTGGTAGCGTCATTTTCTCCAGATATGACGCTATTGAGTCTTTATTTACTTCTTTCTTGTTGTACAATTTAGCATAGAATTTATAAAAGGCTCTACTAATGGTAGTCTGTTCCAAATACGTTTTGTCATCTTCACAAATTTTATTTATTGTTTTCTTTTCCCTTCTCTTCTTCAGTTGCCATGCCAGGTACTTCCCAGGTTTATTTGCACCCTCAAACGCTTTCTGATTCAGCCTTTTGAGATTCCACTCCAATTCTTTATTACTCATTGCTGTTAGCTGTTCTTGCAATATTTTAATTTCCTGGTATAATTTCTTTTTCCCTGGTCTCTTTTTTAACTGTATTTCCTTAACTTTTATTTTCTCCTCAATCTCTTGTCTCTTCTCCTCTTTCTTCTTTCTTGCTCTACCATTTAAGTCCATTAGTATGCCCCTTATAACCGCCTTGTAGGCATCCCAAACTTTGTCAGTTGGTACTTCTTTATTCACGTTGTATTGTATGAAAAACTTCGTCTCTCTTCTCAATATTTCCATATTCTCTTTTTCCTGTAGCAAGTCCTCATTTATTCTCCATGCTTTCCTTTTTCTCCTTTTCCCAAATTTCCACATAATTGGGTTATGATCTGAGCCTACCATCGGCATTATTTCTACATCTTTAGTCCATAACGCCAAATCTTTTGAGGCCCAGATCATGTCAATTCTTGATAATGTGGAATGCCTTGCAGAATAAAAAGTAAACTGTCTGCTTTTAGGATATTCTCTCCTCCATACATCTTCAAGAGTCTCTTGTTGAATCAACTCAAAAAAGAGCTTTGGTAATAGTCCTCTTTTCTTTTGTGCCATTGTAGTCTTTTTATCCAGTTCCAAGTCTGTCACTCCATTGAAGTCTCCAGCAAGAATTATCTGGTCATATGAAAGATCATCTAAATGCTTCCTCAAATCCTCAAAGAAGCTCTCTTTTGCACCGTTGGGTGCATAGATTCCGACTACCAACACTCTTTAAATTCCAAGTACATTCCACTGCTACAATTCTGGCTTCCACATCTTTCATTATGAATTTTGGTTGTAGCTCCTCTTTTACATACAACACCACTCCTCTTTTTTTCTTACTTGAGGCCGCTACAAAGTCCTTGCCCAATTTTCCCAATTTTAAATATTTTACATCCTGTTTTCGAATATGAGTCTCTTGCAAACAAACAATATCACATTTTTGTTTTAGTAGCCAGTGAAAAATATTTTTTCTCTTATTCGGTGAATTTAGTCCATTTACATTCCAAGATAATACTTTACACTCCATATTCATAATCTTGTTGGTAAGTCTTTTTCATTGTCCCTTATAAATCGCTCCATCTCCCGCTCAGATCTGATAAGCTTTTTGGCACCTCCAAATTCGAAGGACAAACCCTCTGGGAGCTCCCATCTGTACCTGATTTTCATGTCCTTCAACATCTGGATTAGCGCTTTATATTTTTTCCTATCTAGTAGCATTGATCTGGGTAGTTCCTTCATTATAATGATTGTCTTGCCATCGATCTCCAATGGATCTTGAAACTGTTTAGTCACAATCTTCTCTTTCATGTTTCTTGTTGTAAATTGTACAATCACATCTCTTGGTACTTTCCTCTGGGTTGCAATTCTCGAGTTCACACGATATGCCACATCTAGGATAGCCACAACTTCCTCCTCCTCCTTCCCCAGGTATTCAGCTAACACCTCCGTCATCTGCTCTTGCGCTGTCTTTCCTTCCATTTCCGGCAGGCCGCGAAATCTGAGCTGCTTCTCCATATGTCTACTTTCCGCAACCGCCATCCTTCCCCTCATCAACCTCATCTCTGTTTGTTGCGTATCTGCTAGGTTCTCCATCGCTCCTTCTACTGTTTTAACTCTCTGCTGCGTCCCTTGTAATTCACTTTGTATTGTTTCCATACCTTTCTTCACTTCTGACAGCTCCGATTTTACTTCTGACAGCTCCAATTTTACTGTCTGTTTAACCTCTTTGATCAGTTCCAATTTCATGTCTTTAAATTCTTTAATCACCTCCAAAAGTTTTTTATCCAGGTTTTCTATTGCCGATTGCCACTCTTTCTTCGACATCGTGGGGCTTGCTTTGGCTCGCTCCCACGAGTCCGCTCTCTTCCTTAACTCCGTGGCGTTAAATTTAGTACCTTTTTTACTTCAAATGTCCCGGTCTTCTTGCATAAATTGATTTTAAAGGGTCCAAAATGTCGGGCGTCTTTTCTCTATGGTCTCTCTATGATTTTATAATCCAATATGGCCTACTTCCTTTTCCGCTGAGGCCGCGACCCTTCCCCTCTCAAAGATGGCAATTCCCTTCTTCCTGCCCTCCAGCAAGGGCCGCCTCTCTCCAGCCGCTCTATTGTTGTTACGCACTTCCTGTCTCCCATCTTCCCACAGCAGATCTCGCGATGGTGTCTTTTTCTCACAGCTCCAAAACCACAGGTATTCAAAACAATAGTCCGATTTCTTTAATAACTTCTTTAAACTTAGTCTCTTTTCAAATAAAACTCCTGCCGAAGCTTCCCCTCCTTTTCACTAATCTGTTGCAGTTTAAAAGTCTACTTTTTTTCCTCTCTGTTTTTATCAATCTGTCCCGTATCGGAAGATAGTGATCTTTACCTTCCCTTCACTTTCCTCGGGTTGTAATCGCTGTTTCGATTTCAAGTTCTCTTTTCCACTTCTTCCCCCAATCGAAGCTTGGGTATGTAGGTCTTATGCCAGCCGAATTGGCCCCAAAACTGCCGCAGAGATTGTAGCCGACCCGTCGCAAGGTGGGACCTCAAGGATCGGGAGGGGACCCCTTACGCAGAGCCCCCCCTCATCCGAGACCTAACTCACCCTAGGGTCTTGAGTGTCAGGTCCAGTATGTTTCTAAACTGTACTGACTCCATTTTCTAATGCTTCTAGTGTTTAAGTGCTTTCTCCCCAGGTGTACCAGTTCCCAGGCAGCATTCCCACCAGAGGAGATTGTTGTGTCTAACCCAGTTCCACCAAGCATTGGCCTTGAAGGAGAACAGCTTCCCAGGACTGAAAGATGTTGTTTTGAGAACTGTGGGGGGAGGCTGCCTGGGAACTTCCCAGGCAGCCTCCCCCCACAGTTCTCAAAACAACATCTTTCAGTCCTGGGAAGCTGTTCTCCTTCAAGGCCAATGCTTGGTGGAACTGGGTTAGACACAACAATCTCCTCTGGTGGGAATGCTGCCTGGGAACTGGTACACCTGGGGAGAAAGCACTTAAACACTAGAAGCATTAGAAAATGGAGTCAGTACAGTTTAGAAACATACTGGACCTGACATTGAGCGTTCTTTGCCTGCTCTCCGCCTGAGAGCAGTCGGCCGCGGGCTATTTTCGCCCCGCCGGCCGCTTAAAACGGCAGTCCGGTCAGCTCCGCAAATGGAGCTGCGTTAGACCTCCATGAATCCCAAACCGGAAGTCTCCATGAGCTGGGATTACTCTGATGTGAACTCAGCCAAAGTGTGGGAGCATCATCATACCTGACAATTAGAATATCGGACCCAAGCAGTGGATACTGGGATTTCGGCAATTACCGGACTAGTGAAGGGAATATTAGCCGGTATGACCGAAAAAGAAGAACTACGGATGCAAGGCGATGCCGCATTAAGCCCAATACCCCCTGATGGTAGCAGAGGAATAAGTCCTCAGGAAGGGGGGATGGTTGGAGGCGTGGAGGGGCCCATAGAGCCATGGCCTTCGGATTTTGTTCCACCCCAGTCACGAGGAACATCTGAACCCTCTGAGGCCAGTTATCAGGGAGGGGACAGAGCAGCACAAGAAGCCACTGAATATCACCGACGCATGGAAAGTCGAATGGAGGCGATGGAAGATGAATTAGCTCAAGCTGTATTCCTTATTGGTGAGCTGGTGAGAGGGCAGAGAGAAGGGCAAGTGGTGGTGGATCAAGTTCGACAAACACCATCGGTGGTGCAGGGGCAAGCGCCAACGAATGTCCCAAGATTGGTAGCTACGCAATCCACTCTGGGATCCAGCATGGGCCCATCTCCACTACTGCAGCAACAACTTATCATTCCAACACCAAGAGCAACGTCCGCCCCGCAACAACAGCAAGTGGCTGCACAAGTGTCACAAACACCCTTGCCAACACCTCCAGCCCCAACTCAACCACCACTCACTACTCAAAGCATTCAACAGCCGCCGCCATCAGGCCAAACTGTCCCTCCACGACAGCAGCTTCTTCCACCTCCAAGACAATTACCTCCCCCTCCACCTAGGCAGGTGGCATCTCAACAGCCCTCACCATTACAAGCACCCCCAGGAGCACTTCCGAGAGCCCCGCCACCTGAGAACCCACCAAGACCTAGGTCAATGGGAGTTCTGCGAGGGCAACCACGGGGAGTACTACAAGGGCCAATGCATCCACCTCCTCCACCACCAGGGTTGCCAGATAGAAAAAGCGAACCGGAATTACCTTGGGGCTGTATTAAATTAGAAGCCACTTTTGATGGAGATACATGAAAATTGGGATTTTTTATAGTTCAAGCACTTCAATTCTTTAATAGATGGGGGCATCTGTTTCCAGATGAGGAGAGCCGAATCGATCATTTTGCATCGAGATTGGAAGGCAAAGCGGCCGAATGGTATGTAACCTTATATGACTCTGGCGTGCCGGAGCTGGACACTTTACAATCTTTTATGGCGGCGTTGCACGCACAATATGAGGATCCTCTGGAAGAGGACCGATCTCGTACGGAATTACAAGTACTGCGGCAGGGCACACAACCAGTCAGACAATATGCTGCCAAATTCAGACAATTAGCAGCCAAATGTTCCCACTGTGAAGAAGGGACGAAAATAGTAATGTTTAAAGGAGGCATGAATCCCAGATTGCTGGACCGGGCGCTAATGCAGGACGATCCACCAACTCTCCTCGGTTGGATCCAATTAGCCTGTGAGGTCAAAAACCGTCTACAACAAGTGCGGCTGGTAGAACAACAACAGGCTATGGGGACAAGAAGAACCCCGATAATCCAAAAGGGAGGAAGAGGGGGACCCCCGACCCACGGGGCTAGAGATACACATTGGCGACAAGGACTGTGCCTCCAATGTGGTTGAAGTGGGCATTTTGCAGCGCAATGTCCTACCCGCTGGCCAGCGCAACCACCTTCCACTCAGGCGCGACCCGTCCCAGCCCTGAGAGCAAGCCGAGGAAGAGGAATGCCGAAACGCAACCAGCCAGAAAAGGGCTTGGAAGCAGAAGAAGTTTTGATGGAGCTTGACGTGCAGCCCACTGAAGAGGAGGAAGAAGTTCCCAGCCCCCAGTCGGGAAACAAGATGGATCTGTCGTAAAGAGACCTGACCGGCAGATCAGGAAAGAAAACTCCCCCCAAGAGGTGAGAGAAAAAGGGTCTATCCTATTCATACCAGTTATTTTACTGAACCCCAAAAGAGGGACACATATATGTGTACAAGCATTCATTGATTCTGGCTGCTCCAGAGACATTATAGCCCCAGCCTTAGTAAATGGATTGGGTCTAAGGGCTAAAGAACTGGAAAATCCCATTATTTTTGAACAAATGGATGGCTCCAACATGTCTCCAGTAACCTTAGAGACTGAACCAGTACCCACTGGTATCAAAAACCACTGGGAGAAAAGATGCTTTGTGATAAGTCAAGCAGCCAAATATCCCTTAATCCTTGGCAGTCGGTGGTTATGAGATCATAACCCCCATATAGACTGGGCTAAAGGAATAATAGACTTTAGCCATGATAATTGCACACATCATAACTGGCAAACAGAATGGGGGAAAACAAAAACCCCGGTAATGGATGTCGCACTTCTAACTAAAGAAGAGTTAAACCGTATTCCTAAAGAGTATAGAAGTCTGCAGCAAGCATTTAGTGAAGAGGAGGCTGACAGTCTTCCCCCTCATTGTGCCACCGATTGCGCCATTGAAATTCTGCCAGGAGAGGAGCTACCCAAAGGCAAACTGTATTCTATGAGCCCACTGGAGAGAGAAGAATTAAGAAAATTCATCGACAGGAAAGAGGATTCATCCACCCGGCTAATAGCCCGCATGCAGCTCCTGTGCTATTTGTTAAAAAGAAGGATGGGGGTTTAAGACTCTGCACAGACTTCAGAGGGATCAATGCAGTATCGGCAACCAATGCTTATCCCATCTCGCTCATCAGAGATCTACTCAACGTTGTGGCGCAAGGTAAGATCTTCACTAAATTGGACTTAAAAGATGCTTACTTCCATGTCAGAATTAAAGAAGGGGATGAATGGAAAACCGCATTCAACATGCCCTTAGGCCAATATGAATATCTGGTTATGCCTTTTGGCTTGTCTGGCGCCCCATCAGTATACATGTCCATGATCAATGAGGTACTACATAAATATTTGTATAAAAAAGTGGTCGTGTACATAGATGACTTTTTAATTTATTCAAAAACAAAGGAAGAGCATGTCAAATTATTACAGGAAGTACTGACTACGTTAATGTGCCACAAACTCCCTATCAAACTTTCCAAATGTGAATTCCATAAAACCGAACTAGATTATTTGGGCTATCGCATTTCCGGGCAAGGACTAAAGATGGATCCTGCCAAAATCCTGCCAACATCAAAGTAAAAAAGAGGAAACCATTGACACCATTTTCACCCCCCACCAACTGGGAGGAGTGGTTACCACTCGGAGCCAAATTGCGCAGAAGCGAGAGGCTGAAAAGGGGTGGAGAGCAAAAGTAAAAAGCGAGGTGGAAAAAGAAGGGGAGGGAGCACCCAAAGCAAAATGTCTCAAACGGCGGAGGGAGACTTCCACCCTCAAAATTCCACCCTCAAAATGCCCACAACCACCTGCTCCCCAAAATCAGCGGATATTTGGCTGTAGAGCTAATCACAAAGGATCTCGTCTCCCAATGCTGTCCCATTCCTGTGATCACAGGTATTGTTTCAGTGGTGACTGGGTTCATATTGGAGCTGTCCATTTGTTCAAAAATAACCAGAGTTTCTAGTTCTTTCATTGGAAGGACTAATCCATTAACTAGAGCAGGTGCAATAAAATCTCTGGAGCATCCAGAATCGATAAGTGCTTGTATACGAATATGAGTCTTTCTTTTGGGGTTAACTAACGTAACTGGCATGAATAATATGGACCCTCGTGGTCTTTCCACTATGGGAATGGACTGTTTTTTGGTCTGCCGTTTGGGTCCTGTTACGACAGATCCATCTCGTTTCCCGAACTTGGGCTCTCGGGTCCTTCTTCTCCGATTAGAGCGGTTGAATCAAATTCCATAACTTCCTCCAGCTCCAATCCTTTTTCTGGAGGATTTCTTTGGGGGGCGCCACGCCCTCTAGTAGTCCGAGGAGCTGGTGTTGGGCGGTATGGCGGGGGAAGGGTGGTCGAGGTTGTACGTGCTGGCTGGAACAGAGCTCGTTGCACAGGCCTGAGTGGACATTGTGATGCATAATGACCGCTTTGGCCACAATGTAAGCACAGTCCTTGACGCCATCTAGCTTCTCGCACTCCTCTTGCCGCGTATCCGGCTCCTCTTCCCCTTCTGACAATCATCGAAGTTCTTCGGTGCCCTGTTGCTTGTTGTTGCTCTATGATCAAAATGGAGTTTCTTTGGTTTAAACACAGTCAGAACCTGACACCAAGAGCCCTGCCACCTGGGAATCCACCCAGTCCTAGGTCTATGGGAGTTCCGCGAGGGCAACCACGGGGAGTACTACAAGGGCCAATGCATCCACCTCCTCCACCACCAGGGTTGCCAGATAGAAGAAGCGAACCGGAATTATCTTGGGGCTGGATTAAATTAGAAGCCACGTTCGATGGAGATACATGGAAATTGGGATTTTTTATAGTTCAAGCACTTCAATTCTTTAATAGATGGGGGCATCTGTTTCCAGATGAGGAGAGCCAAATCGATCATTTTGCATCGAGATTGGAAGGCAAAGCGGCCGAATGGTATGTAACCTTATATGACTCTGGCGCGCCGGAGCTGGACACTTTACAATCTTTTATGGCGGCGTTGCACACACAATATGAGGATCCTCTGGAGGAGGATCGATCTCGTACGGAATTACGCAACCAGTCAGAGAATATGCTGCTAAATTCAGACAACTAGCAGCCAAATGTACCCACTGTGAAGAAGGAACGAAAATAGTAATGTTTAAGGGAGGCATAAATTCCAGATTGCTGGACCAGGCGCTAATTTAGGATGATCCACCAACCCTCCTCAGTTGGATTCAATTAGCCTGTGAGGTCAAAAACCGTATACAAGTGCGGCTGGTGGAACAACAACAGGCTATGGGGACAAGAAGAACCCCGATAATCCAAAAGGGAGGAAGAGGGGGACCCCCGACCCACGGGGCTAGAGATACTCGTTGGCGACAAGGACTGTGCCTCCAATGCGGTAAAAGTGGGCACTTTGCAGTGCAATGTCCTACCCGCTTGACAGCGCAACCGCCTTCCACTCAGGCGCGACCCGTCCCAGCCCTGAGAGCAAGCCGAGGAAGAGGAATGCCGAAACGCAACCAGCCAGAAAAGGGCTTGGAAGCAGAAGACGTTTTGATGGAGCTTGACGTGCAGCCCACTGAAGAGGAGGAAGAAGTTCCCAGCCCCCAGTCGGGAAACAAGATGGAGCTGTCATAAAGAGACCCGACCGGCATATCAGTAAGGAAAACTCTCCCCGAGAGGTGAGAGAAAAAGGGTCTATCTTATTCACATCCATGATTTTACTGAACCCCAAGAAGGGACACATATATGTGTACAAGCATTCATTGATTCTGGCTGCTCCAGAGACATTATAGCCCCAGCTTTAGTAAATGGATTGGGTCTAAAGGCTAAAGAACTAGAAAATCCCATTATTTTTGAACAAATGGATGGCTCCAATATGTCTCCAGTAACCTTAGAGACTGAACCGGTGCCCACTGGTATCAAAAACCACTGGGAGAAAAGATGTTTTGTAATAAGTCAAGCAGCCAAATATCCCTTAATCCTTGGCAGTCGGTGGTTATGGGATCATAACCCCCATATAGACTGGGCTAAAGGAATAATAGACTTTAGCCATGATAATTGCAAACATCATAACTGGCAAATAGAATGGGGGGAAACAAAAACCCCGGTAATGGATGTTGCACTTCTAACTAAAGAAGAGTTAAACCGTATCCCTAAAGAGTACAGAAGTCTGCAGCAAGCATTTAGCAAAGAGGAGGCTGACAGTCTTCCCCCTCATCGCGCCACTGATTGTGCCATTGAAATCCTACCAGGGGAGGAGCTACCCAAAGGCAAATTGTATTCTATGAGCCCACTGGAGAGAGAGGAATTAAGAAAATTTATTGACAAAAATTTGGAAAGAGGATTCACCCGCCCAGCTAACAGCCCGCATGCAGCTCCTGTGCTATTTGTTAAAAAGAAGGATGGGGGTTTAAGGCTCTGCACAGACTTCAGAGGGATCAATGCAGTGTCGGCGACCAACGCTTACCCCATCCCGCTCATCAGAGATCTACTCAACATCGTGGCGCAAGGCAAGGTCTTCACTAAGTTGGACTTAAAAGATGCTTACTTCCATGTTAGAATTAAAGAAGGGGACGAATGGAAAACCGCATTCAATACACCCTTAGGCCAATATGAATACCTAGCCATGCCTTTTGGCTTATCTGGAGCCCCATCAGTCTACATGTCCATGATCAATGAGGTACTACACAAATATTTGTATAAAGGAGTGGTGGTGTACCTAGATGACGTGTTAATTTATTCAAAAACAAAGGAAGAGCATGTCAAATTAGTACGAGAAGTGCTGACTACGTTAATGTGCCACGAACTCCCTATCAAACTGTCCAAATGTGAGTTCCATAAAACTGAACTAGATTATTTGGGCTATCGCATTTCCGGGCAAGGACTGAAGATGGATCCAGTCAAAATTAAAGCTGTGCAAGAATGGCAAACCCCTCGTACTCGTAAACAATTACAATCTTTTTTAGGGTTTGCCAATTTCTACAGAGACTTTATAGAAGGATTTGCGCAAATAACCGTACCATTAACCGAGCTTTTAAAAACTAAAGGAAAAGGGGATCAGGCAAAGAAACCCACTACTAAAGTAGAGTGGGATCAAACTTGCCAAGCAGCCTTTGATGAACTCAAACACAAATTTACCTCAGAACCTGTCCTACAACACCCAGACAAAAATCGACCCTTTATAGTGCAGGTCGATGCCAGTGATGCAGCCATTGGGGGTGTACTTCTGCAAAAAGGAGAGGACGGGAAAGCCAAACCTTGCGCGTGTCTAGAAAATTTTCAGAAGCAGAACGGCACTGGAATGTATGGGAAAAGGAAGCCTTTGCCATAAAAGTAGCTCTCACAGTGTGGCGTCACTTGCTTGAAGGGGTTCGACACCCTTTTGAAGTGTGGACAGATCACAACGCTAAACAACTTCAATGGGCGGAATTCTTTTCCAAGTTCAATTTCATTCTAAAGTTCTTGCTGGGCAAAACTAACTTCCTAGCAGACGCTCTCTCGTGCATGTCCCAACATCAAAGTAAAAAGGAGGAAACCATTGATGCTGTATTCACCCCCCCCCCACCAACTGGGAGGAGTGGTTACCACTCGCAGCCAAACTGCGCAGAAGCGAGAGGCTGAAAAGGGGTGGAGAGCAAAAGTGAAAAGCGAGGTGGAAAAAGAAGGGGAGGGAGCGCCCAAAGCAAAAATGTCTCAAACGGCGGAGGGGGATTGGGTAAAAGAGGATAAGTTGTACATATCAGCTAGCCTCCGAAAGGAGGTTTTACAACGTTGTCATGATGCTCGCACCACCGGTCACTTCGGCTACTTAAAAACTCTCCACTTAGTACAAAGACAATTTTGGTGGCCGGGTATCAGAAAAGATGTTTCCCAATATGTATCCTCTTGCCCTACCCGTATAAGCACCAAAACCAGGAAGGGAAAGCCCCCGGGACTCCTGCAGCCGCTTGAAACCCCAAGTAGACATTGGGAGGTAATTTCTATGGACTTTATTACAGATCCTCCCCCCCTCCAGGGGCTGCTCCTGTATTTTAGTGGTTGTAGACTTATTTTCCAAGCAGGCGCATTTTATACCTTGCACAACCATACCCACTGCCAAGAAACTCGCAGAAATATTTATGAAACACATTGTTAAACTACATTCCTTTCCCTCTAAGGTGATATCTGACCACAGCGGACAGTTTATTGCCAATTTCTGGAAAGAGCTACTTCAATTAACTGGGATGGAGCAAGGAATCAGTTCAGTGTTCCACCCGCAAAGTGATGGACAGTTGGAAAAAACTAAACAAATATTAGAACAATTTCTCCGATGTTATATTAATTTTCAGCAAGATAATTGGGTCGATCTTCTTCATTTCGCAGAATATGCTTACAACAATGCAGTTCATAGTTCAACAGGGGAAACTCCCTTTAAAATTGTGCACGGATACGGTGGAAAAGCTTTTCCCTTTGAGCTACCACAAGGAAAACAGCCCTCAGGGGACTTACATCAATGGTGGACCTCCCTTAGCCAACAATGGACAGCTATACAAACAGCCTTAAACAAAGCTAAAGCAGATTATAAGAAATATGCAGATCGCCACCATGCGAAAGAATGGGAATTGCTACCGGGGGATAAAGTATACATTTCAACGAAGAATCTTCGAATAGACTAAGCCAGCAAAAAAATGGCTTTGAAATACTTGGGACCATTCCCTGTTAAACGAATAATTAACAAAGTAACTGTAGAAATCACTCTACCAAAAAACCTGCGCCACGTCCACCCATCATTCCATGTAAGTCTACTAAAAAAGGCCCCTGCACCAGACCAATGGCATCCTACACCCAATACTCCCCTTCCAACCATGATCAACGATCAAGTTCACTACGAAGTGGAGGAAATATTGGATTCTAAAGTTAGATGTAATAAGCTGTTTTATTTAATTCGCTGGAAGGACTTTGAGGAGGGGTATCGCGAGTGGGTGGAGTCTATCCATGTAAAAGCCCCCAGACTCTTTAAGCAATTTCATCAAGCATACCCTCACAAACCGGGGGGAGGGGGATCTTAAGGGTGGCAGAATGTCAGAGACTGTTTAACCTGAGTAAAGCCATATTTAATTCTGTAGTATTTAGTCTATCTTTCCCTCCAGGCCTCAATACCTGCAAGGAGCCGAACCCATGGGAAAGGAAACTCTCTTATCTGTCTGCTCGACCTTGGCCAGCACATCATGCCACTGAGAAATTTTGCTATGTGATCTCAGGGGGGAGGCTGGGCTGAGGAGTGTGAAATGTAACCATTTTCTGTTCATGAGTTATTCTTGTCAATCCTTTGGTCAGCCAGGATATCTATCCTGGATTATGCATATTTGGAGATGAATGCTGTCTTTCACAATAAACCTTTTGAAACCAAAAAGACCTTGTCTTCTTGCAGAAGGGAGTGAGGCAGACTATCAAATCTGGAGTAGAATAGTCTGACAACCAGGGTGCTGCTCTTTGGCCTGGCGGGCAGGCACATGGGGGGTGCCACCGGCAAGCGGCCAGACCCCCAGACCCCTAAAGGGGAGATGGCTCATCACTGCCTCCCCATGCCCACCAGGAACAGCAGCCGCCGTCATCACCCTCCTTCTGGCCTGCACCGGGAATACCAGCGTGCTCCACTTTGGCCAGGCGGTTGCAGGGGGATCTTCCCAATTACGCACCACATGACAGGTCCTCTCCCTCGCATCATAGAATCATAGAATCATAGAGTTGGAAGGGGCCATACAGACCATCTAGTCCAACCCCCTGCCCAGTGCAGGATCTGCCTAAAGCATATCTGACAAGTATTCATCCAGCCTCTTCTTGAAAACTGCCAGTGAGGGGGAGCTCACCACCTCCCTAGGCAGCTGATTCCACTTTTGAACTACTCTGACCATGAAAAAGTTTTTCCTAAAATCCAGCTGGTACCTTTATGCATGTAATTTAAGCCCATTGCTTCGGGTCCTAACCTCTGCTGCCAACTGGAACAGCTCTTTGCCCGCCTCCAAATGACAGCCTTTCAAATATTTAAAGAGAGCAATCATGGACCCACTCAACCTCCTCTTCTCCAAACTAAACATTCCCAAGGCCCTCAGCCGTACCTCATAGGGCTCAGTCTCCAGATCCCTGATCATTCTCGTCGCTCTCCTCTGCACCCTCTCGATATTGTCCACATCCTTTTTGAAATGAGGCCTCCAGAACTGCACACAATACTCCAGGTGTGGCCTGACCAAGGCAGTATAGAGAGGGGCTATGACCTCCTGCGATTTCGATGCTATCGCCTCTTTAATACAACCCAAGATTGAATTAGCCTTTTTTGCCACCGCATCACACTGACTGCTCATATTTAGTTTACAATCCACTCTTACCCCCAGATCCCTTTCACATATACTACTGCCCAGAAGTGTATCCCCCATCCAGTATTTGTGCTTCCCATTCTTGTGGCCCAGATGTAATATTGTGCATTGTCTTTGTTGAATTGCATCCTATTCCCAGCTGCCCACTTCTCCAGAGTATTCAGGTCTTGTTGAATTTTAATTCTATCTTCTGGGGTGTTTGCTACTCCTCCCAATTTGGTATCATCAGCAAATTTAATGAGCAGCCCTTCCACTCCTTCATCCAGATCATTGATAAAAATTTTGAAAAGTGCCGGGCTCAAACCAAGCCCTGCGACACCCAACTGGACACCTCCCTCCAATCTGATGAAATGCTGTTGACCACCACTCTTTGAGTGCAGTCCTCTAACCAGTTCCCTATCCACCAAACTGTCCTATAGTCCAGTCCACAGTCCTCCAATTTGCCCATCAGAATGTCATGGGGGACCTTATTAAAACTTTACTGAAATCCAGATAAATCACGTCAACAGAGTTCCCCCGATCCAGTAAGCTGGTCATTCGATCAAAGAAGGAAACCAGCTTGGTCTGGCAAGATCTGTTAGGAACAAAACCATGCTGACTTCCCCGGATCACTGAGCAGTCCTTCAGATGATTACAGATTGATCCCTTTAAAATCTGTTCTAATATCTTCCCAGCTACAGAAGTCAGACTGACCGGCCTGTAGTTTCCCGGGTCATCCTTCTTACCTTTCTTAAAGATTGGGATAACATTCACTCTTCTCCAATCTTGTGGCACATCCCCAGTCCTCCAGGAGGCCTTGAAGATGATAGACAGGGGTTCTGCAAGTTCTCTAGAAAGTTCTTTCAGCACTCTTGGGTGCACCCCATCCAGCCCAGGGGATTTGTATTCATCCAGTGAAGTCAGATGCCTCTCCACAACCTCTCTGTCAATGTCAATTAGCCACTCAGGTGTCCTGCCACATTTTCTACTATCTCTAGATGTGCCTGAGTTCTTCAGGGAGAAAACAGAGGCAAAAAAGTCATTAAGCCTGTCTGCTTTTTCTCTGTCCTGCATCAGAGTTTCTCCATCTACTCCCAACAGCGGTCCAATTGCCTCTTTTACCTTGCATTTGCTTCTCACATATCTGTAGAAGTTTTCCTTATTGTAGCGAGCCCTCCTGGCCAGACCCAGCTCATACTGAGTTTTGGCCTCTCTGATGGCTGATCTGCAGTACCTAGTAACCCTCATATACTCCTCTTCAGAGGTCTGTCCTTCTCTCCATTTCCTGAACATTTCCTTTTTCTCCCTTAGCTTATTCTGGAACTCTCTGTACATCCACATCGGTTTCTTGGAGCCCTTACCATGTTTCCGTCTTGCTGGGATAGTGAGGACTTGAGCTTGCAAATACTCATGTTTGAGATGGGCCCGCCCTTCACTCGCTCCTTTCCCTTCCAGCACACTCCCCCATGGAATGACTCTCATCAAGCCTCTGATTTCATCAAAGTTGGCCCTACAAAAATCTAACCTACGAGTCTGGCTATGAACTTCCTTGCCCCCCCCCCACAGCAACTGGAATTCAAGAAGGACATGGTCACTTCCCCCCAAGGTCCCCACCACCTTCATCTCATCTACCAATTCTTCCCTGTTGGTTAATATCAAGTCTATTATGGCCAAGCCCCTTGTAGCACCCTCCACCTTTTGAAAAAGGAAGTTATCAGCCAGGCAGGTCAGGAAATTGCGTGATTCATGACGCTTTGCTGAGCCTGTCTCCCAGCACACATCAAGGAAGTTGAAGTCACCCATGAATACAATTTTCTGAAGTCTGGATACTCTACCAATCTGTTCAAAGAGGGAAGCATCCGTTTCTTCTCGCTGGTCAGGTGGTCTGTAGCAGACTCCAACAATAATACCCTTTGTCCTTTCTCCCCTTATTTCTACCCATATGCTTTCCACCGGGCTGTCCGCCCCATTCTCCATAACTTCTTGACAATCAAGCCCACTCCTCACATACAACGCCACTCCATCTCCTCTTCTGCCCTTCCAGATTTTCTTGAACAACTCATACCCATCCACTAGCCCATTCCAGTCATGGGAATCATCCCACCAAGTTTCAGTAATTCCTACTATATCATAGCCCTCTGTTGTCAATAGAAGCTCAAGCTCTTCTTTCTTATTGCCCGTACTTTGGGCATTGGTATATAGACACTTGTAGCCTTGTATCTTTGTTTGACCTGTCCTACCCAGGTGGGTCCCCACTGTTTTCACTTCATCATTGAAATCCCCATGTCGATCGTCCCCTGCCTCTTGCGGCATCAGTTTAAAGCTCTCCTGATGAAGTTCTCCAGGTTCTTTCCAAACGTTTTCTTCCCTGCCCTTGAGAGGTGAAGTCCATCATGTGCTAGAAGGCCTTTTCTAAGAAAACCTATTCCATGGTCCCAGAACCCAAAGCGCTCTTGCCGGCACCACCAACTCAGCCAACGATTCACCTCAAGTATGGCCCGCTCCCTGCGCGTTCCTCTTCCTATGACTGGAAGGATAGAAGAGAATACCACCTGAGCCCCCAATGTCTTCAACTGCCTTCCAAGAGCTTCATAATCCACTTTAATTCTTGCAACGGTATTCGCAGCCGTGTTGTTCGTTCCCACATGAATCAGCACAAACGGGTACTTATCAGCAGGCTTGATGAGTTTTGGCAGCTGGTCGGTAATATCCTGAATTATGGCCCCCAGCAAGCAACAGGTCTCTCAGAATAGGGGATCTGGCCTGGAGACATGGCATTCCATACCCCTGAGCAAAGAGTCCCTGACGACTACCACCTTCCGTTTTTTTCCACTTCCATGTGGCCCCATGTCTTCTGCACACCCTCTTCCAGATCTTTGCGGTTCTCCTTCCACTCTCATCTCCATCACCATCTCTAGCACTTCAAAACAATTCTTGAGCTCAAGTGGACCAGAGCATCTTCTTTGTTGACGTGTTCGGGTTTGTACCATAGATCTGAGAGGAGGCTCAGAAGGGAGATCAACTCTTTCTTCTCCTCCTTGACTTTCCTCTTCTTGGCTGTGCAGATCCCCCAGGCTGTTGTCAATAAAATCCTCTCCCTCCTTGATCTCCTGAAGGGTGGTGATCCTCTCCTCCAGGCTCTGAACCTTTTTTTCCAAAACTCTGACCAGCTTACACTTCTGGCAAGTGAACTCTGTCTTCTCTTCTGGGAGGAAAACAAACATGGCACACTCCATGCAGGTGACTGTGAAGGGGGCTTCAGTAGACATGATTGCCTTCCAAATATATACCTAGAGTACCAGCAGAACCAGTATACCAGCAGAGTTTCAGGTCCCCCAGGCAGATCCCCAGGCTAGGAGCCACAGGCCAAGAGCCCTTTAGCTCTTGCCCTCCTCTGTCGAGGAGGAGCCTTTTGCTTCAAAAGGTCACTTCCTGCCTAGCCCAGCAGGGCTCCAGGACACTAGGGGGCGGGGCTTGTAACCAAGAGCAACAGCAACCAGCAGCAAACAAAAGCAATTCACTAAGCACCCGACAGCCCCACACAGAACTTAACTAAAACCACTCTCTAGCAAGCTACACAGAACCCACTCACCCTCAGCTTCTCACACATCCTTTCTGGCAAGGCAGGAAGGTAGGTACTGTCAGCTGCTGCCACATTGGTTCTCAGTGGAACCCTCATGTGGGGACCCATGATATCTGAGGGATCTTCCCCCTCCCCCTCCTCATGATGACTTGTCCCCTCCCTCCCATCCTTTCTGGCAAGGCAGGAAGGTGGGTACTGTCGACTGCTGGCAAAATTTTCCTCCGTGGGACCCTTGGGTGAGGACCCGCAGTGCCTCCGGCAACCGGCCAGACCCCCTGCCCCCTAAAGGGGAGGTGGCTCACTGCCGCCTCCCCATGCCCATCAGGACCAGCGGCTGCCGTCATCACCCTCCTTTCAGCCTGCACCAGGAATATTAGTGCTCTCCACTTTGGCCTGACAGTTGCAGGAGGATCTTCCCACTTACCCTCCACATGACAGGACCTCTCCCTCCCATCCTTTCTGGCAAGGCAGGAAGGTGGGTACTGTCGGCTGCTGTCGAAATTTTCCTCCATTGGACCCTTGGGTGAGGACCCGCAGTGGCTGAGGGATCAGGCCCCTATCTGAATATCATGTCCTCTCCCACCCACACTGGGAATACCAGCACACTCCTCTTTGGCCTGGCGGGTCGGCACATGGAGGGTGCCACCGGCGAGCAGCCAGACCCCAACCCCCTGAGCAGAGGTCACTCGTCACCACCTCCCCGTGCCCACCAGGCGTGGTGGCTGCCATCAAAATCCAACTTCTGTACACTGGACCAACGTCAACCGGTGGCTTTAATTGTATTGAGTGGGAGTTTCCTGGGGGACTTGGATTGGAGAGGGTATAACTCCAAGATCCCATTTGCAATCTTGTCCAAACTTGGGTGATGGCTGTAGGAGAGCCTGCAAAACACTCCCCGGGAATATGGGCTCTCTAAGTTCAATGGGGGCTGTTCTGTGCCCCACAAACCGCAAACCGGTTCAGCAATGGAAAATGTTCATTGTGGTTCATGACCTCGGTATCATTGTCGGCACCAAACCACGAACTGCAGCGTCGTTAAATTTTTTTGGTTTGTGCCCAGGTTTAGTCATCACACTGGCCACAGTACTCCTGCTCATCGCACCTGGCTGATTCTTAAAGAATTAGCCTGTTTGGGGCCCAAATTGGAATGGCATCACTCTTGGAAGTGACGTCATTGTGCTGATGCCTGAAGCACCCTCAGGAAGCCCGTTCCTCCACCCTTTTTCCCGCCAGCCAGGTGAGTGGTGGGAAGGGACAGCGGGTGGGACTGAAGGATCCCCCATCCCCACTAGGGAACCAGAAACCCTACCACCCCCCAGCCCTGATCACATGATGGCAGATGCCCAATTGGGGAGCTTCGTTGCTGGGTGACAAATTCCTTTTTTTAAAGTTCTCCAACTCAAGCACCATTTTCTGCTGCACCCAAAAAGAAGGCTGCAGAACAAACAGGGGTGAGCACTTCCCGCAATGACCAAGAACAAAAAGAAAGGGAAGGCAGCAACTACAATACCAAAAGAATTATGAAAATTTCTTTTGGTATTGTAGTTGCTGCCTTCCCTTTCTTTTTGTTCACACCCAAAAAGAAGCCAGATCCTCAAGATTGCTGGTGAAAGGGCTGCTGATGGCTGAGGCATTTCCTGAAGCAAGTAGGAGAAATGGGATCTCCTTGAGCTTTGTGGGGAGAAAAAGGTACAGAAGGCTCTGGCTGTCTCACAGGAATATAGACATATTCAAAAGAATAGGTGAGCAGATGGAGGCAAGGAGACACAACAGAATACCCTTGGAATGCAGGACATAAACAAGAGCCCTTCAGCAGGAGTACAAAGGGGTGGTTGCCCTCAATGGCTGATTGAAGAACTCTTGTGTCATGCCCCTTCTACCACCAGTTCCACCATATCCTGAGGGAATATACCAGCATCAAGCCCCATTGCTTTGCTAGGAGGCTTTCTTTCCAAGTGGTGGGCATTGCCAACCTGCAGAAAGACGATATTATAGAAAGGTCTGAGGAGCTTTTCACCCTTAACTTGTAACCTTAAATCTGCAGGACATCAGCTTCTCCACCCTCTCAAACACAGGTGAGTCCTTTTTTAAAGATTTGAGTGAAGGGCATAGTGTGAGTATGAACTGTTGGATGTCCATTTGGGAAGTGAAAGGTGCCCAGATGTATATATTTGGCTCTTTCTTAGTTGTAGTTTCATTAGACAAATTTCTAAACATCATCCCATAATTGACTTGTGAACAGGTTGCTACAGTTCTTTGTTCATCTGTCTCTTCATCCTCCATATGACATTACTAATATTCATATGTATATTGATAAAAAGCAGCAAAACCTCCTATGGCTTTGATTTTGCAATGTTTTGTGCTGTGGTTTGCTAAAGCACACATAAGGCCCTGCACATCAGAAAAGCTTCACAGAAAAAAGACTATGGGGGGAGGCAGGGAATGGGTGTTTGAAGTGTTGTTACTTTCATTTCGTGTGTCATTCTCAACAAAGCTTCCATTCAGCCAAGGCCTTTCTAATCCTTGGAATATGGACAATGTATCCTGAGCATTGTCTTTCAATAAACCTTTTGGAATCAAGAAACTTTGTGCTTCTTGCAGAAGCGGGGAGACGAACTCTAGATAACTGGGATTCCATAGTCTGACATTTTGTTGAGAATCCCTTTCAACTTCCCCGACCCCTCAACTGGGAGAGATGGATACCAGATTACCTCCGACAGACCCATCTGATCCAGGCACCAAGGGTGAGGGGCTGTTTTCACAGCCTGATGGTGGGACCTACCAGGCGCGAGTGAGCAGGAAAGGTGCCAGGCCCCAGACCAGCATGGGACGAGGATTTACCCCTCAGAGGTCCGGGCCTATGTGGACCCGGGATACCAGCGTGGGGTGAGGATTTACCCCTCTGACGTCTGTGCCTACCCCCCGGCAGTGGGGTCTGAGGCCACAGGACACCAGGGAAAGACGTGCTGGCATCATGTTTTCTCACTCTATGACGGACTTGGCTCCAGTGTCAGAGGACCTGGGAGCAATCAGAGGCCCGGTTTGGGAAACCAGCAGGAGGTCCACATTCTCTGCTAGAGAAGCTTGGGGCAGCACTCAGCCGTGGTATCGTTGGGATGAGGCGGCGCAGTGCCTGGTGGAAGTGAGTCCGTCAGAAGATACAGGCTGTCTCCCAGATTGGACTACGCCACGCACGGAGCCCATGAGCTGGGACTATGCAGATGTCAGCTCAATCAGGACTTGGGAGACTGAAACGGGAGTTCCTGAAGACCAGAGATGTTTAGCTTACCTGCAGGGGCAAGCCCAAGTGCTTCAGTATGGAGTACTAGCAGTGACTGGGATTGCCAAAGGTTGGGTGGCGAGTGCAACGGAGATGGCGGACCAAGGCGCTTCGGGGGCAGCTGCCGCATCTAGTCCTCAAGTTCAAGTTCAAGAGGCTCAGGCCATGGAGGAGGCGGTGGAGAGAGCCGACTGCCAACAGAGAGCCTGGGAGGAGAGATTGATCCAGCAGCACAGAGAGGAAGAAACAGAGCCCGACCTCAATGGAGAGGAGAAGAACCACTGCCAAGCCGTAGAAGCTGCCCTGCAGGGCCAGGCCCAAGTGCTTCAGTATGGAGTACTAGCAGTGACTGGGATTGCCAAAGGTTGGGTGGTGAGTGCAACAGAGATGATGGACCAAGGTGCTTCGGGGGCAGCTGCCACGTCTAGTCCTCAAGTTCAAGTTTGAGAGGCTCAGGCCACGGAGGAGGCAGTTGAGAGAGCTGACTGCCAACAGAGAGCCTGGGAGGAGAGCTTGATCCAGCAGCACGGAGAGGAAGAAATGGAGCCCGACCTCAATGGAGAGGAGGAGAACCACTGCCAAGCCATAGAAGCGCAAATGGAGGTGATGCGAGCAGATTTAGTGCCAGCCACCTATTTGATTGCATTGCTGGTCCAGGGAGAGGAAGGTATGGGGCAAGCTGGGGCCCAGGCCCCAGCGGGACTTCAACAGTTACTTGAGTTAGCGGCGGCCAGAGACAATGCAAGGTTGGCCACCCTACCCACACCGGGCCCACCACTCCCGTTGCCACCGCCGCCAGGAATGGCAACGTTGCCACCGCCAGGAATGGCAACATTGCCACCGCCGCCAAGATGACCCACCAACACTTCTAGGATGGATATGACTAGCTTATGAAGTCGAGAATCACACTCAAGTTGTTCGCATGGTTGAGCAACAACAGGCCACAGGGACCCGACGAGCCCCAGCAGGTCAACGGGGAGGATGGGGCGCTCCCGCAGTGAGAAGAGCCCGCAAGACAAGATGGAGACAAGGACTATGCCTCCAATGTGGAATCAGTGGACATTTTGCAGCCCAATGCCCTCTCTGGGTGCAAGCGTCAGTGCCCCCAGCACGTCCCACTCCAGCCCCACAATCCAGAAGGGGATGGGGTATGGCTAAAAAAGGGTGCACCGGGACGGGGTTGGAGGTGGAGGAAGTGTGCATGGAATTCGAAGCCCAGATCCCGGAGGCCGATGAGCTCAGCCCGCCATCGGGAAACAAGATGGATCTGTCATGAGGAGGCCCCAACAGCAGATCGGGAAAAAGACCACCCCAGAGGAGGTGAGAGAAAGAGGGGCCATATTGTTTATCCCTGTTATGCTAGTAAACCCTTAGAGGGGGTCCCACATTCAAGTTCAAGCATTAATTGACTCAGGGAACTCCTGAGTAGGGATGTGCGTTTCGGCATTCTGAATGCCGAAAGAATGCCGAAACAAAAGTGTTTCGGCATTCTTCAAGAATCCCGAAACGTTTCGGGGAATGCCGAAACGTTTCGGGATTGCCGAAAGAAAAACCCGAAACGTTTCGGGATTCTTTCGGCATTCTTTCGGCATTCGAGAATCGCCATTTTGATTTTGCTAGCCGTTTGCCTTAGCAAGCGGCTAGCAAAATCCTGCTGGAAGCAAAGGCTTCCTGCAGGCTCTTAGAAGAGGGGAGGGGGGGAGAAGGAGTGAATCACTCACTCCTTCTGTCACCCCCCACCCCTCTTGCAAAGGAGGATAGGGAATCCTGCTTTGCCTTGCAAATGCAAGGTGCAAGCATTGCATTGCACTTTGCATTTGCAAAGCAGCAGAGATTCCCGCCAAAACTAACAGGTAGGGGAGGGGGAGCAGGAGGAGGGTGGCTCTTGGAGTGTGGGTGGGGAAAGGCAGGGGACTGGGGACTTTAGGAGTCACCAATCCCACTGCTGCATTCTCATGCCAGCCAATAGATTTAAATCTTTGGCTGAGGCTGCAGCAGGGGATTTAAATTTGGAGCAAGACTGTCTGGAACACTTCTGTTGCTGCTGCTGCTGAGCTGTGACCGAGAGAGGAGAAGAAGAGAGACTGCACCTGGAGCCTGGAGGACATCTGCCTGGAGGATCAACTGTGCTGGACATCCTGAGAGGACACCTGGTAGGCCTTTTTAAAATTTTTGTAAATTTTTTTGATGCCGGGCAATGTGCTGCTGTGGCCTGCCTCTGCAAAAAGGTGTTGCAGTTTATTCTTGGCATGGCCTGGGGGACAGGTTGGGAAGACAATGTTTGATGGTGGGGTGGGGGTTTCAGCATTGGTTGTTGTGCTTGCCTTCTTAAAGCTTGATCCACTGTTTTAAGATTAAAACAAGAGTGTGCCAGCTTTGGGCCTACACAGGCCAGAAGCCTTTCTTCTGGCTGGCTCTCACAGTTGTGCTCCACAATCTGGAATGGTGTGGCTTGCTTTTCTGTGTCTGGTCCCCTGCTTGCAAGGATTCCCAACAGGCTCCGTCCTGATCAACTGTGCCAGCCTGTGGGCCACACACAGGTATGGCCTGGGGGACAGGTTGGGCAGACAATGTTTGATGGTGGGGGGGGGTTTCAGCATTGGTTGTTGTGCTTGCCTTCTTTAAGCTTGATCCACTGTTTTAAGATTAAAACAAGAGTGTGCCAGCTTTGGGCCTACACAGGCCAGAAGCCTTTCTTCTGGCTGGCTCTCACAGTTGTGCTTCACAATCTGGAATGGTGTGGCTTGCCTTTCTGTGTCTGGTCCCCTGCTTGCAAGGATTCCCAACAGGCTCCGTCCTGATCAACTGTGCCAGCCTGTGGGCCACACACAGGTATGGCCTGGGGGACAGGTTGGGCAGACAATGTTTGATGGTGGGGGGGGGGGGTTTCAGCATTGGTTGTTGTGCTTGCCTTCTTTAAGCTTGATCCACTGTTTGAAGATTAAAACCAGAGTGTGCCAGCTTTGGGCCTACACAGGCCAGAAGCCTTTCTTCTGGCTGGCTCTCACAGTTGTGCCTCACAATCTGGAATGGTGTGGCTTGCCTTTCTGTGTCTGGTCCCCTGCTAGCAAGGATTCCCAACAGGCTCCGTCCTGATCAACTGTGCCAGCCTGTGGGCCACACACAGGTATGGCCTGGGGGACAGGTTGGGCAGACAATGTTTGATGGTGGGGGGGGGGGGTTTCAGCATTGGTTGTTGTGCTTGCCTTCTTTAAGCTTGATCCACTGTTTGAAGATTAAAACCAGAGTGTGCCAGCTTCGGGCCTACACAGGCCAGAAGCCTTTCTTCTGGCTGGCTCTCACAGTTGTGCTTCACAATCTGGAATGGTGTGGCTTGCCTTTCTGTGTCTGGTCCCCTGCTAGCAAGGATTCCCAACAGGCTCCGTCCTGATCAACTGTGCCAGCCTGTGGGCCACACACAGGTATGGCCTGGGGGACAGGTTGGGCAGACAATCTTTGATGGTGGGGGGGGGGGGTTCAGCATTGGTTGTTGTGCTTGCCTTCTTTAAGCTTGATCCACTGTTTGAAGATTAAAACCAGAGTGTGCCAGCTTTGGGCCTACACAGGCCAGAAGCCTTTCTTCTGGCTGGCTCTCACAGTTGTGCTTCACAATCTGGAATGGTGTGGCTTGCCTTTCTGTGTCTGGTCCCCTGCTTGCAAGGATTCCCAACAGGCTCCGTCCTGATCAACTGTGCCAGCCTGTGGGCCACACACAGGTATGGCCTGGGGGACAGGTTGGGCAGACAATGTTTGATGGTGGGGGGGGGGGGGGGTTCAGCATTGGTTGTTGTGCTTGCCTTCTTTAAGCTTGATCCACTGTTTGAAGATTAAAACCAGAGTGTGCCAGCTTTGGGCCTACACAGGCCAGAAGCCTTTCTTCTGGCTGGCTCTCACAGTTGTGCCTCACAATCTGGAATGGTGTGGCTTGCCTTTCTGTGTCTGGTCCCCTGCTAGCAAGGATTCCCAACAGGCTCCGTCCTGATCAACTGTGCCAGCCTGTGGGCCACACACAGGTATGGCCTGGGGGACAGGTTGGGCAGACAATCTTTGATGGTGGGGGGGGGGGGGTTTCAGCATTGGTTGTTGTGCTTGCCTTCTTTAAGCTTGATCCACTGTTTGAAGATTAAAACCAGAGTGTGCCAGCTTTGGGCCTACACAGGCCAGAAGCCTTTCTTCTGGCTGGCTCTCACAGTTGTGCCTCACAATCTGGAATGGTGTGGCTTGCCTTTCTGTGTCTGGTCCCCTGCTAGCAAGGATTCCCAACAGGCTCCGTCCTGATCAACTGTGCCAGCCTGTGGGCCACACACAGGTATGGCCTGGGGGACAGGTTGGGCAGACAATCTTTGATGGTGGGGGGGGGGGGGTTTCAGCATTGGTTGTTGTGCTTGCCTTCTTTATGCTTGATCCACTGTTTTAAGATTAAAACCAGAGTGTGCCAGCTTCGGGCCTACACAGGCCAGAAGCCTTTCTTCTGGCTGGCTCTCACAGTTGTGCTTCACAATCTGGAATGGTGTGGCTTGCCTTTCTGTGTCTGGTCCCCTGCTAGCAAGGATTCCCAACAGGCTCCGTCCTGATCAACTGTGCCAGCCTGTGGGCCACACACAGGTATGGCCTGGGGGACAGGTTGGGCAGACAATGTTTGATGGTGGGGGGGGGGGGGTTCAGCATTGGTTGTTGTGCTTGCCTTCTTTAAGCTTGATCCACTGTTTGAAGATAAAAACCAGAGTGTGCCAGCTTTGGGCCTACACAGGCCAGAAGCCTTTCTTCTGGCTGGCTCTCACAGTTGTGCTTCACAATCTGGAATGGTGTGGCTTGCCTTTCTGTGTCTGGTCCCCTGCTAGCAAGGATTCCCAACAGGCTCCGTCCTGATCAACTGTGCCAGCCTGTGGGCCACACACAGGTATGGCCTGGGGGACAGGTTGGGCAGACAATGTTTGATGGTGGGGGGGGGTTCAGCATTGGTTGTTGTGCTTGCCTTCTTTAAGCTTGATCCACTGTTTTAAGATTAAAACCAGAGTGTGCCAGCTTCGGGCCTACACAGGCCAGAAGCCTTTCTTCTGGCTGGCACTCACAGTTGTGCTCCACAATCTGGAATGGTGTGGCTTGCCTTTCTGTGTCTGGTCCCCTGCTTGCAAGGATTCCCAACAGGCTCCGTCCTGATCAACTGTGCCAGCCTGTGGGCCACACACAGGTATGGCCTGGGGGACAGGTTGGGCAGACAATCTTTGATGGTGGGGGGGGGGGGTTCAGCATTGGTTGTTGTGCTTGCCTTCTTTAAGCTTGATCCACTGTTTTAAGATTAAAACCAGAGTGTGCCAGCTTTGGGCCTACACAGGCCAGAAGCCTTTCTTCTGGCTGGCTCTCACAGTTGTGCTTCACAATCTGGAATGGTGTGGCTTGCTGTTCTGTGTCTGGTCCCCTGCTAGCAAGGATTCCCAACAGGCTCCGTCCTGATCAACTGTGCCAGCCTGTGGGCCACACACAGGTATGCTGCTTTGGCCAAGGTAACCCTTTTTGGTTGCTGGCCTGGCACTCACAGTTGTGCTCCACAATCTGGAATGGTGTGGCTTGCGTTTCTGTGTCTGGTCCCCTGCTTGCAAGGATTCCCAACAGGCTCCGTCCTGATCAACTGTGCCAGCCTTCGGCCCACACACAGGCCTGCTGCTCCGGCTTTGGTAACCCTTCCCGTTTGCTGGCCTGGCACTCACTGTTTTGCTTCACATTCAGGTTGTTTATCGTTGGTGGACCTCTTCTGGACTGGACTGCACTTGGTGGACATCGGCCTGCAGATCTCTGCGTGGAGGATCAACATTGCTGGACATCTGCACTGGTGGACTGGTAGGGTTGTTGTTAAATTTGGTTTTTGAGCTTATGTCTGCTGCTGTGCCTACCTGCGAGCATATGCTTTGGCTCTGTCTTTATGGCTTGGGCCGGGGGGGGGGCATTTTCTGGTTGGGCAAGAGGATATTGTTTGGGGGTTAGGGGGGCCAGCATTGATCGCAGTGCCTGCTTTCTTTCATGTTTCATTTTTCAAGTTTGAGTGTGGGGTGGGCATGAACTGCTGTTTCACAGGACTAAAAAATGAGTGTGCCAGCTTCTGGCCTGCACAGGCCAGAAGCTCTGCTGGGTGGATGTGTTTTGTTTTGCTGCTGGTTGGCCCTAGCCTTTAAGGGGGGGGGGCTGACTTGGCTTGTGCAACGGGGCCTTGAATTTTGGGGTTGCGTGTGCGGCGTGTGGTGTTGACTCTGCTAACATTTCCAATTTTCTTGACAGCATCGTGGAGGAGAGGAGGACCAGCTGCAAGACCGCCTGAACATCGCTGGACTGCAGGACTGGTGTTAGTGTGAGCGAGTCCGGGTTCACATTTGGGTGGCCTTGGGGGTGGGTTCTTGCTAGCTTGGGAGGGGGGAGGCTCATCTTCAAAACACCACATCCACACCCCACACCGACATACCACAGATACATCGGTCCCGCTAAATAGTGTCTCTTAGGTAGGTAGGCCAGTTGGTAGGTGATCAGTGGATAATTGCCCTCAACATAATTATTAGGGAAACCGAGCCTAGTTTTTTTTAAAAAACTAAATAGGGACTCAGCAGGGAAAGCATTAGTGAGTGAGTGTTAGGTTTGAATTCTATATATATATATATATATATATAAAAATTTGTAATAGCTGTCAATAGGCTTCCCATTAGTGCCCCCATAACTAGGGTTCCACTGCCCATCTCTGGCACATGTGGTGGTGCCAGGCCGGCCCGGGCATACTAGTGTGTGAGTGTTTAAGGCTTTGTCACCTGTTATTGGGGTTTAGGGCCAGCTCAATTCCAGAGGAATTCAGCTGATTGGCAGGCTCAGGTTCCCTGACATAAATAGGGTTGCTTAAAAAGGCACTTGATTGTTCATCTCCAAGTCACAGAGCCACTAGAAACACAGATTTATAGCAGGTTAGTTAGGTCTTGAAAACAAAGTTGACCTTTGTTTTCTAAATCTTTTCTGATTAGTTAGGGTTGAATTTGGGAGGGGAAAGTATGTCAGAGAGGAAAGCAGAGAGGGGCCCCGGGGGAAAGGCTAGGGAGAAATCTAGAGGGGAGGAGGGGAGGGGGAGGGGGACTGCTGCGGCAGCCCCTCCATCTGAGCGGAGGAGGCCCTCCCCTGCGCTGCTGCCGTTCACCAGCCTGGCTTCTGGTGACAGGAAGAGGGTTCGCAAGACTCTCTTTCCTGAGGCAGCTGCTGGAGGGCCACCCCCAACCCGGGTGCGTGAGGCAGGGGCTGGCACTGGGCAGGGGCCTGCTGCTGAGGCTCCTCCTCCTCCAGTGGTTGCGAGCCAGCTGCTGGAGGAGGGGCAGCATGTGGTGTCTCCTGGGATGGGCGCGGAGCACATGACTTTCCCTGCGCTCCCGCTCACCCCAGGAACCCGGAGGATGTTGGAGGAACTGCCCGTGAGACCCCCCCTGGGGCGGTCCACCCCAGTTTCCTCTGAGGCCAGCAGCAGGCCTCTCGCGGCTGTGCAGGAGGAGAGGACGCGGGAGGAAGAGGCAGAGACTGTGGTGGAAGAGCCCACATCTCTGCCCCTTCAGCCTCGTCCATCCCCACCTGCCCGGCCGAGAGTGGGACACGGTGTGTCCGGCCAGAGCACCTCACAGGAGGTGCCGCAGGGTGGTCCCGAACGCGCTTCTCCTGGGAAGCGTGGGATGCCCTTTTCCTCCGAAATCTGGAAGCACTTCCAGACAACGGAGGATCCCCGAGCAGCCCTGTGCCTGCATTGTAGGCAGCGCGTCAGCCGTGGCAAAGATGTGTGGCATCTCTCCACGTCTGGGATGAGGTACCATATGAAGAGGCACCACCAGGCGGTGCTTCTTCGGGAGGAGGGTTCGAGTGGCGCCGCACGGCCGCCAGCTAGCCAGAAGGAGGCAGGCTCCTCTGGTGCTCTCCCCCCAAGGGTACCTGCAGGAAAGGGACGCCAAGCCTCTCTCCCGGAGATGCTTGGTATGCAGGGCGCTAGTGTGCCCAGAGAGGGGATCCGGAGGGCGAGCAGGCGCATCACGCGCCACATCGTCAACATGATAGCAGTGGATGGGCAACCGTATTCCGTAGTTGAAGACTTCGGCTTCTCAGGGCTGCTCCAAGATTGCTTTCCCTGGTACGCCGTCCCTGCTCGCACGTCGTTGAGCAGATCGGTGGTGCCCTCGTTTTACAGGGCTGCCAGGGATCATGTGAAGGCACAGCTGTCCCGGGTTGCCGGGAGAACTGTGCACTTCACATCGGACATCTGGACCTGCCCAAGTGTGCAGCAAGCGTACCTCTCGCTTACTGCTCACTGGTGGGAACCCGAGTCGGTTCTGGGTGGGGGCCGGGGGGAGGTGCCTAGCACAGCTAGACAGGGAAGGATGCGAGACCGCCAGGCCGGCTACTGCAAGGCCTTGCTTCACGCCGAGGTGCTCGACGTGTCCCACACGGCGGAGAACATCGCTGCCACCTTAAGGAGACAGTTGGACGAGTGGATAGGCCAGGGACCCGCCACCGTGGGATGCATGGTGACGGACGGTGGCAAGAACATGAGGGCAGCGGCGCATCTAGTGAGCCGAGAGAGCGTCTACTGTGCCGCTCACAAGCTTCACCTAGTGGTGAGAGATGCGCTGGGGTTGGGCTCCTCGAAGGAACCCGTGGATACCCGGACCCGTGAACTCCAGTTACTTGTCCAGAAATGTCGGAGGCTCACGGGTCACTTCTCGCGCAGCGTGAAGGCCACGCACGAACTGCGCCAGACACAGGTCAGGACAGGTGTGCCAGAGCACGCTCTGATCACTGACGTCAGCACTCGCTGGAACTCCACCTGCGCCATGCTTGAGCGCTTGGTGGAGCAGCAGGCCGCACTCCACGCGTGGCTCTCCGAGCACCGCGGTGCGAGTCAGGTGGGTGAGTTCAACCGGGAGGATTGGCTCACCATCACCCAGACAGTGGAGGTCCTGAAGCCCTTCAAGGACTTCACTGTGGCGGTCTCGTCAGACACGGCGACCCTCGGTCTGGTCATTCCCCTGGTGCACACGCTCCAGAGGAATCTGGCCACCCTTGCAGACCGGGTCGCGCCCCGTGCTGACCTTGTTCCAGCGGTGCGCGCATTAGTGAGAAGGCTGCAGCAGGGCATAGCTGCCAGGCTAACTCCTCTCACTAAGGAAGAGTCATACATGTTGGCGACCATGTGTGACCCGCGCATAAAGGGCACTTTCGCCGAGCGGGACGGGAACCTCACCCAAGCCAGAGACGGGCTCTGCTCTTGGGTGAGGCGCAGGCAGGCCAAGAGGGGACGCCTGTCGACAGGGGGGACGCAAGAGGGGCCCTGCCGTGCGGGTCCCTCTGACGCCCCCTCTGCGCAGGCCCCCCCCGAGGCCACCACCGGAGTGCCGATGGAGATGGAGATGCTCCGGTGGGCCCTCGTCCCCTCTGGGGTCGTGAGGACCGTGAGAGAGGATCCGGCGGAGGCGATGGTCAGGGACTACCTCGCGGAGCCCTGCGAGTCGCTCTCCACCGATCCGCTCAGCTACTGGGCCAGGAAGGAGTCGGTCTGGCCGGACCTCTCCCTCGAGGCGCAGCGGCTGCTCTCATGCCCTCCGACGAGCGTGGAGAGCGAGCGCGTCTTTTCACATGCGGGCGACATTGTCGGCCCACATCGCACTCGCCTTCTCCCATGGAGAGTCGAGCAGTTGACCTTCCTGAAGGTCAACTCTCGCCTCTTCGATTTCTCAGGACTGGACTTCCAGAGTGACTGAGGTGAGCCCAACTTGTGGCCTGCATCCTCTATGAGTCCAATCCTTTGGAATCGCGCTCTCCCCTGTATAAAACCCTGTATATACAGTTAAAACCGGCCAGTAGAGGGAGGGTGGTTAGGAACCAGTGGCAAAGGGAAAACACCCAGCAATTTGAAAGCCCCCCCCCCAGGGTATTCAAAACATCTCCCATCACTGAGACATACCCTGTGGGACCAAATTTATTATGAAAAATAATGCCCCAGAAACATGGATTGCTACTGGAGGGAGAAACAGGTTAGATAGGGATTGCTTAGGTGTTTTTATCAGATGAAATCATTGTAAAAAAAATTGTAGAAGAATTGTTGTACTGTTTTTTGAAAGTTGATGTTCTGTTCATGTAAAAAAAAGGAAAAAAAACCAAAAAAAAAAGTTGTGATTATGTTTTTTAAAAGTTGATGTTCTGTTCATGTAAAAAAAAGGAAAAAAAACCCAAAAAAATGTTGTGATTATGTTTTTTAAAAGTTGATGTTCTGTTCATGTAAAAAAAAGGAAAAAAACCCAAAAAAAATGTTGTGATTATGTTTTTTAAAAGTTGATTGAATGTTCATGTTTAAAAAAAAAAATTTGATGTTAATGTTGGGTTTGCATGGTTGGGGGATGCGGGAAGAGTGGTGGATGGGCACCGGCCAATGATGATCTCTCACAGATGTTCCCAGGTAAATTCTGAGGCTGGTGTGGGGGTGGGGGGAGACCTCTGCAGAACTGCTCCAGAAATACCATTGTCCAGTGCCTTGGAAGTGCCCAGTTCAGCTTTGTGTGTCTGAACTGAAAGCACAGCCACAGGAAATGACATAGGTTCTGCTGGACCCTGTTGCAGTGGTTCCCCCCCATTAAGTCGTTTTATGGAGGGAGAGTTGTATTAGGCTGGTAGTTATTATGATCATCTTCTGTTTCCATGCCCTGTTGTGCCCGCTCACTATGTAACCTGTTGTAATGTTCAAAACTTTACTGTTTGTCCATTTCAAAAAAAAAATTGTGTTTAAGATTCTCTGATGTGTAGTTAATTGTGTTGTGTTGTGCTATGAGGGACAATAAGTGTAATATGTTGTGATTTGTTGACCACTTGTAATTTGAAAATGAGAAAATAAAGGTTTTTTAAACTTAATGATTGTGTGTCTGTGTTCCCTTCTTTGATGGGAGGTTGGTTCCCAGCATAGGGAACAATGGGGCAGGCTGGCCAGCCTGTTCCTGGGGTACTCGGTGTGGGGCAGCTGAGGGTGGTTTTGGTTCTGAGAGGGGCTGAGTGGAGGATTTGGGTCTGTGTGTGGCAGCTGGGGTGGGGGAACTGGGTTTGTGTGGGGCTGTAAGGAGTGGACTATGGGGGATGAGAGCACTGGTCGTCCCTTTTGCCCAAGTAGGCCCCTGCTACTGTCCTGGTGTGGGCTTCCATGCCTCTATCAGTTGCTGGCCCTCCTTTGCCATCTTTTTCAGAAATTTTCCTAGGGCTGCCAAACTCCTGGTTGGGCTTGAGTTCAGGTTAGAGAGAGTAGTTCCCTACAGATAAACTGGCTGCTTCCAAGGGCAATCTCTTTAGAGGGCAAATGCGGACCATGGATTCTGGGGGAGATCCCTACTCAGATTTTCCTTTGCACAAGTCCCACCCCCAAATTGCCAGTAACTTCCAAGGCCAGAGTTTGCCACCCCAGAGAGATCCCGTTCCCACCCTCTTAGCCTTGGCATGAAAGTTGTAGCCCCCATGGAACGCTTCCAGGTTCCTGATTCCAAGCCCAATGACACCAATGTAAGACAATCCAGACCTCCATCAAAAATGGATTTTAAGTAGCAGTGGGATTGGGCTGCATTTCAGTCATTCACATATCTGGTTGTGTTCCCAAACATTTAGCTTATGGTTTTTTAAATCGGCGTATGGCACTTAAGGACACTTTTAAATGGTTCTAAAAACATATTTTTATTATGAAGTATTTAATGTGGCATTGATCAAGGGCAGGCCTTTTGGCCAAATGAGCAGTATCAGTACAGTAAAATTTAGACAAAGCTCATAGGAGGAAAAAGCATTCACACTGTGAAGTGGGAAGAAAGTTTCAATTTACATGTACCATGGACTCCGAAAAAGACATGTCCAGACCAAATCAGGCCTGCTTTCTCCCTTGAAGATATCAATTGATGATAGTGCTTATGTCACATCATGAGAAGACAAGGTTCACTAGAAAAGACAATAATGCTAAGAAAAATTGAAGGCAGTAGGGAAAAGAAGAATACCCTAGATGTGGTAGATTGACTTCGGTTTGCAATACATGGACAAGGTTTTTGGGATACTGTGGAGCTCAATATAATTCTAAAGTACACCACAAGTGATTTGAATGCATAAAACATACAGACACATACACATAAAATGTATATACCCCCTCCCCACCAAATTAAAGGTTTATCTTATGCCCCGGTTTTCTCCCCCATGGGAACCTAGAGTGGTTTACACATTGCTGTTCTCCCTTGATTTGTTTCACCCTCATCACAACCAGGCTAACAATAGACAGCTGCTCCATGCCTCACATTGGAGTGACTCCACCGATGGCCTTCTTAGTTGTATGAGGGGGTGCAGGGGGGGGGGAGGAAGGAAACAACGCACTCCTGCCCACTCTATCTGGGGCCTAGGTTACCAAATTGCTTGGCCTTGGCAAGGAGCCAGTGGTGGGGCGGCACTGGTTCTGGGGCCCCGTCCAGAACATTTGTCCAGGGCCCCAAAATCACCTAGACTGCCTCTGGAAAACACAACACAATTGTTTACTTAGGCTGAGCCAAGAACATCCATCAAGCCTACAAGGCACAGAATCAGAGTCTGCCAGATTCTAGACCAACTCTCTAGCCATTGCACTACAGTGGATATCTAAAAATTGTTCATACCCCCACCAGCAACTTGAACATTTTTCTCCAAAAGGCACACAACTTGGCTGGGTCTCAAAAAGGACTATGATGCATGGGCCTGTCAATGCATACTGGTACTAAGGCTCTGGCCGGGGGGAGGGGGGCATTGTGCCAATGCCACCCTGGCTTTGGAAGGGGACAGTAAAATAGAAGAAATAATCTAGCTTCAGTGCCTCCCCCCCTTCTCTCTCTCTCTCTCTCTCTCTCTATAATGTGAGTGAAAACATTACTATACCATCACTGAAGCCTACAGGATACTTAGGGTCTGTTCACACACGCATGATCATTTAATGGCAATGCTCTGGCATGATGATGTCTGTTCTAGGAAGTGATGTGATCATCACACAAGGCTGGGGAGCACGCACAATTCACAGCAGGCAGATTTGGGCCACAAGGGATCCTGCTTTGGCCTGCAGGGCCCAAATCAGCCCACTGCAAAGCACAGGCATACTCTCAGGGCAGCCAGATGACATCAGTGACATCACGGCAGCAGCCCCTGGAGCGTACCTTGAAGGCTCATTCACTGACTTTCCCCCTTCGGGGTGATAGGTGAGAGTGGGGGATCCCCCACCAAGGGGAAACGGATCCCTAATTGTGTCTGAGGTTGTGGAAATCAAATGGGTCATATTGCTTCTGTCTTTGAGGGACTTACATGCACATTATATTTAACTCCAGATTTCTTGATTGTCAAGGAATGCATGTGGTGGGGGGTGGGGGGAAGGGTGGGAGAAGGGCCCCTGAGGGTGAGGGTGGCATTTGGCATGCAAAATGCCACCCCTGGCAAGACAAGCCTCTCCCAGCTGTCAGTGGTAGAGATGAGAGCAGAGCACCCACTTGGGGAGGCCATGAAATGGCCCCCCCAAGTGGGAGCAGGCTGAGCCTTGGTGGGGGGATGGGAGGAAGGGTGGGAGAAGGGCCCCAGAGGGTTGGGGGGGGATTTTGTTGCAGTGGTTCCCCCCCCATTAAGTCATGTTATGGAGGGAGAGTTGTATTAGGCTGGTAGTTATTATGATCATCTTCTGTTTCCATGCCCTGTTGTGCCCGCTCACTATGTGACCTGTTGTAATCTTCAAAACTTTACTGTTTGTCCATTTCAAAAAAAAAATTGTGTTTAAGATTCTCTGATGTGTAGTTAATTGTGTTGTGTTGTGCTATGAGGGACAATAAGTGTAATATGTTGTGATTTGTTGACCACTTGTAATTTGAAAATGAGAAAATAAAGGTTTTTTAAACTTAATGATTGTGTGTCTGTGTTCCCTTCTTTGATGGGAGGTTGGTTCCCAGCATAGGGAACAATGGGGCAGGCTGGCCAGCCTTCTCTGCGGGTGGTGGGGGGGTCAGGGGGGTGGTTGTCTGTGTGCCAGGGCAGGTGCTCTTTCCCAGGGACGATTTGGCACTGCCACCATTGTGGCACCCCTTGTCTGTGCAGAACTGCCCTGGGAAAGAGAGTTTAGGGGTTCCCAAAAGGGGAGGGCAGGCCAGCCTGTTCCTGGGGTTATGGTGGGTGTGGGGCAGGTGGGGGTTGATTTGGGTCTGTGAGGGGCTACTGGGGGGATTTGGGTCTGTGTGTGGCAGCTGGGGGGGAATTGGGTTTGTGTGGGGCTGTGAAGGGTGGACTTTAGGGGCTGAGAGCACCTACTTGGGGAGGCCATGAAATGGCCCCCCCAAGTGGGAGCAGGCTGAGCCTTGGTGGGGGGTGGGAGGAGGGGTGGGAGAAGGGCCCCAGAGGGTTGGGGGGCATTTTGCATGCAAAATGCCACCCCTGGCAACACAAGCCTCCCCCAGCTGTCAGTGGTAGAGATTAGAGCACCTACTTGGGGAGGCCATGAAATGGCCCCCCCAAGTGGGAGCAGGCTGAGCCTTGGTGGGGGGTGGGAGGAGGGGTGGGAGAAGGGCCCCTGAGGGCTGGGGGGCATTTTGCATGCAAAATGCCACCCCTGGCAAAGGAAGCCTGCTTCTTCATTTTTTCCCCATAGGAAATAATGAAGAAGATGCTCCTTTATGGGAGGATGGGGGGACCTGCTTTGGGGGGCCATAACATGGCCCCCCAAAGTCCAATCTGTCTGAAACTTGGGTGGGTGTTAGAGAAGGGTTAGAGGAAGGTCCCCACCAATTTTGGGCTTATTTGGTGGGAAAATGCCTCCTCCAGGCGTCCTGAAAGACGGAGGCATTTTCCCAGCAAAAAAACCCGAAAGAATCCCGAAAGAATGCCGAAATAATGCCGAATCCCGAATCCCGAAAGAGATTCTTGTTTCGGCTTTCGGCTAATGCCGGTAGAGAATCTTGTTTCGGGTAATCCCGAAACAAGAAAGCCGAAAGTTTTTTCCTTGCACACCCCTACTCCTGAGATATTATAGCACCAGCACTAGTAAACGGACTAGGGCTAGAAATGCATGAACTAAAAGTTCCAATTATCTTTAAGCAAATGGACGGCTCTAATATGAACCCAGCTGTGCTAGAAACGGAGCAAGTGCCCACAGGCATGGGCAAACATTGGGAATTGCATCCGTTTGTTGTCAGCCAAGCAGCCAAATATCCACTCATCTTAGGCAGTAGATGGATATGGGATCATAACCCCTACATCAACTGGGCCAAAGGAATGATAGTATTTGATCCAGAATATTGCCATGAACATCGCTGGAAGGCAGTGTGGGGTAAAGTAGCCCCCACTAATTCGGAAGTCGCCTTATTAACTGCGGAGGAGCTAAGTCTAATCCCCCCAGAATATCAAGACATGGCTAAAGCATTTAGTGAGGAGGAGGCGGATAGCCTACTGCCACATCAGAACACAGATTGTGCTATTGAATTAATTCCAGGAGAAAAGCTCCTCAAAGGAAAATTGAATTCCATGAGTCTGGCAGAGAGGCAGGAACTCAGGAAATTTATAGATAAAAATCTGGAGAGAGGATTCATTCGCCCGGCCAGCTCCCCACATGCCGCCCTGGTGTTGTTTGTGAAGAAAAAGGATGGGGGACTCAGACTGTGTACAGACTTTTGAGGCATCAATGCTGTGTCTATGACCAATGCCTACCCGATTCTATTAATCCAAGACCTGCTAAGTGTAGTGGTGCAGGGTAAGATCTTTTCGAAATTGGATCTCAAAGATGCATATTTTCATGTCAGGATAAGGGAGGGGGATGAATGGAAAACCGCGTTCAATACCCCCCTCGGCCAATTCGAATACCTGGTCATGCCATTTGGCTTATCTGGGGCCCCTTTGGTATACATGTCAATGATAAATGAAGTCCTACATGAATTTTTATACAAAGGGGTCGTCGTTTACCTTGATGACATGCCTATTTATTCAGAAAATAAAGCAGCACATGTAAAATTAATCCAAAAAGTCCTGGCCACCTTAATGCGCCACAAACTCCCCATTAAGCTATCCAAATGTGAGTTTCACAAAAAGGAGTTGGACTATTTAGGCTATCGTATTTCGGAGCAAGGACTAAAAATGGACCTGGCTAAAGTCAAAGCAGTGCAAGAGTGGCAGGCGCCCACCACACGCAAACAATTGCAGTCGTTCCTAGGCTTTGCCAACTTTTCCAGACAGTTCATTGAGGGGTTTGCCCAGATAGCCCCCCCCCAACAGAGTTGCTTAAAACAAAGGGGAAAGGAGAGCAAGCCGCCAAGCCTACGGCCCAACTCCAGTGGAGCCCAAACTGTCAGCTAGCCTTCGAAACGCTAAAGGATCAGTTTACTACCGAACCAGTCCTACAGCACCCCGATGAGAACAGAGCCTTCATAGTACAAGTGGATGCAAGTGACTCAGCCATTGGGGGCGTCCGCATGCAGAAAGGGGAGGATGGGCAGGTGCAGCCCTGTGCATATTTGTCCAGAAAATTTACAGAAGCTGAACGGAATTGGAGTGTGTGGGAGAAGGAAGCGTTTGCTGTCAAAATTGCTCTTGATTCCTGGCACCATTGGTTGGAGGGAGCGCGTCATCCATTTCAGGTCTGGACTGATCATAAAAACTTAGAAGCACTCCGAACACCCCGGCGCCTTAATGCTAAACAACTCTGTTGGGCGGAATTCTTTTCCAAGTTTGATTTCACTCTGAATTTCTTACCAGGCAAGTCTAATTTCCTGGCGGAGGCTCTTTCTTGCATACCCCAACACCAGAGCAAAAAGGAGGAGACTATTGACACAATGTTTTTCCTCACCCAATTGGGGTGAGTGGTTACTACTCGTAGCCAGGCAACCAAGCATCCAGATAAGCAATAAGGGTGGAGAGCTAAATTGTAAAGCGAAGTGGAGAAAGAGGGGGAGCAAGCTGTCAGAGCCTGTTTAACCTGAGTAACGCCATGTTTAACTCTATAGTATTTAGTCTTTCTTTCCCTCTAGGCCCCAACACCTGCAAGGAGCCGAGTCCATGGGAAAGGAAATCCTCTTATCTGTCTGCTCGACCTTGGCCAGCTTTACATTCCTCTGAGAAGCTTTGCTTTGCAAACTTAGGGGGGAGGCTGGGCTTGGGAGTGTGAAATGTAGCCACTTTCTTTTCATGAGTCATTCTTGACAATACTTTGGTTGGCCAGGATCTCTATCCTGGAATATGTACATCTGGAGATGAATGCTGTTTTTCACAATAATCCTTTTTGAAATCAAAAAGACCTTGTCTTCTTGCAGAAAGGGAGTGGAACAGACTATCAATTCTGGAATGACATAGTCTGACACAAGCGCCCACAGAAAAATTGACGCAAATGGTGGCTGGAGAGTGGGTTAAAGGAAACAGACTGTTCATCCCTGCTAGTTTAAGACAGATGGTGCTTCAAGAATGCCACGATGCCCGTACCGCTGGCCATTTCTGATACCTGAAAACCTTGAATTTAATACAAAGACAGTTTTGGTGGCCCAGTATCCAGAGGGATGTGTACCAATATGTAGCTTCCTGCCCTACGTGTGTTATGGTGAAACCTAGGAGGGGGAAGCCCCCGGGACTACTACAACCTTTGGAAACTCCCAACAGCCCCTGGGAAGTGGTTTCTATGGACTTTGTTACTGATCTCCCACCATCTAAAGGTTGTACTTGTATTCTAGTAGTGGTAGATCTGTTCTCCAAACAAGCCCACTTCATCCCATGCTCCAGTATTCCCTCAGCTAAAAAGTTGGCCAGTTTATTCATGAAACATATTGTAAGACTGCATTCTTTTCCCTCCAAGGTAATATCGGATCAGGGAGTTCAGTTTGTTGCCAACTTCTGGCAGGAGCTTTTACAAGTGGCGGGCATTGAACAAGGAATAAGCTCTGTCCACTATCCCCAAAGCGATGGACAGTCCGAAAGAACTAATCAAGTGTTAGAGCAATTCCTCCGATGCTATATTAATTTCCAACAGGATAATTGGACCCAGCTCTTGCATCTTGCTGAGTACACGTACAACAACGCGGTGCACAGCTCAACAGGAGAGACTCCCTTTAAAATTGGCTACGAAGGAGTAGCATTCCCCTTTGAGGAGCAACTCCCCAGCACACGTTCGGGGGACATAGGCAAATGGTGGACCGCCCTGGCAAAACAGTGGGCAGAAATCCAAAAGACTTTGAATAAAGCCAAAGCGGACTACAAGAAGTATGCAGATAGCCATCGTGTGGCACAGTGGAAATTACACCCTGGAGATAAAGTGTATGTCTCCACCAAAAATTTCAGAACAGAACAACCTAGTAAAAAGTTGGGCTTAAAGTACTTGGGACCATTCCCAATAAAGAAGGTAATCAATGATGTGACTGTAGAACTGGAATTACCAAAGAATCTACGCCAGGTCCACCCAACTTTCCACATCAGCCTGCTCAAGAAAGCACCTCCCCCAGATGAGTGGCATCCCAGCAGATTGGTGCCACACCCAACCATGATAGAAGATCAAGTTCACTATGAAATTGAAGAAGTCTTGCATTCCAAACTCAGACACAATAAGCTCTTTTACTTATTCAGGTGGAAGGACTTTGAGGAGGGGTATCGTGAGTGGGTAATAGCTTCTCATGTAAATCCCCCAGACTAATTGCCAAGTTCCATAAAAAATACCCACAGAAAGCGGGAGCAGAAGGGTGAGGGGAGAGGTCTTAAGAGGGGCAGAATGTAAGATTTGTCAGTTTACTAGTCAGTTCTCAAGCCAAAGCTACGCCATGTTCTTGTGTTATAATCTGTAGTTGTTTAGTTTTCTCCCTCCAGGCCCAGGTGCGGCCCAAGCCGCATATATCCATGGGAGCGAAGAATTCTTATCACCCCGTTCCGGCCGACCTTTTTTTTTTGGTAATAATTTTTTATTGGATAGGTCAATATATAATCAATTTAAAATACAAATACATTCCATTTCAATTCCCCTGTGTATATTTCCCCCTCCCCTCCCCTCCCGCCTTTTCAATAATGACTTCCAACAGCACTCCAACCCCCATTATTAATAATACCTTATTTTTATACTAAAGTGGTTTTTTCTTATTATTAGTAAAGATCTTAATTATATCTTATCTTACTTAATTTCTTTAAAACCCCTCGAAAGACCATAATTGTCCCTTAACATCCCATTTCTTTTCCATGTATTTTTTCAACTTTTTCCAATCTTCCAAAAATACTTCTGGATCTTGCTCCTTCAAATTTCTTGTTATTGTCCATTTCAGCCATGTACAACAATTTCCTTGTCCATTCTTCAATTTCAGGTATTTCTTCTCTCTTCCAATACTGAGCATATATTATTCTGGCTGCCTATATCATATAATATAACAATATCTTATCATTTCTATTAACATCTTCCACATGCACTGATAATAACAACATTTCGGGATATTTTGCAACATTATAACAAAGTATCAAAGGCATCTCAGTACATATTTTGATCCAAAAGTCTCTAGCCTTACGACAAGTCCACCACATATGAAATAGAGAATCTTCATACTCCTTACATTTCCAACACTTATTAGATAGCTGTTTGTTGGCTATGGCTTAATTTTTTCGGTGTTAAGTATCATCTATATAACATTTTATAGCCATTCTCTCTAATACTGGTACATGTTGATATTTTAAAAGTATTTTTCCATAATTGTTCCCATGCTTCCATCGTTATTTCATTATTACAATTTATAGCCCACTTTACCATTTGCACCTTGACTGTTTCATCTTCTGTAAACCACTCCAATAACAATTTGTACATTTTAGAAATTATTTTATTATTATCTCGCAACAGTAGTTCTTCTAACTCTGAGTTCTTGGTTCTAAGGCCTGTTTTTCTTTGGTCTGAATCAAATAAGTCTTTGATTTGTCTATATTGCAACCAACCATATTTGAATGGCAACTCCTCATTTGGTTTAAAGTTCAACTCATTATCTGTTACTTCTGTTAAATCTTTGAGAGTAAGCCATTCTTTTCCTTATGTTCTAAGTTTAGGTTGATCACCTCAGCTAGTATAATCCAAAGTGGTTTCTTCTGATCTATAATTTTTTTGTACTTTAGCCAAGTCAACAATAAGTTTCTTCTCAAATAGTGGTGCTGAAACATTGCATCCATTTTATACTTATTGTACCACATATATGCATGCCATCCAAATAGTTTATTATAGCCTTCCAAAGTTAGTAGTTTGTGATTGGTTAAAGACACCCATTCTTTTAACCAGACTAAACATATTGCTTCATGGTAAAGTCAAAGATCAGGTAACTGCATTCCACCTCTTTCCTTCGCATCACAAAGAACTTTAATCTTGGCAGTCGCAGCCGGCGCAAGTTCCTCTGCCGCCACCCATGCCACAACGGGCACCCGGGGAAGAGAGACTTCTCGTTCCATCGAGGGTGCAAGCCTGGGCAGGAGCCCCCACGCAGCGCCCACCGGGTGGAGCACCTGCCCATTGGTCGCAGCTGCAGCAAATTCCTGGGCCGCTGCCACTGCTGCCCAGGGAGCAGCCAGCACCAAGACCACAAGCCGGGGCCGGGGCTCCAACTCTGCGCCCAACTGGGGAAGCACCTGCCCTGCAGTCGCAGCCACCGCGAATTCTTCTACTGCTGCTGCTGCTGCCCATGCCACAACCAGCACCTGGGGAAGAGAGACCTCTCGTTCCATCAAGGGTGCAAGCCCGGGCAGGAGCCCCCACGCAGCACCCACCTGGTGGGGTGCCTGCCCCTCCGTTGCAGCCACAGCAAATCCCTGGGCTGCTGTCACCACTGCCCAGGGTGCAGCCAGCACTGAGAGCACAAGCCAGGGCTGGGGCCCCAGCACAGTGCCCGCCTGGGGAAGCGCCTGACCTGCAGTTGCAGCGGCAGCAAATTCCTGTGCCGTCGCCGCCAACATCCAGGGTGCAGTCGGCGCCTGGGGAAGCGAGACCTCTCATCCTGTGAGAGCTCCAGCCTGGACAGGGGTCCCCACTCAGTGCCCACCTGGTGAAGTGACTGCCTCGCAGCCACAGCCACAGCAAAATCTGGCTCCAGCCCTGGGCTAACCGGGAGAGGAGGAGTTACCGAAAGACCGGATTAAGCTGAAAGATGTGTTGGGTGGAGATACCTGCAAATAGGGATTTTTTATTGGACTCTTTATTGTGCAAGCATTCCAATTCTTCAACCAGGGGGCCATCTCTCCCCCGATGGAGAAAGCTATGGGATGTACTTGGGGGCCAGGTTAGAGACTTTCACAGGGGGATGGTACGTGATTCCTTTCTATACTGGGGCTCCTGAACTGACCAGTTTGCAAGTGTTTATAATGGCCTTAAGGGATCAGTATGAAGATCCAATGGAAGGGGAAGGGGTCCGCAAGGAGATACAGCAAGCCCGGAGGGCTCTGCCAGTGCCAAAGGGGGGCAGTGGCGCTCTTGTGAACCAGGGAGCTAAGAAAACTCAATGGAAATGAGGTTTATGTATGAAATGGGGGCATGATGGACAGTTTGCAACTCAAAGCCCTGAAAGCCCTCTCCGAGACCTCTCCCCGCTGCCTCCAGCTTGCCCACTTCTAGCCCCGCACTCGGATCGCCGACATGGGACACTAGAAAAGGGACGTTTCGAAAAGGGGCTGGAAGCCACTGAGGCAGGATCAGAACCGGATACCCAACTGTCAGACCAGGAGCTCACCATCGGGAAACGAGCGGGATCTGTCGTGAGAATCCCCGGCTGCAGATCAAAAAGCAAATCACTTCAGAGAAGGTGAGAGGCCCTGGGGCCTTTTTATTTATACCAGTGGCATTTCCAAATCCCAAACGGGACACTCTTATCATCTTAGAAAGAATGACTGGCTCCAATACAAACCCAGCCATGCTGGAAATGGAGCAAGACCCAATGAGGCTACGTATTTTAGACGTTAAATGGCTATGGGGTCACAACCCTTATGCAGGAGGAATAGTGGTCAACAGAGAGAACTGACAAGAGCGTCAGTGGAGTACGGAAAGGGGTGGGGAAACCCCAGGAAATCTAAATAATCCCCTTCTAACTAAGGAGGAATCCAGCCCGACTCCAAGTGAATACAGGGATCCGGCACAAGCAGTTAGTGATGAGGAGGTGGATAGCTTGCCACCTTGTCGAAAGACAGACTGTGCCACTGAACTGATACCAGGAAGGAGTCTCCCCAAAAGAAAACTTTATTCATTGAGCCTAACATAGAAACAGGAGCTTCGAAAGTTCATGGATAAGAACCTAATAAAAGGTTTCTTCCCCCCACACTGCTTCCCCCACGCAGCGCCAGAGCTGTATATAAAGGAAGATGAGGGGAAACTGAGACTTTGCATGAAAAGGAGCACCAATGCCTGTAGCAATAACTTTCCAATTTCCCTGATTCGAGACCTGGCACAGGGTAAGATCTTTTCAAAACTGGACTTGATAGATACTCATTTCCTTGATATGATTGTGTTCAATGAAATGTTGCATGAAATTTTATACAAGGGAGTGGTCGTTTTCCTACATGATGTGCTACTTATTACAGAAGCAAAAGAGGGAAAAGCTAAGCTGGTTAAAGAGGTCTTGGCCACTCTGCTACAGAATAAACTCCCTTTTAAATTGTGGAAAGGTGGGTCTCCCAAAGTTAAATTGGACTATCAGGGCTACTGCATTTCTAGGCAGGGGCTTAAAATGGGGCCTGCTAAAGTCCAAGCAATTAAGATCTTGCAAACACCCCCTACCCGAAGGCAACTGCAATCTTTTCCGGACTTTGCCAATTTCTTTAAGCAATTTATCAAAGAGTTTGCCCAAACTGCTCTCCCGCTAACAGACTCGCTCAAGACAGAAGGGAGGGAGGAGCAAGCAATTAAATCTGCAAGAAAGCTGAGCTGGGACCCTGAATGCCAGGCAGCATTCGGAAAGCTGAAGGACCGATTTACCTCTGAACGGGTCCTACAACGTTCAAATGAAAGCCATGCCTCTCGAGTGCGACCAAATGCAGGTGAGGCAGCCATTGGTGGAGTCCTCTTGCAAAAAGGGGAAGACAGGGAAGTACGGCCGTGGGCGCACTCATCCAGAAAAAGCACCAAAGCTGAGCGTAACTGGACTGCACGGGAAAAGGAGGCTTCTGTTATTAAAATAGCCTTTGCTAAGGGGCTGGAGGGAACATCCCGCCGGTTTGAAGTGGGGACTGACCAGGAAAAACCAGAAACTCTGTGTACAATACGGAGGCTTCATCCTAAGCAACCTCTGTGGGCTGAAATTCTTTCAAAGGCTGATTTCACCCTAAAGTTTCCTCCGGGCAAATCTAACTTTCTAGCAGACGCTCTGTTGCGCATGCGCCAACCTCAAAGGAAAAGGGTGGAGACTATTAATATTGGCTTCTCTCCCCATCAAGGGGAAGGTGTGATCGCTACTTGTAACCAAGCAACCCAGAAGCAGATCAGGCAGAAGGGGTGGAGACATAAAGTGGAAAGCGAAGTAAGAAAAGAGGGGGAGCGAGCGCCCACAGGAAAAAAGTCTCAAACGGCAACAGGAGACTGGATTAAGGGAGGCGAACAGCAGTGTCACGATGGCTGCACTGCAGACCATGTCAGTTCTCGAAAAACTCTGCACTGGGGTCAAAAACCATGCTGGGAATCAAGAATGAGAAGGGATGGGTCACCCTATGTATCTTCCTGTCTATTAACATTATGATCAAACTGAGAAGGGTTTGGCCTTTGAAAGTTCCCAAACAGCCCTGGGTGGTGGGCTCTGTAGCCGTTGTCCTTAAGTTACCCCCTTCAAAAGGTTGTACCTACATTTTAGTGGTGGTGGTCCTATTTGCAAAACAAACTCAATTCAATGTATTGTCGAAGGCTTTCACGGCCGGAGAACGATGGTTGTTGGGGGTTTTCCGGGCTGTCTTGCCGTGGTCTTGGCATTGTAGTTCCTGACGTTTCGCCAGCAGCTGTGGCTGGCATCTTCAGAGGTGTAGCACCAAAAGTCAGAGATCTCTCAGTGTCACAGTGTGGAAAAGATGTAGGTCATTTGTATCTACTCAGGAGGGGTGGGGTTGAGCTGAGTCATTCTGTAAGAGTTTCCCAGGGTGTGGAATGCTAATGGCGGGAGGCTTCACTGTATCCTGAGGCGGTTCTTTTGCATATGGATTGGTGCTTGATGTGCTAATCTTCTCTGCAGGGCTATTGTCGGGTGTGGAGTGTTTTGTTGGCCTGGTGTTTTTCAGAACTGGAGCCCATGCTCTGTTCATTCTTAAGGTTTCTTCTTTCCTGTTGAAGTTTTGCTTATGCTTGTGAATTTCAATGGCTTCCCTGTGCAGTCTGACAAAGTAGTTGGAAGTGTTGTCCAGTATTTTGGTGTCCTGGAATAAGATACTGTGCCCTGTTTGAGTTAGGCTATGTTCAGCCACTGCTGATTTTTCAGGCTGTCCAAGTCTGCAGTGTCTTTCATGTTCTTTTATTCTTGTCTGGATGCTACGCTTTGTGGTCCCGATGTAAACTTGTCCACAGCTGCAGGGTATACGGTATACTCCTGCAGAGGTGAGGGGATCTCTGCTGTCTTTTGCTGATCGTAGCATCTGTTGTATTTTTCGGGTGGGTCTGAATACTGCTTGAAGGTTATGCTTTTTCATAAGCTTTCCCATCTGATCAGTAATTCCTTTGATATATGGCAAAAACACTTTTCCTGTGGGAGACTGTTTTTCTTTGGTTGTTTGATTCATCCTGGGTTTGATTGCTCTTCGGATTTTTGGCTACTCCAGAAATGAAATCCGAAGAGCAATCAAACCCAGGATGAATCAAACAACCAAAGAAAAACAGTCTCCCACAGGAAAAGTGTTTTTGCCATATATCAAAGGAATTACTGATCAGATGGGAAAGCTTATGAAAAAGCATAACCTTCAAGCAGTATTCAGACCCACCCGAAAAATACAACAGATGCTACGATCAGCAAAAGACAGCAGAGATCCCCTCACCTCTGCAGGAGTATACCGTATACCCTGCAGCTGTGGACAAGTTTACATCGGGACCACAAAGCGTAGCATCCAGACAAGAATAAAAGAACATGAAAGACACTGCAGACTTGGACAGCCTGAAAAATCAGCAGTGGCTGAACATAGCCTAACTCAAACAGGGCACAGTATCTTATTCCAGGACACCAAAATACTGGACAACACTTCCAACTACTTTGTCAGACTGCACAGGGAAGCCATTGAAATTCACAAGCATAAGCAAAACTTCAACAGGAAAGAAGAAACCTTAAGAATGAACAGAGCATGGGCTCCAGTTCTGAAAAACACCAGGCCAACAAAACACTCCACACCCGACAATAGCCCTGCAGAGAAGATTAGCACATCAAGCACCAATCCATATGCAAAAGAACCGCCTCAGGATACAGTGAAGCCTCCCGCCATTAGCATTCCACACCCTGGGAAACTCTTACAGAATGACTCAGCTCAACCCCACCCCTCCTGAGTAGATACAAATGACCTACATCTTTTCCACACTGTGACACTGAGAGATCTCTGACTTTTGGTGCTACACCTCTGAAGATGCCAGCCACAGCTGCTGGCGAAACGTCAGGAACTACAATGCCAAGACCACGGCAAGACAGCCCGGAAAACCCCCAACAACCAAACTCAATTCAGTCTGTGTACCACTGTACCTTCAACTAAGAAACTAGCCAACGTGCTCATGAAATTCAGAATTCACTCGTCTCCCAATCTGGTAATCTCTAATCGCATTGGATATGAAGGAATGGTGTTTCCTTTTGATATGCAACCAGACAGTAAGCCGAACGGAGACCTGAATAGGCAGTGGAACTCCCTACCCAAGCACTGGACTGTAGTTCAAAAGGCTTTGACCAAAGTGATCGCCACCGTGTAGAGCCATGGAAGTTACCAGCTAAAGACAAAATTTACATCTTCAGCAAAAACTTTAAATCAGAACACACCTCCACAAAGTTAGCCTTGATGTACTTAGGGCTGTTTCCAATCAAGACAGCAATCGACAGTGTGACCACAGAAACTGAACTCCCAAAGGGTCTGCGCCATGTACACCCAACCTTTCACATCAGTTTGTTGAAACGTGCTCCTCCCCCAGATGAATGGCATCCTACACCAACAGCACCTACTGCAACTCTAATCAGTGTTCAAATACACTATGAAATTGAAAGAAATTTGGACTCTAACTGCAAGTACAATGGACTTTCTTGTCTAGTTAGGTGGAAGGACTTTGAAGTACCGGGAGTGGGAGGAATCTGTCCATACCCGAGCCCCCGAACTCCTAAAACAGTTTCATCAACAATGCCCTGGGAAAACCGGGGGGGGGGGGGAGAAGAAGGTGGAGGGGGGCCTTAAGGGGGGCAGAATGTCAGGATCTGTCATATTCCGCGTTCTTAACCTGGCCAAAGTTACTGAAAGTTATGTTCTAAAGAATTATGTCTTTGTTCTAAAGTTACTGAGTTATGAACCTGACCTAAGTTCTGCCATGTTAAACTGTGTAGTTGTTAGTCTTTCTCTCCCTCCAGGTCTCAGCCGTGCCAGGACTACACTTTCCATGGGAGAGGATGTGTCTTATCTGCTTTCTTCAGAATTGGCCTTGAGGAGGCCGCTTTCCCACAGAGGAGTGCTCAGCAATGTGAACTCTGGGGGGAGGCTGGGAACAGAGAGTCTGATGTGTAGCAACTTTCACTTTGTACCTCATTCCTAACAAAGCTTATGTTCAGCCAGGACTATCTTGGTTCTGGAGTGTGGACCCCTGTGCCTGAATGCTGTCTTTCTAATAAACCTTTTGAAATCAAGAGACCTTGGCTTCTTGCAGAAGGGAGGAAGACAGACTCTGGATATCTGGGATGTCATAGTCTGACAGGGGGGAGACCTGGCCCTTTCCTGTGCAGGAGAGCAGAGCAGTAAAACAACATTGTATGCTCCCCTCCGTCGCATGGAGGGGCAATGGCCCAGCTGTACAGGCAGCACAAAATAAGTGGCTCGGACAAGGCTGCCCCAGGAACCAGGAACAGCAGCGTATTGCATCACACAGGCACGGAAGAGTTGGATCTGTCACCTGAATGTCTCACCTGCCAGCCATGATGGAAAGTCCCTGACCCACCTGCCGGACATGGCGGGTCATGGTCAGGGTGTGAGGAGACCATGTCCCACCCACCAACAGCAATGAAGGAACCCCTTCCCCCAGGCGCAGAGAAGACAGTAAGTCCCATAGATCAGGGCCCCTGAAACCATGTCATACAATTTCATGTGCAACAATGTCTATCGTGCAGAGGAGCAGTGGCCACAGGCATTACCCACCCGCCGGACGTCATGGCAAAGCTGTCCCTTGTTGAGAGGAGCATTGGACATGGACACTGACAGTCTGACATAACTGACTCTGACCTACCTGCCGGCCATGGCAAAGAAGAAGGATGTATAAAATAATTGGCCTGGACAAGGCCAGACCTGGAAGAGCAGTATTGTGGAATGCTGGAGGCAGTCACATGAATAACCCACCCACCGGGCATGGAGGTGGGTCCCACTCAGGAGGGGGGCGACCTGGCCCTCTCCCATGGAAGAGCAGAGCAGCAAAGCGACATTGAGCGTTCCCCTCCCTCTCATGAAGGAGGGACATCCTGGCTGTACAGGCAGCACAAAATAAGCGGCTTGGATGCAGCCAGCCCAGGAAGAACAGCGTATAGCATGATGCTGGCAAGGAATAGCGGGGGCAGACAGAAGCGTGACCCACCCACCAGACGTGGTGGGTCACAGTCAGGGAAGGATGGAGACATCGTGCACTCGCCTCCCTCACATGGAGGGGCGATGGACCAGCTGTAGAGGCTGTACAAAATAAGTGGCCCGGACGATGACAGACTCAGAAGAGCCTCTTTCAGGGCGTACAAGGGTGGGGTACACAACACAGAACACGCTCAGAAAATGGTTCTGCCCCCATTCCAGGTAGCCAGTACTGCCATGAACCACCCGCCAGATGTGGCGGCTCAGAAGGAACCCCTTCCCCCTTGTGTGGAGGAGACTGCAGGCCCAGACAGGAAGCTTCCAAGGATGCAGCCACTGGCAGGTTCCTCCCACCAGCCATCCGTGGCAGCACAGAAGGAACCCCTTCCCCTTAGCGTGGAGGGCCAGGCATTGAACGGGACTCCTCCCACCATCCTCTACAACTATATGTCCAAAACCATCCCTCATGCAAGGAGCATTGGACATGGACATCACCGACCCACCTGCTGGCCATGGCAAAGGAGAAAGGTGCACAAAATAAGCAGCCCAGAAGAGGCCGGACCACAAGGGCAGAGATCAGAGCAACGCAGCGACATTGCATGCGCCCTTCCCTTGAATGGAGGGACGACGGCCAGGCTGTACAGGCAGCACAAAATAAGTGGCCTGGATGAGGGTAAACCAGAAGAGTAGCATGTAGCTGAACACCAGTGTGTGGCAGCGGAGGCTGTCACCAGCATCACTCACCTGCTGGCCGGCCATGGCTACAACGAAGGAACCCCTTCGCCCTGGCGTGGAGGAGGCTGCAGGTCCATACGGGAAGCTTCAAAGGATGCAGCCACAGACATGCCCCACCCTCTGGCCATGGCAGTAGGTCCCTGTTGAGGAGGGGGTGACTAGGCTCTCCCCCTGTGGGTGAGCAGAGCAGTGGAGAGACAACATGCGCTCCCCTCCCTCACATGGAGGGGTGCCTGCCGGCTGGACAGGCTACACAAAATAATTGGCCCAGATGAGGCCAGAACTGGAAGAGCAGCATCATGGAACACTGGAGGCAGTCACCCAACAGACGTGGAGGCAAGTCCCTGACTCACCCGCCAGACATGGTGGATCGCGGTCAAGGTGTGAGGAGACCACGTCCCACCCACCAGACATGGAGACAAGTCCCTGACCCATCTGCCAGATGTGGTGGGTCACGGTCAGGGTGTGAGAATACCATGTCTCACCCAGTCACCAGCATGTCCCACCCACTGGTCATGGTGGCACAGAAGGAAACCCTTCCCCCAGCACAGAGGAGACAGCTTGTCCCGTCGAACAGAATTCCTCCCACAATACTGTACAACTATATGGTCAAAGCCATCCCTCATGCCGAGGAGCATTGATCACGGACATCACTGACTCACCTGCCAGCTGTGGCAAAGGAGAAGGATGCCTCCTCCTCCTTGGGGGGAGGCTGTTCAAAGTCCCACCACCCTTCCTGGTGCACATCCCAGCATGAGCAGGAGCAGCTTATACGCAGCAGGCAAAGTGGGCCTGCAACACATGCCTCTTTCAGGGCCTCTGGGCAACAAAACAGAACACGCTCAGAAAGGGTTCTGCCCCTGTCCTCAGTTATGGCCCTGCAGTGCCCAAACTCACACACCCCTCCACATTCTGGGCAAGCACTGAACAATAGAACGCATTCCTTTCAGAAGAAGAAGTAATTGAATGGCAGCAGGCGGTCACCTTCCCATTAGAGAAAGGTACTCAAAGAAACATGGAAGGAGAAAGAAAAGGAAAATGTACTCCAAAGAAAAGGGGAAAGTAATTGAATGGCGGTGGATGGTCACCTTCCCATTCAAGAAAGATGCTCAAAGAAAGATGGAAGAAGAAAGAAAAAGAAAACGTGCTCCAATGAGAAGGGAAAAGAAAATCCTATTCCTAACATGCTCTACATTGAAGGGGAAAGAAAACCCGAAAATGTTTCCGCGAGCCCTCATCAGAAGTGTCCTGCAGCCTGGACTGTGATCTTGGATGCATTGGCTTGGCTTTCTGGGCCGGAGGCTGAGGGTGGGTGGACGGTGAAAGAGAGGTGGAGGCTGGCTCAGGGCTCAGAAGAACACTCAAGATCCATGGTGGGATAGCCGAGCAGTGGGAGATTGACCTTGATGAACGAGAGCTGGTCCACCAGATCCAGATCTAGACATGAGCGTCGTGGACAGAGGAGGTCTTCCAGGTGAGATAATACCCTCTTGCTCTGGACACTTGTGGGGGTGGGGGGCAGGAGAGGATATTGGTGGCCACCATCGAGAGGACCAGCCAAATGGCAGATGTTTTTCACCCAATACTCGCTCAATGCTCCAAGTGGGAGGGCTTGGGGGGCACAGCTAGGTACCCTCTGACCATGACCTCCACCGAGTCCTCTAACATGATGGAAGTCCCGACCCCACTGCAGCTGACTGCCCCACCCACCACTGAGGACCAGAATGGTGGTGGGTCTTCGTGGGAAGAGCTCTCCTGCCCCCTGGTGGCGCTGGGCACTACCACCGCCCTCTCCTCCCCCTGGGTCCCCTCGCCCACACAATTTTCCCTCCCCTCCACTCACTAGGACTGGAGCTTGTGCACCGCTCGATGCAGGAGCTTTGACCACTGGTGGAACTCTCCCTGCCGCATGGCTATGCTGCCCTTGATACAAGGGTCATATATGCAGGCCAGTCTGTATGGGTCCTCACTGCACAGAGGATGCAAGCGGGTGGCCAAGCCTGCCTGCAAACTCACAACCAAGTCCTTGACCCTGTGGAGAAGCTGCTTCTGTTCTTCCATTTGTTTGGCCAGGACCTGGTCCAGGCCATGGATCAGGGGGATGACCTGCCCAAGAGAGGACTGGTAGACACAGGAGCTCAGTTGTCAGGTCTGTTATCCACAGTCCTTCCACCTTTCTTGTCTTGCTGTAATTATTCAGTGTGTGTGTGTGTGTGTGTAGTTTTTCACACAGGCCAGTTCACTCCTGGGAAGACAGCATGCTTATCTCGAATGGCTCACCACAACGGCCTTGGGACGGTTCTCTCCTATTCTCCCACTGACTGACTATGCCCAGCTGGGTCCTGCGGGAGGGGGGCTCCCAGGGAAGGACTGGAACTTTGTAGCAAGCCTCCCCTAAGTCATTTTCAGCAAGAGATCTATGTACAGCCAGTCGCTTATATTGCTTCTGTAGAATCTATGGACATATATACACTTTAGTTTTGATTTTTCCAATAAACAACCTTGACTCAAGAGAGCTTGGATTTCTTGCTGCAAGGGGGGAAGTCAGCTACTACATATCCTGTTTTCCATAGCCTGACATATTGCTGAGAAATCATCAATTTTCCCTTCAACCTACACCCCAGAGAGATGGCTGCCGGATTTACTCTGACTGAGTCGTACCCCCTGGGAGAGGAGGTGGAGGATCTTACAAATCTACCACCCGGGTCAGGTGGTGATCCAATGCAGTTGGAAGGAAGGTGTTGGGCTGACCTAGGTGCAATCCCCCGGACTGGGGTTTCACACCTGACATGGACTACCCTGCCTACTCAGAGACAGTGGGCCCCTAGGCCCTGAGTGCAGAAGGAGCGGTGCAGAGGGACTTTGTTTACCTGCCACTCTACTGGGATGGGACTCAGCAGCAGTCTGGACCCCCAACTATCCGCTATCCCCGAGTCCGGGCTCGAGCGGGGAACGGGGGAAGAGTTTGCTTGGGAGTCACTCCGAGCCTCTACAGCAGCACTTCACCCAGCAACGCTCAGCGATCTGCCCGATCTATGGTGGGATGAGACAGCCAGGTGCTATGTGTAAGTGCTGGAAACTGGAGCAGTCAATCTCCCTCCAGCGACGGGGGGGGGGCATTTGGATGTCCTTATGGAACTGGTCCAGATAATGCGTTATGACATGTTGACGGTTACTGGCCTTGCTCAGGGGTGGGCAGACAGCACTCGAACCGTGCAACAGCCCTTGGGTCAGGGGCTGCACGACACTGCACCTGCTGTCCCCATAATTCCCCTGGATATGGCTCAGTTGGCGCCGCGGGATTTACAAATACTGGAATTAGCCAGTGAAGAACCTCCTGTGGAAGGGAGTGTGTCGGGAGTGAGTGAGTATCAGGATGCTTCCCAAGAAATCATCAGTGGGGGCACTACTCAAAATTCGGGTACCCCAACAGAGCCAGACTTCTCGGCTGAGGAGTGGGAGCGGGCATGGAATATGCAAAGGGCCTGGGAGGAGGAACTACTCTGAGCCGTGGGCCCTGGTCCAGGGGCTCCTGGGGACGTAGAAAGGCCGCAGGTACCAACTGAGGATGAACGCTATGCCATGCTGGAGGCCCAAGTACAAGCAATGAGAGGGGACTTGCTACATGCGGCTGAACTTATGGAGTCCCTGATTGCTTAGACAGTGCGACAACCCGCCACAGCTGGCGATGGAGAGGCACCCCTGGATCTACTGCTGCCACCGCAGCCCGCACCACCAGTTCAGCCCTTGCAGCCTGTGCCCTGGTTCCTACCTCTGTCCCAGCCACCAGCGGCCCTGCTGCCGCCGCAGCCAGCCCCATGGAAACGTAAATCCGTTGCTATAGGAACTGACCCCAGGGTGCCAGCTACTGCCAGGTGAACTATAGGACCCTGACAAGTGCCACCTGTAATACTGGCCCCGGGACCGGGACTTTATCCGGCACCTCCGAGGGGGAGGGGGGTAGTTGTCCCAACGCTGCCCAGACCCAAGTACAAGCAATGAGAGGGGACTTGCTACATGCGGCTGAACTTATGGAGTCCCTGATTGCTTAGACAGTGCGACAACCCGCCACAGCTGGCGATGGAGAGGCACCCCTGGATCTACTGCTGCCACCGCAGCCCGCACCACCAGTTCAGCCCTCGCAGCCTGTGCCCTGGTTCCTACCTCTGTCCCAGCCACCAGCACCAGAGGCCCTGCTGCCGCCGCAGCCAGCCCCATGGAAACGTAAATCCGTTGCTATAGGAACTGACCCCAGGGTGCCAGCTACTGCCAGGTGAACTATAGGACCCTGACAAGTGCCACCTGTAATACTGGCCCCGGGACCGGGACTTTATCCGGCACCTCCGAGGGGGAGGGGGGTAGTTGTCCCAACGCTGCCCAGACCATGCCCGATAGTGCTGCCGAACATCGTTCCAGGCTGATGAGCCCTGTGGGTGGGCCCTCCTCTGCAACAGAGGGCTGTGCCGTATGCTGATACACCAGCCCATGCCCCAGCACGACGGGTGGAAGTACCTATGGGCTGGATGAAGCTTGAAGCCACTTTTGACGGAGAGCCGCAAAAACTGGGCTTTTTATAGTACAGACACTGCAGATCTTTAATGAGTGGGGCCACCTATTTCCCTCTTATCAAAGTCGAGTCATCCACCTAGGATCCAGACTAGAGGGGTTGGCAGTGGAATGGTATGTGATTCTTCATGATACCAGAGCCCCTGAAATGTATGATTTGCAAGCCTTTATTGCCGCACTACGAGCCCAGTACAAGGATCCCATGGAGGGAGAGAGAGCGCGCACACGGCTCAGGGCAATACGGCAGAGATCTCGCCCCATGAGAGACTATGCCATGGAGTTCCACCAGCTCGTGGCCAAATGCCCAAGCTATCATGAAGAAGTAAAAATCGAACTTTTTCGAAATGGATTAAATCCCGAGCTTTTGGATAGAGTTCTGATGCAAGATGACCCAACCACTGTTTTAGGTTGGATTCAGCTGGCTTGCGAAGTCGAAAACCGCATCCAAGTAGTCCGCCTGGTGAAACAACACCAACTTTCAGGGGCAAGGTGGGGTTCCAGCTTGTCTACTCGTGGCCGGATCACCCCAGGAGTAACGGGACCAGGCAGAGAAATTAGAGACACACGTGGGAGACAAGGCTTGTGCCTTCAATGTGGAAACAGTGGACATTTTGCAGCTCAATGCCCCCAAAAAGCCTCCCAAGCAAGGACGGTGACACGCCCCATGCTAACACCTAGAACTCAGAAACTGGAGTGCAAGGCACCTGTAAGACATGGAAAACCAGATACAGGCTTGGAAGCTGAAGAACTGCCTGCTGAAGCTGTATACACCCTGCCTGAAGGTCAGCCCAATGAAACGTTGGGAAACAAGGAAGACCTGCTGTAAAAGGGCCCCCATGGCAGGTCACCGAGAAAACTACCCCTACTGAGGTGAGAGAAAAAGGGGCCATTTTATTCATGCCTGTAGTACTTGTAAACCCAAAGCAAGGGACTCATGTGCAAGTACAAGCTCTCATAGACTCTGGCTGTTCCCGGGATATTATCTCGCCAGCTTTAGTTAATGGGTTAGGCTTAAATACCCATGAACTGGAAGATCCCATAGTTTTCAAGCAAATGGACGGGTCAAGCATGAACCCTGCCCCCTTTGAAACCGAGCCCTTTCCCACAGGAATGGGGAAGCACTGGGAGGCCCGCCCCTACATAGTCAGCAATGCAGCCAAATATTCCCTAATATTAGGCAGCCACTGGCTGGGAGACCACGATCCCTATATCAAATGGTTGGAGGGCATGGTCATATTCAAAGGAAGTCAGTGCAGTGCACATGAGTAGTCGACAGGATGGGGTGGGACACCTCTCTCCAACGTCAACGTCACTCTACTAGCAGGGGAGGAGTCAACTATCCCCTGGGAGTACAGGGATCTATGCACCGCCTTTAATGAAAAGGAGGCGGATGAGCTTCCCCCCCACCGCAATACTGACTGTGCCATTGAACTAATTCCTGGGGAGAAGCTACCCAAAAGCAAACTATATTCCATGAGCCCAGCGGAGTGCCAGGAGCTATGGAAGTTCATTGATATGAATTTGGAGAGAGGGTTCATCCGACCAGCCAGTTCCCCGCATGCTGCGCCTGTCCTGTTCGTCAAAAAGAAGGACGGGGGCTTGAGATTGTGCATGGATTTCAGGGGCATTAATGCAGTATCCATGTCAAATGCCTATCCCCTCCCCCTGATTCGGGATTTGCTCAGAGTGGTAGCCCAAGGCAAAATATTCTCGAAGCTGGATTTAAAAGATGCTTACTTCCACGTTAGGATACGGGAAGCGAATGAGTGGGAAACAGTGTTTAACACGCCCTTGGGCCAGTATGAATACCTAGTTATGCCGTTTGGACTCAAAGGCGCCCCAGCTGTGTACATGACCCTCATTCATGAAGTACTACATGAGTACCTGTATAAAGGGGTGATCGTTTACCTTGATGACGTGCTTATCTACACAGCAGATAAGGAATCACATGTGGAACTAGTCTGCAAAGTGTTAAAGGCCCTAATAAAACACAAACTACCAGTAAAGTTATCCAAATGTGAGTTCCACAAAGAGGAGCTGGACTACCTGGGCTACCGCATATCTAGTCAAGGATTAAAAATGGATCCAGCAAAAATTCAAGCGCTGGAGGGGTGGGAGGTGCCCCAGACGAGAAATCAATTCCAGTCGTTCCTAGGATTTGCTAACTTCTATAGACCGTTCATAAAAAACTTTGCTCAAATAGCGCTGCCTCTAATGGACTTATTAAAAACTAAAGGCAAGGGGGCTTTAGAGAAAAAACCCCAGGCCAAACTATCCTGGACCTCAGAGTGTCAAAATGCATTTGAACAGTTGAAGGAAAAGTTCATCTCTGAACCCATACTCCAGCATCCTGATGAGAATTGCAAGTTCATCGTGCAAGTCGACGCCAGTGACACAGCCACGGGGGGAGTATTGCTACAACAGGATGCAGAAGGCAACCTCCATCCCTGTGCCTACCTGTCAAAAGAATTTACGGAGGCAGAACGTAATTGGAGCGTCTGGGAAAAAGAAGCATTTGCTGTTAAACTTGCGCTTACCACTTGGAGGCAATGGCTAGAGGGGGCTTGGTGCCCTTTTGAAGTCTGGACAGATCATAAAAATTTGGAAGCTCTCCACACACCCTGGAAGTTAAATGCTTACCAACTTCGCTGGGCGGAATTTTTCTCTAAGTTTAACTTCACACTCAAATACTTACCAGGAAAAACTAACTTCCTGGTGGATGCTCTTTCCTGAATGCCCCAACACAACAGCCAGAGGGAGGAAATCATTGACACAGTGTTCTCCCCAACTCAGCTGGGAGGAGCAGTAACAACCCACAGTCAAACAATGAAGCAACACCTCAATAAGAAACTTGATCTCTCTGACTGGAAGAGACGAGTCAAAGAGGAAGTAGAAAAAGAGGGGGAGGGATCACCTCTCCAAGAACTCACACAAACAGAAGCGGGTGAATGGTATAGAGGCGACAAACTATACGTTCCACATAGTCTGCACAAAGAAATCCTCCAACAATGCCATGATGCCAAGTTAGCTGGCCATTTCGGCTACCTAAAAACCCTCCACCTGGTCCAATGCCAATTTTTGTGGCCCAACATGAGATGGGACGTCTCGCAATATGTGTCCTCCTGTCCAGTTTGTGTAATGGGGAAATCCAGGAGAGGAAAACCCCCAGGACTACTCCAACCACTAGAAGTCCCTTCTAGACCATGGGCAGTGATCTCCATGGACTTTATCACCGACTTGCCTCCCTCCAAGGGCTGCACCTGCATCTTAGTAGTGGTGGACCTGTTCTCCAGGCAAGCTCACTTCATTCCTTGCACAACCATACCAACGGCCAAGAAACTCGCTGAACTATTCATGAAGCACATAGTAAGGCTTCACTCCTTTCCCGATAAGGTGATATTGGATCGGGGCATACAGTTTGTAGCTAAATTCTGGTGGGAGCTCCTTCAAGTTGCAGGCATTGAACAAGGATTAAGCTCCGCTCATCATCCTCAATTTGACGGACAATCCGAACGTACTAATCAGGTGTTAGAACAGTTCCTGCATTGCTATGTCAATTATCAAGATAACTGGATACATTTTCTCCATTTTGCCGAATACGCATACAACAACGCAGTCCACACCTCCACAGGGGAATCCCCCTTTAAAATAGTGCAAGGGTATGAGGGACAAGCTCTACCCCTTGCCTCACACCAAGAGACTCAAAAAGCAGGAGACCTAGCGGAATGGTGGGCCTCCCTAACAGCTCAGTGGAATATTATCCAGGAAACTTTGAAGAAAGCCAAAGAGGATTACAAAAAATATGCGGATCGCCATTGCATAGAACAATGGAACCTACAACCAGGCGACAGAGTGTATGTTTCCACAAAAAACTTTAAAAGTGATTAACCCTGTAAAAAACTGGGACCTAAGTACATGGGCCCCTTTTCAGTAAAAAGAATAATCAATGAAGTGACAGTAGAACTTGAATTACCAAAGAACCTACGCCAGATACACCCAACGTTCCCACTTCAGTCTGTTAAAGAAAGTTCCCCTCCAGATGAATGGCATCCTGAGAGGGGTGTTCCACATCCTACCTTAATTGATGGCCAAGTCCATTTCGAAGTGGAAGAAATGCTAGACTCTAAATGGAGGCATAACAAACTCTACTACTTATTGAGGTGGAAAGACTTTGATGAAAGCTTCAGAGAATGGGTCGAACATTCCCATGTTAATGCCCCACGACTCACTGCCAAATTCCACCAGAAATACCCAGACAAACCCAGACCAGGGGGGTGAGGGGGACTTTGGGGGGGCAAAATGTCAGGTCTGTTATCCACAGTCCTTCCATCTTTCTTGTTTTGCTGTAATTATTCAGTGTATATGCGTGTGTAGTTTTTCACACAGGCCAGTTCACTCCTGGGAAGGCAGCATGCTTATTTCGAATGGCCCACCACAGCAGCCTTGGGACGGTTCTCTCCTATTCTCCCACTGACTGACTATGCCCAGCTGGGTCCTGCGGGAGGGGGGCTCCCAGGGAAGGACTGGAACTTTGTAGCAAGCCTCTCCTACATCATTCTCAGCAAAAGATCTATGTACAGCCAGTCGCTTATATTGCTTCTGTAGAATCTATGGACATATATATGCTTTAGTTTTGATTTTTCCAATAAACAACCTTGACTCAAGAGAGCTTGGATTTCTTGCTGCAAGGGGGAAAGTCAGCTACTAGGTATCCTGTTTTCCATAGCCTGATCTCCTTGAGTGGCCTCAGGTCACTGACCATCTGAGAGAGGGCTAGCCAGTCCATAGAGCTGAGGCTGAGTGCCTTTCTCCCCTGCAAGACTGGCACCGAGGAAATTATGTCCTGAACAGGGTTATTTTGCTCCACCAGACAACTCACTATGTCGTAGGTGGAGTTCCAGTGGGTGGCCGTGTCCTGGAAGAGGTGGTGCTCAGGATCTCCCCTCCTTCTGCCTCTGGAGCAGCTCGCGCAAAGACTTGATGCTGCGTGAGAAGTGGGCTGACAGGCGAAGACAGCTGTCCAGCAATGCACGCATGGACAACATCGATTGGTCCCAGCTGGCCTTGATGTTGCTCCCTAGCCCCACAGCATCCATCATGACTAGGTGCAGTTTGTGCGCCAGGCAGACCAGGCCATCTCAGGATGCCTCTCTCAGGGCCACCAGCATGTTTCTTCCCATGTCAGTGACCATGAAGCCACAGGAAACCTGCCCCACAGGAGCCCATTCCCTCAGTGCAGCTTCTATCATGGCAGCTATGTTCTTACCCATATGATCCTTGTCCATCCCCCTTGCCTGCAGAAGGAGCACTCTATAGCCCAGCGCCAAGGGAGCCACCTCCTCCTGGTGATCTGACCTCTCTTTGGGGCAGAGGAGATCCTCTGGTTCCACCAGTGGGCTGTAATGGCGAGGTAGCCATGATGATGGTCGCTCCAGAGGTCTGCCATAAAGTGGACGGTCCATCCTTGGGCATCCTTCAGTTCCCTCATGACCCTTGCTTTCACAGCCTGGTAGAGGGCAGGCAAGACTTGCTGGCCAATGGTTCTCCATGACGGCATTGAGAACCAGGGAGTGAATCGACGCACCAGCCTCTTAAAGACCACACCCTCCACAACGGATAATAGGAGTCCATCAAATGTGATAATCTCTGCCACCGCTCCAGTGTATGTCGCCTGAGCCCTCCCCTTGACTCTTACACTGGACATTGTCAGAGACCCAGAGGGACAACCTCCTGGAGGGAAGCCTGCCTGGCTGTACCACTCCCACCCACAGCACCCTCATGGCCAGTCTTCTGTGAAGACTGTAAACCCAGAGTTTACAGACAAAATAGATTTTTGTCAATGTACATGGATTTGACAGAAAGTCAGATATATCTATCAATAGTGAGTGACATATATCTATGCAATATTTCCAAATGAAGTGGTGCCTAGAAAGACAGAGCAGATTTGGACTCTCAATGCTCCTCTTACTACCCTTGTGAGTCTCTCTGGCCAGTTTTTTTTCCCTACAGTCTGCACAGAACTGGCCACTTCTCCTGAGACATCTGCTGAACATTTTAAAAGAAAGGCAAATAACGATTTCTATTACAGCACTGAATTATGTGATCAGTCTTACCCTACACAAACACAGGCCTAGAGGGAATGTCAGCAACTAGAGGATCAGAAAATTGTCCTTATCATTATCTGGATCAAGTTTCGTTTGCATTATAGATTGATCTCAGCTGTCATCCAAGGACAGCAGGCATAGGTCTTTTTGTTGTGTGAATGATGCACCACCTTTCACAAAAATGTTTCTGAATTCAAGCCTTCAGAGTTTATAAATCTGCTTGGGAAACTCTAGGTTTACAGTCTGTGAAAAGCAAGGTTGTCAGGGCTCGCCACGGACACCACTGGGCAGGGCACCGGCACACCTGGCTCCGACTTTTGGGGGGGTGCCAGGGATACTGCAGGCCCCTGCTCTGTGGAAGGAGGGGTGGTATACCTCACCCTGGCTCCCTCTCAGTCCACTCGCTGGCCTGCTCAACCTGACCCCATCACCACTCTTACTTTCCTTCATCTCCTCCTTCGCCAACTTTCCTCCTCACCTTCTCACACTCTCTCGCTTCTCTCCACACCTCCACTCCATCACTCCTACAAAACCCACCACAAACACTCCCCCTGAGCCAGCTTTTATAGGATTTTCTCCACCTTCCCCTGCCCTTCTTTCCAGGCTCCTTCTCTCCCCCGATGCTGCCCAGGTGTGTCTGCCCTCAGGTGTTCCTTCCCATTCTCTAGTTTCTCCTGGCCTTCCTGGCCTCTCCTGCAGGGTGGGGCGGAATGTGAATGTCTCCCAGCTGGGGCTTCCCCCAGGTGCGCCTTCCTTCCCTCTTCCCTTCTCCCTCAGCCTTTCCTGTAGGACAGGGCTGGCCAGGCCCTTCCAGGTGATGTGGCCATTGATTCCTGTCCCACTCCCGCTTCTCTCTGCTCTGGACTCCTCACCGGCCTGCCAGGTGGTTCACATACCAACAGAAGCAAGATCATAGAATCATAGAATCATAGAGTTGGAAGGGTCCATACAGACCATCTAGTCCAACCCCCTGTCCAGTGCAGGATCAGCCTAAAGCATCTCTGACAAATATTAATCCAGCCTCTTCTTGAAAACTGCCAGTGAGAGGGAGCTCACCACCTCCCTAGGCAGTTGATTCCACTTTTGAACTACTCTGACCATGAAAAAGTTTTTCCTAATATCCAGCCAGTGCCTTTGTGCATGTAATTTAAGCCCATTGCTTCGAGTCCTACCCTCTGCTGCCAACTGGAACAGCTCCAAGTTGGCCGTATGAAAATCTAGCCTACGAGTCTCACTACGATCTTCTTTGGCCCCCAAGATGCTCGAGTGGTGCCTCTGCACATGCTTATGGAGAGCAGAGGATGACAGGTGCTTGGGGTCAGTGCTCCTATGCACCAGCACCTTGCAGTGATGGCACCGCACCGAGTAATGATCATGCGGAAGGACTAGAATGTGCCTCCAAATTGAGCTGTCCAAACGGGTGCTGGCAGGTGGTGTTTCGGGAGGAGATTGAAGGAATAACTGCCATGGCGTGGAGCTAGGCCATAAAGAGGGAGTAGGGGGTGTGCTGAGAGTCCCTGATGTTTCTGATGCCAAGGACTGGGATGATGCTCCAAACCCCACCCATACCTCCTCAGATCCCTCCTCCTCCGCAAACAGCTTTACTAGGTCCACTCCCAGCAGCGTAGGAGAGACCACTTCTGCCTCTGACATGGGCTCCGTGGACAGATCAGAAGGGAGAGACTCTTCTGCCAGACAGACTCCCCCCCCCAGAACTGCTGCTGCTGGCCTCTGATGGGCCACATACTCTGCCCTTTTTCCAACCATGACCAGTCTTGCCTAGCAAGGAACGCTTCATAGTGGTGCAGTACAACAAAAGCCAAAACAGAGAGGAACCACTGGGGACAATGGAGGACAAACTCAACAGTGAGGGAGTGAGGTGGCAAGAAGCGGCCCTGACACTGGGGTTGGGTGTGTTGAGCCCCCAAACCACCTCCACCCAGTCACTGTCCCCAGCTGGACAGGGGCTCTAAATTTAAAAAAAACAGCATTGGTGCTGATGGTGTGTGCAGCATAGACAGTGGAGCAACACTGTGCAGGTGTGTAATCGATGGAGAGACATGCCTCTTGGATATCCCGGACACAGCTGGGCAGGAGGAATACAGTGCCATGCGTGACCAATATATGAGGACAGGAGAAGGCTTCCTTTGTGTCTTTGAAATCAACAACACAAAGTCTTTTGAAGATGTTCACCACTACAGAGAACAGATCAACCGTGTGAAGGATTCTGATGACGTTCCCATGGTGTTTGTTGGCAATAACTGTGATCTCCCCTCTCGGACAGTAGATACTAAACAGGCTCAAGAGCTTGCCAGAAGCTATGGAATTCCTTTTGTAGAGACCTCTGCCAAAACCAGACAGGGAGTGGTGGATGCTTTCTGCACCCTCGTGCGAGAAATCCAAAAACACAAAGAAAAGATCAGCAATGGGTGCAAGAAGAAATCTTCCAAAAGGAAGTGTGTTATCCTCTGAAGGAGGAGAGACTTTATGGCACTATTGGGAGTGCAGAAAAACCCTTTGGAGTTTGGGTTTTTTCCCTCACAAGTGGCAAGATAAATTCTGAAGGCCATGCCCCCTCACCCTTTTTGGCTGGAAGGAGAAAGCAGTGGAGCTCTCCAAAACGTCTATTATTTTCTTATTTTTAAAACTGGGACACCTCATCAGATATGTGGAGGATTTGTAACCACATTTTATGTTCCTGTCACTTCTTGCCCCCCCCCTTTAAAGATCATTGTGTTTCCAGTCCTTAGGATTATAAAGGTCACTCCCTAAAAAGTGGCCTGATGTAGCTCAATCCTGCCAATTAGATGGAAGTTATAGCATGAAGGCAACGTCCCAGTCAGAAACTTAGGGGCCTTTCTTATTTTGTACCATTTTCCCCTTCTTTGGTTCTCGGCAAGACTGAAGAGCGAGCCAAATAGACTTGGTGCCACGTTTCTTGCTGGCAGAATAAGGGGGTCACTTTGGGTGGAGGTGATCTTGTGGAGATGGCAGTCAGAAATGCCAAGATAGAAAATGTGGAAAGCCAAACCCTCTGTGTAGCTGAATACTGCATCCCATTGTTTTGAAATAGATGGTGCTCAGTTCTTTTTCTTCTGGGTGGCTGAGTTGTGTATTTTGTTGTTTCTCTTTCTAGTTTTGTTTGTTTGGGCCGTTCTGCATAACTTCTGAGCAAAGGCTCCTGTTTGCCTTCGAATGATAGGCTCACCACGTTTTATAAAGAGTGTGTGGTGTGGGGAGTTCAAAGTGAAAAAGAGTGTGGTATTTTGGTTACTAGTAAAAACAGCTATTTCCATCCTGAGGCAATAGCATCTAATAACTTTGTAAAACCAACAGTTCATCTCTGGAAATGGCTGAACATTGACATTGAGAGAAACATCCTAATATACCTGCGGCTGTGGGGAGATAATGGACTGTGAGAAAGTTTCTACCATCGCGAGAGCTGCAGTGAGGAGACGGGAAACAGGAAGTACGTAACAGGGATAGAGCTGCGGGAGAGAGATGGCCCTCACTGGCAGACAGGAAGAAGGGAATCACCATTTTTGGAAAGGGAAGGGCATTGACTTCAGCAGAAGAGGAAGCAGGCCATATTGGATTACAAAAACTATTGAAAAACCATAGAGAAAAGACGCCTGGCATTTTGGACTCTTTAAGCGTCTTTTTTTTCTTCATGAAACCGGGACATTTAAATTAAATTAAAAGGACATTAAGCCAGGCGCCACGGAGCTAAGGAAACGAGCAGATACGTGGGAGTGAGGCAAGTCAAGCCCCACGATGTCGAAGAAAGAGTGGCAAACGGCTATAGAAAATCTGGATAAAAGATTTTTGGAAATGTTAAAGGTCCAACAGGAGCTGGTAAAGGAAGTTAAAGAGGTTAAAGAGACAGTAAAAAATGAACTGGCAGAAGTGAAGAAGGGAATGGAAACAATACAAAGTGATGTGCAAGCAGCACAACAAAAAGTCAATGTAGTGGAGAAGGCGGTGGAGAACCTTTCAGATACGCAATGAACAGACATGAGGGTGATGAGGGGAAGAATGGCGGTTGCGGAGAGCAAGTATATGGAGAAGCAGCTGAGGTTTCGCGGCTTGCTGGAGGTAGAGGGAAAGACAGCCCAAGAACAAATTGTTGAGGTGTTAGCTGAATACCTGGGGAAGGAGGCGGCGGAAATTGTGGCTATTCTAGACATGGTGTATCGCATAAATTCAAGATTTGCGACCCAGAGGAAACTACCAAGAGACGTAATTGTGCAATTTACGACCAGAAACATGAGAGAAATGATTGTGAGTAAGCAATTTCAAGACCCATTGGAGGTTGATGGCAAGACGGTTATTATTATGAAGGAGTTACCCAGATCGGTGTTGCTTGACCGGAAAAACTATAAAGCATTAATCCAAATCTTGAAGGACATGAAAATAAGGTACAGATGGGAACTACCGGAAGGATTGTCATTTGAGTTTGGAGGAGTGAAAAAGCGCATCAGATCTGAATTTGAAATGGAAAAGTTTATGAGGGACAATGAAAAGGAGTTACCAGCAACAAGGCTATGAATATGGAGTGTAAAGTTATATCTTGGAATGTAAATGGACTTAATTCACCCAATAAGAGAAAAAGTATTTTCCACTGGCTATTAAAACAGAAATGTGATATTGTGTGCCTACAAGAGACTCATATTAGAAAACAGGATGTAAAATATCTTAAATTGAGCAAATTGGGCAATGATTTTGTAGCGGCCTCAAAAAAGAAAAAAAGGGGAGTGGCAGTATATATAAGAGAGGAGCTACAGCCAAAGTTAGTGATTAGAGATGTGGAAGCCAGATTTCTAGCAGTGGAATGTACATGGAATTTAAAGAAAGTGTTGGTGATTGGAATTTATGCACCTAATGGAGCAAAAGAGAGTTTTTTTGAGGATTTGAGGAAGCAATTAGATGAACTTTCTTATGACCAGATAATTCTTGCAGGAGACTTCAATGGAGTCACAAATTTGGAGCAGGATAAAAAATCAGCAACGGCACAAAAGAAAAGAGGATTATTACCAAAGACTTTTTTCGCATTAATGCAACAGGAAACTTTGGAAGATGTATGGAGAATACAAAACCCCACAGGTAGACAATATACATTTTTCTCCGCAAGACATTCCACTCTATCACGAATTGATATGATCTGGGCCTCAAAAGATTTAGTGCTTTGGACTAAGGATGTAGAAATAATGCCTATGGTAGGCTCAGATCACAACCCAATCATGTGGAAGTTTGGAAAAAGAACTAAGAGGAAAGGATGGAGAATAAATGAGGACTTGTTACAAGAGGGAGAAAATATGGAGATGTTGAGAAGGGAAACTAAGTTCTTCATACAGTACAACATGAACCGAGAAGTACCAACCAACAAGGTATGGGATACATACAAAGCAGTAATTAGAGGTATACTGATGGACTTAAATGGAAGAGCTCGAAAGAAAAGAGAGGAGAAGAGACAGGAGATTATGGAAAAAATAAAAGCCAAAGAAATACAATTAAAGAAAAGACCAGGGAAAAAGAAAATTTACCAGGATATTAAAATCCTTCAAGAGCAGTTGACGGCAATGAATAATAAAGAACTGGAATGGAATCTTAAGAGATTGAACCAAAAGTCATTTGAAGGTGCAAATAAACCTGGGAAATACCTGGCATGGCAATTGAAGAAGAGAAAGGAGAAAAAGACAATAAATAAAATATGTGAGGACAATAAAGTACATGTGGAACAGACTGCTATTAGTAGAGCTTTTTACAAATTTTATGCTAAATTGTATGACAAAAAAGAAGTGAATAAAGACTCAATAGCGGCATATTTGGGGAAAATGAAGCTTCCAGTAATTTCGGAAGATTGGAGAGACAAACTGAATAGTGAAGTAACAGAGGAGGAGATAAGAAAGGCAATTCAGACAACAAACCTGGGAAAGGCGCCAGGACCTGATGGACTTACAGCTTAATTGTATAAGGTAATGGTCAATGAACTGGTACCATTCCTAAAAGAAGTGATCAATGGTGTTTTGAGAGACCAAAGAACTCCAGATACTTGGAGTGAAGCTAATATATCATTGATCCCCAAAGAAGGACAAGACTTGACTAATGTTAAAAACTATAGGCCAATTTCCTTACTTAACAATGACTACAAGATCTTTGCGAAGATCCTGGCAGAAAGAGTAAAGGGATGGTTATCCAAAGTTATTGGAGAAGAACAAGCTGGTTTTTTACCGAATAGGCAAATCAGAGACAATCTAAGGACAGTTATAAATGCTATTGAATATTACGACAAGCGTTGTGATAAGGAGGTTGGTTTCTTCTTTGTGGCTGCTGAGAAAGCATTTGACAATTTGAACTGGGACTTTATGTTTGCCACCATGGAACAGCTACAAATGGGGGAAAGATTCATAAGAGCAGTGAAAGAAATTTACAGAGACCAGAGTGCAGCAATTGTGGTGAATGACGAGCTGACCAAAAAACTGACTATTGGCAAAGTACAAGACAAGGTTGCCCGTTGTCTCCACTGTTGTTCATTTTAGTCTTGGAAATTTTGATGATACAGATTCGAGAAGACAATACGATCCGTGGAATAAAAATAAAAGACTTTTCCTATAAGGTCAGAGCATTTGCAGATGATATAATGTTAATTGTGGAAGATCCAATTGAAAACATGCCTAAGGTAATAGAAAAAATTAAAGAATTTGGAGATCTGGCAGGTTTCTATATAAACAAAAAGAAATCAAAGATATTATGTAAAAATATGACTAAACAAAAACAACAGTTATTAACGGAAATTACAGACTGTGAAGTAACAAGTAAGGTGAAATATTTGGGAATTGAACTGACTGCAAAAAATATAGATCTATTCAAGAATAACTATGAGAAATTGTGGACTCAAATAGAGCAAGATTTGATTAAATGGAATAGATTGAATTTGTCATGGTTGGGAAGAATTGCAGCAGTCAAGATGAATGTGCTGCCAAGAGTGATGTTTTTGTTACAGACAATACCAATTATCCGGGACTCTAAACAATTCGAAAAATGGCAGAGGAAAATATCGGATTTTGTTTGGGCAGGCAGGAAGCCTCGGGTGAAAATGAAAGTATTACAGGATGCAAAGGAGAGAGGTGGAATGCAACTGCCCAATCTAAGACTTTACTATGATGCAATCTGCTTGGTGTGGCTGAAAGATTGGATGACTCTGAAAAATCGTAAACTACTGGCCTTAGAGGGATATAAAAAAATATTTGGATGGCATGCATATTTGTGGTATGAAAAAGTAAAAGCAGACTCTATGTTTTTGCACCATTATATCCGTAGAAGCCTCTTCACAATTTGGAAGAAGTACAGAAACTACCTGCAAGAAGGAACTCCCTCTTGGATGGTTCCTTATGAAGTAATAGACCCGAGAACTGTTGACAATGAACAACGATGTTTAACATATAAGGAAATAACACAAACAGACCTTTCCAAGTTAAGAATAAAAACGCAAGAAGAGTTGTCTTCAAATTATGATTGGTTTCAATATAGACAGATTAGAGACCTTTACAACTCGGATTGTGCAAAGGGAGGGATAAGAATAGAGAACTCAGAACTAGAGGAAGTAATTCTACAAGAAGATAAAAAGGAAATCTCTAAGGTCTATAAGGTGTTGTTAAAATGGTATACTGAAGATGAGACAGTTAAAGTGCAGATGGTAAAGTGGGCTATAAACTTTAATAAAGAAATAACAGTGGAGGCGTGGGAATACTTGTGGAAAAATACGTTGAAGATTACAACATGCACTAACATTAAAGAGAATGTCTATAAAATGATTTATCGTTGGTATTTGACACCAAAGAAAATTGCGCTAGGGAACTTAAATATGTCTAACAAGTGCTGGAAATGTAAAAAACATGAGGGATCTTTGTATCACATGTGGTGGACTTGTGAGGTAGCTAGGCAGTACTGGGGGGAAATAATAAGAGTAATAAGTGAGATTTTACAATTTCAAGTTAATAAGAACCCAGAACTCCTGCTACTGAACTTGGGAATGGAGGATATTCCAGCACAATACAGGACATTGCTATTTTACATGACGGCAGCGGCTAGACTTTTGTATGCGCAGAAGTGGAAAGTACAAGAAGTGCCAACCATTGAGGACTGGATTTATAAATTGCTGTACATGGTGGAGATGGACAAAATGACAAGAAGATTGAGAGACCTTGATCCAGGACAGTTTAACACGGACTGGGAGAAGCTGAAACAATACTTGGTGAAAAAATGGGAGGTGGGAGGAGAACTGTGGCAGTTTGAAAATTACTGAAATATAACAAAAGAAGAGAGAAGTGACTATACCGGGGGGGAGAGTTGAAAAATATCTAAGCAATTATTTTATTTGACTATTGGGGATAGAAACTGATTAATCTCATTGCTGGCAGATAATGGTATAATGGAGAAACTGTATAATCAAAATGAATGAATACAAGAAAGTAGGGGAAAATATATAGTAATATACAGAATATGGGTCAAATTGATTGACTTATGCTTAAAGTATAAAACAAAGAGTAATATATGGAGTATGGGTTAAATTGATTGACCTATATTGAGGGCATGCAATGTTTATAATGTACTTAAAGTTATGTATAATGAGGAATAAATTGTTCAATATAGAGGAGATCAGAATGAGTAAGATAGAGTACAGGTTACCAAAATGATTATTGAAGAATATATGCCAGAAATGTATTATCTAGTTGTTAAGTTAAATGGAAAGGGAAATGAGACAGCATTGTGATATAATAGGTAAGCTTAGAAGAGAGTGAAAGTATATGTTTAATAGGTAAAATAAGTTTGAAATGAGTAGAGGAAAATAGATAAGGGGTTGGAAAACTGTTGGAAGTCAACAAAAGGGGGGGGAAAGGGAGGCGGTTAGAATTGGAATTTTTTAAAGGAAATTGATTGTAATGGACATTAAAATATTTCTAATCCAATAAAAAACTTTTTTAAAAAAAGAGAGAAACATCCTAATATAACTAGCTGCTGCTCCCTCCTTTACTAAATGGTTCTCCATGCTTGGAGTAAAATGGTTGACACTCTTTAGAAACAAGTGAGAAATTTGATCCAAAGGTCTTAGTCTCCTCTTGTCCCCAAATGTTTTGCCTACTCCTTAGGTGGGACATAACAATTCCTTAAAGACTAGCAGGGAGAAACCAAGAAAAGTCATAATTAACCTTTAAAATTATCCCGCAAGTGATTAAATAAGGCATCAGTTTCCATCCTAACGTATATGCAACCTTCCCCCTAAAAACACTCAGAATCCTATGTTATCTGATTTGGTCTTTTCCCACAGTCCTAAGGAACTGTACAATGAAACCCATCACTGGGAATAAACCTGTGAATAAGCTAACTGATCTGTGAGGTCTGATGTCTGTGGGATGTCTATTTCCAAACAATAAACAGTGATTTATGGGAGGAATTAGCTAGCAAGGAAGACGGCTCTGTGAGAGGCGGTAAATGGAATCAAATCACCTGTGTCTACGGGGTCCCGATCCCAATAAGCCAAGTGAGTCTGGTGCTTCAAATCAATCAGTAACTTTTATTAAAGAACAGAACATTATGCACACACACACCAATTACTGGGGCAAAATAATCACAGAGTGAGAGAGAGAGAGAGAGAGAGAGAGAGTGAGTCCTAGGAAATATAGTCAGAGGTATGGGAATAGAGCAAGAGGGAGTAATTATATCTACCTATCCTGGAGAAGGAGTCCAGTCCATAGGAGAGAATCTTCAAACATCCTGCATCGTCAGCCCAGAGAGAGAGATGTGGAACAGTGCTTGTGGATCCAGGAAAGTAAGCAAGCGTGAACAGAGAGAGACTCAGGGAAGTGACCCTAAGGGAGAAGCCAGGAAGCTTGCATGATTGGAATGAGGCCAGGGCCTACCTTTACAGGTAAAATGTGCCCTGAGGTGGAGGAGAGTCCTCCTAGCAGTTAGGACAAAGACTCCAATGGTTAGTTCCTGGGTTGGACAAAAGGTTTGATGGCTCTGGTCGATGGCTGCCAGGGTGTGCGAAAGCAAATGCAAAGTGTGTTCCAGCGCTTGCACAAAGGAATAGTTTTTTGATGAAGTACACCATAGCTAGGTTAAGTGTTTTTAGGGGGGAGATGCATTGTTCCAGGAATGACTGTACGTGCTTATGAATGTCATTTGATCAGTTCCTCAAACACAGATAGGAGATTTCATCACAGGAGGAGGGAAAGGAATGCGGTAAGTGGGGATGACTCTGTGAGACCTTTATTTCTCTGAACCTTCTAGAGCTTGGGAGGATAGCAAGACCAGTTGCATCACAATACCTCTGCATTCCAATGCGGCATTCTTTACATGCCTGGTTCTCCAGGATGGGATCTGACAACAGCAAGGGCTCTCTGGTGGCTGTGCTGCAGCCATTTTAAACTCCAGAGGCGTGTACACTTTTAATATCATGAGCAGTCATATAAAAACTGCTATTAAAATTTTAGAAGCTGGGCTCACAGCTTACAGGCCCCTAAACCCACCTTCACCCAGTCACTAGCTCTGGCTACACAGGTGCTCACAAATAAATCACTTTGTGCACTGACGGTGTGGGTACACACAGCAAAGGCGAGCTGCACTAGAGAAGCATGCAAGTGAGGAGCCTGCAGACAGTAAAGCTACCCGTGCAGATGTGAGTCAGCGGGCAGCACCCAAAACCACCTCCACCAGACATTGTCCCCAGCTGGAAAGAGGCTCAAAATAAAACAAAAGAAACCATGCTGTGAGATCTTTCAAGGCACCATGAACCATCAAAACTGTTCTTTTGGGCTGCAAATAGAAGTCTTGCTGAGCCTGACAAAGATGGTTCACCCATGCAGGAGTGCCCATCCCCCACCACTACTAGGTTTATCCAAGAAGCAGTGATTGGTGGAAGTTGTTCTGGGATGACCAGCAGTGGCTGGAGAACTTTTGGATGACAAAGGAGACCTTTGAGGAAGTGGTGGCATCAATTAGAGGTCATTTGCTCCAGCAGTCAACCTCAAGTCAACCTAAAGTCAACCAGTTTGCTCCAGCAGTCAACCAATCCCAATAGAAAAGCAGGTGGTGATCACATTGCAGTACCTAGCCAGCAGTAACTGCTATCGAGAATGCAAACATCAGCATGGGACTGTCTACTGCCTATCTGGTGTGTATTATAGCCTGTCTTTCTGCCATTTTATCCCCTTCCAGATCATGAATGGCATTCAAAAGCTTGGCTTCGCACACTGTGTTGGCTCAGTGGATAGAGAACACATTCTCATCAGACAACCCAAGGGAAAATGAGACCAATACAGCAATAGGAAGAAGTACAGTTCTATTCTCCAGGAGACAATGGACCACATGGGCTGATTTATTGATGCAGAGGTTGGCTGGAGTGGCAGAAAACATGATGCATTTTGCCAGCTCTGTCTTCTGCATTGCCATGGATGCCAGTTTGTTTGTGCCAGGGAATCCAAACCTGACTCCAAAGAGAGTTGCTGTTCCACTACTGATCATGTTGGATGCTGCCTACCTGTAGGCCGGAGTAGGCATGCCACACAGCCTCCATTAATTGCTCTTTACATTTCTACATTCCTGATCTCCTGGTCAGTTTGGCATGCCACACGGGAAGACTCAGGGAGTAGTTTAAATGTGTAACAATAAATCTCTCATCATTCACAGAGCACAACATTCCCATACACTCTAAGTAATATTCTTCTATGCTCAGAAGCTCATGATGTACCTTTCTTTCCGTTATGCTTCCTAGATAAGACAAAAGTCTGATCACAGCATATTTTGCTTTGTTGGCTGAGAATAGAATGTGTAACTTGTAACTGTTGCTATAACCATATTTGGGCATCCGGGACTTCTTGAATACAAGTTAATAAAACTCTCGCCTCCATCTTGGAAGGTCAGACTTTGCATCCAGATCCTGTCTCGTGTCATTACTACATTTGGCACCCGAACAGCCAGGGACCCTCCCCCATGTACCAGTGCCTGGAATAGGCCCCTTATCGAGTGCATTCCATTGCTTCTGCGGCCCCTTATCACTGGTAAGTAGGGGTGTGCAAAGGCACCCTGATTCGTGTTTTCTGAATCTGCTAAACCTGAATTGAGAGGCTGATTCGGGTTTAGCAGAAACCCGAATCGCCCAGCCGATTCGGGTTTACCGATTCGGATTGATTCGGATTGATTCGGGTTGATTCGGGTTAGCGTTTTCAATAGGGAAAAGCCTCCCCCAGGTTTCTATGAAGCCTGGGGGAGGCATTTTCCCACTGAATCACCCCAAATTTGGTGGGCACCTTCCTCTAACTCCCCTCTAACAACCCCCCAAGTTTCAGAACGATTGGACTTTGGGGGGGCCATGTTATGGCCCCCCAAACCAGGTCCCCCTCTCCTCGCCTAAAAAAAGCCATAGCTTTAGGTTGCTGCTGCTCATCTTCATTCATTTTTTCCTATGGGGACAAAATGAAGAGGCAGGCTTCCTTTGCCAGGGGTGGCATTTCGCATGCAAAATACCCCCCAACCCTCAGGGGCCCTTCTCCCACCTTTCCTCCCACCCCCCACCAAGGCTCAGCCTGCTCCCACTTGGGGGGGCATTTCATGGCCTCCCCAAGTAGGTGCTCTTTTCTCTACTACAGCTGGGGAAGGCTTGTCTTGCCAGCGGTGGCAGTTTGCATGCAAAATGCCCCCTACCCTCAGAGGCCCTTCTCCCACCTTTCCTCCCACCCCCCACCAAGGCTCAGCCTGCTCCCACTTGGGGGGGCATTTCATGGCCTCCCCAAGTAGGTGCTCTCAGCCCCCAAAGTCCACCCCTTACAGCCCCACACAAACCTAATTCCCCCCCAGCTGCCACACACAGACCCAAATCCCCACATTAGCCCCTCACAGACCCAAATCCACCCCCAGCAGCCCCACACCCATAACCCCAGGAACAGGCTGGCAAAGGCCAGCCCTCTCCCTTTGTTCCCTATGCTGGGAACTTCTAAACTCTCTTTCCCTGGGCAATTCTGCAGGCTTAGTGGGAGCAGGCTTAGCCTTGGTGGGGCCCCCCTGGCAAAGGAAGCCTTCCTCTTCATTTTTTCCGCATAGGAAAAAATGAATGAAGATGAGCAGCAGCAACCTAAAGCTATGGCTTTTTATAGGCGAGGAGAGGGGGACCTGGTTTGGGGGGCCATAACATGGCCCCCCAAAGTCCAATCGTTTTGAAACTTGGGGGATTGTTAGAGGGGAGTTAGAGGAAGGCCCCCACCAATTTTGGGTCGATTCAGTGGAAAAATGCCTCCCTCAGGCTTCAGAGAAGCCTGGGGAGGCTTTTTCCCATTGAAAAAGCTAACCCGAATCAACCCGAATCATCCCGAATCGATTTGGGTTATGGCGATTCGGAAAACCCGAATCGATTCAGGTTTTCCCGAATCGATTCGGGTTTTTCCGAATCAACCCGAATCGGGGTGATTCGGGTTTTTTCGGGTTTTCCAAAACCCGAACTGCACACCCCTACTGGTAAGCATGGGAACTTTGTTGACGCATCCTCAGCAAAGGCATGCGAGAGAATTATTTTTTTTTAGTCAAAAAGTCTGGAGGATCTAGCACATTTGCAGAGATTGCATGTCTCTTGCGCCACCTAGCCAATTATTGTCCAGCTTATCCGGAGGCTGGGAAATCAAAGACTGGGAAATCAAAGGCTGGGAAATCAAAGACTGGGAAAAGGTGGGCAAGTTTCTACATACAGAGCCTAGGGCACCTGTTCAACTGCTACACACTTGGCACCAATGTTGCCATGCTGTGGAACGTTTTGGCCCACTTTCAAAACACCCGGGAGCTTCTCTTCTTACTTTTCCTCCTCAGTGTTCTCCTCCTCATGTCTTGTCTCCTTCTCCCTATCACATCTTGCCTCCTTCCGCATCTGTTCCTCTGGCACCTAAAGCCGAGGATTCTAAATCTGAAACATCTGAAACTGGAATTCCAAGAAGGGAGTCCCCTGAGAAAGTAGCTCGGGTTGTTCAACCTAAGGGAGGATATCTCCGAGAAAGGTTGCAATCAGCTCTGGAGGACGCTCCAGAGGAGCATACTAGGGAACTCACAGAAATTTTGGCTATCTGCACAGTACACTTTACCGGGAACAGAGACGCTGCTGGAAATGAATTTGTAGAGTACAGACCAGTTCAGTATAAGGTCCTTCTTCCGTTAAAAAATGCTATACGAGATACAGGCTTAAACTCTCCTTTTACTCATGGATTTATAGAAGCTATGATCAGAAACAATCGTATGGTTCCAGAGGATTGGAAGCATCTTTTCCGGATGCTTCTGACCCCTGCTCAATATGTAGTCTGGGAGAGTGAGTTCAGGCAGGAATGTGCTCTTCGCGGAGCTAATTCAGGTGGAGCTTACACTGCAGCTCAGCTTTACGGATGTGAGGATTTTGCTCAACCAGATGCACAAATAGCTTTGCCTATAGGGACGCTGGAACAGTCAGCTTATGCTGTGTTTCATGCTATGAAGCGAGTTCCAACATCAGGGAAATCTCAGCCTTCTTTTTTCACGGTCAGACAGCGACCAAATGAATCTTACCCTGACTTTGTTGATCTCCTCCAAGAGTCAATCAAAAGGCAACTTAAAAATGAAGTGGCACAAACTGAACTCTTGCTTAAGTTAGCTAAGGAAAATGCTCTTCCTGAATGTAGACGTGTAATTCAGGGTTTAGGACACAATCCTGAACTGGCTGAGATGATTCGAGCTTGCCAGGATATTGGCTCTGCTTCTCATAATGCGACCTTTCTTGCAGCAGCACTTCGTCAAGCTAATAAACCAGCAGGAAAGTGCTACAATTGTGGAAAACCTGGCCACTTTAAAGCAGAGTGCAGAGCTAAAGGAGGGGGTGCAACTCAGTCCCGTCCGCCTGGAAGTCGTCCACGAACCAATCAGTCTGCTCAAAGGCCAAAAACTAAATGAAGAAAATGTGGGAAAGGTTTTCACTGGACTAGTGATTGCAGGTCTGTCCCGCAGTCGGGAAACTCAAGACCGGGCATTTGGTCTCTGGCCCCGGTCCAAATGGAGACAGCACTGGATCAGGCAGTGCAAGATCTGACCCTAGGCTAATTCCATCCCATCTTTCTACAACAAAGTCAGCAACTAGGGGTAGTGCTGGTCTGGATCTTTTCTTACAGACTGCTCTAACTTTCAAATTCCCAGGAGAAGGTTACTCCTTCTCAACTAAAAGGACCTCTTCCATCAGGGACCGTCGGTCTAGTTCTTCCTAGGTCCTCTAGTTCTAAACAGGGTATTTTTGTGGTCCCTGGAGTCATTGATAGTGATTATCAAGGAGTTATTCAGATTCAGCTGTGGACTAACTTGCCACAGTCTTTAGCAGCTGGTGATTCTGTGGCACAGCTGATTCTCCTTCCCTATTTTCTCCCCACAGGGGGACAAGATCATGATCATGGGGAGGGAGGCTTTTGGTCCACGGACCAGGCTCAAGCAACACTGGTGGGTCTTACTGCATCCATTTCCAGAGCTCACCCACAACAGCGTTTCTTTCTTAACAGCCACTCCTTCTCAGGTATACTTGACACTGGGGCTGATGTTACTGTAATTTGTACAGAACAGTGGCCCCCAGAGTGGCCTCTAGAGGACTGGCCAACTGTTTGGGGGGTTGGAGGACAGCAGAAAGCATGGCAGAGTGTTAATTTTGTCCAAATTTCTCTACCTGGTTCAGCACAGACAGTGCCTCTCTGTCCATTTGTTCTTCCAGTCCATGTGAACTTGTGGGGCAGGGATTTGTTATCCCAGCTAAAACCTTCTCTCTCTTTTGCAGAATAGGGTTCTATGGCCCTTCCACTTACTTGGTTAACTGATTAACCTGTTTGGGTTGATCAATGGCCCCTTCCTCAGGACAAACTTAATGCATTACATGATTTAGTTCAGGAACGGCTACAAGCTCAGCATGTGGAGCCCTCCACTAGCCCATGGAATACTCCTGTTTTTGTTATTAAGAAAAAGAGTGGTAAATGGTAAATGCTTCATGATTTAAGAGCAGCAAATGCTTGTATTCAGCCTATGGGTGCTCTGCAATGCAGAACCCCAAATCCAAAATTTATTCCAAGAGATTATCAACTGTTTGTGGTAGATTTAAAGGACTGTTTCTTTTCAATTTCTCTTTGTGCAAAAGATAGGCAACGGTTTGCATTCACCATTCCTGTCCAGAATCATCAAACACCTACTCAAAGATATCAATGGAAGGTCCTCCCACAAGGCATGTCCTGTAGTCCCACGATAAGCCAGCTTTTTGTGGATAAGGCCCTTCAGGGGTTCCGTAAACAACACCCCAATGCATTAATTTATCACTACATGGATGACATCCTGTTGGCAGCCCCCCAAATTCCCCCCTCATGGGTGGGGGAACTAACTCAAAGCTTAAAGTGCTCTGGACTCACTGTTGCTCCAGAGAAAATTCAATCTCAGAATCCTTATACTTACTTGGGGCATCGGATGCTGCTTACATATGCAGCCCCTGTTGTCCCTTCTCTGTATTTTCCTCAACCATGTACATTAGTAGCCCTTCAGCAACTTTTGGACACTCTTAATTGGGCTCGTCCTTTTATCTCTTTACCTACTCATCTATTAAGTCCTCTCTTTCAACTGCTCACTCTGGGAAAATCCACAGCTGACATTATTCATCCTTCTGCCGCTGCTAAAGCTGCCCTACAGCAGGTTAACAGTCTGCTGGCAGCTCAGTGTGTGGATTGCTTGCCTGAAGTCTTCCCTCAACTACAATTGTTCATTATTCCAATGCCCATGACCCCAACAGGAGTTTTGGGTGTCTTAAAAGGCTCTAAGCTTTATTTGTGTGAATGGCTTTATCTTTCACACAGTAGTCATAGAAATATTCTTCCTTATCCTGAAGCGGTGGCTGAATTATGTGCCATAGCCCGGGCGAGAGCATTACTTCATACAGGTTATGATTTGTCTGAGATCATAAGCCCTTTTCCAAAAAGAGAATTTGAGTTCCTTTATCAAACAGCTGCCTTCTTTCAACTGGCTCTAGCTGACTTTGTAGGAAAAATTTCTTACCATCTCCCTCAAGATAAATGCCTTTCTTTGTTTCGAACAGTCTCTTTCAGTCTGCTTAATCTTTAATAAGCCTAATCAATTTGAAAAAGTCGACGCGTGTTCTAAAGGCATTGTAACGTGGTGCCAGGACGAAACCAAGTCCCTTATTAAGGACTGCTCTTTCGACATCAGTCAGGGTTCTAGAGGACAGATTGAATATCAGGTCCGAGGTCTGTTGTTCTTTCTAAACCGGGACCCTAAAAAATTCCCTCTTGGTTGGCGAGGTACATCTCGGTTCCTTAATGTTCTAACACTCGTTCCCTCATCCCCAGAGGTATCTGTCTCAGATGGTTCAGTAGTCTCATATTCTGACCCCATCTGTAAATTACTGGCCCATGTAACCTTTTTCCGTGCTTTAACACTAGTTTCATCCCTCCACTGATAGATACGGCCGGTAGTGTAATCCCTCCTATCCCTCTCGAATTTCTTCAACTTGATGGCTTTGAGCTTCTCTTTACTGTCCACAATGCATTGGTCCAATTCTGCTTTCTTGCAGTCAAATTCCTCAATAGTAACCTTAGTTTTAAGATCATCCTCCAGCTTTGTTATATCCAATTTAATTTTGTCCAATTCAGCATTGGAAGTTTGAATCAAGAGTAACATAAGATCAAATGCACATTTGTTGAGGATCGCTACCCAGCGGGTCTTAAATTCTGCATTGTCCTTAAACATACCCGGAGGCTTGTGAATGCGCAAGCCTCTCGGGATAAATCTGTTCACTGAGTAGTCAGTTAAAGAAGCCGCATTGAGAGACAAGCGGCATTTTCTCATTTCCAATTGTTCTAAAGTAGACCAATCCTCAAGAGGTACCGAGGTGGTCGGCCCAAGGAGGGACTTGTTGATAGACAATATTTGCTCACGTTCCTCTGCCGAGAAGGCGAAGGTCTCGGCTAAATCAGCCATGATCCCTCCTAGATAACAGCAACAACTAAAGGGAAGCCCCCGGAAAAGGACATGTAAATTTTCAAATTGATTAGGCTTATTAAACTTAAAAAATTATTTGGTAGTACTAGGGACCAGGCACCATATATGGGGACTAGATTGCAATCCACTATTTGCCCATCTGTCTCTGACCCTTTGATTGATTCATTTGAACAAGTAGTCCTTAGGGATATTGACCAGCTAGAGCAGAATAAAATTCACTGCAATTATAATCTAACCAAACAAGAATGGCTTGCCTTAAAGTCTCTAAGGGATGACCGCAATATTATAATTAAGGCTACCGACAAGGGTGGCAGCATAGTTATCCAGGATACAGCCCACTATGAGCAGGAGGCTGAGCGTCAGTTAAACATTCAGACTGATTAAAAGTGGATCCTCTGTAACCCCTTAAAACAGATCCAGCGCATCATCCAAATTGTGCTGGAGGAAGGGCTACTTGCAAACAATATTGACCAGAAGACCCATGATGCTTTAATTAATAAACACCCCCGTACCCCGGTTTTCTATATTTTGCCCAAAATACACAAACCGGGTTTTCCTCCTCCCGGCAGACCGATTATTTCGGGATCCAACTCAGTACTCGAGCCACTATCCACTTACATTGTTTTTTTCTCCAGCCACTGGTTATGCATACTGCAGCTTACCTTAAAGACACTATGTTGCTCATATCCCTTCTGGAATCTTTAACTATACCTGAGACGGCATATCTTATGACACTTGATGTCAAGTCTCTATATACATCTATACCGCATGAGGGAGCTAGAGCAGGAGTAAAAAGCGCGTTGTGGTCACGTACCGTACAAATTCCCTCCACTCCGTTTTTACTTAGTCTCTTGGACATTATTTTGGAGATAAATTACTTCAAATTCAACAATGTATATTATTATCAAACAAAAGGGGTGGCAATGGGGTGTGCTGCGGTCCCCAGCATTGCCAACCTCTTTATGTCACAGATAGAACAACAATATATTTTTTCGGAGCATAGTCCCTTTAAGGAATCAATCGTCTTTTACAAACGATATATAGATGACGTCATAGCCATTCTTGACTCATCGAATCTTGCGGAGGACTTTGGGCACTGGCTCAATACTCTTGACCCTAACATACAGTTCTCATGGGAGGGGAATGAACATTGTATTCATTACTTAGATGTTATCATTTATAAAAGCACACCGAGCTCTCTGGGTGTGCGGCCATATAAAAAACCAACGGACAGGAACTCATATCTGCATTATGACTCCTTCCATCCCAGGCGTTTGAGGAACAACATTCCCATTGGCCAATTTTTGAGAATTAAAAGGAATTCCACCAATCAGCTTGACTTTTTCCAGCATAGTCGAGATATGAATCTAAGTTTTGCCTCTAGAGGCTACCCTGGAGCAGTGAGACAATCAGCTCTTAGGAGGGCGGAGTCCACCTCACGTGAAGTACTTTTGCAGCCCAAAACTCGGCAGGGAAATACTAGAATTAAATGGTCTTTGGAGTACACTTCCATGACAGGGGCTATAGATAAAATTATTTAAAAACACTGGCATTTAGTAAGTGGGATTGTTGGATGTGAACAACACCCACTAGCGGGCCTTAGAAGAACAAGAAGCCTCAAGGATATTCTTGTTAGATCTGAATTTTGTACACCTACTCCCGTTTGTTCCTTGCCCGCAGGACATTTTCCATGCGGGGACTGCTCAGTATGTAATTTGATGGTGGACCTACGGAGCATAATAACCCTCAAGAAGATGCCCCCGTTGAGATTCTCTACATGTAAATCCTCTTACGTTGTATACGTTATTCAATGTGGCTGCCGCTTTAACTATATCGGCAGCACCACATGTCAATTACGTATCCGGATTCAGGAACACCTGTCTAGGATCAAAAATAATGTCAGGGAGGCTCCCCTTGTGGAACATTTTCTGTCCAGCCATAATGATCCAAGAGACTTGTCAGTTTCAGTTTTGGAGGTACTTGACACAGAATGCAACACTAAACTTTTGCAATCCGAAAATAGATGGATTTTTGAGCTGAAGAGCTTGAGTCCTACTGGGTTAAACCAGTCAATTGATTACTCTTGCTTCCTGGGTTAGGATGCCCTCTTTATGCTCCTCCAGCTTTGTTTCTTAACAACACTCTGTAATTGTTGATAGCGGGTCCTAACAATTTAAATAAGGATAAGTGTTCGCAGAGATAAGCCCATTGTTAGAATTATGCATATGATGTAACCCAAGAGAGGCACTATAAATAATGGGGCGGGTCGTTGAGCAGCTCATCTGTCGATTAACTTGTGCTCAGCATAATTGATTGTGGGGTGCGAAGAGAGATGGCAACGGAAAGTGAGTAACTATTTGACTTTGTTTTTTGATTGATGCATTGTATACAGAACTAGAATTTATTAGTGCACTTTTATTCAATAGCCCATGGAGACTAGCCCTGGAAGAAGAAGACCCGAAACGGGAATTGAGAATAACAGCTGATGCCCGTCGGCTAGTTTTGTCTTATTGATTCCATCTATGGACACATGGACTGCCTTTTCCTTTGGTTGCACTCTCCACCTTCGATTGAGCTTATCATTGTATATATATGAATTTTTGTAATTGCTCTTGGCGACGGACCACTCTATCTCATTCATGAAACTATTGTAAACTGTGTTGCACATTCTTGCACTTTTGCACTTTTGTATATATATAAAATTTTTTCATATTACTTGCATTGCTCTCCGGTTTGTAATTTACGTGTCCTTTTCCGGGGGCTTCCCTTTAGTTGTTGCCATTTCTCATTTACTAGCAGCTATGGCTGTTTTAGGGAAGCCTGCCAAGCTGAAAACAGAAAACAGCCCTGGCTACACTTCTCAAGCATTTACCTCCTTTTGTACTCAATGGGACATTGTTCTTACTCATGGGATACCTTATAATTCAACAGGTCAAGCGATTGTAGAACGCGCCAATCACTCTTTTAAAACCCTTCTCTCTAAACAATTACAACAAGGGGGGAGGAGGGCCCCCACGATGGGATTAACTATGCAACAAATTCATAAATGTTTATTCACGTACAATCAGCTTAATTTTGCGCAGCCACAAGCTGTTGCCTCTTCACCTACCTCTGCCTTTGATAGACATTTCAGGCAGAAACCACAGTTACCTACCCCACAGGTGTACTATCGGAGCCTGCCAGATAAGACCTGGCGAGGGCCAGTTCCCCTATTGACATGGGGAAGAGGGTATGCTTCTGTTTTGTCATCCACATGTCCTTTGTGGGTCCCTACCAGGTGTATCCAACCAGCTCATGGCATCGTGGCATCAAGCGGCAGCCTACCCTCTGCCAGAGATGGAAACAGTGACCCTCGAGGCTGTGTGCCCATCACTGACCGTACGCCCATCACCTCGCTGGGATGCTGTGGACCAACAACGCACCCCTCTGATAACATGGGGAGCAGTCAAGAGGACCACTACCAAAGCCCGACAGATTCTGAAGACCACTGGCAAAGAGGAGACCCCTGAGAACCTGTGCGCTGCCATCTTTGCAGTTATTACTGCAAATTCTACACTCATTCTGTGTGTGCTTCTTTGTTTTCTGCCAACAACTGTACAAGCTGAAACCCAGCCTTTGCAAGACCGTCTTCAGTACAATCTGTGGGAACGGCTGGCTGCACAAGTGAACAGTTCCAACTTTTGCCTGCAGCAAACAAATGACATGAACTTATTACTAGCTTCTTGCCTTATTCCTGTGTGTACCCCTCTTGCCTTACTTTTGAATGATACGTCTTTAAGCATGTTTCTGAAAAGTAGTAACATGAAATATACTCAAATGTATGATTGGGTCCAACTGTGCCCCGACTTCCATTGTTTGCAATGTCTCTTTACACTCCTTATGTAGCTTCCAATTCATCACAAAATCAAACTGTCTGCACTCAAATAGTAAACTGCACCAAGCACAAATCCAAACCTCATTGCCTTTCTGTAGGACCAAATGTTCTTAATTGTTCAAAAACAGAAAATGTTTCTTTTGCTTTTGCATATACTCAGTTACCCCCAGGTTGGTCCTTTACCTGTGGCTCAAGAACTTTTAATTACATACCTGTTAATTTGTCTGATTCTCTTTGTTGTTTAAGTCGTTTAGCTATTGCTTTATCTTCCAAAGCCATGCTTACTGCTTCTTGTGAGCATCGTTCAGTTACCCTTGATGCTGTCAGGGTTAGAATGTTCTTCCTGTGTGTGTAACCAAAGGGACTCCATATTAATTCTTTCAGTATTCTAAGTGCTTTATTCACAGGTGCCAAGATGTTCCAAGCAGCTATCTCACAGAAGAGGATTGTTTTGGCTATCGCTTTTCCAGCCTTGGGAAACTTTCGCTTTCTCAGCTTCAAAGGGACTGTTTTGAGAACTATGGGGGGAGGTTGGGTCTGCTGGGATCTGATACTTTGTACCTTATGCTTTGCCTGTCATTCATAACAATACACGTGTACCAGCCTAGATATTGCATCTGGGCCAGTGGACTATAATGATTGCTTTTTCAGTAAATCTTTTTGGAAACAACGGACTCTTGTCTGATTGCAGAAGGTAGTCTGGATTACAATTATTATTTAGCCACAGATCTGACATTTTGTTACGAATCACATATTTCCAATGCCTAAGCCAGAGAAGACGGATTCCAAAGCTGTACCCGACAGGGACCCTTTGTTTGATCCATATGCCTCTCCCAGCTCTCAAGGACTGGAACCTCAAGGACCCATTCAAAGAGGGACAGGGTCCTCTGTTACTACAATCTACACCCTCGCGCCCAGTAGGACAGAAACTCGGCCCACAGCCGCTGCTGACCCGTTGATTTCCTTGCTGATGCCAACGCAGTGGGGATCGAGGCCAAGGGACGCGAGGGAGAGGAGAGCAAGTACGGTGTTCGTGCAAGTCCCGATGGAAGGCCGACAGAGTCTTGAGGTGATTGCAGAGCACTCCAGTAGTCAACCTTGGTATTATTGGAATCAAGAGTCTGACCAGCTGGAATGGGATCGAAGAGCCTCGGAGAGTACCCACACTTGGGAAACGTCGTGCCACGATGTGATGAGTTGGGACTATGCAGAGGTCGTTCCATGGATGGGACACCAAGATCCGAATAAACATTCGTGGATACAATTACAAAGTCGAACCATAGCTGTGGATGCTGGAATTTCGGCGGTTACAGGATTGGCGAAAGGAATCCTGGCGGGGAGATTGTAAGAAGAGCAAGGTGCGGGGGCCCAAGGCATGGGAGAGATAAAACCTTGGCCCGGAGCAACCTGTGCAGAATACTATACAGAATACGGTGAGGCCCTGCAAGAACCCGGCGAAACCCCCGACCAGGGTGCAGGAACAGAGGCCACCGCAGGGGACTTGAGCCGGGTGCAAGTTTTAGAAGAGAGACTGACGAGCATGGAGGAAAGTTTGGCCCATGCAGTCCATTTACTCTCCGTACTAGTGGTCGGGGGAACAGAAGGGAATCAAACAGTCCCTGCAGGTACGCAAACTATCAGTCAAAGTCTGGCAACTCTGCAGAAGATCATTCCCCAGACAGAGACAGCGGACCCCAACCAACCGCCCCCGATTCCTGAGGATCCAAATGAACAGCCGTCAAATCCTGTTCCGAGTCAAGAAGAAGAAGAGGAAGAAGTAGAAGAAGAAGAAGAAGAAGAAGAAGAAGAAGAGTGTGAGGAGGACAAAGGAGGGGGACAACCACCGGAGGAGCCTCCGACAACCTCATCTCAATCTGGGGGTACTCCGCAGCATCCACCACGAGGGACCCCGACACTCACGCCAACTACAAGTCAGCCTCAGGGGCCACCACTTGTCACACCGACAACAGTCCCGCTACAAATAGTGCCGATACCGATAACCCAGACGGGAGGCCAACCGTTTTTGCCGAGACTTGCAGCTCCGATACCAAGAGGCACCACTCCTCGGCAAACCCCAACGCCAGGGCCGAGAATAACTCCTCTGCCCATTCAGCCAATACTGGGGGGAACTCCTCGACTACCTCCTCCACAGTGACTTCCAACTCCAAGGGGTCCGCCGCCGCCGCGACAGCTGGTGCCCAGAGGACCAGTGCCTAGAGGACCCCCTCCACCACTACAGCCAGTGCCAAGGGGTCCTCCCCCGTTGCAACCTCAACCGGGGCCCCATTACCCTCCGCAACCTCAACCAGGGCCCCATTACCCTCCGCCTCAGCCCCAACCGGTACCAATCAAATATTACCCTCTACCGACGCCGGTCGCCCGAGCCCCGGAACTGCCAATGGGGTGGGTGAAACTGGAAGCCACGTTTGATGGAGATCCCTCCAAACTAGGGTTCTTCCTAGTACAAGCCTTACAAATTTTTAACCGGTGGGGACATTTGTTTGGAGACGAAGCCAGCCAAATCGAACACTTGGGATCTCGTCTGCAAGGAAAGGCGGCAGAATGGTATGTAGCCCTTTATGACTTGGGGGCCCCCGAATTGAATACTCTGCAGGGTCTTGTCGATATGCTTCACGCCCAATATGAAGACCCCTTGGAAGAAAGCAGAGCCAGAACAGAATTACAGTCTATTAGGCAAGGCAGCATGTCGGCTAGAGACTATGTTACAAAATTCCGACAGCTGGCTGCTAAGTGCCCAAGGTGTGAGGAGTCCACCAAAATAATTCTGTTCAAACAAGGCATGAATCCCAAATTGTTGGATAGAGCTCTCATGCAAGATAATCCCCCTACACTCTTGGGGTGGGTTCAGTTAGCTTGTGAAGTAGAAAATCGCATGCAAGAAGTACGCTTAGTCGAGCAGCAGCAAAACACTGGACAAAGGCGCTCTTCAGTACTAGTGAGAGGAAGTAGGGGTGCTGGGTACGCTACCAGAGGAGCGAGAGATGCTAGATGGCAACAAGGATTATGTCTGCAGTGTGGACAAAGCGGTCACTTTGCAGCGCAATGTCCGTACCGGCCTGTGCAAAGAACTCCGTTCCCTCCAAGGTGTCCAGCCCCCACCGCTCTACCTGCGCCAATCCGCCCGACGCCTGCTCCAAGAGCAACAAGAGGCAGAGGGGCATTTCATAGAAATCCTCCCGAGAGAGGGTTAGAACTAGAAGAAATTATGGACTATGATTCAACTGCTCTAATCGAGGAGGAAAATCCAGAAAGTCCTACCTTGGGAAACGAAATGGATCTGTCGTAAAAGGACCCAAACGGCAGATCAAAGATCAGTCAGTTCCTACTCCGAACAGACCTCATGGGTCCATACTCTTCATACCAGTAACGTTGGTCAATCCAGAAAGAAAAACGCATGTCCGCATGCAAGCTCTCATAGACTCGGGCTGTTCAAGAGACATTATTTCACCAGCTCTAGTAAATGAATTAGTACTTCCCATTAAAGAACTGGAAACTCCGGTCATCTTTGAACAAATGGATGGCACTAATATGAATCCTGTCACTACCGAAACCGTGCCAGTCATCACAGGCATGGGACAGCATTGGGAGACAAGATCATTCGTAATTAGTGCCACCGCCAAATATCCATTGATTCTGGGAAGCAGATGGTTGTGGGATCACAACCCCTATATAGACTGGGCAGTTGGAAGTATCACTTTTTCCCATGATACATGTAAAAATCAACGCTGGAACCAAAATTGGGGTAACAACCCTACCCTCATTGAGCAAGCCCTTCTATCTCAAGAAGAAATTAACCAAATACCTAAACAGTACAGAGCTTATATCCAAGCCTTCACTGAAGAGGAAGCCAACTCTTTACCTCCCCACAGGAGGACGGATTGTGCCGTGGAGATATTACCGGGTGCATCTTTACCCAAAGGCAGACTGTATCCCATGAGTCCTAACGAATGCGAAGAGCTCCGCAAATTGACACAAATCTTCAAAGAGGATTCATCCGACCAGCTAATAGCCCGCATGCTGCTCCAGTACTTTTCGTTAAGAAAAAAGATGGGGGTCTAAGACTTTGCACGGACTTTAGAGGATTAAATGCCGTATCCTCCAGCAACGCCTACCCCATTCCACTCATCCGAGATTTACTCAACGTCGTGGCGCAAGGTAAAATCTTTACAAAATTGGATTTAAAAGATGCTTACTTTCACGTTCGTATCAGAGAAGGCGATGAATGGAAAACCGCATTTAATACGCCCCTCGGCCAGTATGAATACTTAGTTATGCCTTTTGGCCTGGCCGGGGCCCCTTTGGTTTTCATGTCCATGATCAATGAAGTATTGCATGAATTCTTATACAAAGGAGTAGTAGTGTACCTACATGATGTCTTAATTTATTCAGAATCGGAAGAGCAACATGTAGAGCTCGTGAAGAAAGTTTTAACTACTCTAATGTGTAACAAATTGCCCATTAAACTGTCCAAATGTGAATTCCACAAAACGGAACTCACCTATCTGGGATATTGCATCTCTAAAGATGGTCTAAAAATGGACCCGGGCAAAGTACAAGCCGTGCAAAACTGGCAAACAGCCACTACCCGCAAAGAATTACAATCCTTCTTGGGCTTTGCCAACTTCTATAGAGAATTTATAGCGAACTTTGCTCAAATAACACTCCCCCTAACCAAACTGTTAAAAACCAAAGACAAGGGGGACCAAGCCAAAAAACCAAGTGCCAAATTGTCCTGGACGCCGGAGTGCCAAGCGGCGTTCAATCACCTTAAAACTCAGTTCGTTTCTGAGCCTGTTTTACAACACCCTGATGAAAATCGCCCCTTTGTAGTACAGGTTGATGCCAGCGACACTGCGATTGGAGGCGTCCTTTTGCAGAAGGGGGAGGACGGTAAACTTAAACCCTGTGCCTTCCTATCTCAAAAATTTTCTGAAGCTGAAAGAAATTGGAATGTTTGGGAGAAGGAGGCGTTCGCTGTAAAAGCGGCCCTCGCCGCCTGGAGACATTGGCTAGAAGGAGCCCGTCATCCTTTTGAAGTGTGGACGGACCACAAAAATTTAGAAGCCTTACGCAGTCCCAGAAGACTAAATGCCAAACAACTGCATTGGGCGGAATATTTCTCTAAATTCAATTTCACTTTAAATTTTTTGCCTGGCAAAACTAACTTTCTGGCCGATGCTCTATCGTGCATGCCCCAACACAAGAGCAAGAGGGAGGACACGATAGACACCGTCTTTTCGCCTACGCAATTAGGGGGAGTGGTGACAACGCGCAGCCGTGCAACCCAACCACCTCAACCCGATCAAGGGTGGAGACTAAAACTGAAAGCTGAAGAGGAAAAGGAGGGGGGAATGTACCCAAAGAAAAATTACAACAATCTGAACAAGGAGAATGGCTTTGGGGAGACCGCTTCTATGTACCCAGCAGTTTAAGGAAAGAAGTATTACAACGCTGTCATGACAGCCCCTATGGCTGGACACTATGGGTACTTAAAAACACTCCATTTAGTGCAACGGCAATTTTGGTGGCCGGGCATGCGCAAAGACATTTCTCAGTATGTAGCGTCATGCCCCATTTGTCTTAGTGCCAAGTCCTGCAAAGGCAAACCCCCGGGACTGTTACAACCTTTAGAAATGCCAAGCAGACCTTGGGAAACAATATCCATGGATTTTATTACCAACCTGCCCCCCTCCAAGGGTCACAATTGCATTTTGGTCGTAGTAGATGTCTTCTCCAAACAAGCTCATTTTATACCTTGCACCACTCTACCTTCAGCTCGAAAACTAGCGGATATCTTTCTAAAACACATTGTAAAACTGCATTCTTTTCCGTCAAAGGTGATTTTGGATCGCAGCGGGCAATTTGTTGCCAACTTCTGGCGGGAGCTTCTACAAATTATGGGAAGTGAGCAAGGTTTAAGTTCAAGCCATCATCCTCAAACCGATGGACAGTCCGAAAAAACTAATCAAATATTAGAACAATTCCTTCGCTGTTATATTAACTTTCAACAAGACAACTGGGTCGATTTGCTTCCCCTTGCAGAATTCTCATATAATAACAGTGTACATGCCTCCACTGGAGAAACTCCCTTCAAAGTCGTTTATGGCTTCCACTTCAAACCCTTCCCGTTTGAAGTGCTCCCACCTCCTACTTCAGCAGCCAAGGACGTTTCAGACTGGTGGGGGGAAGCTGCTCAACAATGGACTCTAATTAAAAAGCATCTAGACAAAGCCAAACAAGATTACAAAAAATACGCCGACTGCCATCGTGTGGCCGAATGGGAGTTACAACCAGGAGATCTTGTTTACCTCTCAACAAAAAACTTGAAAGTAATGCAAACTAGTCGCAAATTAGCTTTGAAATTTCTGGGACCCTTTCCTGTTCGTAAAGTAATCAATAAAGTAACTGTTGCCTTAGATTTGCCAAAGAACTTGCACCATGTTCATGATACCTTCCATATCAGCCTTTTAAAAAGAGCTCCACCAGCAGACCAATGGCACGCTCGAGCCCCTCCTATCCCAACCTTGATCGATGACCAAACCCATTATGAAGTACAACAAATTTTGGACTCTAAACTTAAAAGAAATCAACTGTTTTATCTTATTAGATGGAAAGACTTTGACTCTGGGTTTGATGAATGGGTGCACTCTATACATGTTCATGCTCCTAGATTAGTCAAGGCATTCTATAATCGTTATCCGCATAAACCTGGGGGAGGGGCATCTTAGAGGGAGCAGAATGTCAGGGTTAGAATGTTCTTCCTGTGTGTGTAACCAAAGGGACTCCATATTAATTCTTTCAGTATTCTAAGTGCTTTATTCACAGGTGCCAAGATGTTCCAAGCAGCTATCTCACAGAAGAGGATTGTTTTGGCTATCGCTTTTCCAGCCTTGGGAAACTTTCGCTTTCTCAGCTTCAAAGGGACTGTTTTGAGAACTATGGGGGGAGGTTGGGTCTGCTGGGATCTGATACTTTGTACCTTATGCTTTGCCTGTCATTCATAACAATACACGTGTACCAGCCTAGATATTGCATCTGGGCCACAGGAGAGGAGATCGAGAAAGGATAGAGGTTTTGCCCAGGATTAAAATAAGGAAATTCACATGTTATTCGACTCCTGCTTCATATAAAAAATAAAAAATAGGTTTCATTGGCAAATGTATGGAGGCTTTTGAAGAAGCGTGTATATAGCGAAACGGGATACTTAGCCAGGCACACCCGTTGCCACTCTCCCGCCGGGAGAAACCCCCAACTGTTCGTGGGGGTTTGCTCCCTGTATGATTATTACTAAACTGGATATACAACACGTTGCCTGAGATGAACCAATAAAAGAACTTTGGAAACGAATTTGTGTCCTTTCATGGTCCGTTTTCACTTCAGCTTGGTTTTCAATTGTGAGCGTTCCCACCCTTGGTTTGTTGGCTGATTGCAGAAGGTAGTCTGGATTACAATTATTATTTAGCCACAGATCTGACATATGCTACATGCTCTGAAGAAACTGCTCTTGTTAATAAAGCTGAAGCTGTTGCTTTAGGAGCCTCTCTAATAGGGGTTCCAGCTCTTGTTATACTTAATGCTAACAATTTAAAACACTTAGCTTGCAACTTAGCTAAAACTATTAATGCCACTTCTGTAGCTTTAGCAGCACTAAATTCTGAGCAACAAGAACTTTGCAATGCTGTTTTAGATAATAGAGCTGCTATAGATTACCTTCTATTGCTCCATCATCACGGGTGCAAATCTGTAAAGAATATGTGTTGTTTTAATTTGTCTGATAATTCTAAAACTATAAGCAAGCAACTACAACAATTGTCTCACTTACAAACTTCCCTAAAAGAAGATGTTTTACCCTCCTGGTGGAAAGCTCTGTGGAGCTGGCTTCCAGGTGGCCTCTTAGGTACCATTGTACAATATGGTGCATATGCTCTGATAGTGCTTATCGTAAGCTGTTGTTATCTTCAATGCATTCCTTCACTTATTGCTTTAATAATTCCAAAACCACATCCTGCTGCATATTCAGTTACCACTTCAGTATCTAGTTACCCAGCTTCTTGGCTTACATCCTCTGATGAGGATGAGGATGAGGAAGAATGCTCTTGGAATGATGCGGAGAATGGCCCTTTGTTGCCACTTTAATTAAATAAATAAAAAAGAGTGAAGTGTAGGCCGGAGTAGGCATTCCACACAGCCTCCATTAATTGCTCTTTACATTTCTACATTCCTGATCTCCTGGTCAGTTGGCATGCCACACGGGAAGACTCAGGGAGTAGTTTAAATGTGTAACAATAAATCTCTCATCATTCACAGAGCACAACATTCCCATACACTCTAAGTAATATTCTTCTATTCTCAGAAGCTCATGATGTACCTTTCTTTCCATTTTGCTTCCTAGATAAGACAAAAGTCTGATCACAGCATATTTTGCTTAGTTGGCTGAGAATGGAATGTGTAACTTGTAACTGTTGCTATAACCATATTTGGGCATCCGGGACTTCTTGAATACAAGCTAATAAAACTCTCACCTCCATGTTGGAGGGACAGACTTTGCATCCAGTTCCCTGTCTCGTGTCATTACTACACCTACCCTATGAGAAAATGGTTTGGAACCCAGGGGACCTGGCAACCCTATCCTCACATGAAGCACTAACACAATGACATCATTTCCAGGAGTGACATCATTGTGGTTCCCATGTGGTTCACTCCAAGTGAAGCAGCCAGAGCAATTATGTCACTTCTGGAAGTGATGTCATTGTGCCCCACTGGGAGCATGCCCACTGAGGGCTTTCTTGGGAGGTATTTTGCCTCACTGGCCCATTCCCTGTGCCTTTCTCTCCTGCAGGGTGAGTGGTGCTGGAGGCTGGGTGCAGGAGATCACCTGCCCCCACCAGGACAATGGCAGTCCTATGTGACAGGGCTATGAGGGCTGTGAGAACTTCCATGTGTGAAAAAAACAATTGTGATGTGCTGCATAGTTAGTAAGGACTACAGTGAAACCTGCCAAACATCTACAAACAGGCTGATGAACTATTGAACTGGTCAGTGAAAAATCAGATCTCTTCACAACTAGCAAGCAGGATGTAAGCCAAACCAGTGGATGTTTACGAGCCTCCCTAATTGTGTGTAGCTCCAGGGAGGATACAGCATGCAAACCAGTCCACCTCAGCAGCTTTGCACATACTCATAAATGGGATGATAGCATTAATTCACCTTATAAGCATCCTGCTGCAGGTTTTTTCAAGCACCACTGTGCCTGCCTTCTCTCCCATACATTAGCTGGTGGCTTCAAGGCTGAGTAGGATTCCCCTACCATGGACCAATACTGGTGGTATTGTTTCATTTAACCTGCTTTTACTGTTAATGAAGGACCAAAGTACACACTAATGTAAATTGCTTCTACTCTGCTGGGTGCCATCAGCATATATGGTGAATCTATTCCCTTTACTAACAGTACTGAGTAAAAAGTGCAGTTGACATGGATGACATTTTATGAAATCATTACTGTATCATGGCCAGTTTTCTAGGGACTGATAGAAGGAAACATAATGGACCCAAGTGCTATCACCATGTGTTGTTCTTTATCACTGTTGAGGTTTCTCATTAGATCCAGCATGGTGGAGTGGTTGGAGTGTCAGACTAGGATCTGGGAAGCCCAGTTTCAAATTCCCACTCTGTAATGGAAGCTCATTAGTAGAGACCTGTTGCTAAAGATTAACAAATTCCATTGTTCTGAAAGGTTGCTTGGCCTTGAGTTCTTCCTGAATTCTAGTTTAAATAGGAGTATTACTAAACTGAATTCCAGAACTAGAGTTTATTTACTTCCTTATTCATTTCATTTATATTGCATCTTTCTCTCCCCCTGGGGACCCAATGTGGCATGTGTCATTCTCCTCTCTTCCATTTTATCAGCATAACAACCCTGTGAGGCAGTTTGGGCTAAGAATGTATCAAGGTCACCCAGCAAGCTTCCATGGCAAGGTTGGGATTCAGACCTGGGTCGTTCAGATCCCACTCTGACACTCCACTGTATCACTGCAAACAAGCAATCCTGATGAGAGTGTATGGCTTCACAAAGATTTTTTTGTATTACTGATGCACCAAAGCACATTGGTCAAAACCACAGTGCAAAAATGAACCCTGATGTGTGTGTGCGCATGGGGGGGGGGCGGTGTCACTGTGTTTTAGAGCATGCTACTGGATCAGACTAATGTTCTGTCCAGACTAACAATGTTCAACCAGATTCTACAAGGAAGCCCACAAAGGCCCTACTGGCAATAACCCTCCCGTGTTGCCTGCCCCAAGCATTGGACTGTCTTTGGACTGTTCATTCTTCCTATGAACATGGAGGCACCATTTGGCTATCACAGCTAATAGCCAGATATAGTCCTCTACAGGTTTAATTTTAGAGTTTTCAAACTTGGTTATAGGCTTATGACTTGAGTTGGTGACTTTATACAGAGTCAGACCATTTGTCCACATAGCTTGGCATCACTTAGGTTATCCTCAGTCCTGTAACCTGGGAGATATTTACCTGAAGTTGCCATGAATGGAAGTACTTCATTCATATATTCACCAGTCCGGGGGTGGGGGGCACTCAAAATTGTGGCAAACTGTCAATTCTAGGGATGGCAGTCCATGGCAGATAGATCCCCAAACCCCTCACAGCAAGTACTCCAGGGTCTTGGATGAAAAGGTTTTATTATAGAGATCCATTAAGTTCACAGGTACATCCAAAGATGGATAAGTTGACAGAAATGAAGATACAAGCATATGCACTTTGACATAAGGAGCATGATCCCCCCCCCCTTTGGGCAGTGAGAAATTAGGTGAGAAAATCCCACAGTCTCATGAGAACTCAAAAGTTTTGTCTGGGCAGAGAAAGGTAAAAGATTACAAGGAATCCAACTCCCTCTGTCTCTTGGGAAAAAAGACAGGACAGCTGCAAGGTCAACAAGCAGACTCTAGAGATAACAGGCTCAGCATTATTACTTTAGTTTTCAGGCAAGCCAAGAATGGCATGATTATAATGGTTACAGTATATGGGCTTAATATTTATGAGAGCTTAATATGCAAGCAAACAGGTACACAGTGTGATGAAATCAATACAGGGGACAGAGAATATATGAATGGCATGGATGAATGGTATGCAGACATGACACAAACTACATATTCATTATATTGACTAAGGCTTCATTGGTTCAAACAATATCTTAGAAATTAATACATATATTGGTCCCAGTTCAGAAACAATATCAGACCATTCAGACTCTGCTGTTCAGCAGAGAAATAAGGAAAATGTCATAAGCATCTCTCTGTGCCACATTGTGACACAATCAAAGAGTTTTGTAATCATTGCTCCTAACAGTTTATTTACTTGCTTCAGAGAAAATTACTTCCTTAGCATCTGAATTCTGGAGAGCAATGCTTTCTTGCAAACAGAAGGGGGGGATCTGAAGATTTTAAAATGTCACTTAGAGAATCTGAAATTGCCTTGTAGAATTATTTGCTCAGACGTCAACCTTTATAAGTGCACTAACATGGATTTCTCTTACTCTTGGGAAATCAAGCAAGATGCTAACTCTTCTCAAAGCAGTAAAGCAAGTAGTAGCCTGGAGATAAATACTGCAAACAGAGAAATACATTTTGCACATAACCCAAGCAACTCAATTAGAATAGGAAAAATAAATTATGGGTCAAGCCAGACATCTTATTTGAGAAACAATGGCTCAGGCAAGCAGTAATGGAATTCAGTGAATGGTTACTCTAAAAGTGATTGTCTGAAATCTACTGAAGAAGCTTTTCTGTTCCTTTACTGTTTCATAATTTTGATCTGCCCTGTATTCTATCCTTCTGCACTTCCATCTTAACAAATGGAATGACTCTTGACTTCTGAGCTGTTCCCTATCCAAGGAAGTTGTTTGGTGTGATAGCGTGAGTGCTTGCAGGCTGAATTTGATTGCAGTGAGTTGCAACAGCTCCTCTGCTAAGGATTCACCCTAGCCTCCATTTTTGCTAGGTTTCCCAGCAAGGGACCTCAGACTTAGTGACCACAGATAAGGGCTTTTTTGTTGCATTGTCTCAGGCTGATCTTTCTGGCAAACCCCTGACTCAGAACATTAAAATGACCACCCAAGATAGGCAAGTCATTGATAAAAAAGGACAATAGCTTCAGGATGAAGTGATGGTTCAGCCAAAAGGGTTTTCTGTCAGATGCCACAGACCCATGGGATCGAGCTCTGAGCTTGTTTGAAAAAACTGAACAGAAATGAAGCCTCTTTTAAAAAAAAGAATGCAGCGGCGCTTGGAAGGGAGACTGCCTGGCTAAAGAAGCTTCCACTGCCTGCTATGCCCTTCCCAGCAATGTCCCCATCCAAGTCTCTTCTGTAATCACCCACCACCAAGCAAAATAGACCCACATCCCTCCCATTCCTGTACTGGACCTAGCCTAAGCAGAACCAGAAATTGAAGCATATGCTCAGAAAGGAATAGATCCATGGGAGTTTTCCTGCCACCAGCAGGCACCTAGGATAGGAACGCTACCCAGGAAGCAAGAAGGGGCAGTACTCATGTATCAGTAGGGCTGTTCCACCACAACTTTATTAATAGATCTAAGAAACTAGATAGGAAATAGATTAAATAAAGCTAGCTATCTAGCTACTTGAGAGAATATGTGAAGAATTCTAGAAGAAAGGCCTAAGAATTCTGCAAACAGACAAGGAAAAGCCTCTTCAGAAAGAAGGTACTCGCCTTACAGTCCTGTTTCGCTAGAGCTTGCAGTCCTCTGCAGAATTTTGCCCCCTTCTTCTTTATACACAACACACTGCAACACTCCAACTCCCCTTCTCATGGTCTGCAAAGTCCACAAGGTTCATTTTCTTGCATCGCCTTTCAAATTTTTCTTGAGGAGTGCACCTGTGACCATCTATTTTGTAGCACAATATTGTAACTCAAGGAATGAACTGGCCTTGTAGGATAAACAGCTACAGAGCAGATGCTTAAGTGCTCAGCATACTGCTTGAAATGAATTTGTACAGAAAACACCGACACCATTGGATCAGGAGCTTGTTTCCTGCATCAGTAAAGAGGTTTGGTCAAAGTAAGTTTACCTTGCACGTATATGTCAAAGTTCTTAGCATCTCTTTGTCTACTTTGGCTAAACTTCTGTCTGAAGGTCTTTTATTTGCAGCTCAGCTCATATGAGCTCCAGTTAACAGTACTTCTGAATAAACATATAGATCATCAGATTGTGTGTTTCTTTGAGGGGGCATCCTTACCAATATATCTGGATCCCTCCATATCCTGATTTTTCCAAACACTGGTATCCTCTGATACCAGATAATCTTGGTTTCAGTCCTTCCTCTTTGCTCCTAATTTCAATGCACACAAACATCTTTCTTCAAGTGATAAGAATCAGTACTGAGTCAGCTAATCATTTTGTTATGTTCAGATTTCATCACCATGCAAGGTCAATACAGAAAACTTAAGAAGTCAGCATTCAGCTAGCAGGGATACTAGCAGATTGGTGCTATAGTCCTTATCAATTAGTATCTTACACATTATAAATAAGAGCCACAAATGGACTACCCTTCCAGGGCCAAAAGTCACATGATTTAGAGCATGATTTAGAGCATTCTCTAAATTCTCTATTTCTCTAAATTTGCTACTTTATTGTAAAACAGTTCTACAAACTGGTAGATTGCCAGTAATTGGAGTGTGAATATTAACACTCCAATTATAGTGAACTGTCTTTGTAATATTATAAATTTTTAACTTTGTAATAAGAATAGTAACAAAGAGGGATTAAAGGTGTAAAAGGGATAAAGAAGGGAGGAAGGGGTGATAAAGGGTTTTAAGGTTAAGGGGGAGAAAGTAAGGGGGATAAAGGGTGGGGAAGGGGTTAAATTGATTTCAAGTTTGGAAAAGTTGGTATAGTTCATAGTTTATAGTTTAAGCACATTTACTGTCAATATATATTGATATAAATTAATAGTTTTCTTTTTGTGTATTCTAGATATTGCTTATTACAAGTAAAGTTATCAAAAGATAATTGTTACAAAGAAAGAAAAAGTAAGGGAGATAAATAGTGGGAGGAGGGATAAATTGAGTTTGTGTTTAAAATAATTTGACATGGTTTATAATTCATAGTGTTCAGTTTATATATAATTTTATTTAAAAATATAAATTCATTGCTAATAATTATACAGAGATACAAAACAGAAGCTATATTTGTGTACCTGTCAGTTTATGGAATTCCAGTTACTCTGATTTCATCTCCCACCCCCTGCTGCAAGAAATCCAAGGTCTCTTGATTCAAAAGGTTCTTTATTGAAAGGTTATATTCAAAGTACAGGTGCCCATAATTAATCCAAAGGCATGAAAGCTTCTGGCTGACCATGAAGCTTTGTTGAGAATGACGTGTTAGTTACAAGTTGCAATATATCAAAACCTCCTTCTACTCTCCCCCCTCCCCATTGCCCGGCTACAGTAGATGGCGGAGAAGGCGAGGGAAGCTCCTCCAAGGTCGATGTCTAGTCTGGGTAGATAAGGCCTTCCTGGGAACACAGCTGGCTCTCTGTGAACCTGTAGGCAAATAACACTGAAAAACTACAGAATGAGAAAGCAGCAGAAAGCAATATGGCGTTACTGTGGATAGCAGGCCTGACATTCTGCACCCCTTAAGGCCCCCCTCACCCTTCAGCCCCCACCTTTGCTGGGTATTTTTTGTGAAACTTGGCTAAAAGTTTGGGAGCATTCACATGGGAGGACTCTACCCAGTCTCTGAAACTATTTTATTTTATTTATTTATTTATTCAATTTATATACCGCCCATCCCCAGGGGCTCTCATCAAAATCTTTCCATTTGATAAGGTAAAATACTTTGTTATGTTTTCTTTTGGAGTCCAATATCTCCTCCACCTCATAATGTATTTGTCCATCTATAAGGGTAGGGTGGGGCACCGCCTTTACAGGATGCCACTCATCTGGTGGGGGTGCTTTTTTGAGTAGACTGAAGTGGAATGTGGAGTGCATTTGGCGTAGATTTTTTGGTAATTCCAATTCTACTGTCACATTATTAATCAATCGTTTGACTGGAAAAGGTCCCATGTATTTTAATCCTAGGTTTTTGCTTGGTTGTTTGCTCCTAAAGTGTTTTGTGGAAACGTAAACTTTATCTCCTGGTTGCAATTTCCATTGCTCCACACGATGGCCATCTGTGTACTTTTTGTAATCCTCTTTGGCTTTGTTCAAGTTTTGCTGTGTAACAGTCCTTTGTTTTGCCGGGGACGACCACCATTCCCCCAAATCTCCTGGTTTCTTCGATTCTGGGTTAATTTCAAAGGGGATGGCTTGCCCTTTATATCAGTGTACAATTATAAAAGGGGACTCCCCCGTAGAACTGTGGATCGAGTTATTGTACGAATATTCAGCATAAGGAATAAAATTTACCCAATTGTCCTGTTGGTAATTAATATAACATCTAAGGAATTGCTCTAGGACTTGATTTATTCTTTCTGTTTGTCCGTTGGTCTTGGGATGATGGATGGAGCCTATTCCATGCTCGATGCCTGCTACTTGTAGAAGCTCCCGCCAGATGTTGGCGGGGGAGGTCACCTGACGCCAGCAGACTGATGTTGTTTGACCAGACGGACTACTTGGGTACGATTTTCGACTTCACATGTTAACTGGATCCAACCCAACAAGGTGACTGGGTCATCTTGCATTAAGGCCCAGTCAAGTAATTCAGGATTCATTCCATTGCGAAAGAGTTCGATTTTTACTCCTTCATGATAGTTCGGGCACTTGGCCGCAAGTTGCCTAAACTTGGCTGCATACTCCCTGACGGGTTTGGAGCCTTGTCTGATTGCTTTCAGCTCTGTGCGGGCCCTTTCACTTTCTAGGGGGTCTTCATACTGTGCTCTCAGGGCCGCTATAAATGCTTGTAAACTACACAGTTTGGGGGGGCCCATATCGTAAAGGGTTACATACCATTCTGCTGCTATTCCCTCCAACCTGGACGCCAGGTGTATGACGCAGCTTTGCTCTGTAGGATATAGATGTCCCCACTCGTTGAAAAACTGCAACGCTTGTACAATGAAGAACCCTAGTTTTGGGGGCTCTAAGTTAAACGTAGCTTCCAGCTTAACCCATCTCATAGGAATTTCTGCCCCTCATCCCTCTGCAGTTGCTGGCGCCTGGGGTTGAGGAGGGGGGTGCACGGGTATCTGCTGTGCTGGTCTCCAGGGCCCTTGAGAAGCTGGGCGAGTCCCCCCTCCTTGATGAGGAACAGTTCCAGCCACCGGGGAGCTTGGTAAACTCTCGGTGGTTGTGCGGGTGGCACTGTCCGGGGTTGTGGCCTAGGCCTTTGGGATCCCTGCCCTACAGGGACTAGTGGTCCTGTGTCTCCTGGGTGCACCAGAGGCGGTTGTGGGACTATCGCCGGGGGTGGCTGGCACTGGGACTGCTGGAGCTGGAGATAGGACAGGGAGTGGAACTGCTGGAGCTAGGCAGCAGGAATTGGAGCTGGCACAAGGGTGGGGATAGGCGCAAGTGGAACGGTGGTTGTGACAGGTGCAGGCATCACCAGTACTGGTGGGGTGGTGGTCACCAGTCCTGGTTGAGCCGGGGATCCCGCGGGTCCTTGCACCATCAGTCCCATGAGATAGGTCGCTTGTGCTAGATCTCCTCTCATAGCCTCTACTCATGCCTCCAGATCCGCATAGCGAGCATTGTCCAGCCTTCTCCTATCCTCCACTGCCGCCCTCTCAGCATTTCTATGCAATCCCTCTTCCCATGCCTGTTGCATTTGTTGGGCCTTTTCTACTTCTCCTTCCGTGAAACTAGTGATGACAACTGCTCCCAGGGTCGGTGTCAGTTGTAATTCCACAGTTTTCTGTTCTTCCACATCGTGATAACTGGATGTTGACGAGGTTGAGCTGAGGGTCTCCTCCACTCTCTCCTCTCCCCTTGGTACTTCCAGTGGTGCCAATTGCCCCACTTGTAGATCCTCCCCAGGAAACTCCTGGTAGAAGCCTTGTGCTTCTGACAGTGAGATCGGGCATTGGGCCTCCGATGCACTTGCCACCCAGCCTTTGGTGATGCCTGTAATGGCTAATAGTTCATACTGCATTACTTGTACTTTCTCCATAAGTACATTCCACCAGTCCCCAGTGGGCTGGGCAGTGTCACTTCCCCAGGTGGCAGTCCCGACAGAACCCACATTGACATTTTCCCAGCTCTGTAACTCACTGTGGGGAATCGACCAGTCTTGGGACCATTCATGATCCATCGTCCCGGGGGCCTCCACCAAACATCCTGCTGCTTCATCCCACATGTACTGGGGAATCACACTGATCCTTGTGGCATTAGCGGCAGCAGTGGATGCTTGCAGGACCTCCCAAACTGAGTCTTTGCTGGCACCCATCCCAGGGGCCAGTGCAACGGGGGATAGTGGTGCATCCTGAGCACCCACACCGGCAGGGCGTGCAAACATAGTTCCAAGGCCATACAAGGGGTTCAGCCGTACTAGACTTGATATTAACCAACAGGGAAGAATTGGTAGATGAGATGAAGGTGGTGGGGACCTTAGGGGGAAGTGACCATGTCCTTCTTGAATTCCAGTTGCTGTGGGGAGCCAAGGAAGTTCACAGCCAGACTCATAGGTTAGATTTTCATAGGGCCAACTTCGATGAACTCAGAGGCTTGATGAGAGTCATTCCATGGGGGAGTATGCTGGAAGGGAAAGGAGCGAGTGAAGGGTGGGCCATTCTCAAACACGAGCTTTTGCAAGCTCAAGCCTTCAGTATCCCAGCAAGACGGAAACATGGTAAGGGCTCCAAGAAACCAATGTGGATGCACAGAGAGCTCCAGAATAAGCAAAGGGAGAAAAAGGACATGTTCAGGAAATGGAGAGAAGGACAGACCTCTAAAGAGGAGTATATGAGGGTTAAGAGGTACTGCAGATCAGCCATCAGAGAGGCCAAAGCTCAGTCCGAGCTGGGTCTGGCCAGGAGGGCTCACTACAATAAGAAAAACTTCTACAGATATGTGAGAAGAAAACGCAAGGTAAAAGAGGCAATTGGACCACTGTTGGGAGTGGATGGAGAAACTCTGGTGCAGGACAGAGAAAAAGCAGACAGGCTTAATGACTTTTTTGCCTCTGTTTCCTCCCTGAAGAACTCAGGCACATCTAGAGATAGTAGAAAATGTGGCAGGACACCTGAGTGGTTAATTCACATTGACAGAGAGGTTGTGGAGAGGCATCTGGCTGCACTGGATGAATACAAATCCCCTGAGCCGGATGGGGTGCGCCCAAGAGTGCTGAAAGAAGTTTCCAGAGAACTTGCAGAACCCCTGTCCATCATCTTCAAGGCCTCCTGGAGGATTGGGGATGTGCCACAAGATTGGCGAAGAGCGAATGTTATCCCAATCTTTAAGAAAGGGAGGAAGGATGACCCGGGAAACTACAGGCTGGTCAGTCTGACTTCTGTTGCTGGGAAGACATTAGAGCAGATTTTAAAGGGATCAATCTGTAAGCATCTGAAGGACCGCTCAGTGATCTGGGGAAGTCAGCATAGTTTTGTTCCTAACAGATCTTGCCAGACCAACCTGGTTTCCTTCTTTGATCAAGTGACCAGCTTAATGGATCGGGGGCACTATGTTGACGTGATTTATCTGGATTTCAGTAAAGCTTTTGATAAGGTCCCCCATGACATTCTGATGAGCAAACTGGAAGACTGTGGAGTAGACTATAGGACAGTTCAGTGGCTAGGGAACTGGTTGGAGGACCGCACTCAAAGAGTGGTGGTCAACGGCATTTTATCAGATTGGAGGTGTCAGACTGTGGCTTGCTAAAAGTTGCAACTCAGCCCACCTCTTGCAATAAGACAAATGTCCATTGATTTCAAAAGGCTTTACTGAAGATAGTCAACCAATAGAGTACACATTCTAAGATACATTGATCTTAGCTGAACTGCAGAATTTTTACAAATGCCAAGCAAAGGACTAGGTACAGAATAAGCAGTTCCCCTCAGGCCCCATCCTCCCCCACAGTTATCAAAACAAATGGCCCGAGGGTGAGAAAAGGAAAGTTTCTCAAGGGCGGCAGGAAAGCGGAGGTATGTAGACGATAACAATCCCTCTCACTCTGCTAGTTAAAATGGAGTCTCTTTGGCTTAAACACAATCAGAACCTGACAGGAGGGAGGTGTCCAGTGGGGTGCCGCAGGGCTCGGTTTTGGGCCCGGTACTTTTCAATATTTTTATCAATGATATGGATGAAGGAGTGGAAGGGCTGCTCATTAAATTTGCTGATGATACCAAATTGGGAGCGGTAGCAAACACCCAAGAAGATAGAATTAAAATTCAACAAGACCTGAATACTCTGGAGAAGTGGGCAGCTGTGAATAGGATGTAATTCAACAAAGACAAGTGCACAGTATTCCATCTGGGCCACAAGAATGGGAAGCACAAATACTGGATGGGGGATACACTTCTGGGCAGTAGTATATGTGAAAGGGATCTTGGGGTAAGAGTGGACTGTAAACTGAATATGAGCAGTCAGTGTGATATGGTGGCAAAAAAGGCTAATTCAATTCTGGGTTGTATCAAAGGGGCCATAGCATCGAAATCACAGGAGGTCATAGCCCCTCTCTATACTGCCTTGGTCAGGCCACACCTGAAGTATTGTGTGCAGTTCTGGAGGCCTCACTTCAAAAAGGATGTAGACAAAATAGAGAGGGTGCAGAGGAGAGTGACAAGAATGATCAGGGGTCTGGAGACTGAGCCCTACGAGGAAAGGCTGAGGGCCTTGGAAATGTTTAGTTTGGAGAAGAGGAGGTTGAGGGGGGACATGATTGCTCTCTTTAAATATTTGAAAGGCTGTCATTTGGAGGCGGGCAAAGAGCTATTCCAGTTGGCAGCAGAGGGTAGGACGTGAAGCAATGGGCTAAAACTACAGGCACAAAGGTACTGGCTGGATATTAGGAAAAACTTTTTCATGGTCAGAGTAGTTCAAAAGTGGAATCAGCTGCCTAGGGAGGTGGTGAGCTCCCGTTCACTGGCAGTTTTCAAGAAGAGGCTGGATGAACACTTGTCAGAGATGCTTTAGGCTGATCCTGCACTGGGCAGGGGGTTGGACTAGATGGTCTGTATGGCCCCTTCCAACTCTATGATTCTATGATTCTAAGGCTCCGCTCTCGGCTTTTCCAGGTCGGGGTCCCCAGTGCCTATGTGTTGGTACAGATGTCACAGGCGGTATGCCTCTCACTATACTGCTTCTAGGATGGGCACCAAGTGTACCCCACAGTACTCTTCCAGCGAGGCCAGACTGGACCACTCCAACATCAGGTAAAGAGGGGGTCTCTCCACCCTCCAATCCAGGAGCAGGAGGTTCATTCGTATTAAATCCAGTATCCATCCTTCCCAGGTGGGGGCTAGGGAGAGAAGATATGATTCTCAACAAAATGTCAGTTTATGGAATTCCAGTTACTCTGATTTCATCTCCCACCCCTTGCTGCAAGAAATCCAAGGTCTCTTGATTCAAAAGGTTCTTTATTGAAAGGTTATATTCAAAGTACAGGTGCCCATAATTAATCCAAAGGCATGAAAGCTTCTGGCTGACCATGAAGCTTTGTTGAGAATGACGTGTTAGTTACAAGTTGCAATATATCAAAACCTCCTTCTACTCTCCCCCCCTCCATTGCCCCGCTATAGTAGATGGCGGAGAAGGCGAGGGAAGCTCCTCCAAGGTCGATGTCTAGTCTGGGTAGATAAGGCCTTCCTGGGAACACAGCTGGCTCTCTGTGAACCTGTAGGCAAATAACACTGAAAAACTACAGAATGAGAAAGTAGCAGAAAGCAATATGGCATTACTGTGGATAGCAGGCCTGAGAGTACCTTAAATATTGTCTATAATGGTATTGTTATCAAAAGAAGATTATTAATTGAAACTGGAAATCTTACTTAATTTATACAAAATTACTAACTATACCTGACAATGTTTATATATTCAATGTATAGAAAAAATATAAGCCGGGTTTTTTTTCAACTACTTAATGAATTACAAATCTATAGAGACATATAAACTTTAGTGACATATACAAAACTGGAACCGAATTTAAATCTTTACTTTAATTTAATTTAGACCAACTTTAAAAAAGTGACAATAAAATACAATAAAAATCTATATAATTTCTTACAGTGTGAGAGGACTTAACAATGTTATGAAGAGAAAGAGAATATTAACCAATTTAGCACAACTAAAAGCGGATGTAGCAGTTCTCGAAGAAACTCATCTACACTCAAATAATAATGTAGAATTAAAAGCAAATGGAAATCAGCACCAATACCATGCAAAAGGAACATCAAAATCAAGAAGGTCTTCAATTCTAATTTCCAAATTTATCAACTTCCAACATAAAGCAGCATGTATAGACCCAAATGGTAGATACTTACTAAAGGCAATTTAGGAAACCAACCAATTACATTCGCCTCTATATATGCCCCTAATTCTAATCAAATAAATTTCATAGAAGAAATTTTAAATAAACTAGATAGATTCCAGGAAGGTGAAATGATAATTGGGGGAGACCTCAACTGCATTGTTAATCACAACATAAATATATCTCATCACAACTATGATGATTCTAAAAATAAAAAACAAAATACTGCACTGGCAACCATATTGAAAAAAATTCATTTAATAGACATTTGGAGACAAATGTACATTCAAGAAAAAGTTCCTACATACTTCTCTTTGAGACATAATATATATACTCGAATTGATTTCTTGTGACTAAAAAATAAAACATAACGTAATCCTTTCTCAAATTGGATAGATGTCTTGCTTATTCACATTGGATCCTCAACCCATCATAGAAAAACATTAGACAAAACATTATTATCAAATGATTATACATCTAGATCAATTGAACAAGCTATGTTAAACTATCTTAAAAATAATGAATCAGAGGAAATCTCTCCACATATAAGGTGGGATGCCCTTAAAACAGTAATAAGAGGTCATCTTATCTCATTATTGGCCTTTGTAAATAAAGAAAAGAAAAATAAAAAAACAAACAATATTAGAAAATATCAAACGTTTAGAACAACAACATAAAAGGATGGGAAGAAATAAAATATACTGTAAACTAATAAACAAACGTAAAATACTAGAGACATTAGAAACTAATAAAATACAGAAAAATCTACTATATTTGAAACCAAACCACTGGTTTCACTCTCCAAACAAAATTACTAGCATGAAAAATAAAAAGTAAAAGAGCCTCTAGAATAATAACAACAATCCAGGACTCTAAGTGTGTTATATACAATAAACCAAAAGATAGCATACAAAATTCAGTGAATTCTATAAAAAAACTATACACTTCTAGAAACCTATCTATTAAAAATATCCACAATTTCCTCCGTACAAATAATCAAATTAAACAATTAAAAGATGAGCATCGTCAATTACGAGATAGCCCCTTTACAATCCAAGGAATCCAAGAAATAATACAAAAATTAAAAAAATAAAGCAGCAGGACCTGACAGCTTTCCGTCAGAATTTTACAGTTTGCCAAAACTACCACACAACCCTTAACTGATGTCTGTAATGATTTATTAAACAAAAGCTTACTACCACCCACATGGAGCAATATTTCAATAATAGTTGTATAAAAACCAGGTAAAAATCCTCTCAATCCAGCGTCATATCGACCTATTTCATTGCTAAATCAGTACTATAAAATTATCACTTCTATCTTTTTTTTTTTTTTTTGTAAAATTTTTATTGGGTTAGAACATTAATATTTTTACATTACATTGCATTCAATTATCCCCTAATTTTTCGTTTCTAACCCCCTCCCTTTCCCCCCCTTTTGTTGACTTCCAACAGCTTTCCCACCCTCTGTCCCTTTTCCCTTACTTCTATTAATTTCCTCTATCTAAAACAAATATATATTCTCCATTATATTAAGCAGTACATCTTTAACTCTTTTACTTACTAAACATCCAAACTATACTTCTTTAGATAAACAATTTATCCCATTTTCCAGTTTTGAATATTTCTGTATGTCATAAACCATAAAAATTTCCCACATTTAAATCAAACAATTTGATTTGTTCTCTCTATATTAATCATTTCTTTTTTTTATAGTATTTCTATATAACTCATCACATAGTCAGTCATTTTAACTCTTCTATACATTCAGTTTGGTGCATATAAGTCTTATCAAGTAAAAAAAAATATTGTTAATTACTCAATCCTCATGTTTAAACCGTTAATTATTCTCTATCAATATTCTATCAATTAACCTCTACATATCTATATATATCTCAATCAATTAATTAATCTAACTGCTTATAAATTCACATTTCTCTTCCTCCCCCGGTAAAGTCACCCCTCTCTTTTATACTTTTATTGTACTTCAGTAGTTCTCAAACTGCCACAGTTTTCCTCCCACCTCCCACTTCTTCTCCAGATATTGTTTCAGCTTCTCCCAGTCTGTGTTAAACTGCCCTGAGTCCAGATCTCTCAGTTTTCTTGTCATCTTGTCCATTTCAGCCATATACAGCAATTTGTAGATCCAATCTTCAATAGTTGGCACTTCTTGTACTTTCCATTTCTGCGCATACAAAAGTCTAGCTGCTGCAGTCATATAAAATATCAACGTCCTGTGGTGGGCTGGGATTCCCTCCATTCCCAAGTTTAGCAGCAGGAGTTCTGGGTTCTTATTTATTTGAAACTGTAAAATTTCACTCATTTCTCTTATTATTTCCCCCCAGAACTGCCTAGCTACCTCACACGACCACCACATATGATAGAGGGAGCCCTCATGCTTTCTACATTTCCAGCATTTATTAGAAGTGTTCAAGTTTCCTAGCGCAATCTTCTTTGGTGTCATGTACCAACGATAGATCATTTTGAAAATGTTCTCTTTAATATTAATACATGTCGTTGTCTTCATTGTAGTTTTCCACAAGTATTCCCATGCCTCCATTGTTATTTCTTTATTAAAATTTATAGCCCATTTCACCATTTGTGTTTTAACTGTCTCATCCTCGGTATACCATTTCAACAGTACTTGGTATACCTTGGATATTCTTTTCTTGTCCTCTTTAAAAAGGGTCTGCTCTAGTTCCGAATTCTCTGTTCGTATACCTCCCTTTACAGAGTCCGAGTTATACAAATCTCTGATCTGTCTATACTGGAACCAATCGTAGTTCGGTGATAGTTCCTCTTGCGTCTTTATTCTAAGTTTAGACACTTCAGTTTTAGTTATTTCTTTGTACGTTAAACATTGTTGTTCATTATCAACAGCTCTCGGATCTATCACCTCGTATGGAACCACCCACAAAGGGGTTCCTTCTTGTAGGTAAATTCTGTACTTCTTCCAGATTGTATATAAACTTCTCCTTACAAAATGATGCAGGAACATCGAGTTGACCTTTACTTTGTCATGCCATAGGTATGCGTGCCATCCAAAAATTTTTTTATATCCCTCTAGGGCTAATAGTTTCTTATTCCTTAATGTCATCCACTCTTTTAACCAAACTAGGCAGATTGCATCATGGTAAAGTCTCAGGTTGGGCAGTTGCATTCCGCCTCTTTCCTTTGCATCTTGTAGAACTTTTACTTTCACTCGAGGCTTCTTGCCTGCCCAAACAAAATCTGATATTTTCCTCTGCCATTTTTCAAATTGTTTAGAGTCTCTGATGATTGGTATTGTCTGTAGCAAAAACATTACTCTTGGTAACACATTCATCTTAACTGCTGCAATCCTGCCCAACCATGACAAATTCAGTCTATTCCATTTGATCAAGTCTCTCTCTATCTGAGTCCATAATTTTTCATAATTATTCTTGAACAAATCTATATTTTTTGCAGTCAGCTCAACTCCCAAATATTTCACCTTACTAGTTACTTCACAGTCCGTTGTTTCCATTAACAATTGTTGTTTCTGCTTAGTCATGTTTTTACATAATATCTTTGACTTCTTTTTGTTAATGAAGAAACCTGCCAAGTCACCAAACTCCTTGATCTTGTCTATCACTTTTGGCATGTTCTCCAATGGATCTTCTACAATTAACATTATGTCATCTGCAAATGCTCTAACCTTGTATGAATATTCCTTTATTTTTATTCCTCGTATTTCCTCGTCTTGTCGTATTTGTATCATCAGAATCTCCAATACTAAAATGAACAACAATGGAGATAACGGGCAACCTTGTCTTGTTCCTTTACTAATCGTCAATTTCTTGGTCAGTTCATCATTCACTACAATTGCTGCAGTCTGGTCTCTATAAATTTCTTTAATTGCTCTGATGAATCTTTCTCCCAATTGTAGCTTTTCCATAGTGGCAAACAAAAAATCCCAGTTTAAATTGTCAAACGCTTTTTCAGCGTCTACAAAGAAGAAACCAACCTCTTTGTCACAACGCTTATCATAATATTCAATAGCATTGATCACTGTCCTTAAATTGTCTCTTATTTGTCTGTCTGGCAAAAAGCCTGCTTGTTCCTCCTCTATGACTTCCGAGAGCCACCCCTTCAGTCTCTCCGCCAATATCTTCGTAAAAATTTTATAATCATTGTTAAGTAGTGATATAGGTCTGTAATTTTTCACGTTAGTCAAATCTTGGCCCTCTTTTGGGATCAATGATATATTCGCTTCGCTCCAAGTGTCTGGAATTCTTTGATCCCTAAAAACTCCGTTCATCACCTCTTTTAGGAATGGTGCCAGTTCGTTGGCCATTGTCTTATAAAATTTAGCCGTAAGTCCATCTGGCCCTGGCGCCTTTCCTAGATTTGCAGATTGTATTGCCTTACTTATTTCCTCATCAGTTACTTCGCTATTCAACTTATTTCTCCAAGCTTCCGAGATCTCTGGAAGTTTGGTTTTCTCCAAATATGATGCTATTGATTCTTTGGTTACTTCTTTTTTATTATACAGCTTAGCATAAAATTTATAAAAGGCTCTACTAATGGTAGTCTGCTCCAGGTACGTTTTATTTTCTTCACAGATTTTATTTATTATTTTCTTTTCCCTTTTCTTCTTCAATTGCCATGCCAAATATTTCCCAGGTTTATTAGCACCCTCAAAAGCTTTTTGATTCAGTCTTTTAAGGTTCCACTCCAATTCTTTATTACTCATTGCTGTTAACTGTTCTTGAAGAATTTTAATTTCCTGATGTATTTTCTTTTTCCCTGGTCTCTTTTTTAACTGTATTTCTTTGGCCTTTATTTTCTCCTCAATCTCTTGTCTTTTCTCCTCTTTCTTTTTCCTTGCTCTGCCATTTAAGTCCATTAGTATGCCCCTTACAACCGCCTTGTACGCGTCCCAAACTTTACTGGTTGGTACTTCTTTATTCACGTTATATTGTATAAAAAACTTTGTCTCTCTTCTCAATGTTTCCATATTCTCACTTTCCTGTAGCAAGTCCTCATTTATTCTCCAGGCTTTCCTTTTTCTCCTTTTTCCAAATTTCCACATAATTGGATTGTGATCTGAGCCTACCATCGGCATTATTTCTACCTCCTTAGTCCATAACGCTAAGTCCTTTGAGGCCCAGATCATATCAATTCTTGATAATGTAAGATGCCTTGCAGAATAAAAAGTAAACTGTTTGGTTTTAGGATATTCTCTCCTCCATACATCTTCGAGAGTCTCTTGTTGAATCAACTCAAAAAAAAGCTTTGGCAGTAGTCCTCTTTTCTTTTGTGTTGTTGTAGTCTTTTTATCTAGTTCCAAATCTGTCACTCCATTGAAATCTCCAGCAAGAATTATCTGGTCATATATAAGATCGTCTAAATGCTTCCTTAAATCCTCAAAGAAGCTTTCCTTTGCACCGTTAGGTGCATAAAGTCCGACTACCAACACTCTCTTTAAATTCCAATTACATTCCACCGCTACAAATCTAGCTTCCACATCTCTCATAACAAATTTTGGCTGCAGCTCCTCTTTTATGTACAACACCACTCCTCTTTTTTTCTTGTTAGAGGCCGCTACAAATTCTTTGCCCAATTTTCCAGATTTTAAATATTTTACATCCTGTTTTCTAATATGGGTCTCCTGCAAACAAACAATATCACATTTTTGTTTTAGTAGCCAATGAAAAATATTTTTCCTCTTATTCGGTGAGTTTAGTCCATTTACATTCCAAGATAATACATTACACTCCATATTCATGGTTTTGTTGGTAAGTCTTTTTCATTGTCCTTGATAAATCTCTCCATCTCCCGCTCAGATCTGATGCGTTTTTTTGCCCCTCCAAACTCAAAGGACACTCCTTCCGGTAACTCCCATCTGTATCTGATATTCATGTCCTTCAAAGTTTGAATTAGCACTCTATATTTTTTCCTGTCCAGTAACACTGATCTGGGCAGTTCCTTCATTATGATAATCGTCTTGCCATCAATCTCCAATGGATCTTGAAATTGTTTTGTCACAATCCTCTCTTTCATGTTTCTAGTTGTAAACTGCACAATCACATCCCTTGGTAGTTTCCTCTGGGTTGCAATTCTCGAGTTCACACGGTACGCCACATCTAGGATAGCCACAATTTCCTCCTCCTCCTTCCCCAGGTAATCAGCCAACACCTCAGTCATCTGTTCTTGCGCTGACTTCCCTTCCACTTCTGGCAGACCACGAAAACGAAGCTGCTTCTCCATGTGTTTAGTTTCTGCAACTGACATCCTCCCCTTCACCAGTCTCATCTCTGTTTGTTGCGTTTCTATTAAATTCTCCATCGCGTCTTCTACTGTTTTAACTCTCTGCTGCGTTCCTTGTAATTCACTACTAATCGTTTCCACGCCTTTTTTCACTTCTGACAGCTCCGACTTTACTGTCTGTGTAACTTCTTTGACCTCTTTAATAAGCTCCAATTTCGTGTCCTTAAGTTCTTTCATCATGTCTATAAGCTTTTTGTCCAAATTTTCTATTGCCGATTGCCACTCTTTTTTCGACATCGTGGGGCTTGCTTTAGCTCGCTCCCACGAATCTGCTCTCTTCCTTAGCTCCGTGGCGTATGTTTAAACGTTTTCCTTTTTTTCAAATGTCCCAATCTTTGCCAAAATTAATTTTTTGTATCCAAAATGTCGGGCGTCTTTTCTCTATGGTTTCTCTATGTTATTGTAATCCAAGATGGCCTACTTCCTCTTCCGCTGAAGCCGCGACCCTTCCCTTTTCAAAAATGGCGATTCCCTACTTCCTGTCCGTCGGCAAGGGCCGCTTCCCTCCAGCCACTCTATTGTTGTTACGCACTTCCTGTCTCCCGTCTTCCCACAGCAGGTCTCGCGATGGTGTCTTTTTCCCACAGCTCCAAAACCACAGGTATTCAAAACAATAGTCCGATTTTTGCAATAACTTCTTTAAATTTAGTCTCTTTTAAAATACAACTCCTGCCGAGTCTTCACCTCCTTTTCACTAGTCTGTTGTAGTTTAAAAATCTACTTTCTTTCCTCTCTGTTTTTATCAATCTGTCCCGTTTCAAGAGATAGCGATCTTTACCTTCTCTTCAACTTTCTCGGGTTGTAATCGCTGTTTCGATCTTAAATTCTCCTCTCGACTTCCCTCCCCGATCGAAGCTTGGGTATGTAGGTCTTATGCCAGCCGAATTGGCCCCAGAACTGCCGCAGAGATTATAGCCGACCCGTCGCAAGGTGGGACCTCAAGGATTGAGGGGGAGACTCCTTGAGTAGAGCCCCCCCTCATCCGAGATCTAACTCACCCTAGGGTCTTGAGCGTTCTTTGCCTGCTCCCCGCCTGAGAGCAGTCGGCCGCGGGTTATTTTCACCCCTCCGGCCGGTTTAAAACGGCAGTCCGGTCAGCTCCGCAAATGGAGCTGCGTTAGACCTCCATGAATCCCAAACCGGAAGTCCTAAATTATCACTTCTATCTTAACCAAACGTTTAAACAATTTCATAGGACAATATAAATCATGATGTCAAGATTCATTCCAAAGAGGGACATTACAGATAATATACACAAAACTTTGAATATCCTTGCTACATGTAAACATTTTCAAACAGAATCACTTTTACTTTCACTAGATATTGAAAAAGCATTCAGTTCGTTGGAAACAATGGAAACAAAGCCAGTTTGGTGTAGTGGTTAGGAGTGCAGGACTCTAATCTGGAGAACCAGATTTGATTCCCTACTCCTCCACTTGAAGCCAGCTGGGTGACCTTGGGCTAGTCACAGCTATCTGGAGCTCTCTCAGCCCCACCCACCTCACAGGGTGTTTTCTTGTGGGGGTAATAATGATATACTTTGTAAGCTGCTCTGAGTGGGCATTAAATTGTCCTGAGGGGCAGTGTATAAATCAAATGTTGTTGTTGTTGTTGTTGTTATCTATATTTTGGGAATAAATTATTACAAGCCATAACTACAATATATTCACAGGCTAAAGCACAGGTTAAGATAAATAATGTGTCTTCAGATGTGATAAATCTATCTAGAGGAACTAGACAAGGATGCCCACTTTCACCCATTCTCTTTGCTTTAGCAATAGAACCCCTAGCTACAAAGATTCGTAATAATAATCAAATTTACGGAGTAAAAATAGCATCTTCAACATATAAACTCAGCATGTTCACAGATGACACGCTTCTGTATATTACAAAACCAGAAATAACTTTAACTCAGCTACAAAAATCTATTAACTCCTTTGCCCAAATATCTGGTTTAATGATCAATGCATCCAAATCAACTATACTCCCTATAAATATTTCTCAATCAGTTGCAGACAAAATCTGATCAACTTATAAAAACCAATGGGCAACTAATTTTTTGCCATACTTAGGAGTTAATATTCTCTCTAATTTGAATAACCTTATAACCTTTTGAATAACCTTATAAAAAACCCAATATGCTGGAACATTCCTGGTACGGTAACCCGATATGGTTGGAACATTCCTGGTACGATAAAGTTCACTTAATAAAAGCCTTCATCCTTCCTAAACTTACTGCGCAATCCTATGGCCAGCCCCAATGCCGGCGTGGCTGCACAGGCGGCGCAGCAGCGGCACCGGGCCGTATCCTGTGCCAGCAAAGTGTGGCTGCGGCAGCGCCGGCAGCGGCGCAGAGATGCAAATTGGGAGAACCAGAAAGTGTTGTGGGTGGGTCTGATGCACGGCCGCCACCAGGCGCAGCCAAAGGGCGCTGTTCCTGACAAGCGGCAGGGAGAGGGGCCAGGATAGGCACAGCCAATGGGCAGCACGCGATCCCGGCCAAGCCCCAGAGTAGCAGGCAAATCGCGCCCATGCCGGCAGACCACCCCGGCTCGTGCGTTGGGTGAGGCTTGCAGTCAGGAAGGAGAGGGGTGGGCGTGGTCTGAGGAGCCTCTCCCTCGTTTGCCCAATGCAGCGCCAAGTACGTGGTGGCTGCGTCCAGAGAGGTTGGCATGGGACTGGCAGGTGCCCTGCCATGAGGAATCCAGGGCAGCAGCCAGTCCCGGCAGTAGGGAACAGCCACCAAGTGGCGCCGAAGGGGAGGGTTGGCCTGAGGCCGCCACCAAGAGGCAGACACAGCGGGCCCGCCCCCATCCCCATCCCAAGGCAAAGACCACAGACACCCGTTGCACAGAAATCAGTCTTTATTATTATACCATCCCACCTCCCCCAACAGATGTGAGGAAGGGGAGGTGTGTAGAAGAGGTAGGGTGTCGAGGGACCATGGGGAGGCAGGGCTGGGGAGAGGCCATTTGGAAGGACAGGCAGCCAGGGGCCCGTCGAAGGCCTGGGTGCTGCCTCGCCAGCCCCCCCGCTTCCCCCCCTGCGCCGTCTGGCGCCTGTGCGACTGCATGGTCAGAAGCAGCTGCCCCTCCACCCAGCCTTCCCAGCTGCGGCAACCAGGTCACGCGGCCAAGCCCCGCTTCACTACCCCCGCCCCCCAGGACCCTTCCCCCTTGTCTCCAGCAGCTGTATAACACCCTGAGCTGCTGCCCCGCCTGTCCAGCAGAACACCCCACCCCCTGGAAGGTGGCAGCGGGGCTCACCGGCGAGGCCGGCAGCCAGACCACCTTGGCCGTCCACGGGCCCGGCCTCATGCATGCAACTGGGCCTGAGGGAGGAGCGCCTCTGGGGCAGGTGGAGCTGCTGCAGCAGGCAGGGCCGGCGGGTCAAGGATGGTGACGAGCCGCCCGAGCAGGGCTTTGGCATGGGCTTGAGAGACGCGGAGCCCCTCTCCCACCTCCAGTACCGCGGCCATGAACTCCCGCCCGCAGTTGTTTGCCTCCTCCCATGTGGCGTGCACCTCTAGCCACTCCCTCTCGATCGCTGCCCACATTGCGGCCAGTGTCGGGGGAAGCCGCTGGGCAGGGCGGGGCCACGAGCCTGCGCGCCTGGTAGGACCCCCTCCATGGGCCCCTCCCTGTCAGAGGTGGAGCCAGGTCCTTCCTGCACATGGGCCGTGCCACCCGGGGGTGAGGGGGCTGGAGGGGAGGGTGCTGCAGCCTGGGGTGGCTCCTCAAACGGCTCTGTCGACAAGGTGTCCTGAACCACCGGAGTCCCAGGGCCACCTTCACCCTCCACCGACACAGGGAAGCCGAGCGACTGCAGGAGAGCCGCTCCGGCCGCAGAGGTCCTCCTGGAGGGTGGCAGCTCGCGCAGCTGGGCAATCACATCCCCTCCTATCTCCAGGTGCATGGTCCCTGCCCCAGAGAGATGGGGGTGGGAAGAGGGCCCAGGGAGGGAAGAGCAGTGGCCTAACATGGGCTGCCACAGGTCACTGAGCCGGGCCAGGCACACCCATCCCAGCCACGGGTGCAGCCCCCCTCAAGACTGGCCGGCGCCACGAGGGGCCTGGGATGCATGGCCGAGGTCCGTGGCCAAGCCGGTCCCTGGCCCCACCAGCAGCAGGGCCACAGATTCATACCGTGCTCTGGATCCATGCCCCCCGACGGGCCCAGTTGAGGCTCCTCGTGGCTGGCAGCAGGGGCTTGCTGCAGCGGTGGAAGGGCTGCCTGTTCCTGGGACCCGCTCTCTGCCAGGAGGGGCACAGACCCTGCTGCCTCTGCCTCTGCCTGGCTTGGGTCCAGACCCTCAGGGGCTGTGCCTACTCACGGGAGAGGCCCTGTCACACATGTGCCACGATCCATGCGTTCCCTCCCCCCCTCGCCTCCCTGAATTCGCAAATACTAATCGGGCAGGACCTCGACGCCCAGGCTGCCCACCACCGCCTCCGGGATGACCACTCGCATGACCGCCTCAGGGCCTGGGAGCCCCTTGTCAAGGGCCCGCTCATAAGGAACCCCCTGAGACATGAGGAGGCGCACTCGTTTGTGCGCAGGCCCGAAAGAATCATTCCAGCGCTTCATTGTGGAGTGAGCAGTGCGGAGCGCGTTGCCCACGGCTGAGACCCTCTCAGCTGCCATCTGCCAGAATGCCCGTCGTCGAAACTGGGATGAGGCGCCCCTGTTCATGCTCAGGGCAACCTCTGCATTCTCCACCACGAGCCTAAAAAGCAGCACTCTCTAAGCCTCCGTCCAGTTTGCCTGGCGCTGGCTCCCGCCGCCACTAGTGCTCACAGCAGACATGGGGGCAGTGCCTGCTGGAATGTCCGGTCCCCGAGATAAGTGGTGGGAATCGGCCACCTAGTCATGTGCCCACCCACCCCCTTGGCAAGATGGAGGAGGGCACAGGGAGTGCGGGACCAGGAAGGGTGGCTGGGACGGCCCATGCAGCAGACAGAGGACCCACTCCCGAGCACCACTCACAACGGGCCGCTGAGACTGGTAGGCCTGCTGTTTCCAGGTAGGGGGGCTTCAGGGTGCTGGAACTTAACCTGTGCTCCTTCCAGGCAGGACCCCGGTCATCCCCGCCTGGTGCCCGCCACTGCCACCGTAGCTCCCAGCCATCCGGACCAGCCACCTCCTGCTGGCTGTGTATGTCCAAGTGGCCCTCAGGCGGCGCCTCCTCAGATGCCGCCACTGGTTCCAGTCGTCGTCGTTGTCACAACAGAGAATCTCCCGTGAATCATCCCTTACTCTGTATAAACAAATTTGTGAAACAGTACTCAATTAATATATCCTTTATTAAAACAATTGTGAAGACATAATACCACACGGGAGATTCTCTGTTGTGACAATTACATTACCGTGTTGCTCTATTTTGTTGGCCACTGGTTCCAGGCCAGGGTGCCATCCCTGCTCCTGGGCGACATGACTTGCCTGGACCACTTTCGCCTGGACAGGGCAGCCATACAGACTCTGTGCGAGGAGCTCGCGCCCGCCCTTCAGGGGCAAGCTGCGCCTCCCCGGGGCGTCCCCGTCCTCCAGAGGGTCCTGCTGTCCCTCCACTACCTTGTGACTGGCTCCTTCCAGGGAGTGATGGCTGAGGCCTTGGAGGTCTCCCAGTCATCCGCCAGCCGCTGCCTGCATGCCTTCCTGGATGCCCTAGTTGGTCGGATCCGCGAGCACATCCACTTTCCCACCTTGGAGGCAGAGTTGGCACCCATCCGGGCAGGCTTCTCCTCCCTTGCGGGCTTCCCCAATGTGATTGGCACAGTCAACTGCACGCATGTGGCCATGTGTGCTCCCAGAAAGGAGCCACAGGTCTACAGGAATCGGCACCGGTTCTACAGTATCAACGTCCAGGCGGCCTGTGACCACCAGGGGATCTTCACGGACCTCGTTGCCAAGTTCCCGGGAAGCGTCCATGATGCACAGATCTTCACCACCTCCGGCCTGAACAGGCTCCTGTCATCATGGCCTGAGGGGAGAGGCTGGCTCCTAGGTCAGGAGTTGGAGGGGGAGCCGTGGGGGGACAGGGATGGGAAGGGAGATCCTAATGCCACCTCCCCTTGCAGGTGACCGTGGCTATCCATTGCTGCCCTACCTCCTGACGCCCTACCCTGCGGATGAGCCCGCTGACAGAGCCAACTACAACCAGGCCCACTGGCGCACGAGGATGGTGATCGAATGTGCTTTCAGCCAGCTGAAAATGCGCTTCAGATGTCTCCATCACACGGGCGGCCGCCTGGCCATGCAGCCGTTCACTGTGGCCAAGCTCGTGGCTGCCTGTGTCATGTTGCACAATATCGCCGTGTGCCAGCAGCTCCCCTTGCCAGCCACGGAGGGCCCAGGCGAGGACCCCTGGCTGCCTCCTGCTGGCCGCCTTTCCTCTGATGACCCTGAAGAGCCCCAGGAGCATCACCAAGCTGTGCGAGACAGGGTCAAGGAGCACCTGTGGCATGCTGCATGCTGAGGGCCATGCCTGGCCTTGGGGGGCTCGGCCAGCCAGACACTCGCCCTTTACACCCCCATGGTGTCCCAGGAGGCCCCTCCAAGTGCCCGCTCCCTTGATCCCTGCATGTAGAGAGCATGGGAAAGCCGCCCCGGCCGGCAGCCACCGCCCCCATGGACAGGCTGCACTGGAAGAGCAGTTAACAAACTTGACTTTATTCCCAATCATTTCCAGGGCCGCATTGGGCACCCAGAGAGCAGCTTGCCAACCCAGCACACCGGCCTCAGCAGCCAAGAGGGTGAGGGCTAGGTAGCGCGCTGGAGCAGGGGGAGGCAAGTGGCCCCGTCACAGTGTCCCTGTTACAGGACAGGGGCCCAGCTGGGGTCCCAGATGCCTGTGGCTGGGATGGCATATCAGCAGCTGCCTGGCCCTCCATGGGGACAGGCTCCAGCTTCGGCCGCTTCCTGCTAGGCTCCTCCACTGGGTTGCCCTCTGGGTCTTCAGCAGGTGGCGGGTAGCGGGGTGGAGACCAGGCGGTGAAGCCCCTCCCAAGTTCCTCCTCATCTGGCGAGGGGCTCTGGGCGGGCGCCGCTGTGGAAGTAAGAGGTGGGGGATGGGGGCATCAGGGCCCCTGTGGGCTCTGAGACATTCGTCATGGCCGCAGTCTTCCCCGCCTCA